>NC_068339.1:10448154-11076384 GCF_014633365.1 Diospyros lotus | reverse complement strand
ATTTTTTATTTATTTATTATTTTTATAAGTGAATTCTGTTCTGTGGAGATTAGTTCAGGGCTCTTTCTTGAATAGTCATCACAAGCTGTGTGATTTTTGTACAAAGACCTCAATTCTGCCGACAATTAGTTGACACAAGTCTCTGTCTAATTCTCTTTTCCAGTGTTTTTAACAGATCCAATCTTCAGGGTTTTGATTTTGATCCAATCTTAGTACTGTTATCAAAGCTCAAGCAAACGAGGAACAAACAGGGAGTCTACAAAAAAAAAAAAAAAAAGAAGTGAAAGTTATTCATATTTCCAAAACGGACTAACTAAAAGCATCCCCAAGCAGTTCATACAACGAAACATTTTCCACGAAAATGTTGTCCAGATTCTGGACGTTCGGCGCTGGATTACTACACACCGGAGGAAAAACATGGAGATCACTAGGGTTATTAACAATATTCTCATACTCAAACTTATCGTACTCATGCTGTTCTGGGTACATCTCCGGCGCCGGTCTCGGCGGCGGAAACTGTGCCCCGGCGACCGGCCCGGCTCCACCGCCGTCAGCCGCCGCAAAATTGATGTTGAAAGGGCCTCTCTGGCCACCGAATGATAGGGCGGTGCGGGGGCTGCCGGTGAACTGCTGGACCAAGGCTCTGAAATTGGCCGCGTCGGCGCTGAGGAGAGTGATCGGCGTTTTCTTCGACGCCCTGGACCGCTTCCTCGCCGGCTTCGATATGCAGCTTCTAGGGTTCAGCTGAGCTGTCGCGCCGCTGGAGCTGTTGGGGCTAAGTGTATCCTCCGCCGCCGCAACGGGTACGGCGGCGCTGGCGGAGGTGGTGACTACGGTGGAGTCATGGTAGGGGTGGGCGGCGGCGGCGAAGGGTTCTTGGTAGTAGTATTGGTGGATCCAGTCACCGGAGGTCGGCATGCCGGAGAAGCTCATGGTTTTTGTGCCGGAGATCAGTAGTGTCTCCTTGGGGAGAGGCCTAGCTACGATGTATATGTGTATACATATAAATATATAGATAGATCATAGAGTGAATGCATTGAGCTTGGTCGCGAAGGCAATAAACGGTGGACTTTTGACCAGTAAAAGCTCTCAGAGGATTTGATGATGCTTCCAGGAAACTGACATGCTTATCTCCATGATGTAACCTCCTTTGTGATTGCGTCATCAATGATTTATTTTCTTCCTAACAAATTGATTATGGTAATTTAATTTCTGTAATTAAAATCATTAAATTTTAATTTTGATTATAATTTAATCCGTATTTTGATTTTTTTTTTCAAATTCTTTTGACAAAAACTAATATGGAATATATTGATATAAACATCAAAATCACTTGATAATGGAGTTTATATTAATTTTAATATTAAGTGATTTTTAAATTTATATTTATGTTAAAAAATTTGATAAAAGATCAAAAGAGACAATAAATTATAACAAAAATGTGAAATATGTATATATATATATGTGTGTGTGTATATTATTCATCATTTTTTTAATAATACTTTGGAGCAAAGCATTAAATAAGTTAAGTGTAGTTTGGTTATGGGGTTAATTTAGTTACAGTACATAATCCTGGATGGATAGTTGGGGGCTGTTCCCTCCCCCACCTGCCATTTCTATTTGTGTGCTTTCCCATCGTTGCTGGGTCAAATGACGGTATTGGTAGTTTGTCAATTGCACGTGTCAAAGAATGAAGAAAGCTCAACTTTGAACCAGATAATGCATAAATATAAAAATATGTTCAGATGGCTCTGTTTGTTAGCCCATTGGATTATATATATTATTATTATCAAAATTAACCATCACTACCGGGAATGCTGTGTTTTTTTTTTTTTGTGTAAAAAATTGTAATAAAATGGCATTTTCCTAGTCCTATACCAAATCCTAATGGTTATGACTCAAAAACTGGGGCAGAATGCATGTGAAATACATGCAAGCGGGTTGGGCTGGATTGGGTTGGGTTGGGTTGGGTTTGTGGGTCGGTCAATTTTGACCCCACCTACCAACAACCCATTCTAATCCTTTCCATTTCTTCTTGCTGTGCTATGATGATTTGCTTTATCTATTTTTTTTTCCAGAAAATAATAATTTAATAATATTATTATTAAAGGTAGATTATTGTAGTACATCTTGTACTTTTTAATAAATATACATATGTATAATTAAGAATGGTCAATCGCATAAAATCTCTAAAACTTCTTAATATCATATATTCATCAAAAAGAGACAGGTGAATACTTTTTCAGATGTAGGGTGAGAAGAATCCAAACTAAATATTTGATTTTACACTATTCAAGAGTATATTTAGAACAATGATAAATTTTAATTTTTTTTTTTTTTTTTAAAAATATAGAAGTTCATGGAATAAGGCCAATGTGTATATTTTATAAAAGCAAAGGATACCATGAACTCCGTAGTTAACGGGCTAGAACTAGAAGGTCTATTTAAGAAAGTCCGTCAGTCTTTGCAATGGAAAGGAGAGATGGTGATGGTGGCGAGGCCGAGGCGTGAGAAGCTTGACTGTTGAAACATCGTTTCATTTCATCTTCATCATCGACATGACAAATTTGACCATTATTTTGGGATTGGGACCATAAGGGCACGTCTGCCAATGCAACATCAAAAAACTTTTATTTATTATTATTATTATAATACTAACTATTAATTCAACTATTGACTCACTCACAGATATATGGCGAATCCACCGCCCGCCTCCACATATATTGCTTTACATTTAAAGATGTTTGTTAATCAAAATAAGAGAGAAAAAAATTAGATATAGGAAGTATTTTAGATGTTTGGTATTTTTAATGTGTTTATTAACTTTATCTGATTATTTTAAAAAAGGCCTCACGTGACCTCTTATCTTCCCATTTCAAGATAAATTTATTTGACCTCTTCCATCGAATAAATTTATCTTACTTTTTCAAGATAAGACTGAATTACTTATCTGCCACTTATAAGATAATTAATGCTATTTAGTGCATTTTAAAGATTTAAATTTATTAAAAAATCTTATTTATTTAACTCTTATAATTAATATTTTTTAATATATTTTTAAATTATTATATATTTTGACAATTTTTAAAATTTAAATGACATTATTCATTTCATTGATTTTTAAAATTTAAATTTCTCCCTCTATATATATTTTATTTAACTCTTTTCAACTCTTTTTAAATTTATTTTTGAACATGAATTTGAAAAATAAAATATTATTTTTAATTTTAATCTTAATTTTTTTGATAATTCATATTAATCATAAAATATTATTTTAATCATAAATTTGATAATAGGAATATTTTGGTAAAAAAAACCCTTATCTTGGTACTTATCATATGTATTAACAAACATATGGAAAGAAAAAATACAATTATCAGTGAATTCTAAAAAATTTAACAAATAGTCTGATAGAAATTTTAAAATGCTTCCTGACCTTATCTTGATTATTCCATATCTTGATCCGGAAAGTATCACAATCTTATCTTGATACCACTTTATCTTATTCATTTTAACAAACGCCCCCTTAACAGCTAGATTTCTCATCTGAATTATATGTTTCATATCGCGATATATTCTAAATTGACTGACGTTGAGCCTGCTTGCTTCACATCAACCCTTAGCTATATTATCCTTCCATATATTTTGAAAATAACACCTTACCTATAATTTGAATAATCACATCAAATAACATAATATTTATCTAACACAAATAAATTAAAAAAAAAATATGAACCCCTACCAATAAATTAAGAGAGAGGTGCAAATCCCATATGAAAGTGGGACTCACACACCCACCCCTTGTAAGTCCACATGAACAACATAACATGCATGTTTATATTTAAGTTAAATTTATATCTAAATAAATTTTTAAACTTAATTGTAACTAATTTATAAAATTAAAATAAATCCAAGCCATCAATAATCCAAATATACCCAAGACAAGAATCATTTTTGTTTTGAAGCCTCTCTCCTTGGTTGCCTTCTAAAGAGGTTATTAATTTTTATAAGTTCAACAATGAAACCCGAGGATAAAATATCATTACATGATCATTAAGGTGATATATGAATTAAATTTTATAATTATAAATTATTTTACAGGGAAAGGCTGTTGAGTTTTCATCCATTGTAATAATGAAATTTGTGGGAGCCAACGTTTAATTGAATTTTGAGACAGTAAAAAATATTTAGACTAATTTTTGAATATTTTCACAAGGCATTTTCCATATTTCTATATACCTCCATTAGCTTGTGACAGAAACAAATACTTTTTGTGTTCTTAAACATGTCAATTATGTGTTTTTGAAAAACAAAGACATCCTTCTCTCATCTCTCCCATTTTTAAAAAATATTCATTGCTTTGATTCTTATGACTCCGAACTTTCTATGCAAAGAGCAACATCGATCCATGACCATGAATATATCTATTAGTGTGTAGTAGTATCACTATTTCCTAAAGCATGCCCTGCAAAATAAATAAATAAAAATCTAACAAACAGCCACAATTACCAGCTTCTGGCAACGCCATCACAGTTGGTTGATCCAAAAACCACTTCCGAGGCTTCAATCCAGCAACTCTCCTTTCCCACGCAGGCCTGCAGATTATTCATACCCACAAAACAAAACAGATTAGATTTCTTTGAGCAATTAGGATTCGAAATTGTGATGTTAATGCAAGTAAAGAAATCGAAGTTGAAAAGGAATGAAATGAATTACGTGTTGGACGATGGAGATGGCATCGTTTCTCCCTTGGCAACTGCCCGTTACAAGAGCCCCACAAGTGCCATTGGAGTCTCCGAAGTTGGCGAAGCGGATGGCTGATATGGGCCGACCTTCGCACGGCAGCTCCATACAGGGGCGCACCCAGGATACAAAAGTAGGGGGACGAGCAACGACGATAAAAAAAAAATATATATATATATATAAATTTTTTTAATTAACTTATTTCATTATTTTTTATTTTTAAAATTTTAAGATATTTTTTTAAACAATTACCCATACAATTAGTAATAAACAAACACTACAAATGTTATATAATAATTAACTATAAGATCGAGGATATGATGAAATGTCAGGTAATAATTAAGAGTGCATTTTTTGCCCCGTTTGTTGTAGCTTAATTAAAGAAATTATAACTTATAGCTTCTTAAATTATAACTTCTAAAACTTAGAATAAATTGTGAACCTGTTTGTTGCAACTTTTTAGAAGTTGTAGTTAAGTAGTTGTGGTGTTTGATACCACAAGCTGTAAAATAACTTATTTTTGTATAATTGTCCATAATACCCTTAGTAGTTATAAAATAATAATTTAAAAATTAATTAGTGTATATGTATAAGTTTCAAGTGTTATAAAAAAAATAATTAAAGTATAGAGAAAGAGGAAGATGGCGAGAGAGGAAAAGATCTGAAAATGGAAATGGTGGTGGAGAAGAAAAACCCATGATTGCGTAGACAAGAGGGTAATTCTTTGTTAAAAATAAGGGTAAAATTGTCATAAAACTGTAATCATTTAAGCAGAAGTTGTAAAAGCTGGGGTACCCCAGCTTTGAAAAAGCCAACTTCTACTCATTCTAAAAGCTAGTAAAAGCTATAAGTTAGAATTCTATAAGTTAAAACAAACACTGCATCTCAACTTTTTTGAAGCTAGAAGCTAAAAGTTACAACTTTTAAGCTGCAACAAACAGGCCCTTTAACTCGATTTAATAAATTATTTAACAGCTGCAATAGTCTGAGATATTTTATGATCAATATTCGATCGAGAGTAAGATAAGGGAATGAGACGTTAAATAGATATTTTATGATCAATATTCAATCAAGAGTAAGACAAAGGAATGAAACGTTAAAGTACCTAAAATATAATATTTATTCCATATATTCAATATAATTACAATATATCAAGTCATACAATTACTCAAAAGAAAAAGTCAAATCATAGAACTAGTGACAAATCTACCATGACGGCGGAGGGGGCAGCTGCCCCCAAGTTAGACAAAATTTAAAAATATATATGATATTTATTTTAAATTTATATCCCCCGACCCCATAGGTCTCACCAAACCATCATTACTCGAAAAGTTGTCCCGTCTCGATTGTCTTCCACCAATCTCTCTTCTCCTCCACTCCAAGTCTCCAACCAAATTATTTTAAATTTTATTTTTCCCTAATCTCTCTCTACTCTAACCAAATTATTTTAAAATTTATTTTCCCCTAATCTCTCTCCCCCACCCAATTATTTTAAAATTTATTTAATACATATATATATAAATAATATAATATAATAATAACTTTAATTATATAATAATATTAATTATTTAAAATATTTATTTAATATTTTATTTTCTTTATTTTTCTCTCATCCTTCCTCCCTTATTCTTTACGCTTTTCCTACACGTACCTTCCAGATCCACCAATAGCCGCGCATATTCCAGATCTACATCGTCGTTGTTGCTCTGTACCCAGGTTTGTTGTTGTCGTCTCCTAGATCTGCGCCGATAGCCATCGATCACCGTTTGACTTCTCCGACCGCTATCGCGACCAAAGCTGCTTCCAGTAGTCGTGCCCCACTGTGCTGTGCAATCGCCGACCCGACTCAAATCTATCATGCTAAGGCTCGACCTATTTCGATGCGGTGCCTGTAGAGTTTTGAGAAGGCAGTGTACCCTATTGTGCTTCTTTGCTCCTTATTTTTGTCATGAGGAAGGATCTACTTATTTTGCTACCATTCACCGCATTTTTTGTGTCAGAAATGCCTCTATCCTCATGGCCCATCTTCCGGTAAGTGACCGGCTTGGAGCTGCTATGACACTCTTATTTGAAGCTCAAGCCCGGTTTCAGGATCTCATCTATGGTTGTGTGTCTCATATTCTTGCACTTCAACATGTTAATGATCTACAAGCTTATCGAGCTCTATTGCAAAATTCACTATTAACACACTATATTGCACATCCTTAACCTGTTCCACAACTTGATACAAACCTAAACTGTAGCCTTGATCTTCCTATCATTCCAGAAAATGCCTCGTTCCCTAGTTTCCCCAAGGCCAATTCTCTACCTTACCCTGATGACACTAGCAGTAGCCAGATACCATTCCGGGACAACATCGATGAACTAAGACCTATCGTGTTTAGCAATCATCATCGTCATTGAACATCAGCAACATCATCAATTCTATGGTTTGACTTTTTCTTTTGAGTAGTTGTATGGATTGATCTACTGTAACTGTATTGAGCGTATGAATGAATATTATATTTTGGGTACTTTAACGTCTCATTCCCTTGTCTTACCCTAGATTGAATATTGATCATAAAATATCTCAAGTTCTTGTAGCTGTTTAATAATTCATAAAATCGAGGTAAAAATACCAGCTCTTAATTATCAATTGACATTTCATCATACCCTCGATCTTATAGTTAATTATTATATAACATTTATAGTGCTTGTTTATTACCAATTGTGTGTGTAATTGTTTAAAAAAATAAATTAAAATTTTAATAATAAAATAAAAATAATGAAATAAATAAATTAATTAAAAAATAAAAAGAATTAATATATATATTTTTATCATCGTTGCTTGCCCTCCCTACTTATGTATCTTGGCTTTGCCCCTACATATAACTAATAATGTTGCCGATGTTCAGTGACGACAATGGTTGTCAAACACAACAGGTCCTAGCTCATCAATGTCGTCCCGGAGTGGTATCTGGCTACTTCTAGTATTATCAGGGTAAGGTAGAGAATTGGTCTTAGAGACACTAGGGAGCGAGGCATTTTCTGGAATGATGGGAAGATCAAGGCTCCAGTTTGGGTTTGTATCAGGTTGTGGAACAGGTTGAGGATGTGTAAAATAGTGTGCAAATAGTGAATCTTACAATAGAGCTCGATAAGCTTGTAAATCACTAACCTATTGTTGAAGTGCAAGAATATGAGACACACAACCATAGACGGGATCTTAAAGTTGGGCTTGAGTTTTAAATAAGAGTGTCATAGTAGCTCCACGTCGGTCACTTACCGAAAGATGGGCTAGGAGGATGGAGGCATTTCTGGCACAAAAAATGCGGTGGATGGCAACAAAATAAGTGGATCATTTCTCATAACAGAAATAAGAAGCAAAGATACACAATGGGGTACACTGCCTTCTCAAAACTCTACAGGCACCGCATCGAAATGAGTCGAACCTTGGCATGATAGATTTGAGTTGGGTTGGGTCGAGTCGACGATCGCACAGCACAGTAAGGCACGATTGCTAGAAGCGGCTTTGGTCGCAATGGCGGCCATAAAAGTCAAACGATGATCGATGGCTATCGGTGCAGATCTAGGAGGTGGCAACAACGGACATAGGTGTAGAGCAACAACGACAGTGTAGATTTGGAAGGTGCGCAGCTACCGGTGGATCTGGAAGGCGGTACTGATCTTGAAGGTGCGCAGCGACTGGAGCAACCAGTGGATTTGAAAGGTGCGTGGTGTTTGTGCATGCAAGAGAAGCGTAGAAAAGAAGGGAGGAGGAAGAAGAAAGAGAAGAAGAAAAAAAAGGAGAAACAAAAAAGAAAATATTAAATAAATATTTTAAATAATTAATATTATTATATAATTAAAGTTATTATTAATTATTATATATTATATTATATTATATATATATATGTATTAAATAAAATTTAAAATAATTTGATTAGAGACTTAGAGTGGAGAAGAAGAGAGATTAGTGAGAGACAATTGAGAGAGGACAGCTTTTAGAGCAGTGGTGGTGTGGTGAGGCTGTGAGTGGGGAGAATATAAATTTAAAATAAATATCATATACATTTTTTAAATTTTATCTAACTTGGGGGCAACTCCAACCGCCCCCGCCCCACGGGTAGATCCGCCACTGGCTCCATGGTTTTGTTCTCATAGGCATTTCCACGAACAGTTCCTGGGGCAATTGTCTGGAAGCTCCCAAACGAAGGGTTGCCTCCAAATTCCTCAAAGAGCACAAACGTGTTCTCAGCATCCAGTCCACCAAAATTCAACACAACATCTAAACTATAGGGGGGGGGGGGGGGGGGATGTGCAAAAATGAGAATAATCCTCACCATCTCTGAGTGGGTTGGCCGCAGTTTGAGACACGCTTGTTATTGTCATATGTACCGCATTAGTCACAAGGCTCCAAGCTTGCAGATATCCTTCTCCGCCAGGTAACTCGGCCAGTACCGGCCAATGCTGTGGCCATTAACCCAAGCGTGGCCCTTGCCCAAGCCCATCAAATCTACAACCACTGGGTCTGTTCCCAAAGGAGCCTTGAAGGTTGTCTGATTCCATTCACCATTAATAATATTTGAATTAGAAGGCAACCCACAACCCAAACTTAATTCACTGGAACAGGAAGCTCTAGTTTAACTACTTTGTACCAAGTGAACTTTCTGTGGACTGGGAAATTATCAGCTTGCCATTTAGAAGCATGGCGTGAATCCAAACTATAGAGCTTCTTCTCCTACCCATGTAATCCAACCTCGTATGTCCACTTATGGCGTGACAAGTCCTTTACAATTGTCTCATCACCCTCCTTCCCAACAATTTCAACAGGACCAGGACCAGGTACTCCAGAAGCAATGGTATCAAAGTACGGACCCTAATTCTGCACAACAATTGACAAAAATTCATAACAATTAGCATAAGATCATCATCATCATCATATATATATATATATGTATGCTTATCTATCCTTTCAAATCCTGTATCAGTTTGTATGTACCTGGAATCCGACGGTAGCGCTCAGCAATGTAATTTCGTTTTCCCCTGGTTTCAGTTTCACTTTCTTCTAAAAAATGTAGTTGAAAATTCCATATCCAGCCCATTGAGAACCTGTAAAAGAAAATAAAGAAAATTCTATAAAAATGCTGTTTAAAAAGGAAAACTCACTACAGTACAAAGAAAGCGATGAACTTACCAACGTATTCCCTGTTGACAAAAGCATGGAGAATGTGACCAGTGCCATTCACTCCAATACTCAAATCACGACTCCAGATTGGATCATCATCTTCCACGTTAACACTGAATCGAAGGAGATTGGAATGATTTACAAAACATACAAGTCCCAAGTAAATAAATCAACAAAATCATGCATGCTTTTACCTTGTCATGTACCACAAATAATCACTAACATCATTAATCATCTTCAAAGAAAGATGACCCTTTCCAAGAACGACAGTTTCATCTGTGTTCTAGTGCCTCCACATCCAACTGAGACTTATGTTGGAATAAACGGAATTTGATCATTGATTTTCTAGAATAATTATGGAGTCTAGTCAGATGACCCTTTCCAAGAACGACAGTTTCATCTGTGTTCTAGTGCCTCCACATCCAACTGAGACTTATGTTGGAATAAACGGAATTTGATCATTGATTTTCTAGAATAATTATGGAGTCTAGTCTCGTATTGAATCTAGACATAAATAGAGTCTAGTCAAGAGTCTTCTAGTATTACATAAATTATATAAGTTGAAGAGTCATTTTGTCTGTTGGTTTTTCATATTAATGTTTTGTTGGTTCCTAAGCCAATTGATACGTATACATAGGACCACAGATGAAGTATTTTACAAGGTAGAATAGAAAGTAAATTTTAGATTATATTGCTCCACAATTATCCAAATTTCTGGCCTTCAAACTGGTATCAGAGCATTGAAAACAATGGCCAACATCTTGTTTCCCTTACGCCTCGTTTCAATGGAGAAAAATTTGATTACTGGAGTAATCTTATAAAGTTGTGTCTTGAATCTCAAGACTTATGGAATGTTGTTGAAGAAGGTGTACAGCCACTGGAAAATGAAAATCAATTGACTAAAGCACAGAGAAATGTCTTGAAAAACAAGAGACAAAAGGATAGAAAAGCAGTTTTCCAAATATATCAAGCAATTGAAAAAGAGACAAAAGGATAGAAAAGCACTTTTCCAAATATATCAAGCAATTGAAATTCCAGTTTATGAGAGGATATCTAAGGCAAATAGTGCTAAAAAAGCATGGGAAATTCTTGTGACAACATATTCCGGCCAAGATCAAGTGAAGAAGGTTCGTTTGCAACCCTTGAGGGCATAATTTGAGAAGATGAGATGAAAGAAAGTGAAAAAATTTCAGAATATTTTACAAGAATGAATTCCATAGTGAATCAGATGGCATCAAATGGAGAAATTATGGTGAACCAAAAAGTTGTTGAAAAAATTATGCAACATCTACCAAGTAAATTTGATCATGTGGTGGTGGCTATTGAAGAGTCACAGGATCTTTCATCAATGTCTTTGGAGAGCTTGCAAGGAAGATTGGAGGCTCATGAATTAGAATCATTCAAAGAAGTCATCAACTGACTTGTTCACAAGATCAAGCTTTAAAGTCCCAATTCACATTTAGAGGAGGTCGTGGCTCTCATTGAGGTCATGGAAGAGGTCGCAGACAAGGAAGAGGAGGTGGAAGATATTCTAATGAACAGCATGACCAAGGCAAGGGACATGAAGAAGAAGAGAAAAAACAATCCCTGCACACTTTTCAAAGAGGAAGAGGATGAGGCTCTTATCATCACAAAGGTAAAAAAGCCATAGTTGAATGCTATCATTAGCATAAACTTTGGCATAAAGTGAGTGATTGCTGGATAAAATATCCAGAAAAAAGACATGAAGCTAGCTTAGTACATGAAGATAAGGCTGAAAATTCTAATAAAACTTTATTGATTGCTTCCAATGGAAATGTTGGTAATATTTGGTATTTGGATAGTGGAGCAAGCAGGCATATGACTGGAAACAAAGATTTGTTTTCAAAACTTGTAGAAGCTAACCATGGACAGGTGACAATTGGAGATGCCAAATCCTACGAAATTAAAGGTGTTGGAGAAATTACTTTCAAAACAAAAATTGGGCAGGTTGAGAAGATGTCTGAGGTATATTATGTACCTGGATTGCGAAGTAATTTGCTTAGTGTTGGCCATCTTATGAAGAAAGGATTTGATATTCACTGTGTTCATGATTGTTGCACCTTGAAGAAGAAAAATCATCTGATTGCCAATATTGGTTTGGGCTCAAATAAATTGTTTATTCTCAAACTTGATATAATAAATGGATCTTGTTTCCTTACTGCTAATGAAGAGATTTTCGAAGTTGTGGCATGACAGATATGGACACCTCAATTTTCAAAGCTTAAAGGAGTTATCAAGCAAAACTGTAGTTCAAGGGTTGCCCAAAATTGATGCTATCAGTGAAGTTTGTGAAGATTGTCAGTTGGGAAAATAACACTGAGAGCCATTTCCATCTAAATCAAATTGGGAATCACATTCACCATTGGAGCTTGTTCACACTGATCTTTGTGGCCCAATTCAAGTTCCCTCTCTTGGAGGTAACCAATATTTTGTGCTATTTGTTGATGATTAGACCAAAAAAATTTGGGTCTATTTTGTGAAAGAAAAATCTGAAGCTCTTGCTTATTTCAAGGAGCTCAAAGTTCAAGTTGAAAAATCTTTGGGTAGTCAAATAAAAAATTTGAGAAGTGATTGAGAGGGAGAGTATTTATCTATTTTATTTGAAGATTTTTTTTTTAAAACTATGGTATTAGACATGAATGGACAGCTCGGTATTCACCACAACAAAATGGTGTTGTTGAACAACAACAACAACATATCCAGCCTTTATCCCACTATGTGGGGTCGGCTACATGAATTCTAGACTTCCATGTATTTCTGTCTTTTGTCATATCCTCATTTAGATCCATATATTTCATATCAAATTTTAATGTCTCTCCCAAAGTCTTCTTGGGAGAATAAAATAATTATGGAGATGGCCAGATGTATGCTCAAGAAGAAAAATATGCCAGCTTTTTGGGCTGAAGCAGTTTCATGTGTTGTTTATTTAATCAATAGATCACCTACAAAGAGCTTGAACAATTCTATTTCAAATAAGGCATGGTATGGAAGAAAGCCAAGTGTTCTTAGAATATTTGGTTGTATTGCTTTTTCACATATTCCAAGTTCTTTGAGAACTAAGCTTGATGACAAATCTGAGAAATGCATCTTCATTGGTTACAGTAAATTGAGTAAAGCTTACAAGATTTACAATTCGAAGACAAAGAAAATTGTGATTAGCAGGGATGTTCGTTTTGATGAAAAATCTTCTTATGATTTTTCAGATTTTTCAAGTTCATCAAGTTGGCAAATTCTTGAGTTTGAAGAAAATGAATCTCAACCATCACAATATGATGATGATCAAAGAATTGAATCTCCTCAAAATTCACCATGGACACTGGGAAGAAGAACAAGAAGCTTGAGAGAAATTTATGATGATACCGAAGAAGTGAATGCAGCAAATCAAATATTTTAGCCTTCTTTGCAGGAGAAGATCAAATTACATATGAAGAAGCATCAAAAGGTGAGAAGTGGATTCATGCCATGAATGAAGAAGTCAATGCAATAGAAAAGAATGGCACATGGAAGCTCCCTAATTTGGAAAATTCTTGAGAGCTAGATAGATTGACAGACAAGCTTACTAAATGGGGGTTAAAAGATTAAAATGCCCTCACCCATATTGCATTACACTTTTTTCAATGTAATGTGGGTAAGAGCATTTTAATATTTTAATCTCCATTCTGTAAACCTGTTTGTCAACATGTCTGGCCTTGTAGAAAGACTCCCCTAATTTACCTTCTCAAAAAACTCCGATTGGTGTCAAATGGGTGTTTAAAATAAAGACAAATCCGGATGGTTCTATCAACAAATACAAAGCAAGATTGGTTGCAAAAGAATACAAGCAAAACGAAGGTAAAGAATTCAATGAGGTATTTGCTCCACTTTCTAGACTTGATACTATTCGGTTGATTATTTCACTTGCTGCCCAAAATGGTTCGAAATTATTTCAAATGGATGTCAAATCAGCTTTTTTGAATGGTTTTCTTCAAACAGAAATATATTTAGAGCAGCCACCTGGATATGTAAAAAAAAAGTGAGGAAGATAAAGTGTATAAGCTCAATAAGGCGTTATATGGACTGAAACAATCACTTCGGGCATGGTATGGACAAATTAATGATTATTTTGTAAAATTCAGTTTTAAAAGATGTCCATTTGAGCACACGCTTTACATTAAAAGGAATTCATGCAGTTTTATGGTTGTAAGCCTCTATGTTGATGATCTTATCTTCACCGGAGATAATTTGGAGATGTTAAATGATTTCAAAGTGTCCATGATGAAAGAATTTGAAATGACCGACTTGGGAGAATTGCATCATTTTTTGGGCATCAATGTTTGTCAATCAAAGGCATGAACTTTTGTTTCTCAAGAAAAATATGCAATTGAAATTATAAAAAAAATCAAAATGGAGCATGCGAATCCTGTAACAACTCCATGCGTCACGGGTATGAAGTTAAGCAAGAAAGGTGAAGAATGTTTGTGAATCCAACCATGTTTCGAAGCTTAGTTGCAAATTTATGTATCTCATAGCCACTAGATCCGATATCATTTTCTCAGTGAGTTTGGTTAGTAGATTCATGGAGAAACCTTGCTCAAATCATTGGGAGGCAGATAAAAGAATTTTGAGGTATGTTAAAGGAACAATTTGTCATGACCCTAGGGTTTAGCTAGGGTCTAGGAAGGAATTTGGATAAGAATTAAGAGGAAGGAAGAGCAGAAAGGGAGGGAAAGGAAGAACATAACAGAATTGAGGGAGAGAGAGAGAAAGCCGTGGGAGAGTATTGAGAGAGGGAATTGAGATTCAAATCATTCATTAAGCTTATTTCTCTAACTACTGAAGCCTATTTATAGGCTTACAAGTGAAGATGCTAACAACAACAACATAAAATGCAACTAATGTAACTAATAAGGAAAAAAACATGACATGTATTACTAATATATCCTTGGGGTTCCTTGAGGTCGTGACAATCCCCACCCTTTCAAACAATTCTTGTCCCCAAGAATTGATAGTTGTTGACCCCATTCCTCAGCCGATTCCAACCTTAGCAATCTGGTTTCTTCTTCGCCTTTTCTTGTGCTTATCTCGTATCTTCCTTTTCTTTTGCCTTTTTGTGTCTTTTTCTTCCAAAACATCAATACTATGACTTGCTGCAACAGCAAGTCCAGCCATCCCCCTCATTCTGATTTCCATTGAGAATGGTTCCAATTGATCCGTTATAGCTGCAACCATATCATTTCCAATCATAGAAAGGAATTCCAACTTTGTTGCAGGCCAAAATCTGATTCGGCGTTGCAGTGCTCCAACTGAAAGAGGAATAAACAAAACAACAAGAGTTCTGTTCCCCTTAACAAAATTTCCATTGTAATCTTCAAACTTCGAGGTTGATGTAGTCATATCCTCTCTCTTCTTCACAACCTCTTCTCCTTCCTTATCTTCAATAGAGACTTCCTGGACCTCCATGTCAACTATCCCTTCTCCAATATCCGAACTTCTAAACCATGTGGCAATAGCCTCCTTTTCCCTCATCTTTCAAACCACATGGTTGTTCTCAGCAGCTGCAGTATTGTGCAAGTCCTCAGCCTTCTGCTTTTTCCTTTGGTCTAAGTCTTCATCGATTGTATTTTTTCCTTCAACAACTTTAGTATCAGCTTCCTTAGAACTGTCGTTAAGTAGTTCCAGCTCGGATTTTTCCGTTAAAGCTCCTTTAGCTACATATGGTCCTTTACAAACTTGCGAGCTGCTCTTACGATAACTTTTTGGTGGCAGTCCATGCTTTCTACAAATGGTTTCTAGTGCCAATTCTTGCAGCCTTGCTTTCTTCGCAGCTTGTTCCACCATAGTAGGGCAAAACATTTTCACACTGAGCCTTAAAGCATCGTCAAGACCATTAATGAATCTTGATACAAAGTAATGTTCTGACAAGGCTAGCTAAAAGCTCCACATCAATGCCCTTAATTCTTCAAACCTCTGTTGATATTCAGTCACTGATCCTTCCTGCTTAAGCTTGTTGAACTCCTCAATCACATCAATCATGTTCTTCTTCCCAAATTGGTCATACAGATTTTTAGCAAAGTCAGTACACCTGACCTCCCCTTCCCTTGTTGCAGCACATAGTCCATCAGCCATCTCCTCCATCCAATTCCTTGAAAATTCACTGCTGTAACAACCTCTTGTTCAGCTTCTAAGGATCTCTTCGGAAATTGATTCCGATACTAAAAATCAGCAACCCAAGCCAATGTAATTGCTGCTTCCAATTCAGCAACCTTAATCCACTTCAGACATTGCCCTAACAGTAGCCTAGATCTGAATCATCTTTTTAGTTGCTGCTGAATGGCCTCCAAATCAATTTCCAAAATCTGATCAGGTTGTTCGGCCTTCAAGTCAGCATACTATCAGCTTCAACTCACCCTAAACCACCGCCTTAGTTACGATGGAATAGCTAAGGACTGTCACCTTCCAAATTTCAGTTTTTTAAAATGATCAACAGCCTCCAAATCCATTGCTGAGTCCACTTCAAACAATCTACTAGCTCTGAACGGTTTCAAACAACCCGTTCCAAGCCATTTCGGGAACCTGCCATGCAACTTTTGAACCCCACACTTCCCCTTCGCAATTACTTCCGTGGGGCAATACTGAAATCGAACTTCTGTTGCGCACTTACTTCCGAAAATCTCTGACCTAAACAGCTTCGATCAGTTTTCAAGAAATGGCAGGCTTCTACAGTTCGCCTGAGAATTTTGTCTCAGCAGATGTCCGCCTGAGTTCTAGCCAACGAACAATCAACTTCCCCCTGAGTTCGAGTTCATAATTCAAGCCGCTGGCTCTCAATTTCGTTGACTCACCCTTCACATGCAACAACTTAGATCTGAAATTCCGTTCCTGACCGCTTCTGCCTTTCGCCTCACTCACATGCAACGAGTTTGTTGGAATCAAACTGATTTAAGGCTAGCCCCAGCGGAGTTGGCACCTGATCGCCGTCCACCGTTTTGCTTTTGAAGCAACTTCCGCTGCGTAACTCCTCCTTACCTGATTTGATTTCGTCACTGAGAGCAATAGCCTATGGCCGCATGCAGATCACAATCCTCTTGTTCTATATCAGATTCGTTGCGGATTCCAACATCGCTTGGATTCTTATGGTAATCGCCCAAGCCTGCGTCCACTTACCCAATTACCGACCTCTGATAGGAATTCTCCTCAATTCTTGATTTGCTCAATGCTCTACTTCAATTCTTCGAAATTCACTGCTCCTTGAATCGCCTAGCTTGCTCATCCTCAATTTCGAACAAAATCACCAGAATCCTAGCCGAGCTAATCCGCCTACTTCTCCTTCAAATCCGAGCCGACACTCACCGCTATCAATTTTGACAATTGAAATCCAATTCGTTTGAAAATCTCCTGAGTCAGCTTTGGAACTTGCTTCTACGATTTGCTGAGCTCTGTTGATACCGCTTGTGGAATTTGCTTTTGGACAAGATCACTTAAATTGCCACTTGCAAAAATTGCCTCTAAACAATGATCTCAATCGTTGAAGGCTTTGCTTCAGATCGCGACAACCTTCCAATTCTGAAAATCAACCTTCGGAATTCGCTGCATGGAATCGCCTTTGCTACACAAAATCACACAAGTCACCGCTCGATCAATTCCGTGGCCTTATGTTTCTGAATTCAACTATTAAAGTCGCCTTCTAATTCTGAGAAGCAACAAAGAAAGTCGTCGTCGAGGAACGGGAGCTCTAATACCAAATGTCATGACTCTAGGGTTTAGCTAGGGTCTAGGAAGGAATTTGGATAAGAATTAAGAGGAAGGAAGAGCAGAAAGGGAGGGAAAGGAAGAACATAACAGAATTGAGGGAGAGAGAGAGAAAGCCGTGGGAGAGTATTGAGAGAGGGAATTGAGATTCAAATCATTCATTAAGCTCCTTTCTCTAACTACTCAAGCCTATTTATAGGCTTACAAGTGAAGATGCTAACAACAACAACATAAAATGCAACTAATGTAACTAATAAAGAAAATACATGACATGTATTACTAATATATCATTGGGGTTCCTTGGGGTCGTGACACAATTGATTATGGAATTTTTTATAAGCTCATGTTCCAGTCAAGCTTTGGTTATACGAACAACGATTTAGGAGGAAGTATTAATGATTCTTAAACCACTTCTGTTTATGTTTTCAATCTTGGAAGTGATGCAATTTCTTGGTGTTCAACAAAGCAACCAATTGTGGCACTTTCTACAACTGAAGCAGAATATATAGCAGCTTCTTCATTTGGATGCCAAATTATGTGGTTAAAAGGTGTTTTGGAAAGTATGGAATTCAAGCAAGAAGGTCCTACAACTTTGTATTGTGATGATAGTTCAACTATTTCAATTGCAAAAGATCTGGTTCTATGTGGAAGAACAAAGCACATCTGTCTCCATTTTCATTTTTTAAGGGAGCTTGTCAACGAAGGAGAAATTAATATTGAATATTGCCAGAGTGAAGAACAACTTGCGGATGTTTTTACAAAAGCTCTTGAAGGACACATTTTTTCAAGAAATGTTGCAGCTTTAGGAGTCAAAAGCAAATTCGGTTAACAAGAGGCATTGTTGGAATAAATCGAACTTGACCATTGATTTTCTAGAATAATTATGGAGTCTAGTCACATATTAAATCTAGACATGAATAGATTCCAGTCAAGAGTCTCCTAGTGTTACATAAATTATGTAAATTGAAGAGTCATTTTGTCTGTTAGTTCTTCAAATTAATGTTTTGTTGGTTCCTATGCCAATTGATATGTATATATAGGAACGAATGATGAAGTATTTTACAAGGCAGAATAGAAAGTAAATTTTAGATTATATTGCTCCACAATTATCCAAATTTCTGGCCTTCAACTTTCTGGTTCGCTTTCTGCAGCATTCTTATTTTTCACCATCACGGAAGTTTGCGCATTTGCCTTTATATAACAAACATGCATTCAATTGTATATGGTTCTCACCAATTAAAAAATGGAAAATGCTACTTGTACTTAATGGATGACCGAAAAGATGACCAAAAGACGCCAAAATAAAAAAAAATGCCCTCACCTGCAATTGCTTACCCTTACCTTCCCATGGCCGCCTCCTCCCTCCTATCTCCTCTCTTTCCCCTTCCCATGGGTGCCTCAAGCAACCGCCGACAGCCGTTGCCTCGCGCCAACCGCCGCACCGCCGCCGTCGTCGCCCCCACCACTGCCGACAGCAGCTACATCCTCTCGTCGCCTCGCCGAAAGGATAGCGCAAATCGCGGCACCGCCATCGCCACTGTTGATAGCCGCTGCATCCTCTCGTCGCCTCGCCTCGGGCCAACCGCCCCACCGTCGTCACCAGGCTGCCAATTCTCTTTTCAACCAAGTTCGCAGACATACTCTCCCCCAATGAAGTCCGATGGAGACATACGCCCCCTATGAAGTCCATGGATGAAGCCCGAAATTGTTCGATCCGCAATCGAGAAGCGCCTGAAAATGTCAGCGGCGGTGGCAGATGGGGGCGATGGTAGGTGCGACTGGCGGTTGTGGCCGGCGGGTGGGGGCGATAGCGGTGCGAGCTGGGGTGCGGGTGGGGGCGGCGGTGGGTTTCTCAAGATTGGAGGGTTCTGTGGAAGTGATTTGGGAGAGGCGTATTTTTGTTATTTTACCATGTGTGTGTAAGGTTGTGTGTAAATCCCTATGTACATGTACCTTTGCTGTGTTGTATGCTTCAAGCCTGCAATCTGGAAGAATGCTGACGGACCAAACAGGTACATTGAACTCCTTCCCAAGGAAGGCAATAGTGGTGTCAGTTGTGGTATTGGCATTGCCAAAGAAGCAGCCGGTTGTTTCATCGGTTGCGCAAGTTGTTGCCTGCAAAAGCACAAAAACCATTAGCAACTCAAGTAAAACATCAATTTAGCTGCAAACGGCAAAGAAGAATTTAACAGAGAACCAACCGTAACACTGTTGCCCATGTCAACATGGGTAATGTTTCCACGAGTGAGAGTCTTTTCCATTGATTTCAACACGTGATGGAGCTCCTTCAAGTGTCCCCATTTAGGCTGGTTCAGATTGCCTAAAACAGGCAAAGGCACAAGGAAAAGCATGCGTCATGACAAGTAAAAAAAGAAGAATAAATTGATACTCAACTTAAGCATCTAATCAGAATTCTTTTTACTTACCAAATTCATTGATGGGAGCATCATAGTCGTATGATGTGGTGATATACGGACCACCGGCCGTTCTCCCAAAATTAGTCCCACCATGGTACTGCAAAATTTAGAAGAACACAACGCAAAAAATATATATATATAATATATATATATCGTGATATTAACAGTATAGAGAGAGAAAGAGTAGTTATGATGGTATGATCACAAACCATGTAATAGTTTTGGAATGTGACACCAAATTGGAAAAACCGTGCAACAGCAAAGGCAAGATCCTCTGGAGTTCTAAGTGGGTCTTTACCACCCCAGTCCTTAAACCTAAAATATGTAACAGATAATAAATTTATGAGAAAAATCTACTCAATTATTATAGACCTAAAACTAAACATAAACGATAAAGAAATCAAACCATCTAGTCCAATTCTCAGTCCACATCTTGGGGCTATTGGGATTATTTGGAGTGAATGAATCACAATACCAACCATTGCATGTGTTTATCTGTTAAAAGTCAGAACAAAGAGAGAAAGGGTTAATGCTTCATGCATCAAAAGAGATGACAGCATTATACATATACATGTGCATAGAACATATATTTTATGATAATAGATGCTAAAGTACCATGGGCTCAGGAGCATCATTCTGTTGGCACCTACATCCAATGTTCGGCCATGTTTGCGCACCAGTCCAGATAGGCTTTTCCAATAGCTCCACAGGATGAAATCATATTGCCATACTCATTCTCAATCTGTACATTTTTGTTAACCGAAACCACCATAAGAATATACAAAACCAAAAAAGATAATAATAACAAACACAAATAATTGACTCCACGAAACTCGAGCAAGTCAGGCCACATCTAACAATGAGTCAACATTAACAATAATATCAGTTGAACCTTGTATTTACAGAAAAACTATGTAAAAACGAAACTGAATCGTTATCCAGGGCACATATATTATTATATACAGATAAACATAGGGTTATATGCTTGCTCCATGTATATAATATGGGGTTGCAGTAGACAGTGGTTCGTGCTTGGTACGGGGAAATTGACGGTCACGAATGTTATCGTCGAGATTCGGAGTGGAGTACCGATGCGAATGGATCGATTAAGATTGGACGGAGATGAAAAACTTACAAACGGGGGAGTGGTAATGTTAGCAGCAAGTGTTGGCAGGCGATGGAGCGTGAAGCAGATAAGAAATTGGAAGACGGTTCTCTGTGACGAGATGGAGAAGACGAAGTTCGGAGGTGCGGCCCTGGCCGAACGGGCGCCATTAACGATAAAGCTGGAGCGTCCATGGCAGAACCAGAGTTCGGTTGGAAGTTGGAACTTGGAAGGGGAAAAAGAAAGCGGCCCAAAAAGCGAAGGCTTGTAATAATATGGGTCAAGGAGCTTGATGGAAAATTTGGGCCTCGAAAACTAAATTAGAAAAGAGGAAAGTAGTAGGTTTCTGGGCCTAGGTCTGGGCCTGGGCCGGAGCAAGCAGAGCACCACTCAACCCCAACCGTATCAAATTAATCTAATTTAAATCTCGATTGCAAATTTTATAATTGAAATTTCAAATTTGTAATGCATCGAAATATTAAGATTTATGAATTTTATTTTAATATAAATTTTAAAATAACAAACATTAGGCAATTAATCACTTGGAAAACAAAAGTAAATAAATCATGCATATATAGCACAAGTTGATTGGTGCTATAAGACCATAGATATTAATTATTACTAATGGCTATATATATGGATAATAATAATTATTAGATCAGATAGGTTTAAGTAATCCATCAAATAAACTGGAAAATTTAATTGAGATAATTACCTGTTATCATTATTATTAATCAAGATGGAAAGGTATTTTAATTTTAAAATACACCTTTTTATAGTAAAATTCTAATATTAAAAAATTTGAGTATGGGTTTACGTTGTAATTATTCTAGAGCATTAATTGATTTAATTTTTTTATAATTTAAAAGTATAATTCTTTTTGAGCATTCATCCTCTTTTATATCAAATTATTTTCTTATTATCCTAAACCTAGTTGGTATGGGATTTTCAATATATCTATGGATAATAATTATTATTAAATCACATAGGATTAGAGGTCTATCGAGTAAATTGGCAAATTTAATTGAGATAATTACCTTTTATCTTCATATAATTTGGAAACAATACATATAATTTAATTTCATATTATTTAAAAGATAACAAATAATACATTATTATATACTTCTACTTAAAGTGAACTTAATTATGTTCATATGATCCCTCACAAAAAATAATGAAAAGCAATATATAACCCCTTAAAGTTTGTGCTTTAAATTTGCGTAGGTCAAAACTGGCTCGTGTGTTACGAAGAAATAAATTATGTTCAAAATAAAGAAATTAATATTAATTACATGTGGGCATACGAGAGGATAATTTTAGATGAAGTATTACTTACAGGATATGTCAAATTATAATCTTAGAAGGAGTATTACTTGGCTTTAAATGTTTTGGATAAGTTTAATATTATATTTCTCATAAATTTAAAAGGATAATTCTTTCCAACATCTTCTTTTTATCTCAAATTATTCCAAATCTAAGTTGGAAAAGGATTTCGGACATCTCTCTATATATGAAGTCTAGCTAGACAGCCATAATTCACACACACACAAATTAATTATTTTGCAGGAAAGAAAGATGGGTGCTTTGAAGGTGTGCTTTGCTCTTCTCTTCTTCTTAATTTGGAGTCCATTGGCGTTGGCAATAGAAGTTTCTCATGATGGGAGGGCGATCACTATTGATGGGCACCGCAAAATATTACTTTCTGGTTCCATTCATTATCCAAGAAGCACTGCTGAGGTAATTATCTTTTGATTATTCTTTTTAATTTTGCGGTATGCAAACTAGAAGGACAGACGAACCGCATGCTCATGCATCCATTAAAAGAAGGCTAAGCTAATATTAAAGCAAATATTTTGTTCTTCTAAATGGCCGGTATTGTTCTAATTAATGTTCAAAGTTACTCCACTCCGAATCTCGACGATAACATTCGTGACCGTCAATTTCCTCGTACCAAACACGAACCACTGTCTACTGCAACCCCATATTATATACATGGAGAAAGCATATAACCCTTTCTTTATGTGTGTATAATAATTAATGTGCCCTGGATAACGATTCAGTTTCGTTTTTACGTAGTTTTTCTGTAAATACAACGTTCAACTGATATTATTGTTAATGTTGACTCATTGTTAGATGTGGCCTGACTTGATCAAGAAAGCAAAGGAGGGGGGGATAGATGCTATTGAGACTTATGTTTTTTGGAATGCTCATGAACCCGTTCGGCGTCAGTATGATTTTAGCGGCAATAATGATCTCATAAGGTTCATTAAAACCATCCAGTCCGAAGGACTCTACGCCGTTCTTCGCATTGGGCCTTACGTTTGTGCGGAATGGAACTTTGGGTAAATTAACTTCCTTCTCATACGTGATTCTCTCTCTCAATCTTATAAACATGTATTTATATGCATGTATGTGTGTTTCAACTGTGTTGATTAATTACTTTGTCTATGCACGCAAATAGAGGGTTTCCTATGTGGCTTAAAAATTTGCCCGGCGTTGAGCTCCGGACGGCAAACACCGTGTTCATGGTAATTATACGAACTCCTTTTCTGGTCCTTATTCTAAATCCTAGAATTCAATGTTACCAAATTAATTAACTCAGACATTTGGTGTTTGTGTAGAATGAGATGCAAAATTTCACAAGCTTGGTAGTAGACATGGTTAAAGAAGAGAAGTTGTTTGCATCACAAGGAGGGCCTATCATACTTGCTCAGGTTTTTTGGAGTCAATTATTCGTGTTTGTTATTATTATCTTTTTTGGTTATGTATATTCTTATGGTGGTTTCTGTTCTGTTAACAAAACTGTACAGATTGAGAATGAGTATGGCAATGTGATTTCATCCTATGGAGCTATTGGAAAAGCCTATCTGGACTGGTGCGCAAACATGGCCGAATCATTGGATGTAGGAGTTCCGTGGATTATGTGCCAACAGAATGATGCTCCTGAGCCCATGGTACTTTAGCAACTATTATCATAAAATATATGTTCTATCCACATATATATATGTATAATGCTATCATCTCTTTTGATGCATGAAACATTAACCCTTTCTCTCTTTGTTCTAACTTTTAACAGATAAACACATGCAATGGTTGGTATTGTGATTCATTCACCCCAAACAATCCCAATAGCCCCAAGATGTGGACCGAGAATTGGACTGGATGGTTTGTTTTCTTGATTCGTTTATGTTTAGTTTTTAGGTCTATAAAAATATTTGAGTAGATTTTTCTCATAAATTTATTATCTGTTATATATTTTAGGTTTAAGAACTGGGGTGGTAAAGACCCACTTAGAACTGCAGAGGATCTTGCCTTTGCTGTTGCACGGTTTTTCCAATTTGGTGGCACATTCCAGAACTATTACATGGTTTGTGATCGTACCGTCATAGCTACTCTTTTCTCTCTCTATATTGTTAATATCACGATATATATATATTTTTTGCGTTGTGTTTTTCTAAATTTTGCAGTACCATGGTGGGACTAATTTTGGGAGAACGGCCGGTGGTCCGTATATCACCACATCATACGACTATGATGCTCCCATCAATGAATTTGGTAAGTGAAAAGAATTCTGATTAGATGCTTAAGTTTGATTATCAATTTAATCTTCTTTCTTTACTTGTCACAATTACATATGCTTTTCCTTGTGCCTTTGCCTGCTTTAGGCAATCTGAACCAGCCTAAATGGGGACACTTGAAGGAGCTCCATCACGCGTTGAAATCAATGGAAAAGACTCTCACTCATGGAAACATTACCCATGTTGACATGGGCAACGGTGTTACGGTTGGTTCTCTGTTAAATTCTTCTTTGCCGTTTGCAGCTAAATTGATGTTTTACTTGAGTTGCTAATGGTTTTTGTGCTTTTGCAGGCAACAACTTACGCAACCGATGAAACAACCGGCTGCTTCTTTGGCAATGCCAATACCACAACCGACGCCACTGTCGCCTTCCTTGGGAGGGAATTCAATGTGCCCGCTTGGTCCGTCAGCATTCTTCCAGATTGCAGGCTTGAAGCATACAACACAGCGAAGGTAAAAAAACTCGTCTGTTACACAATTTACGCACTTTTTTTTTTAGAAGTATAGTTTTTTAATTGTTGAGAACCATATACAATTGAATGCATGTTTGTTATATAAAGGTAAATGCGCAAACTTCCGTGATGGTGAAAAAGAAGAATGCTGCAGAAAGCGAACCAGAAAGTCTCAATTGGAAGTGGAGGCCTGAGAACACAGATGAAACTGTCGTTCTTGGAAAGGGTCACCTTTCTTTGAACCAACTGATGGATCAGAAGATGATTAATGATGTTAGTGATTATTTGTGGTACATGACAAGGTAAGAGGATGCATGATTTTTTTGATTTATTTACTTGGGTCTTATCTGTTTTGTAATTCATTTCAATCTCCTTCGATTCAGTGTTAACATCGAAGATGATGATCCAATCTGGAGTCGTGATTTGAGTATTAGAGTGAATGGCACTGGTCACATTCTCCATGCTTTTGTCAACAGCAAATACGTCGGTATGGTCATCGCTTTCTTTGTACTGTAGTGAGTTTTCTTTTTTAAACAGCGTTTTTATAGAATTTTCTGTATTTTCTTTTATAGGTTCTCAATGGGCTGGATATGGAGTTTTCAACTACACTTTTGAGAAGAAAGTGAAACTTAAACCAGGGAAAAACCAAATTACATTGCTGAGCGCTACCGTCGGATTCCAGGTACATACAAACTGATACAGGATTTGAAAGAAAAACCAAATAGATAAGCATATATTTATCATGATCATATGCTAATTGTGATGAACTTTTGTCAATTGTTGAGCAGAATTACGGACCGTACTTTGATACCATTGCTTCTGGAGTACCTGGTCCTGTTGAAATTGTTGGGAAGAAGGGTGATGAGACAATTGTAAAGGACTTGTCACGCCATAAGTGGACATACAAGGTTGGATTACATGGGGAGGAGAAGAAGCTCTACCGTTTGGATTCACGCCATGCTTCTAAATGGCAAGCTGATAATCTCCCAGTCCACAGAAAGTTCACTTGGTACAAGGTAATTAAACTAGAGCTTCCTGTTTCAGTGAATTAAGTTTGGGTTGTGGATTTGGCTGCTAACTCAAATATTATTAATGGTGAATGGAATCAGACAACCTTCAAGGCTCCTTTGGGTACAGACCCAGTGGTTGTAGATTTGATGGGCTTGGGCAAGGGCCACGCTTGGGTTAATGGCCACAGCATTGGCCGGTACTGGCCGAGTTACCTGGCGGAGAATGATGGCTGCAGCTTGGAGCCTTGTGACTATCGCGGTACATATGACAATAACAAGTGTGTCTCAAACTGCGGCCAACCCACTCAGAGATGGTGAGGATTATTCTCATTTTTGCGTCCCCTCCCCCCCCTCCTCTCTTCTCTCGTTTAGAGGTTATGTTGAATTTTGGTGGATTTTGTTCTGTCAGGTACCATGTTCCACGGTCTTTTATGACGGATGCTGAGAACACGTTAGTGCTCTTCGAGGAATTTGGAGGCAACCCTTCGTTGGTGAGCTTCCAAACAATTGCCCCAGGAACTGTTTGTGGAAATGCTTATGAGAACAAAACCATGGAGCTGTCGTGCGAAGGTCGGCCCATATCGGCCATCCGTTTCGCCAACTTCGGAGACTCCAATGGCACCTGTGGGGCTCTTGTGACGGGCAGTTGCCAAGGGAGAAACGATGCCATCTCCATCGTCCAAAACGTAATTCATTTCATTCCTTTTCAACTTCGATTTCTTTACTTGCATTAACATCACAATTTCGAATCGTAATTGCTCAAAGAAATCTAATCTGTTTTGTTTTTGTGGGTATGAATAAATCTGTGCAGGCCTGCGTGGGAAAGGAGAGTTGCTCGATTGAAGCCTCGGAAGAGGTTTTTGGATCAACCAACTGTGATGGCGTTGCCAGGAAGCTGGTGGTTGAGGCTGTTTGTTAGATTTTTTTTATGTAATAATTTATTTACTTTGCAGGCATGTTTTAGGAAACAGTGAAACTACTTTTACATTCTAAATAGTTTTTTTTCAGTTTTAGTCAGTAGTTCAGTTTTAGTTGACTATATATATAGCAGAATAGCCTTCAAAAAGGGTAGCAGACACGATGATTGCGTTCGCGTTCGCGTGCGTCTTTTTTGTTAGATATATCTTCGTGGATGTGTCTTGTTTGGATTGAAATTTTCGACTTTCATGTCATTAAATAAACAAATTACTTAACACTGTTAAATAAAGTAATTAAATATACATTTTAATGATATAATGTGCAGAACAATCCAACAATATGAACACACCGATTAAGTACACAATCTGATATTAAATTTGTTTCTTACTTATTCCAAATAATAAGGAAACTATGCACTCCATTCATCTCTGTACATTTATTCGTACGGACGGACGCGCACGTTACAAAGTTGATTTTTTTATTCTTTCCTGTGTTCTTTTTTGCACGGCCTTTTTCTATATTTTGTAAATAAATATGTATATATATAAAGAGCAGCAAGCAGCCATGCACGGATGGATGGAGCAAAAATTACTCGAGATCCACTTTTCGTAGCCGTCATATAAAATTATGCACATTGTATTTAAACTTTAAAGAGATGTAAGAAACTTCTGTAGTTAAAAGAGGCAAATATTTAAAATTCACATGCTATAAATATTACTCTTGAAAAATTAAAAAAAAATAATAATGTATCGAGTAATGTTCTAGATTTTGAAAAAAATTAAGAAAAAAAAAAAACATTTTTATATTTGTATACAGCCTTCCCCATATACAAACCCGTTTACAAGATTCCAACATGTGACATTTTGACCACAAACAAACAATAATATTATCATTGTTGCTTACACTCACCAATATCCACAAGAAACATCATTATCATGAAATCCTACAGACGGGGTAAATGGACCTTGTACTGAAATTCAGGCTGGATTTTCCGAATATTCGAAGAGAATAAGACATCAAGTGCAGTTGTTCCATTAAGCCACCGACTGGGGGATATCACGGAACAAGCGTTGATTCTCTTTATCGATATATTTCAAATCAAGAACAGCGGGGCAAAAGAGAATGATACAATAAATTGGCATTTACATTGAATGGGTTGGGTGAAAGAACCCCTCTGAGAATGTGTCAATTCTACACAAAAAAAAATACAACACAAAACTGGGATAACAGATATCATCCGCTTCCAAATTGATCCATTTCAATTTCCTTCCTCAGAAGCAGAGGGCAGATTTTTTTCTTTTCTTTTCTTTTCTTTTTCCCCTCCTACTCGATGGTTATTTCTAGTATGGTGGTTAGTCTAGGCTTTCTGTATCTCCTAAGAAGCAAAGAAGAGCACACAACACTTACAGATGAGAGAGCCATGCATGCGCCAGCTACCCATGGCGGTAACTTGATTTTTACCCAAGGGAAGAAAACTCCGGCAGCAACAGGAATTGCAATCACATTATAGGCCATTGCAAAGACATAATTCAATCGAATACGGGAGAATGTCTTTCTCGAGAGATCGATGGCTGTGATAACATCTTCCAAGTTATTTCTCATCAATACGTAGTCAGCAGCCTCGATGGCGATGTCTGTTCCTGCCCCAATCGCCATACCAACATCTGCAGCAGCCAAGGCGGGAGAGTCATTGATACCATCACCCACCATGGCCACGAGGCTTCCATCTTTCTGAAATGAACGGATGACCTCAGCTTTTCCTGCCGGCATCACCTCTGCCCAAACGTCTTGAATGCCCACCTGTGTCAGCAACATACATGCTATTATAACTACAGTACTGACATCACCAAGAAAAATTATTACACCGAAACCACTCTGGAGGTATGCAATCCTGTGGCCTATTTTCAATTTAAGGTTAGCCAATCCTTTCGGAATTCCAGCATTCATTTCAATAGTTGAACAGACATGTTATAATGCCCCCGCTGCTTTTTATTTTTCTAAAAACAATTCAATAAAAAAATTAAAAACAGTTTTTTAATGAAAAACTAATTCTTTGGTAAGTTCCCTAGGCTGATCAGCATGAAAATCTCCAGACCAACAAGCCCTGGTACTGTTACCAATCAAATTTGGAAACATCAATCATCCCAATCAGACATTTCTATTCCGACAAATGTAATAAATAAAACAAAAACAAACTGACCTCCCTAGCAACTGCTCGAGCTGTCCTCGAGTTATCCCCGGTAACCATGACAGGCTTAACTCCTATTTTCTTAAGGCCTTCCACAACAACGGCAGCTTCTCTCTTTAGTGGATCTGCCACCCCTAAAACACCAATCAGCGTGCCATCATAAGCAACAAGTATACCTGTTTGTGCACTTTCCTCCAATTTTACCACAATTTTTTCTACAGTAGTTGAAATGGCAATCCCATTTTCAGATAATAGCTTCCGATTACCAACCTGTTCAGCATGCATAATGGAAAGGTATTAAAACCTACTGAGGGGAAAAAAGCAAAAGAAAAAAACAGAGAATGAGCCGTTATTCCCAAAAACTCACCAAAATGAGCTTTCCATCAATAAAGCACTGTACACCTCTGCCAGGAAGTGAAGAGAAATCAGAGACATCATGAAGCCATGCAGGAAATTTGGATGGGTCACTGTGGTCTTCTGTATCCTTGCTAGTGGAAGGCTCAAAGAAGTGGAAGTGGCGTGCATATTCTACAATCGCTTTTGCCAATGGATGTTCACTGCTAGCCTGCACTAGAAACAAAACAAATTCATTGGTCATTCACTTTTTCTTTGTTTTTTTGTTACTGCTTTGACGTTGAATATGTTACCTCCTTCACACCAAACACCAGACCAACCCCCATGAGCAACAAAAAGAAAAAGAACAAGAAAAAAACCTATCCAATTCTTAATTTCAGTTCAGTTCTCAGGAAGCCAGGTTCTACAATTGCATGAAGGGGATCTCCTATCTCTTCCTGCACGCTAAATGCCCTCTTCTGTTCATAATGATTCATAATGCCATTTAGAAATAACACTATACAAAATAGATCATGCAAATGTTCCTGTGTAGTTAATATGCAGCACTGTTACTGAAATCAGGAAGGGTTGGAGCAGAGGAAGGGGATAAACAGCTGTAAAAAAAATTGAAAGTTGACTAATCAAGAAACATGGAATTACCTCTGCTGAAGCTACCAATGTAAGGAATTCTCCACGTTCCATTTCTGTGAAAACTTTAGCAGTTGTAACTGAGGCTTTTCCCTGGGTTAGGGTGCCTGTTTTATCAAATACCACATATCTAACCAGCTGAGCTCTCTCCAATGCATCTCCTCCTTTTATTAGCACTCCATTACTTGCTCCAACTCCGGTTGCAACCATGACAGCAGTTGGGGTGGCCAAGCCAAGAGCACAAGGACATGCAATCACCACAACCGAAATAGAAAACATGAGAGCAAAAACAAAGTAATTGCCATTTTCTGGTAGCCATTCTTCTGGGTAAGCTTGCACAACTCCACCAATATACCTACAAATAAAATTAAGAGTTTAAGAAGAATTAGAATTGATATCCTGCTGATATTTTAAGCCATGGGCAACATGACCATGCCACGCTAATTCATTGTTAACTTACCAGCCCAATAATGTCAATAATGACATGGCAACAACTGTTGGGACAAATATGCTAGCAACCTGTAATCACAAACATACCTAGAATGAGGAACAAGGACAAAGTTTGAGCTTTGCATAAAATATTGCGGATTAAAAAATTAGTAACTGGAGAAGCAAACCCATCAGAATGAAAAAGGTGGCAATTTGATATGTCCAGTACTTCTCTAATCTTTAATTTTTTTTTTTTTTTGTAAAGACTAGAGGCAAAATGAGGGGAAGAAACGGTCTCAAGATAATAAGTGCATCCACCAATGTTGTGTTTCATGTTAATAATTACATCTCTTGATTTCCTTGACTTGGGAGTGCATTTTATTAGAGCAAGAGTCCATGTAGCTGAAATATGGTTATGAGAAATGTTCAGATTAATATACACATAAGAAAAGGTTACTGAGGCAATAATAGTCGGCATGCATCACTTTTTTTTTTTTTTTTTGAGTTTTATCAAACTCAATAGCATGACGTTAAACATTCTGGAAAGAAAGTATAAAACAACATGAAACTAAGAATTTCTGAATAATCCAAGAGATATACTGATCCAAATGCAAAAACAGCACACTACTCAACTCAATTCAAAATGCAGACAAGTTGCCTTGAATTCAGTTGATGCCTCACACTTTTTGTCCCTCACAAGTTCCCTCAACCTTGCCCATTGTGACAAGGTCCCTTGATCTTGCCCCTAGAGGCCAAGGTGTGTCAACCTTCTCACTCAACATCACGGCACCTATGCATTCTTCCCACAGCATCTTGGGGATCACAATAACCTTCCATGACAGAGCATGTCCCCTTTGTTCGAAGGCTATTGGCTCGCGACAGTCCATGAGAAAGATTTGGGGCATCAGAGAGATCACCTTCACATATTGGCCCAACACACAGGATTCCTCCTGGCATTCAAGGATGTGCATAGTGCCCTCTGACAATGTTTAACACGTGCATTTGAGGATGTACAGAGTGACACAGATAAACTATCTTCGCCACACCTCTCAGCCTACCTAACTTCCTTCCCGCACTCTATCCTCTGGACTACCCCAATCTCTCTCCATCAACTTCACCTCCAGAAACCTCATTCTGGTGAGTATTTGTATCCCAGAGACCTTGTCGCTCTGGAGAGACACACTACAGAAAGCAAGCTAGACTGGAGGCCATTGAATTGTGAAGCTAATTCAGTTGTTGAACCTGAATGCCAATTTAAAAAGATTCAAACAAGTTTTCAAGAGAAGTTACCATTGGGATGCCAATGGTATCATGTCAGCACAGGGTAGCTAGTTTGTCCTAAATCTGCTAAACTAGTGTCCAATAAACAGTTCACAGCTTACAAACATGCTTAACAACAAAGGGTTTATGGACATGTGTCACGCTACGAGACATACTTTGGGAATAAATCTTGATTTTGACTTCTTGCATTCTGTTAGTATTATTCTGTTAGTGTTATTTCAGCCATTTCAATTTCTGTAATGCTGTGATTTCTAGTTTGTTAGAGGTTGTTAGCTCAAAGGAATCCACGTGCAAGTGGAGCGAGCTGGCAGAGGCAGTTACAACAGCCAGGCTGTAAGGAATCTTCCTTGGCTGGTCGTATAAATTCCCCTCTACCCATTTCCCAGATTTTTATGAAAAGAATATCGGATCATCCTTTCTCTCACAGTCTCTTTCTCTCCTTATTTCTCTCTTACTTCTCTCTATCTACTTAATTTCTTCCTTACCTCACTACTTAGTCGTTAGAGGATATCTTCCCATTCATAGCGAATAGGAAGAAAGAAGACTTGTCAGGATCAAACCGTGACAACATGGACTTGGACTATTTTGTCTCCCATAAATTTTTCCACTCTTCTTCTCTATCAAGTATTTGAAAGTATTTAAAATTCTTGTTATCTTTTCCTAATAACTATAGTGCACTAAAGCACTGAAAATGCCACACATGTCAATATTCAAGATGCGTTTAGTGCTTGACTGCTTGTCCAAGTGCACAAGCAATTAGTTACTTCTTAAAATATTTTATTTTTAAATAATGATGAACTTTTTGAAGTATAGGGCATATCCAAAAATATCTGGTAAACTATGCATATGTACAGATACAGCACCTGATAAGTATCCATGCTTTGTACATATTCCAAAACCTAAGATGTTTCACTTTTGCACTAACATTAAGATAATACAAATGGTCTTCAAAAAGAGTCTAGACTTGAACAAAATCTCTTAGATTGAATGCTTATGCTAGAAAAGAAGTAAAAGCATTGATAACAAAATTTCTTAAATTGAACGCACATGCTCAGCCATTTCTGGTTCTTTTTCAATTACAGCATTTTTTTGTCCAGTTATTTGAGACAATTATTCCTCCATTTATTCTCCAGCAACAGCCTTTTTTGTTTAATTTGTAAAAGGTGTCCTGACTCCTTAGACCATTACTTTGAGGAAATTATTCCCTCTATTATCTTTGTTTCTTTCCCAGACCCTTTTTCTAGTCTAAAGGGTTACTTTAGCCCCAAATGAATTTCCAACATGCTTGAGGAGGTCTTTTTCTGGGTATAACTTCAACAGTAATTAACAAAAGTAATGCCAACCGATAGTTCAACAGTGCTCAGATTCAAGCTCAGTGTGTGATTACAGAACAATAGCCTTATAGTATATTGATAAACTTGCTAAAAGGCAAACACAAATACATAAAAGATCAACCAAACCAATAGCGAGTTCACAAGTGGAAGGGATTAAGATGATAATTTGGCTGACTGTTGAGTAAGGGACAGTTTGGAAAGTTTTGACAAACTTGTATAGTTCTTAATAGTTTTGAAGGCAGTGTCAGTCTATCTGACAGAAGCAGAGATATGCTTCAATGAGCAAGAGAAGCACTTCAAAATGTAACCAGGCCATGTTAAAAGTAAAACCGTAATAGAGAAGGGGCAGGCCAATACTTACAAAATCAGCAAACTTCTGAATGGGAGCTTTAGACATCTGAGCCGTTTCAACCAAACAAATTATCTGGCTCAAAACTGTGTCGGATCCAACTTTGGTTGCATGAATGTGAAGGGAACCATGCAAATTCATTGTACCTCCAATAACAGATGAATTCATGTCCTTCAGTACAGGTGCAGATTCACCAGTCACCATACTCTCATTGACATAACTCAATCCCCACACAACAGTCCCATCTACAGGAACCTTTGTGCCAGGAAGAACTTTTAACACATCCCCAGGGTGAATCAGCAATGCATCTATCTCCCTCTCTCCAACAATTTTCCCACCTACAAGACCAACAAAATCAAGCCTGAAGGTCAAGATTTTGAATATTATTTAAGCATCTATTTCCACAACAGATGAAGTAAAATTAGTTTTTTCTTTTCCTTCTTTTGGTGTTTCCTTCAGTGAATGTATTGTACCGGTGAATAACAAATTAAGAAAAATTCTTTTATCAAAATGAGATCCATGCACGCCTGATTCTTTAGCTGGCAATGGGGTCTAAATGAGCGAAAAACAACCAAGAAAAAATTTAGGCAAGCTTACCTTTGTCATGAACAAGCAATATAGCTGTTGCAGGTGCAAGCTCCACTAGCTTCTTTATAGCATCAGATGTTTTCCCTTTTGCAAGAGTTTCCAGGTACTTTCCCAATAAAACAAATGTTATCAGCATTGCACTTGTTTCAAAGTATGTTGGAGACCAAAACCCAGTGATGGCACCATATAAAAGTGCATAAACAGAGTAGAAGTAAGAAGCCGAGGTACCCAATGCAACCAAAACATCCATGTTTGTTGAACCATGTCGAAGTGCTCTGCCAGCTGCAACATAGAAACGCTTCCCAATGACAAATTGAACTACAGTAACCAATGCCCACTTCAACCAATCACCCATTTGGAATGGTCCACATCGCCAAAGCAGTAATGAATACAACAAAGGTATGCGAGGGCAGACAACTCTCATAAGAATGACAGGAACCTGGGGCAAAAATATAGGGGAGTCAACATTTGACATGTTTAGAAAACAAAGACAAAGTGTTGGTAACAGATTGCTGCTTATAGCTCTCCACTGAAAGGATCTCATGGCATGCTATTGTAAGTGGCAAGCTTGGACGAGAGAGATTCTGAGAAGCTGCGAAAATGACTCAATAACAGGCTAAGGGAAAGAAAAAAAGGATACTTGGCCCAACTCAACTCGGCTAAACTTTTTCCCAACTATTTGGGTCATCTACATAGATCCTCTTTGACTAATAAAAATAGATGTTCTTGTAAAATATGTTATTGCAGTTGTCCACTTCTCAAAATTTTACATTTGAAAAAGCCAGAATTAGTGTATCAATTTCCAGATACAGAAAGAGAGGTCTCCACTGGTAATTTTAAATACAGTATTTATGAAATACGAGAACAAAAAAGCAATATATCAAACATCAATTAGGAGAGCAACTTTTGCATTTTCAAGGCAAATAGTAGTATAAGCTCTAAATGAGCCATCTACAAGGAAGCTATAAGACACAGAATATGCTAAGAGATAGGAGTTAAAAAAGTAAATTCTACAAAGGAAAAAAAGGATAACAATATATGAAAAAAGTGTGAATGTATAAGCAATTACTTACACTGAGAAAGAGACTGGCAGTGAAGAGCCGAAACATGTTAGAGGATTCTTCCATATCTTTAGAAGCCATTCTTGTATAAGGGTTCTTCACATGTAATTTAAACTTTCCGTTGCTACCACTCTCAATTGCATCAACAAAGGATCTAGAACCAACTACTTCAGGATCAAAGAGAACATCTAGTTGTCTTGATGCCCTGTCAAAATGAGTATGCCTTATGCCTTTCAAGTTGCCTTTCAAGTTGCGGAGTATGCCTTCCAGAAGCTGGGCATCCAACTCATTCGATGTGCCAGCAACCTCTAGTATGATTTTATCCTGCTCACTGCTCTGAACAAGTGAACCTTCAAAACCAGCATCTTCAATAGCATTGACAATACCATCTTTAGTTATTACATTAGGATCATACTCAACCTCGCCCAATGAAGTGGCCAAAGAAACTACTGCCCTTTTTACTCCATGTAGATCTCTTAAGATGCCTTCAACAGAGTTAACACAAGCTGCACATGTCATACCTCCTATACTAAACTGCCCCACCAAGGTTCCATGTGGTTTAGTTTGAGATTTGTTGGGTTCTGATAGAACTTCTGCCTCAAACCCTGCATCTTCTATTGCATCCTTGATGTCTTCTTCCTGAAATAAAACTTCATTAAGAATAATTTACCCCATGTTCACATTAATCAGTGGTATTAAGCACTAGAAGCAAGCCCATACAAACAAAAAGATCAAGACAACATTCCTAGCTGCACCAAGAATAGTGTGTGTAAATGAACATCCAAGGTTTTCAAGAACCTGACTGGAAGAAAATTATGTTGTAATATAGGCTGTATCTATAACCACAAAAAATATAGAAATGATAAACCAAAAAAGGGAAAACATAGTAGAACATAATATTTTAAATACTTCATGACACTGTGAGTCCATGGTAACAACTAACAAGAAACTTAAATAACATCTGTAAAAAGTATAAAACCTAACAAAGTACAAAAGGAAACAAAGTAATCTACTAGAATAACTGAGTGAAGACTATATGTAGAACAGAAGATTCCAAAACTGACAGGTTTGATCACTTAATGCTGAAACCAATAAATCCAGTCCAGAATTACATTGCATAGCTTTCTTAGCAACAGATTGACAGCAAATTTAAACAACCACAAGAAGATATGGTTTTACCAACTTCAAATGTGACAAGTTAGTTCAGACAGACAAACTTAACCAACAGATCCCAACACAGACAATCACGTGCTACAAAAAACAAGAGAGAAAAAGAAAAAGGAAACAAAAAAGGAGAGAGATTATGGGCCTGTTTACTTGTGGAGAATGTTTTCTATTTCCCATCTCCAGTTTTCATCCTTGTTTCCATGTTTCCATTTTTACAGAAAATCAGAGAAAAATAGAAAATGCATTCATTTCTATTAAATATGAAACCACTTTTAGACTTCAGAAAAAAAAAAAAAAGGATATGCAGCTTGGAGGATTTGAAGCAGGGGTTGTTTAGTACAAAACCGTGTTTTCCCTTGGAAATAAGTGTTTTCCCACAGTTAAAATTTACAAAGGAAACAGCAGAAAACATCTTTTAGATGTTTTCTTAGATGTTTTCTGAAGTCCAGAACAAATTGGCAAAACAGAAAATTTGTTTTCTGTTCTCTAATTTAGAAAAGAAAAAAATTTGTTTTGATAGCTTTCAATTTTCTATCTTTCTGGAGATATTTTCTGAAAAAACTACTCCAGTTTTCCACATGTAAACAGCCCCTATGATTCTGATAATAGCCATGGATTCTTTCTTCGAAGCATGTGCCAAGCATGAGTTTTAGCTCCAAAGTGAAAACATAAACAACCTAAGTTGGACACATTTACAAGAGAGAGGAAAAGAAAAAGTGTTTCTTCTTCCTTCTTTTCCAGTTTTCTTTTTAATTCTTTTAGGGTTGCCCTAACAAACCACCAAACAAGGAGTGATTTACTCCTTGGACTTCAAAAATTGCAAATTTAATATGTGCCACTGAAGCCTTCAAATAGAACAAAATATAGTCAGTTTTAGCTTAATCTTTCATTGACAAATAAGCAAGCATTTGAACAGTCATGTAAATCAAAAAGACCACCATACAGTTTAAAAGAAAAAATCTACTCCAAAATAATGAAATTCCAAGAAATTGAACATTAAGATACAATGCCATGATATGGATGGATCAGATAAACAAAGCAAATAAACACTTGGCCTTACAGCTCACAATATAAACCCACATATAATCAATTAGTCAAGTACAGTTGAAACTAAACAAAGAGTAAGTGCCCGTTTGGCAATACCTTCCAAATCTACTTTTAGGTTCAAAATTCTTTTGAACCAAAAGCAAGATAATCTTGACAATTTGGTAACAACTCCAAAAAAAAAAAAAAAAAACTTTTTTCCAGCATAACCTCATCTACAATCATGCTTTTGCTAGAAGCATCATTTTATGCTCTGCAAGACCGCAACCAATTTTTTAAGGAACTGATTGTTGATTATTATTTTGAAAGCAAGAAATGAACTTTGGAATTTAAGTTGTATAAATATGTAACGCTACAATTAAGAGTTAAGAACTAAGAATTTATACAATTCCATGATAATTATCACTTACAAAACAAGTAATTTTGACAAAATAAAGCTTAAAAGGATAATTTAAAGTATAGACAACAATGCTTGTAATTTAATTTTATAGAATATATAATATTTTACATGCAATTCTATTCAATATAACTAATATCATTTATTGTCATTTTCCAGATTATAGCTATTTTAAATATATTCTTTAACAAAAAATATGTTTCTGTTTCATCAGCCAACTATTACTTTTAGATAGTCTAGGAAGCACTTTTCTACACTAACCTCCACGGCTCCACCTAAAACATAGGGCTATCGTAAAGCCCAAACAAGCCTTAAGAAAGTGGAAATACAGAGAAACATGAAAAGATCTCTCAATTAAAATGAACTAACGCACGATCTAATCTAATTCACCAATTGCACCGAAATCAGAGAATCAAATCCAAGAAAAACACCACCACAGCGACAAAATTAGATCGCGAAGACCAAGTTCAAACAGTACAAAACACCACCTGGAGCTAGCAATCAACGAATTTTTGAAGATACACAGCAGCTAAAAATCATAACCAGACATTCGATTCTCCATCGGTCCCAAATTAAACGTAACCAGAAGATACACAGTAGCCAAAAATCAAGACTAACCTTGAGCAAATTAGGATCAAAAACGACATCGGCCTTTTTCTGAAGCAGGGCCACGGAAGCCCATAATACCCCTTCGACGCTCCTGAGTGCCCCTTCCACGGAATTCGAACAAGCCGCACAAGTCATCCCCGTGACCCTCAGCTGAATTCTCTTAGCACCTTTCCCCAAACCCTCGTCCTCCGCCGGCGCCGCAGCCTCGTACGAGTCCAAAAGCCTAACCCCCTCGAGGTCGCCGGCTTCCTCATCCGTCGCCCCCCGTTCCCAGCCCCCGGCCACCGCCGTCAGCTGTACGTCCCTCTGACTCGGCGCCATTCCAGATATACGGAAGGTGTATAGATATATATATAGAGAGAGAGAGAGAGAGAGAGAGAAAAACAGGGGGAGGAAGAAGATGAAGACGGGGAGGAATAGAGAGAGAGGACTTTGCCAAAGCGAGGCGCAGAAGGCAACAATTTGAAGGAGCTGGGGGCAGAGGAAAGAGAAATTCTTCTGAATTGCCGGATATGGCCATGGAGGATGGTAAAAAACCCTAACTTGTCCTTTGTACTTTCGCCCCCAATGGGTAGTACAGTTGTTGGACCAGTCTATACGCGGGATCGAGATTAGATGAAACATAATATAAACAAACATAGTAATCTGAATTTAGCAGATCCATTTCAGTGATTTCTATTTAATTCCCTAATTTAGGGTCGTTCCGTTTGGGAGGAGGAAATAGGGATTTAGGGCGAGACCGAGACCGAGACGTTCCACCTCACTCAACCAACCTCACCTAATCCAAATCTAATTATTATTTTCCATTCTTCATCTTGCTATCTATGCTAATCCAGTCACACCCCCCTTTTTAGCTTTTTATCCTATTAATAATTATTTCACCACCTTCTTTTTTTCTTTCCATTTGCTTTTCTTCTTTATTTCATTTGTCAAGAGACTTCTAGGAATTAAGCCAGCTAAATTAAAATTTATATTAACTTATTGAAATACTATTAAAGTTTACGTGTACAAAAAAAATGAAATGAATAATAAAAAAAAAGAATGACAACAATAATAACAGTATTAAGTCATATATATGTTTCCTTTAAATATTTTTTTCAAAAAAAAAAAAGAAAAAGCAGAACTTCTTACAAATACAGTAAAACAAAAACAAGGAGGGTCAAGAGGACGGACACTCTTAATTGATAGCCATTTCAATAGCCCACCTCTAGATCTTTACCCCATGCGTCTGCGTGGGGTTAAGTCAACTACTTCTTACTAAATAAAGACAATTTGTCTTCAATTATTAAAGTTTTAGAACTAAAATTTAACAAAACCTACGCAACTATCCACCCACTTCGAGTAGTAGGATTTTACTTAACCGACGAAGATACAGAGTGCAGTGGGTAGAGGAGGTGGGTGCAACGAACCGGATCGAGGGGAGCCCCTCCTCACGTGCTTCTCGTGTGGCCCGTTTCATTTCATTTTCGCTCGGTTTCGGCTCGGCTCCCGGGACAACCAATAAGGCAAGGCTTCTCTGTTTTGTCTTGTACAAGCAAGAAATGTAGCGAGCTTCACAAGGAAGGGCATTTTTGGAATTAAAGGATGTATTGGTGGGCTTTGGTGTAACGGAATCGTAAGTTATTCTCGGCAACGGTGGAAAGGCGCGTCCGTCGTGGCAGACAAGGCCACGGGCAACGGGCAGCAGGCGGAAGAGGACTCGGAAGGGATCCATCGTGTGCACAGGGCATGGGCAGTTGGATGTGTTTGGACGCGAAGTTAGACTTGTCCTGTACCCAAAAAAAAAAAATTAAAAAATTTATGAAATGTTAATATAAGGGCGAAATGGGAAAAGATATTTTATTTTTCAAAAAAAATAAAGTAACAATTGCATTTGCTGTTGTTGGGGGGGAATGGAAAGGGGCATGCCTTGCCCACTATCTAATCTCAGCTCATCTCATTGGAATATGACTTGCCTTCCATTAATTATGAGCGCCAAAAGAAAGACTATAGCAATCAATGACAAAACGTAATGCATGATTGCATGGAAATACACTTTCTTTTTCCCACTTTAACGCACGCCTGACACGTGGTTGCAATCACACGCCATCTTGCTCGACTACTCTACTACTAATATTGTCTTGCGTGGACTGAACCCATCTGATTCGGCTATCAGCTTCATTGGTGGAGGCTGCTGCAGCCGCCGTCTCCACTCTGATCCGGTCACATTTTTATTTGTTCATTTATATTCTATATATTTATATTTTATGTTTTTAAAATGTATTTTCTTTTAGCTAAATTATACTTTTGAAAAAATATTTCCCGTGATATACAAAATATGAACAGATGAAAAAGAGAGGAGAGAAAAAAGGGAAATCAAAATTAAAATCGCTTATTTTTGACTCATTCATTGGGTGCCGCGTGGCATAACAAAGAGACGTTGCACGTATGTAACGTAAGCAAAAATAATATAAATTGCCCACGGGATTCAGTAAACCACACATCCTTGATTTTAAAACTAAAACTAAATCTGAGATATCACTATTAAAATAAATCCATTTTATACACACAATTGTCAGATCTTTCAACTCTCCTATCTAATATTTGTCGTGCGTGTCTGATTGAGTGAGTGCCAGTTTGGGTGGGTATTTATATTGGTTGTGAAAAGAGGTAGACTAGGTATTTATATTCCTTCATTTTATCTGGGTTTAGCCCTTAAAAAGCAACTAAATTTTGTGTTCAGGTGAACTCCTTGAACCTCGTGTGCCGTCATTCGTTCGATCAAACGAATGGGTCGGGTCGATTTATATATATATTTTTATATAAAAAATAATTTCTTATTTTTATTTTTTTATTTACCTTCTCCACCAGTGATGGTTTAGTTTTCAACAGGATTCTAAACAGATGATCATTAATTTATTTCGACCAATTCAACTGTTTGAAGCGTCAACCATTACTCTGGTATTCAATGTTGTCTTGAAGGTAGAGGTTATTCGGTGCCCTCGACCCAACTATAAAAGGCTGGTCGAGCCTCTATTTTTCAATCATTACTCAATTTTTAATGTCTTCATTTTTCCCGAAGTCTTCCAGTCGCAAAGAGCACATACCTTCCAGAGTTTCACCAGATTTGACAGATCGAGGTCACCGTTTGTCGGAGTAAGACCGTTATATCCTGCGTTAACAATTGTCGGAGCTTGCTAGTGGGGTGTTTCTATTTTTCGAACAACGTTACCTAATGTGGCTCGGTCATCAATACCCCTCTGCCTCTCGTCAATTTCCATTTCCAGTGGTGTTTGACGGACCCATCTCCTCTGGTTGCTGTTTGCCTCGCCGACATCTGGGTTTGCTGTTCTTCCTACTTTTTGCTGTTTGGCTAGACTTATAATTGTGGTTTGTAGTTGCTGTTAGTGGTACGGGGTGTTGCTAATATTTCCTGCTGTATTTGATAGACAAGTTATATTCCTATTTCAACAATATTCACTTCTTAACTCTCGGTATATGAATTTGCACAATCTCTGATCTCCTTTACGATTTATAATTTCAGTTAATTGGAACATACAAAACTCAAAATTCAATATTATAGTCAAATAAGAAAATTCATAGATTTAAATATATTTGAACACTTATTTGAATAAAAGGTTACTACGTGGCCTTTAGTTTTAATAATTTCATTTCTTTATAAAAATTTGAACCCAATTAGCATGAGTTGAGATTTGGGTTATGCTTTTAATACTCGTGATCAAATAAATCATTAAGATATTAAAAAAAATTGTGCAACCTCTAAAGTCTATTTTTATTTGTTAATTGTTAATTTGTATAATTGGAGCTAGTTTAAACTATTTTTCGTGAATTGAGCTTGTTGGATTGGTTTGTAAGTATTATAATTTATATAAAAATGAGTTACGTGACTTGAATATTTTTGATGTCCTACAAATTTTGGATATGAATCCATTGAAAAAAACCTTGGCTTAATCATACCAAAATTGAATTGGGTTGTGATGGACCAATGGTTCAATTTGTTTCTCATTGAATAAATTCTCAGTCCACAATTATAAACCCGATTAGTATTTGCTTCACTCTTAATGCATATAAAATTAAAACTAATTGATCAACCCAAGCTTATTAACATTAATATTTATTAAAATAAAGCACCTAATTTCACTCTCATCTAACTAAGATTTTAAAACGTAAAATAAATTTTACATAAACTCATAAATTAAAATAGAATAAATTATTTTAAATATTAACGAGACGAAAAATCAAATCAGAACAATCTTGGGCACTAATAAACTAATAGTACTAGCAATCCACTTCTTGTTATGCGTGCCAATGCTACATTCACGCTCAAAGTTCATTCGAGTTGGTGGATCACACACGCACACATACACCTTGTGTTAATGTTATGTGAATTAAATACACACAATTAAATTCGATAGTATCAAGATTTAAGTTGAAACAAAATTAAAGAAAATGTAAAATATGCTACATAGCATAATGAAAATATAAAATAAATAAGATATATACGCATCTGGATCAAAATATCCTATTTACGACAAGAGTTTCGCCCCCTAGGTAATCCACTAAAATATATACAATGAATTTACAACAAATATACAACACAAAAGAAACAAGGTCTCTCGCAAAATCTCACGGTCACTCAAGAATAATATATCGATCAGAATACAACACTCACAATATATTAAACAATCTCACGCGTTCAACCTTATCAATATCTCTCTAACATAAACAAGTGATTTACACTTACAGAAGTATAATCATACTTACAAGGAATTGAATGACGACTCAAATTGTTTGATTATCGCGATCTTCTTCATCGATTGACTGCCTTCACGCGTCATGTTCTTCTCCCATGTCGTGCTCTTGATTTTCTTCGTTTTTGCTCTCTCTCTCTCTCTCTCCATGCGTGCACTTAGGATTTTTGTCCTGTGCATCTGTGTGCAAAAGAAGTGTTACGCCTATATTGATTTTTCCCAATTAATTCACACACACATATATATATATATATCTATATGCGGGCCAAGGATATAAATGGATAAATGGGTTTGACACAATAAACTTGTGCTTAGACTTATTGGGCTACAAACATCACCGACCCAACCCAACTTATTTATACAAAACCCAAATAATAAATTCAGATGAAATGAAATCCAAATTAAATATCAATTATTTTGAATCATATGTTAAAACCTTGCCAGGCATCGCCACTAAAAGCTAGCAACCCGCCCACTGAATTACTTACTTTCTTTCAATATATATAACCCTCGGTTTGAGTCTTCGCAGGAACAAAGGGTCAACGTCAATGGAGAAACAAAATTGAATTAATTGTAACTGGGACTTGGAAAAAATAAGAATATAAAGAAGAAGCAGAAAGACTGCAAATTCGATCGATTAAAGTTCAACGCAACAGACGTGGTGAACCAGCTGTACCGTTTGAAGTCAATTGATTTGACTAAGTCAGTTTTCTATGTTATTTTATTGGTGAAAACCAAATTAACACCTTTTCCAAACAAAATTAAAAATTAACAAATTATTTTTTATAATTATAAAACTATCCTAATAACCTAAATTTAGGACCTCCACACCACAAACACTTCAAAATGATATGCACAGAAGGCTCAATTAGAGCATTGTATTTTAGCCCTTGAAAATAGATAATCTATAACATACCAAGTCTCAATTAGAGTCCAAAACACAACTAATGAATTGTTTCCAAAATCCAATAAAATATATTAAATAAGTATTTCTAAACTATTACTTTAAATTAAAATAACACCATAACAGAAAAAAAATTCAGAGTTTAACATTCAACAAACTCAAATACTCAACCCAAATACTATTTATTTCTGTTAAGATAAATAAGAACAAATCAACAACCATGACACTAGTAATTATCCCCCACTAGCCAAATTACCAAGATAAATAAAAATAAATTAATATAATAAATCTTAAAAAGAAATATCGCAATGACAAGTGATCAAGAGAAAAAAGAAAAAAAGAAACACTCGAATAGAAATGAAGCAAAAACTTAGACTGCATTCTTTTTATTTTTTAATTTTTAATTTTGAGTTTTAAATTTATTTTAAATTTTTTTTTGATAATCTATTTTCAAAAAATAGAAAATAAGTTATCTTTATCATTTTAAAAAATTATTTCTTAAAACATAAAACTATAAAATACGTTCCCTTTGAAAATTTGAAAATAATTTTAAATTATATTTTATTAAATAAATTTAATTATATAAAAAAATAAAATTATTTAATTTTAAATAAATAAATAAATTAACTTGAAAAAAAATAGTAGGTGAGATTATAATGTGATTATAAATAAAAAGTATTAAAATAAAAATTAAAAATGTGAACTAATATTATATAAAGTAATTATAGATGATAATCTTGCATCACTAGAAAACACGTTTATTTTATAATTTTGACAAAAATTATTTTATAATATTTTATTAAATAAATTTAATTATTAAATAATAAAATTAACTATTTTTAATAAAATTTTATTATTAAAATAAAATAATAAATTTAATTAATAAATTATTGACTGAGTGATAATTTATATTAACTATTATTATACATAATATATGTAATAATACTTAATAATATATTATATGTTATCCTATATTTTTAATTATAATATAAATATATTATATTTTTAAAATTTTAAATAAATATATAATTTTATTTTTTAAATTTAAAAATAATTATTTTTTCTTCATCCTTTTCTTTTTTTTTTAGAAGCAAAACATGAAAAATAGATTGTGTTTTCCAGATTTTGGATTTAGAGATTGTTTTTGTTAAAAACAATCAAAACAATATTTTTGTTGTTTTGAGTTTTTTTTATAATTTTTTTTATTTTTAAAAATGACAAAATAAACTCATTTTTATTATTTAAAAAAATTAAAAATAGTTTGAAAATAAGAAAAAGAACGAAATTTTAGGTTACGTTCTCTTTACTGTTTCCAAGTCATTTTTAATTTTCTAAAATAATGAAAACGCGTTTTCTTTACTGTTTTTTAAAAATACATTTTTGAAAAAAAAAATTGTAAAAAAAACTCAAAATAACAAAAAGTTATTTTGAATATTTTCATTCAAAACAAACTCAAAACATATTTATTTATTTATTTATTCATATTTTATTATTATAATAAAAAAATTACAAAATTTATTAATTTTAAAAAATATATATATATTTTAAATAATTTATAAACATTACATATTTTTAATTTTCTGAATAATCAAATTTATTGAATAAAATATTATTAAAAATTTATTTTCAAAATTTCAAAGAAAACGCGTTTTTTAATTTTCTGTTTTGAGAAATAATTTTTCAAAATGACAAAAAAAACGCGTTTTCAATTTTCTAAAAACAGACTACCAAAACAAAAAACTGAAAATGAATTCAAAATTAAAAATTAAAAATTAAAAAGTAAAGAGAACGCAGCCTTAAAGTTTGAGTGATTAGATTCACTGTAAATATAAATTTTAAAGTAAAATTTATATTTTTCTCAAAGGTCATATTTTTTCAAATTTTTCTTTATTTTTCTCTCATAAAGTTATTAGCAATTGGGACACTTTTCTTCACATAAGGATAAGTTTGAAAAATAAAGTGATGTCAACTCTAGAATGTTATAATTTCCTCTTAAGTTAGCAATTACTATACAATGATGTCAACTCTATAATGGTAATTTTAATTAGCATGCTATTATTACAATTTTTTTAAGCTTATTTTTATGATCTCTTTTGATACGAAATGATTTTATATATATTTATTTTTATTTAATTTACTGGTATCTAAAATTCTTTAAATTTATAATTTTGATAATCTTTTTTATATTTTTAAAACATATTTGTCTATTTTAAGCGAAATACACATGAGATCTTAGATAAACTAATATTATATTAAAAGATATTTTAAGCACGTTTTTATAAAATAACGATAATTTAAATGAAAAATAAATATTAGTAATTATTTTAAAGTTAACAAGTGCTCTAATTTTTGCGATCTAATGGTTACAAGCTTAATGATAATGTAATTATTAAAAAAATTAAAATTCCAGTTTACCCTAATAATAATAATTATTATTTTTTATTTTAAGAAATAATAACAACAATAATAAAGCCACTGAAAGAAACACTTGCAATTGCAAGAGTTTCATTCATCGAATGGTTATCCAAACAGGCTTTCTGAGAGGACTGTGAATGCCCATGGCGATCGCTTTCTCATTTGCTCAGTCCACTCTCTTCTCCAAATCGCCGCTTTTCTTCCATATAAATGGATTCAGGAGCTTCGCCTTTTCGACTTCCGCGGTTGTGAGTTGGGATAAGCTTCGCCGTCAGAAGTGGAGACAACCCGTGGCTTCGGTTCTCGAGCTTGGCGGAGTAAAGATGGCTAAAGATGGTAACATACCCATCTCGCACAATCGCATTTTTATGGTACTTCTCTGTTGATTTCTTCGAGTTTACAACGTTTCATGTGTTGGAAATATAGGACGACATGAACTTCTTGTGCTTGATTTGAATATTTCCCTTTTGGTTTCCATAATTTTGTCAATTGGGGGGGGGGGGGGGGGGGTTGGGTATACAGTGGTTGTATAAGGCAATTGATAGAAATGGCTGGCAAACTAGAATTCATTTATAGAAATGGTTGTATAAATCACCCCCCTCATGTTAGTATAATTGGGGTGCCAGTCTTTGTTGAATACAGTAGAAACACGCCTATTCTAAGCAAATAAAAGAGTTTCAGCATTTGTGTATACTTATGGGAGTTTATTTGTTACTCCAATACCTGGAGAGAGAGATTGTGCACCCCGTTATTTTATTGATGGTGGAGACTTTATATTTGGGTCTCGGTTTTTCTATCTTAATTATCAGAGGCCTTATAATTTTGGTGTTCTATGCTATTATCTATTTTTCTTTATTTTTACTGTCTTATTAGTGTGTCTTTTAATTTGCTTATAGCATGCCCTGCTCCCAGCTTAGAATGAATATTGTTTTTCATAAATTGTTTATTGTATTGTGTTTACAGTTTTGCACCTAAGTAAGTTCATGGAATTATGGTTTTCTATTTTTGTTTTTGTTTTTTTTTCCCCTCGGTTTTACCACTACTGGTTCATATACTCCTTTTTCCTTTAGTTGTAATGTTTTTATCAACTGAATTGATATGCTTGTTAGTGTGGTTTTAAAGCATACTACCCAAAAGGAGAAGAAAAATGACATTTATGGCTTGATAACTGATGCTCTTGATGCAATCATTTCAACTTGGAATTCAGAATTTGATATAGAATTCATCCAAAAAGTGGAGTTTGTTGATGTTCAGAGTTTGTTGCACCTGTTTTTTCTGCCCATTTGTCTGATGTATATGGTGAATGAATTTTGTAGATGTAGTGAGGGATGACCCAACAAACAATGTTCCAGATACAATATTTTCCAAAATTGGAATGCAGCTTCATAGGAGGGATCGACATCCAATTGGGATTCTGAAGAATGCCATATACAACTACTTTGACACCACTTATCCAGACAAATTTGACAAATTTGATGATCTCTGCCCAGTTGTTTCTGTTAAAGCGGTACCTGGATTTATTAAGAATCTGTACAACATTGTTTATTTATTTATTTATTTTTGTTTGGTCTTTCTAAAGCTGTTGCATCAATCTTTCTTGGATTTGATAATGCCATGTTTGATATTTCTGTTGTTTATACATTAACTATCAAAAAATTATCTCCTGTTCTCCTGAGTTTTTAGAACTGAAGAGGTTGTAATTAGATTTTTAGCTGATATCTGACCCATAAACTAAATAGGATGATGCAGGGGCATATTCTTTGATTTTATTAATGTTTTTATTTCTTTATTTACTTAGAAGTCAGGTGACTAATATGTGATGTCTCTTTAATATAGATGGATGGTTGAGATTAGAAGACTTCCTTTCTGATCAGTGGCTGAGATTCATGACTGTTGTAATCCTAGTATAAACAGTCTTTGAAGACACTTCGTAGGAAGCCTTATTATCCTAATTCAATGTTTGAGGTTTTCTTAAACCCTAAATTTCATATTAACATTTCAGCTTTGATCCTACACTGTTTTGAGCCCTAATTCTGCACTTGTTTTGCTGTTTCTTCTCATACCACATAAGGTCTTGGTCATTTACCCTCTATTGGCGAAGAAAGCTTACATACTCTTTTTAATGTCATTTCATACTCTTTTTAATGTCATTTGCTAGTGTTCCTGATGTAAGTGAGCAATTATTTTAGAGGTGATGATTATATGGAGGTAGTGGAAAATCTTGTGTAGATTGCACATTGACCTAGCGTGTATGTTCAGGAACCATGAAGGGTAGAACAAATGAAATGCTATTGTTGCAAACTTCAAGTTACATAACCTTTTTCCTACAATTTCCTGAGATGGCTATTATTGATGGATATCGGAGTCCACATCTCTATAACTAGCCACAGTGATAGCATCAAGGGGAACATAAATATGCAAGTATAGAAGAAGTTAAAAATGTGGTTAGGGATGCTAAGCTTAAAGCATATGATTATCTTCATTCTATTGTAAAAATGATGACAGAAAGAATATATACGTATTTGCTAGTTTGATGGAGAGAAAAACTAGAAATCTTAATCTTATTAAATGTATCAAGAATGAAAATTCACAAATATTAGTGCAAATTAGGATGAGAAAAAGGATCATAAGTTGTTAAAGTTAAAATTGTAATCTACAGCAATCTAGCCTATAAATGTATGCGAAGAAGTAGGCCTATAAATTGTAGTCCAATGATCTTGGTCAGAGCAGGCATATGCCAAACATGAATACCCCTTGAAGCCACAGGCACAACGCCTGGTAGAGAGACCCAATCTTGAATAAACTAAATACTGCAGCTTCAATCTGTTTCAATAGAATCATGATGTAGTAAATCAACAAAGTCCAAAGTGATCTTTCTTTCCCCCTCAAGTTTACCTACTACATTACCAGAGTGAATTTGATCTTCACCAGACAAACATAATGCTTTAGCTAGTATACCATGATTCTCCTGTCTATAAATAACTGCATGCATTGCAGGATGGATGTGAACTAGGCTATTATCTTGCCAAATGAGCCAAGCTTTGACTCTAAACAATGTACTTGATTTAAGGTAAAGGAATTGACCCAAAACAAGTTAATAAAACATCCATAGCATGCTTGACTGAATTTTTACGTTTTATAAAACAAAAACTTGCATCATTTGTTTTCAAGGGTCTTGATGTAGGCAAAGCTCATCAAGTGAGCTGTGATAATCACCTTGTTTCATCATCATATGTTTGTTGCAGACTAACTTATAAATTATTTCAATTTTTTTTTCTAGATAATGTGTAGTACATTTGCCACATGCACATTGGGAACCTAGCAAGTGGCTCAACTATTGTTGCATGGGATCTGCTGTTCAACCTCTGTTGTAACATATAATTATTTTTCTTGCTTGGTGACTACTGTTCTCGTTTCAGTGAACTAAGACTTGTTTTGCATCTGGTGATGATGGATTTACTTCATGCAGAACTTTGATGATGTCTTGGTACCTGAAGATCATGTGAGTAGGAGTTACAATGATACATACTACGTGGACCCTCAAACTGTCTTGAGGTGCCACACTAGTGCACATCAGGCAGAGCTTTTGAGGAAGGGACACACCCATTTCCTTGTGACTGGTGATGTTTATCGTAGAGATTCTATTGATTCAACTCATTACCCCGTGTTCCATCAGGTTTTTAATATTTTCTTAGTCAAGTACCTTTTCTTTAGCTATTCTCTTTTACCATCCATTCATTTGGTGTTCTGGCTCTGCAGATGGAAGGGGTTCGAGTTTTTACTCCTGATGATTGGGAGCCATCAGATGTTGATGGCACATCTTATGCAGCTGAGGATTTAAAGAAGTGTCTTGAGGGGTTGGCCCGCCACTTATTTGGTACAGTTAACTTTTAGTTTCTTCAATACTCCATTTTTTTACATTTTTTTTCATTGTTGTTGTCTGGGCATGCAAGGTGCCTTCAGGAGATATCTTCTACTGAATCCTTTCAGACTAAAACTTGTTGAAATTTTCAGGTGCCGTAGAAATGCGCTGGATTGACACATATTTTCCATTTACCAATCCATCCTTTGAACTTGAGATATATTTTCAGGTACTCTCCCTCCCTCTCTCTCTCTCTATATATATATCTTTATCAGTGTGTGTGTTGGGGGGGGGGGGGGGGGTGTCTGGAGTTGATTCTTATATTTTTACCAACCCCTCATTTTCTTACCATTACGTCATCTATCCTTGTGTTTCTACTGAAGTTACATTCCATATATTCAAGTTTCAATCTGTGTAACTTAAAACCTTTGGATTCTAAAATTTTCCTTCAGATCTTGAGGTCAGTATTTACATTTTTTTTTGTCTCATCTACCAAGACAATGTCATCTACAAATAACACACACCAAGACACCTCCACCTTGATATGTAGTGAGTTCATCTATCACTAGGTAAGGGTTTAATGCAGATCCTTGATGCAATTCAATTGTTAGTTAGATAAAGGCTCAATATCTCCTCCACATGTTCTAACATGTGTTTTTGCTCCATGATACATGTGTTTAATAACCTGCATATAAGTAATTCAGATTCTTTTATTTTCTAAGATCTTTCATAGGACTTCTCTCGAAACTTTCGTCATATGTTTTTTCTCTGTCTATAAACACCATATGTAAATTTTTGTGTTTATTTCCATATCTTTTTTCATTAGATGCCTTAATAAGTATATAGCTTTCATTGTTGACTTACCCAGACATAAAACCTAATTGGTTTTTGGACACCTTGGTTTTCCTTATTAATTCTTTTTCAATCACTCTCTCACAAAGTTTTGTAGTGTAGCTCATTAGCTTAATTCCTTTACAATTTCCACAACTTTGAACATCTCCTTTATTCTTATAAATAGACATTAAAGTGCTTTTCCTCCACTAGTTTGACAACCTTTTTTATTTAAGGGTCACATTAATTAATTCCGTTAACTGAAAGATATCCTATTCTCCATGCATTTCTATGCTTCTAAGTGATATTATTGGTCCAATTGCTTTACTGTTCTTCATCATTTTCAATGTTTGTTTTATTTCGTTTCAAGATATATAATCTATATTGTTTAATTTTGTTCCAACATATACTTCTATGTTGTTTTATTTCATTTCGACATATACATCTATAAAACATGTAAATGCAATTCGTATATTCTTGAACATTACTAAGATCCCAACATAATACTTGTTTCTCCTCCTTCGTTGAATAACTTTGAGAAATACTCTTTCTATCTCTCCATGATCACCCCCTCATTTACTAGTACTTTCTATTTTTTGTCTTTTATGCATTTTATTTCTCTTAAATCCATTATTTTTTGAAGAAATAACTAGGGTAAAATTAAATCTTTCACTCGTAAATCATACATCAGCTTTAGGAAGAATTTATACAGCAAAAGTCCTAAAAAATCTCCTACAATCTCTCCAAAGACATCTCCTAAAAACTCTCCTACTTTACAGCAGTAGATAATATATATTTAAACTAAAACTATACATGATAAATATTTGAAAACACTCCTAGATTTTAGCTAGCATTATCTTCCAGAACTCCTTCTTAATGTAGGAGTTTAATCCATGCCATGTATGCCACCTTTCATGCCTCAGAACTCTTCAGGCCTCAGATTCTTCCAACACTCCCCCTCAAGCTGGTGAATAGATGTCAATCATTCCCAGTTTGCTTCTAATCACTTCAAAACCCTACTTTTGCATTGCTTTGGTCAAGATGTCTGCTTCTTGATCTTTGGTGGGAACACAAGTCAAGTGTATGTCTCCATTTTCCAACTCCCCCTTTACAAAATGCCTATCAATTCGAACATGTTTCATTCGATCATGCTAAACTAGATTATTTACTATACTTATAGCTGATTTACTATCGCTATAAAGAACTATAGCGAATAGATATAGGTCCAGTTATAGGAATAGATAAGTCTTCCATGAACCTTTCCACCCAAATTACCTCACAAATACACTGTGCAATGGCTCTATATTCGGCTTCAGCACTGCTACGAGAGACAACTTGTTGTTTCTTGCTTCTCCATGTGACCAAATTCCCCCAAAGTTTAGTGCAATACCCTGATGTAGACTTGCTATCCTCAATGGATCTAGCCCAATCTGCATCTGCGAAGCTTCTTATTCCTCTATCCTTGTTTTTCTTGAATAGCATTCCCTTCCCTAGAGTCTCTTTTAAATACCTTAGGATATGGTAGGCAGCTTCTATGTGTCTTTTGGTTGGGGAATGCATGAATTGACTAATTATGCTCACTGCATATGCAATATTTGGATGTGTATGTGAAAGATAAATCAATTTCCCCACCAAACGTTGATCCCTTCCAATCTCTATTGGTTGTTCTTCATTGTCTTCTTTTCTGTTTTTCCAGTTGGGTTCTTATGGAGTGCTTGCAGGCTTAGACCCAAGCTTTCCTGTCTCTTTTAACAGATCAAGAGTGTATTTTCTTTGAGATATGAAAATATCCTCACTGCTTCTTGCTACTTCAATCTCCAAGAAATATCTCATATCTCCCAAGTCTTTTACCTCAAATGCCACTTTCAGTTGCTGCTTCAATCTTTCTATCTCTTGATCATTGTCTTCGGTGATGATTATATCATTTACATAGACTATTAGGATTGTTTTCTTACCCTTGCAATCAACTTTTGTGAAGAGAGTGTGATCCGCTTGCCCTTGTTTGTATCCTAGGTGGTTTAGTGTGTCACTAAACCTCTTGAACCATACCCTAGGAGATTGTTTTAGCCCGTACAAGGATTTTTTCAATCTACATACCTTTCCTCTTGTGTCTTTTCTTTCAAAACCAGGGGGAATTCTCATGTAGACTTCTTCTTCCAACTCACCATTCAAGAAGGCATTTTTTTATGTCTAGTTGATGGAGTCTCCAGTCCAAATTGACTGCCAATGACGATAATACACGGATAGAATTAAGTTTGGCCATCGGTGCAAATGTTTCCTCATAGTCAAGGCCTTGTGTTTGGGTAAAACCTTGAGCTACAAGCCTTGCTTTGTATCTATCCACTTTCCCATATGAGTTGTACTTTATGGTGAACACCCACTTGCTGCCAACTGTGTGTTTTCCATATGGAAGATCCATTATTTCCCAAGTATTATTCTTTTCTAGGGCTAGCATTTCTTCCATAATTGCTTTCCTCCATTTTTCCTCTTGCAGTGCATTGTAGATATCTTTAGGAATCACCTTATCATCAACATTTTCTGTGAATGCCTTGAATTTAGGAGACAACTTTGTATATCCCGAAAACTCTGAAATAGAATACTTAGGACACTTGGTGCATGATCTGACTCCTTTTCTCCAAGCAATGGGAACATCTAGATCATATTCCAGCTCATGCTCCTGCTGTAATTCATCTCTATTCTCCCTGTTAGTAATATCAGCCTCCATTTCAGTCTCTTTTTCCTTTGCCTTTTCTGGACTTACCCTTAGTTTAGATGACATGGGCTGCTGCTGATGCTGAGGGTCACAAGGTCTTCTTGAATATACCAATAAGGGTGGTTCAGCTTGAATTTGATCACTCTTCTGGGCTTGGTTATGTTCTCCCCCTTGATCAAGTTCAGGCACAAGATTAGGATAAGCAGTAGGAAGAGAAGGAGAGGGAGCTGTATCCAAAAACAGAGAATTCCAACTGTTGGCTGTTTCTGGAACATGGGCTGATTGAGATTGAGGCTGAAAGAAAGGCTGGTTTTCAAGAAAAGAAACATCATAGGAAATAACAAATTTGTGGGTACTAGGATTGTAGCATTTGTATCCTTGTTGTGTTGGAGAATAGCCCACAAAAATGCATTTGATGGCCATAGGATCGAGTTTGGATGGAGTGGATGGATTTTGGTGAACAAAAACAGTACATCCAAACACATGAGGAGTGAGAGAGTTTAGAACTCTAGCATGATGAGGAAAAACATCAAGGAGGACAGCCAAAAGGGTCCTAAACTTTAGGATTTTGGAAGGTAAGCGATTAATAAGATAGACATAGGTCAAAACAGCTTCCCCCCAATATGAATTTGGAACGGAAGTAGTAAACATCATTGCTCTAGCTGTTTCCAGCAAATGGCGATTCTTCCTTTCGGCAATTCCATTTTGTTGAGGGTTATAAGGACATGAGCTTTGGTGAATTATACCATGCTCAATTGAGTATGTGTTGAATTCATTAGAAAGTATTCCCTACCATTATCAGTTCTCAAAACATGAATTGAGGATTGAAACACATTCTGCACCATATGATGAAACCTTTTGAATATAGAAAATGCTTCAGATTTCTCTTTCATAAAAAAAACCTAGCAAACCCTTGTATGGTCATCAATAAAGGTGATAAACCATTGTGTATTAGTAAGGGTTGTAGTTCGAGAAGGCCCCCAAATATCATTATGAACTAAGTGAAAAGGTGTGCAGGAAGTATAAACATGATTAGGATGAGGTATCCTGGTCTGTTTTGCAAGAATACACTGTTCACAAGAATAATTGTGAATTTTATTGCTTGATAAAGAAGGATACAAGTGTTTAAGATATTCAAAACTTGGGTGTCCTAACTGCTTATGCCATAACATAATGTCTGAATCTGAAACAAGAGCTAAAGAATATAAAAATCGAGTCCTAGAAGCAGCAGAATGATCATGCCTTGGTGTTTGATAGAGCCCTCATTTCATCTCTGAAACAAGAGCTAAAGAATATAAAAATCGAGTCCTAGAAGCAGCAGAATGATCATGCCTTGGTGTTTGATAGAGCCCTCATTTCATCTCAGCACTGCCAATCATTTTCCCCAAGGATAGATCTTGAAAAACACAAGAATTTTTGGAGAATATCACATTGCAGATCCTGTCAGTGGTAAATCTGCTTACTGATATTAAATTACACTGCAAGTTTGGGACATAAAGGATTGATTTAAGTAGTAATCCTCCTACCACAGCTGTTCCTTTTCCCTTTGCTAAGGATATTGTACCATCAGCCATAGTTACACTTATAGGTTTATCACATGATTCAAAATTGGACAATAAATTTAAAGAACCTGTCATGTGATCTGAGGCACCAGTGTCTATGATCCAACTACTGGTAGGTATTCTTTGTGATGTAAAAGAATAGGCAAATTACCTTTTGTGGCCAAAGAAACCGTAGGAGTAGGATTTTCTACATTCTCTGATTTAGTCACCTTTGTTTAGCTGAGAAGTTGTTGTAATAATTCCAGTTGATTTGCTGTGATGGTAAGAGGTGTTGGATTCCTCCCTTTCTCAGCTTCCACCATATAGACTGATTGGCCTCCAGCTTGTCCTCCTCTTCTCTGATTCTTAGGCTTCCAGTTAGCTAGTTTTCTATGGATTTTCTAGCATGTCTCTCGTGTGTGATAGGGCCGGTTACAATGGTCACACCATTGCTTTTCTCTTGCAGTCTCTCCTCTAGAAGATAGAGGAGTTTTTCCCTTAACGTATTTAGGGTTGATGCAGGGGAATAAACTTCATTAGAAGAGTGTCCCGACTCCGAGAACATGACTTTCTTCCCTCCTAACTTTAGCAAATACTTCCCTGATGGTTGGAAAATGTTTCATCCCTAGCAGCCGACCCCTAACTTCATCTAAATCTGAGTTTAATCCATGAAGAAAATCAAACACTCTCTCTTTCTCCATCATCTTTCCATATTTCTTACCATCTGCTGTGCATTCCTATTTAATCTCATAGAAGAGATCTATCTCTTGCCATAAAGCTGTTAGAATATTAAAATAATCAGTAACCGAGTTTGTACCTTGTTTTGTGTTTCGAATGAGAGATCGAACTTGAAAACATTGAGCAGTGTTTTCCAAGTCAGAATATATCTCTTGGACAGCCTGCCATATCTCACAAGCTGTTTTGTAGAAGAGATATGTTCTACCGATTTTAGGCTCCATTGAATTAACTAACCAAGCCATAATAATGGCATTCTCAGCCTCCCATATGCTTGAAGCAGCAGATTCTGAACTTAGCCTTGCTGTAACTCTAGTTAGGTAGCCTTCCTTGCTTTTGCCTCTCACAACCAACAAGACTGATTGGAACCATTCTCGAAAATTAGTTTCATTCAGTTTGTGTTGTGTAATCTGGAGAGACGGACTGTCTAAGGCTGTTGAGAGAGGTGGAACCAAAGGAAAAGTCCTCACCGGAGGAGGATTAGAGGTGGTCACCTCACTGTTGGAGTCGTCTGCCATCTCGGAGTATTAACCCAACTTCTTGAGATGGATTAATGGGGAAAATCAGGCACCATAGGAGATGGCTCTGATACCATGAAGAAATAACTAGGGTAAAATTAAATCTTTCACTCGTAAATCATACATCAACTTTAGGAAGAATTTATACAGCAAAAGTCCTAAAAAATCTCCTACAATCTCTCCAAAGATATCTCCTAAAAACTCTCCTACTTTACAGCAGTAGATAATATATATTTAAACTAAAACTATACATGATAAATATCTGAAAACACTCCTAGATTTTAGCTAGTATTATCTTCCAGAACTCCTTCTTAATCTAGGAGTTTATTCCATGCCATGTATGCCACCTTTCATGCCTCAGAACTCTTCAGGCCTCGGATTCTTCCAACATTTTTATACTTTTTCCTTAGCTAATATATATATCTTTCCTCACCTTTTGTGTTGAATAGTTGGTATAAAGTTTTATAAGCTTTTGAGTTTGTTTAACTAACTGTGTTCTTTGCTTCCTTTTTGGCCAAAATATACCTCTTAGGTTCTCTTCATGACAGCATTTATGTAAAGTCTTGTAGCAAGCCAACTTAACTTTGATTCTTTCAAGTAACAATAGCCATTTTAATCCACATTTGGTTACTGTCTCCTACTACAGTCCAATCTCTTCTGCTACGCATTTTCTTTTTTCTTGAAAATAGTTTGCTTTTCACTTTTTAGATTCCACCATCTAATTCTTGGGCTTCATTTATAGTTTTTTGTCCTCTATTTTTTTTGATTTGGATGTCAAAATGACCATAAGTCTATGTTGAACAGTTAGGCATTCTTCCAATATAACTTTATAATCCTCACAACATAAGTGGCTCTCTTGTCTCATAAGGAAGCAGTCTATTTGTGTAGTTGGTAAGCTATTTTTATATGTGACCAAGTGTTTGTCCAATTTCTTAAGCCTAGTGTTGCCTATGATAAGCTTTACGCTGTGGGAGAATCCACCACCTAGAGGGATTAAGGCTTGTGATTGTTGTTGTATATTCATTTTTGACTTCCATGTTCTACTGTTTCTTGATGCTGTAACTACACCATATAAATTTGACATGGTCAATGGTTGAATTAATATGTGCTGTCAACTTTTTATTGCTGTGATACAAAGTTGTTATTTGGATTAATGGCTCATGGCTAGAAAGTCTTGTGTAACTTGTTAACTTTTCTGATGCTTTGACAGGAAAAGTGGTTGGAAGTTCTGGGTTGTGGGGTGACAGAGCAGGAAATCTTGAAGAGAAGTGGCAAAACAAATAATGTTGCTTGGGCTTTTGGACTTGGATTGGAGCGTTTGGCCATGGTCCTCTTTGATATACCAGATATCCGACTTTTCTGGTCAACTGACGAGCGGTTTACGTCTCAAGTAAGTGCTGAATTCTTTTTTAAGTTCGAAACTCTTGTCAGAAAATTTGTGCTAATGAATACACAAAAGGGCTCTAACTGTTCAAAAGTCATGAACTAACTGGATTTATTAATTTTATATTAATTTGTTACTTTAATTAATACAGTTTTCGGAAGGCCAGCTTGGTGTAAAGTTCAAGCCATTTTCAAAGGTATGGATGTTTTTGTTAGGCATAGTGGGATGGCATGGTAAAAGATTTTCAAAAAGTGAGGAAGGCGGTTTTGTTTATTAGGCTCCAACTTTATTGAAGTTTATTATATGATTTTCTGCAACCACATCTCTCATGTTTAGAGTTTAGACTTTAAAGGCACTGATACAGTAGTTTGTTCTTTGGAAAATCTTTCAGAGAATAGTTTTGTTATTTAATATTTTGACATCTAAAATTCAATTATTTGGATAGTATTTATTTTTGCTCCTCATAAGTGAAGGATACGAATTTGAAGTACTTGAGTGGACTTGAAGCATAGTTTGTTGCAACAAAGGGCCAGAGTAGATGTAATCTGCCCCCAATGCCTGTCCAAGTTACAAGATAGAGCGTCTTCTTGTGCTTTCAACAAAGGGCCAGAGTAGATGTAATCTGCCCATCCAATGCCTGTCCAAGTTACGAGATAGGCTCCAACTTTATTGAAGTTTATTATATGATTTTCTGCAACCACATCTCTCATGTTTAGAGTTTAGACTTTAAAGGCACTGATACAGTAGTTTGTTCTTTGGAAAATCTTTCAGAGAATATTTTTGTTATTTAATATTTTGACATCTAAAATTCAATTATTTGGATAGTATTTATTTTTGTTCCTCATAAGTCATAACAAATCTCTTCCATTAAGAACAAAAGCTATTCTCCCTTGTAGTTTCCTCCTTGTTACAAGGACATGAGTTTCTGGATCAATGATTCCTTCACCGAAAACAATCTTTGTGAAGTTGTTCGAGGAATTGCTGGAGATCTTGCGGAGGAGGTACATACTTTGAATTTCCTTGATCAGTGCATCTTAACTAATAATCCATTACCTAAAAAGAAAAAACTAAGTTTTGCTTCGTGTTTGGAGATTACCAAAGAATTGATATATTTGATTGATTTTTTTTTTTTGGGCTCTTGATCCATTTCTCTCTTTTTCTTTCCATTTACTCAAATAATTTAAACTTCTCGATTCATGCAGTGACACTTAAAGCTTCACTAGTGTTCCCAGCCATATGTCATTCTTTTTAAACAATGTACTTGGATTTCAGTGTCTGGATTTCATGAGAAGACATGTTAAAGTTGTATTAGCATTGATAAAACTATTCTTTTGAACAATTTACTTAGAGGTTAACTTGTTTCATGAAGTGACATCTTAGAAGTTCTGTCTTCGTTTCTGGATATTTAATATTCTGCCTGAGCAAGTTAGTCGAGCAATTTATTTGGTTAACTTGTAGGTTAAGTGACATCTTTTCTCTATACAATTCTTTGAATTTAACTTAAGGATTTCATTATCTTACAGTTACATAAACGATTCTATTTGAACACAGAAAGCATTAGTGCAGTTTCCTTGTTGCTGGATCTCTTTTCTTTCTTCTTGAACAATTTTATGATTTCATGAAATGATGATATCTTAAGGTTGTATCGGCATTTCTGATACCTTTACCATGTAGTCATTTATTGCTTTTACCTGTACTGTGACAAACCCATCAGAAGAGAACCAAGATAGTAGTCATCCACGTTTTTCAGTAAATACCTCAACTTCATAATTCAGTTGACACAAAGTTTACCTATTTGTAATTAGACACTAATCCATGGCTGAACTTGACCAAACATCTAATGTTGAATTTAGAAACTATGCAGCATTAAATTTGAGGGGGACTAATTTTGAAATTTTTATTGATGTAGTTCAATATCTTCAACATATCAAGCCATTATTCCACCATGTGGGGTTGACTACATTAATTCTAGCCTACCATTCATTTCTTCTTTGGTTTATCTTCTGTGAGACCTTTATAACTCATATTATACCAAAGTGTCTCCCACTAAGTTTGCATTGTCTCATGAAACCAATTCTTTAAAATAATTGCTTTAAAGCTAAGCACCTGAATTCTAGCTGACTATGCTGTCTTGCTTATAGAAACTACAGGATGGAATATTTATTATTACTTGAAATGAAAGGGCAGAATGTTTCTGTCTCTTCGGAATTAATTCTGTCTTAAGGTTCGCTAAGACACTTTGAATTCTCCTACTGCCAGGTTCAACTGATTGACAATTTTACAAACAAGAAAGGGATGACTAGTCACTGTTACAGGATAGTGTATCGGTCTATGGAACGTTCGCTTACAGATGAGGAAATTAATGATTTACAGGTATTTTCACTAAAATGAATTATTGGCTTTTTGTTTGTTCTGTCAAATGATAACCTTCCTGTATGGCGAGCCTTTGTAGCAGCTGTAAGGTTGCTTCTCCCTTGTGACCTGAAGGTCTTGGGTTTGTGTTGTGGAAACTGTCCTTTTGCAAAAAAGCAAAGGAAATGTTGCATACCAATACGATCCCTCTAGGGACACCCTTTGTTAAATGATAACCTGCTCGCACCTAGTAGGGTTAAGGCTTATTATTGTTCTTGTTCTTGTCAAATGATAACCTTGACTTTTGTTTTTTGCTTGCAGTGGAAAGTAAGGGAACAGGTGCAGCACAAGTTGAATGTTGTCCTGAGATGAGATTTCTTGGTACTGCCAAGCCCACTGCTGCAACTCTGATCTTATAAACTTCCTCCACAAGTTTTGAGTTCTATGTGGTGGTTTCCTTGAGCACTCAAATCTATGTAGTTGAAATTCAATTTCTTCAAAAGAGTTGCTGGGAATTAATGTGTGCTTGCTAGCATTGCAAACTGTGGAAAACATAAGTTGTCAAAGGTCTACTGACTGTTTCTACATGAACTGTAACGAAATGATTCTGTTCTTATTTTCGTTACCCCTTCTCCAATTATTTATCTCATCGATGAAAACCTTGGAAACCTTCACGTGTAATTGATGACAAATCTTCAGTTGATTTTCCGTACCTTTCACCTCTTGTTTGTGTAGTTCTCTTGCCACCAACTATTCAGATGAAAAAAAGAAAAAGAAGGCGCAATTTATCCACTGCCAATCTGTGATTGGGGTGATGTCAGTTGTGGATCGTACAATATTTAGAGTCAGGGGCATAGGCCAGACCTCTGCCAGGAGTGGTATATTTATCAAATGAAGTCTTGTTATTGACTTGTCCCAGAAATCCCTTTCTTGTCATTAGTTCTGATTTTAAGCTGAGCATGCCTGTTTCTTTAATCTTCCTCTTATTCCAGGTTTTAAGCAATTCATATATCTGGTATATATGTTAAAAGTAATAGACAGTAAATGTATGTTTGTTGTGTGCTCAATGATTTCTATTTTATGTTTATTCTTTTTCTTCCTTTTGCCCCATCTTGCAGGTTTCTCATGCAGCCCAAATTCTGGGGACCCTTAAACGGAGGCTGTATGCTGGGACCATGAAGCTGATGCAACGGATCACTTACCATCCTAGCTAGGTGTGGGTTTAAAGGCCTCTTAATTTGAACTTTGAACTAAGATGGGTGCTAGTTTCCATTCTTGAGGCTTTGAAGGCTTATTTTCTAGCAAGCTAGGAGGTAGTAAGTGACTTTTGGGCATGAGAGAACCCAAATTCTGGGGTCAGGCTGGTGATATGATTTTCGTTTAGATACAGTGGTATGAAGTAAAAGAACTCACTATTGTGACTCATATATTTACAAAAAATGTTACTGTCGTGTAAAAAGATTGAGATGATATAATTTTCTTGCTCTTTTTGTCGAGAGGGGTTGATAAATGTTCAATTTTTTTTTAAAAAAAAAAACACGTAAAAGCATTTTTTATCTACTCAAAAATACTAATTTACTAACTCATATCATAGTTGAAGAGATACACTTCTTATTGCTTAGTGATTGTATTGTTTATAGGTTATTAGGAGTAATGACAATTACTTTTTCTTTTAACACAAAAGAAAGAAAAAAAAAGCACCTTTTGTGTTGTCTTAGGGGGGTTGCATTTCATGCCTCTGCTAAGAGTGCTATTATAAATTCATCTCTTCCATCAATAAAAGTGAAACTTTGTGGCATAACAAAGGAGCTAAATTTTGTGGTCAAATTGCTGGACACAGGAAAGCACTTTTGAATACATAAAAAAACGTTTTAACGCTTGCTAGTTGGCCAATAGCAAGAAGTCCTTTATTTATTTGTGTTGCTAATAAGTAATAGCAAAAAGCTCTTTAATATGACCATGCATGCAAGTTGCTTTTTTAACTATGTAGGAACAGCAAGTAAAAATTTGGAGCGAGGAGATATGGAATCAATTTGTTGTAAACATGATTCTTGATTTAAAAAAAGTTGCAATTCATGAACCTTTTCTGAACAATTAAAGCTCACTAGACTAGAGACATATAAATAACAGTTCGGATATATAGTAAAACCTTTTCGGTATTAATTTCCCTAAAGTTCATTCCCAACTCAAGAAAGAGGAGACCTGCGAGGAGTTCCCTTTCTTCTTCTTCTTATAGGGAGGGATTTACCTTCTTTCTTCATCGGATCCAATGATTTTCCGCAGTCTTCCAGTGCGTTGCTTGAAGACGATGAGGCTTTGAACTTCGCCGCCGGTTCCTCCAGGACGTCGTAGCTACCGGTGATTTTCTCATCGTTCGCCGCCGGATTGAGAACGTCGACGCCTTGAAATCCCTCGGATTCAATTTTAGATGGTGCGAGATTGGATTCGTCTAGCCGGTGCAGAATATTCGACAGACCCTCACCTTTGCATACCAAGTGATCCACCTGCATTCGCCCATTAATTTTGCATTCGCCCATTAAATAGCTGCAAATGATATGTAAGAGAGTCGGAGATGGACCTTGCACGAAAGAGAACAGAAGTGAAAAGGCTCCTTAAGGATCCGGTCGCAGTTGAAGCAGACGTTGTCGGAACCCTTGCAAAGCCGAGTTCGAGTTCGAGTCCTCGAATGCAGGAATATCACTTCGGCATTGTTAAGGGTATATGGCTGCAACTCAAGAGGATCAGATGTACTCAAATACGATTCAAATCTTGCATTACATCCAGCTCCATTATGACTATTGCCAGGTTAGTGAGACAAATCAGACAATACTCAACCTAATTGTGATATCATACCTAAAATTTAAAATGAAATTTATTTTCACCAACAATCCTGTATTTCACAATTTAGATACATGTATAAAATATAATTAAATTATGATATAATGTTAACACTACATTATATATAAGTTATAATTTGTGCTTATTTTTTGTTTAGACTATCGTCGAACCCTATCTTATCTATAAGATTAGATTAGTCGAAATTAGTTAGTTTAGTATCTTGTTCTCATTGAACTTAATTATTTGGACCATTGTGAATAAGTACTCCTAAAATAATGAAATATATAAATAATAATATTATTAATTCATTTACCTTTAAACTTACATGAGAGACTATCGTTCAAATTAGAATACTTTAACTTAATATTGTCAGATTTAAGAATCATTTTCTTAACCATATAATTGAATTGAAATGCATACCTGAATATAGGAACAGTCAATGAGACTCTGAAGATCGTCTAATTTAATAACATCACGATAGACATATTTCCTCACCTGTCACCATTAAAAAAAAAAAACTTATATTGAAACTACTAAATATGATTTTGAAGTATGACATTAAACCAAAAGCATCTGAGAGTAATAAAAACTTGTTATTCAAACATCACTTTTTATAAAAATGATTTGAAAGATATATAATAGAAATTTTACAATAATACTAAATATGTAATATAAATTAAATTCAAGCTTTGCCTCATGCGTTACAGCAGATTTATATGTTGGCAGACATTTTGTTTGGCACTCTCTTTTTTCTTTTTGATAAATAAAATTATACCATAAAGAAGTAATTAAGGTTTATTAGACTCCAATTTGAGATCTTAAACTCCCCCGAGTTATCACCCACAAATAAGGTACAACTCTAGCACGTTCTCAAAAAATCCAGCTCATCAATTGCTTAATTACAATTATTCCAAGAAGAAGACAAATTATTTGGATGAGATTAAGATTGTTTGGATTTAATTATAATTATAAATATCGTATTAGATAAGATATCGAATGTGTCATTAGTGTGATAGGCTAGGTTGCACAGAAATAGAAACAAAAAATGTTTTCGATACAAAATAAAAATGAAAAAATATGTATATTTTTTAAAAAAAAAGTATAAATAGTTCTAAAAAAAAAACGTTTCTCATTTTGAAAATGATTCGAAAACGTCGAAACGACATCTCCGAGCCGTTTCCGAGCTTCACTGGTGATAGGTATTGATACTACCTAATGTCAAATATTGTTTTGGATTTGTAATAAATTAATCATATAAATTATAAAAATATGAAAAAATATATAAGCACAATAATTTTTTTAATAAAAAGTCATAAATTTAACTTAAAATTAAAAAAATCTAAACAACATATGTAGCATCTCATAAAAAATTATAACCTACATAAACAAATATGCTAAATAACCAATTTAATACAACCTCAAAAAATGATAAATTAAAAATACTTCAAATCCATATAATCAACATAAACAAGTAAACAACATCAAAAATTTCAAAAAGATGCATCAACATAACACAAAAATTCATTTTGTTTGGAAAAGACACACATATAAACAACATTCAAAATTTTATATATTTTTTACTCTTTATTTTTTTAATTTTAAAATTGACTTTCAAAAATGGTATCGCTCAGTACAATAACTCAATATCTACCAGTATTAAAGTATACGAATCTGACAATTATAAATTTAATATACATACAGAATGAAGTCAAATCATCGACTAAGGTAGCTTTATAGGGAAGATCAATAGGTTCTCTAAAAATGGGAAGCAAACAAAACTTAAAAGACTGAATCGAGGACTCAAGGAAATATGATCCACTCCATTAGAAGAGGATCAAAGATTTGAATACCAAAAGAACAAATACATGAAAGAATTTGTCCCTTTCACTGAGGAAAATTCAACTCACCATAGGAGATCTCTCACTCGATGATCGAACAAGAAAAGAATTCTTTGTAGCCTAGTGCCAGAGTTGCATTGACATGCTTTGGAGGTTTCGAGTTCAAAATCTATGAGCAATTTCATGTTGTGGTTTGGAGATCTCTCAATCATTGTCATCATGAGGTTATTCCAAGTTTTAGGATGAAAGGGATAATGATGTTACTACTAATATTTAACATGTTAGTCTAATGTCCCTAGGTGCAACAGGGAATAGGTTAGTGTGGGCTTACCCTGTTAACCCAACCTAATGAGTGGAGCAAGAGCAAATCAGCATGGATTTGCCCTCGCTAGGCCTAACCTAATGAGTGGCAAGGAAAATTTCTTGTATAGAAGTGTAGATTGAGCCAATTAAAAGTTCTTGTTTTAATGTGGGTCAAGATCTCATAAAGATAAAAATAAAATCTAAAATTTTAGCTAAATAATAATGAGGTGTTTGTCTTTGATTGGTCCATTTACCTTCACGAAGTATGGGGAAAGGGCTAACTTGTTTCTTGTGTATACAAGTTCCATTGAATTATGTTTACCCTCAGTACTTGGGGGAAAAAAAAAATCAAGAATCAAATAGGAAAAAAGAGAAGAAATTAAGGAGGTTTATTGGATAAAAAGAAAAAAAAAAAAAAAAAAGTTCTTGCCTTGTCTCTAGATTTAAACTTTTTGGAAAATAATTTGGGAAGAATAATGATCTTAATATAAAAATTTTAAACCAAACACAAAGATTAACTAGTCAAAATGATCAATTTGTCCTTGCATTAATTTCAATGCACATTGAAATCAATGAAAGGACAAATTGGTTATTTTGATCTATCAACCCTTCCACTTATTGAAACTTCTTAGATATCATTATAAGGTGCATTTGATAGGGGTGAAAAATGAGGATGGAATTTATTTTTCATTCGAATTCTAGAAAATTTTATCAAATAGGTTTTATTTTCCATGGAATTCGAATTCTATTTTAGTTCAAAAAGTGGAGATTTTTCTTGAAATCAAGGAATTGGAATTCTTAGGGGTGGGGTGAGAATTGAAATTCCATGGAATTGGAATTCACCCCATTTTCCAACCTCCAATCAAACGTACCCTAATTATCTATTCCAGAAAGTATAGAAAACTCAAAATTAGTGACAATTACTAAGAATTTTCATAGAATTCATTAGAATCAACACAGAGGTATCACTCACCACTAACCCATTACATTGTAAATGCAACAAAGCAACTAGATACTTGAATAATTAGTAACAAAAGCTAATTGTAGCACAATTATATACTTTCCCCAAAAATTAATAGTTGAAAGAAAAACAAGTGAGGAATAATAATGTCAAAATTTATGAATTTGGATTGAAAAGGGTTGATTAAGTTAGAATGACTAATTTTTCCATACATGGAAGGGCAAACTAGTCATTTTGACTAGGAGATTGAAAAAGTATTGATTGATGATGTAATCAAAAGATGTATCGACCCAACCAAATGCAATGGCCAATCTATCAGTAGATAACAACATCATCAAAGAAGTATTGATGCAAACAAATGCAAGGATCAATGTATCAATCGGTGATAATGTTGAAGAAACATCGACTTGATTGAGCAGAACAATAGATGTATCAATTAGTAACGGTGTTGTCGAAAAGGTATTGACTTGATCTAGTGCAAAAGGGTTGATGCATCGATCGATAATGGTGGTGTAGAAAAACTATCAATTGAGTAAGGGTTAATTAATCAAAATAACCAAATCTTCCCCATGGAAACACAAAATTAGTGAGAATTACTAAGATATCTCATTGAATTCATGAGAATCAATGTTGGAGTATTGCTCACAACTTACCCATTACATTATACATGGAATTAAACAACTAAAGATTTGAATGATCAATAAATTTGTATACTTTCCCTAAAAATTAACAACACAAATAAATTAAAATTGAAAATTATGATAGGGTACCTGAAGAAAGGGATGAGATGGGTGAGAAGAAAGGCAGTGGGTGCAAAAGCTTTGGCAACAATTCAAGCAGAAGATGTTCTTCTCGTTCTTCCATATCCTCTTGTGGAACCCACAAGCTGCAAAGAATGTCTCCTCTGCCATTAGTCCTTCCAACCACGCAGGCTTCATCATCGTGACAACGACGAAGCTCTCTCTTTCTCTCGCTTTCTCTCTTTCTCTTTTTCTCTCTCGCTTGCTCGTTCTCTCCCTCCCCCCTCTTTCTATGTGCTAAATTTATTATCTATAAACCTAGAAATAAGAGACGATGGCGGCGTGATGATCATTTGCTTAGCTTGCAATACTTAAGGGAATGGTGTGACATAAAGATCTTCTATTTTTGTAATAAAGGTTTTAAAGATGTTGTCATTTTTGCATATGATTTAGAGACAACAACCCTATTAAATACAAAAACACCACATAATTATTATTTAGTCAAATTTAAAAGTATTTTGATTTTATGAGTTTTAAAATTAAGTTTGCACATACTATGCGTTATTGTCGTAATACAATAATTAAAATTTATTTATTTTGAGGAAGTTCAGTAAAAAGTTAGCAAGGCCAGACAGAAGAATAGGGTATGCTCGGAAAAGGTCATCCGAAGGGGTCTTGCGGAAGGGTGGCCCCAGAAGGGTCTTTAGTGAGAATTGCGGAAGAGTCTTTCGAAGAGGTCTTTGGGAGAGATTTGGGTCTTCTAATCTGCAAGGCAAAAGATAGTCAAAAGACACACAAGAACCTCTCTCGCACGAGCCTTTTGATGCCTAAGTTAAATGTCATGATGCTAAAGTGGTTATGCAAATGCAATGCGATGCAGATGATGCCTTTGAAAAAATAGAGACTATTCGAAAGAAGTATGCGCGAATGAGTTAGGGAGAAGTCTTTGGATTTTCCAAAGGGATCCCAAAGGTAGAGGGCTAGGGGGTATTTATACTAGAGATGGCAAAATGGGCTTGGCCCGGGACCGGGCTAGGGCCAGCATTTTGCTGGCCTATTTAAGGCCGGGCCGATTTGGCCCGGCCCGCTTGGCCCCCTAATCGGCCACAAACCCCCCCTCAGCCTCGCCTCTCGCCTTTGCCCTCGCCTTCACCCTCTGTGTAATACCCGGTATTAAATAATAAGAGAATTTTTGAAGATATGGGTCAAAAATGATATTTAGCAAAGTTTCGGGCCTAAGTGCGATATTTAAAACTTAAACGAAAGAAGAGTGACTAAGTTAAGATGAGCCAATTAACAAGAAATGGCACAGTTAGACGATATTTGATAAAAATCAGGGATTTTTAAAGGTTTGAAGTCAAAAGCATGCAATTAGGAGAGTTCGAGCAAAAGTGCAGATTTTGCAAAATATCAGAGGAAGGACGAATCGACGAATTTTTCAGAAATTCCAAAAGGAAATGGAAAATATAGAACTTGAGGGCTGTTGTGAAAGTGTTGGATAGTTCAAGGGTGTTTAGGGTTAAGAGAAAATGCAATTAAAAATTAACTAGGGGCTAAACTGCAAAATTTCAAAACTTCCAAGGTGTGAACGCGACCGCCGCACATGGGTCGCCGGCCAGCCACCTCTGGACGTCGGGAAGGTCGCCTGGGAGGTGCTAGACTAGCTTCAGGCGATGATGAAGCTGTAGGGGCTTACCATTGGCCGGAAAATGCATTGAGGTGACCGGTTTTAATGGCGGAAAAATTTCCGATTTGGCCGAATCTTTTGAGGGCTTAGGCTCGCGTTCTGGGGCTTCTCGATTGGTTTAGAGTTTGGATATGGGTTTAAGGGATAAGGATGAGCCGGATATGGTAGGGAATCGGGTCAAAAACGAGTATAAAATGAGGTTTTCGGCCGAGGGTTCAAAAACGAAATCGCTCAAATTTCTTGTGTTTTTGCTTGAATCGAGCTTGAGGGATAAGGGGCTTTTGTTCCTTGGGTTGAGAGGATCATTTCTGGAGCATTTGGGAGCGTTTGGTGTAGATTTGGAGAGGTTTTGGAAGCTTGGCCGGAAAATCGAACCACCGCCGCCGCGACCTGCAACTGGGTTTTAAACCCACCTCCGGCCACTTTTTCCGACGATTAAGGGCACCATTGAGGTCGCATTGAAGAGCTCTACAAGCCCCTATAAGAATTTAGGGCATTGGACATCGCCGGAATCGGAGAAGACGACCGGAGAAGAAGACTGTGCGGCGGCGCGTGGCAGCCACTCGCGGGACCTCTGGGTGGCGCGTGAGGGCGCGTGAGGTATGTTTTTTCTTTGATTTTAATTTCAGAATTTAGGTAAAATTATTTTAAGAATTATCATGGAAAAATATTTTGTGAAAATTGATGTTAGGTATTTTTAATGAATTTCCGAAGATAGAAATGTTTGAAAAATAAATAAAAATAGAAAAATTGTGGAAAAATAGAAATATTGATTCCAAAGGTCTTAAATGGTGAAATAGGAATCAATTGGGTCATTGGAAGAAGAATTACACAATTTTTGAGGTGTGGCACGTTTTTCGAGGCAAAATTCGGACTTTTCCAAATTAAGGTGAGTGGTTTGATTTTAGCCTTATCTTGACTCGAAAGTGTCTTAAAGTGCTTTTGGTGAGTTCTTGTGAGTATTTGTACGCTCCTAGACTTAGCTTATTTTACAAGGCATTTACTTACATTCGTTGTGTCAATATTGCATTAACTGTTTATTTTTAAAGGTATTGGTGCATGGCGTGTAAATTTTCATATCATATAGGGACAAGTCTAATTGCATCGTTGGGTCCATATGGGGCGGTAAGGGGTCTACTTGAGATTGGGACAATGTTAATCCAGGTGAACGGGTGTCACACTGGGGCACTCGAGGGAATAATGTTAAACCAGGTGAACGGGTGTCACGACGGTGCACTCGAGGGATTAACGTTGGACCAGGTGAACGTGTGCCACAGTGGGATATTCGAGGGATTAAGTATGTCAAGGTGATATCTCGAGTTAGATGTGTCTTGCATGTTGTCGTATAGTATGCCATGCTCGTATGTCTTTATGCATTGTATATCTGTTTCATGCCTTCACTTAGATGGTTTATCATCTAACATGGGTTATGCCCCTGGAACATTCAACGTTCCAGTCAGGGACAGCTGCGAGGTCGAGGAGACGGCCAGTGAATCTGTGGTGTTTATTTGATAGTTGTTGTATTATTTTGGAAACACTAGTATTCTTAACATTGTATGTATGAGCGATCGCTCAACGGTGTTGTAATCGTTAGTATCAGTGTTGTATGCATATATCGGTGTGGGAACATTTTGCGTGTAGCAGGTGGTAGGCCTTGTCATTTTGATTAATTAAGTATTCCGCTGTGTTTATATTATCTCGTTCAGTTAAGATTTGTTATTTCTAACTAAATGAGTAAGACTGGAACTCTCGGGGTATATATCTGCATGAGGAGTGGTTCTTTTGATCACCGCGGGTGCCGAATGTAGTTTTACGATGAGTGTTTCATCTGCATGTGAAGATTGTGCTCACAGGCGCCGCGGGTATCAGACAAAAAAAAAAGAAACCCCGGGAATTTCCTTATAGTGACATGCCTGTATAGGGCGAGGTGTTACACTCTGCCTCGCCATCGCCCTCACCTTGCCCTCTGTCTCGCCCGCGCCCCTCGCTCTCGCCCTCGTTCACCGTCGTCGTCGCCCTCGTCTCGCCGTCGCTCTCGCCCCTCGCTCGCCCTCTGTCTCGCCCTCGCCCTCGCCCGCGCCCGCGCCCCTCGCTCTCGCCCTCGCTCGCCACCCTCGCCCCCGCCCCTCGCTCTCAATCTTGCCCCTCGCCCTCTCTCGCTCATGCCGCCTGCCTCTGAGCCAAAAATGGTATAAAAAAAAAAAATTTGGGCGGGCCCGTGTAGGTCCGGGCTAGGGCCAGCAATCTGCTGGCCCGTTTTTAAGCGAGCCGATTTGGCCCGGCCCGGCCCGTTTGCCATCTCTAATTTATACCCCTCGAAGGACTAGGACATGTGGCAAGCCTGGACAATTGACACACATGCATGAGTGCACGTGGCATGACCCTTCGAGTAAGGGTTGAGGGTGCCCGACTATCATTGGGTTAGGCTTCATGAAGACCTTGGGCCAAGCCTTTGGGGAAGCTATCCCCTTAAAGGTCTTCATAAAACTGCATTAGCTTTCGGGAAAACTAATCCTCGAAAGATTCTTAAAAAATTGTCTATGCCTTCGAGGAAGCTAGTCTCTAGATAGCCTTCGGAAGGCTACTCGGGTTTTCAGGGAGCAAGGCCCTGAAAGCCGTTATAGGAGAACTTAAGTTGCACGGAAACGAAAATGAGAAACATTTTTTTATACAAAATGAAAACGGAGAAATGATATTTTTTCAATAAAGTAAAAAACGAAAATGAAGGGTAAAGTGTAATGTAAATTAAAAAAATATAGGGATTTTTTGTAAATATAATTTTTAATATAAAAAATTATAAAAAAATAGTTATTTAGGAGATTTTAAGTACAAATACAGCATGTTAAAGTTAATGTACAATTTTATTTTGGTAATACATGTACAACTAATATTATAAGAAATGTTTTTAGTGTGTAAGTAATTCTTATATAATATTTTGTATATAATTGTTATACATGTATTATATTATAAAAATTAATTACTTAATTACAAAAAAAATTTGAAAATTGTCGATCAAATTGAAATAAAAAAAAGACAATGGAGGAGATGGGCTGATGTAAGCGCATTATTGCGCCTACAAGGAAGAAATTGGATAAAGGGGAATTGTTCTCTTCTCGATTGTCGAGATTTGCATGTAAATATTATATATATATATATGTTATAATATATTATTAATGTATTTTATATTATGGAAAAAGGCAATAGCCCCAACGCTCTTAATTTCCTTTTTTTTTGCCTCATTCAATTTTGTGTCGAAGAAGTATTGACCCAATAAGTGAAAGGGTTGACATATTAATCATTGACAATGTTGTCGAAGAAGTATCAATTCGATCGAATTCAAGGGTTGACGAACCGATTGATGCTGGAGGTGTAGAAGAAGTCTTGACTAAATACAAGGGTCGATCAATCAAAATGACCAATCTTTGATTACCTGCCTAGAAAACTAATAGAAACATAGAATTGGTGAGAATTAATGAGAGTTTTCACAAAATTCATGAGAATTAAATTTGGAGTATTTCTCACCACTTACCCATTATTATGTTATAAATGCAGTTAAGCTCTAAAGACTTGAATGATCAATACAGTTATATATTTTCCCAAAAAATTATTAACAAAAAGAAAATAAAATTGAAAATAGTGGTGGGGTACCTAGAGAAGGGGATGAGAAGGGAGGTAATGGGTGCAAAAGCTTTGGCACCGATTCAAGTAGAAGATGTTTTCTTTGTTCTTCCAGATCCTCCTCCGGAACCTACAAGTTGTGTAAAGAATATCTCCACCATTGGTCCTTCCAGTCATGCAAGGTTCATTATCATAGAGGTAGCAGTGGACTCTCTCTCTCTCTCCTCCTAATTTGTTATCTATAACGCTAGCTATAAGGGATGGTGGTAGTAGTGATGATCATTTGTTTAGCCTACAGTTTCACATGCTTTGGCAAAGGGTTGTGGTTAAGGTCTTCTATTTTGTAATGGAGGTTTTAGCAGGGCTGGCTCAAGGGTTATTGGGCCTAGGCGAGAATTAGTTTAGTGATTTTTTAAAAAATAATAAAATTATTATTATTATTATTATTTTACTTTTTTGAGATGTAAAATTATTAATTAAATTTTTGTATTTTAGTTTATAAACCCCTTACCCCATCCCCTCAATATCGGCCCTCAATCTCCAGACTACTCCTTTTTTCTCTTCCATTCATTCTTTCATTTTTCTTCTCTTCCATTCCTTCTCCAGCCGCAATCATCAACCACGCCCGCCATCTTCGTCATTGTCACGAGCCACCATTGACTACGCTCTCCACCGTCATCGCCATCACCACCGTCAACTATGTCTGCCACCGCCCCCGCTGTTCGATCTTGTTGGTCTTCTTCCTTTCTCGTCTCTTATCTCTTCTACCATTTTCCTTCTCTTATTGGTTTTTGGGTATGTCGATCGATGGGCCCTTGGGTGTCAGGTGGTTGCCTCTGATCGCTGAAAACCACTAGCCATGATGGCCAATGACGACTGATAGTGCGCTAGGCAGGTGGGTCAAACGATTAAGTTTAGATCTAAGGAGGTTTGGTCGTTGGATCTTCCTGATTTTTGGATATGTTGGTCCATAGCCGATGGCGACTGGCAGTACGATAAGCGGGTAGGTCGAACGATTAAGTTTAGATAGATTTGACCGTTGAATCTTCCTGGTTTTTGGGTATGTTAGTCCATGGGCCCTTGGGTGTCGGGTGGTTACCTTTGGTCACTGAGAACCATCGACCACGGTGGTCGATGACGACTGGAGTGCATATATAGGTGTTGGCCAAAAATTAAAAGTTAGATCTACGAAAATTCAGCTATTAAACTTGGCTAATTTTTGTATATGTTAACCCTTTTGGCTTGGAGTTTTTAATGGTAGGCTCTGATCGTGTGAATCTCTGATTGGCGGTGGTCGCTAGCATCGGAGAAGTAGCTAAGGGCTAGAGAATAGAAGAAGAAAAAAGAAAAGAAAAAAAAAAGAAACACAAAATAATTTTTTAAAATTTCAAAGTAAACGTGTTTTTAAGTTTTTTATTTTAAGAAACAGTTTTTCAAAATGACAAAAAGAACGCGTTTTCAAAAATCTCAAAACAAACACTCAAAATACAAAGCTGAAAATAAAATCAAAATTCAAAACTGAAAACTGAAATATGAAGAGAACACCACCTTAATTTTTCTTGTGACATAGTTGAACGTAAATAAAATTTTATTAATTTTAATTTTGAATTTCTTTTTTGCTAAAAATATAGTAACAAGAATGGCTAATAATATTTTATAAGCCATCAATGCATTTGGAAAAGAATTTATCCTTTTATAAAATTTAGTATCGCAAATGGTATTTTTATTTCAATGGTTATAATTTCTTTTAAAATTTTTAATTATGAAAATAAATCTAAACCATCAATATTAGAGAGCATATCATGTTTTAGAAAATTTTCAGGATTTAAACAATGGCTTAAGTGTCAAATTAAAAAATGATCTTATAAAAGTTTTCATCTTTTTGTAGAAGAAGAAAATAATAAATATATACGTTGTGTAACTCCAAAAAATGTCATAACATTAACACATGAATTAACCATATCATAAAGAACTAAATTAAAATTGTGACAACCACATGATATATAAAATGTTCTAGAATTTATATCTAATAATCTTGGGATTACCGTTCTTGCGCAGTCCCCTGCTGTTCGTGCTCTCAATTTCGACAAAAGAAGTAAATCGCAATTGCACATGGCAAAGAGTCGAACCCATAATTTTTTTTGCACACCTTGTTGTTTGTCTTTTGTATTAAATCCATTATTATATCATTGCCCTAACTTATTATTATTTATATTAAGTTTAAATTTTTTTATTTTAATTATGAATACACTAAAAATACCTTGACCAAAGCTATCACATATTTTTAAAAAATCTATGAAATATTCTTTTATTTTTATCGGACTTGTTGAAATATTTATGCATCTTAATATAAAAAATATTTGTTCTTCATGACTTGCATCAGGGTACAATAAAGTATAATTGAAAAATATTTTAATTTTTTAATAATGATATTTTTTTATTTCTAATGCTAAAATATTTATTAACACATTTTGTATATTATGACCAAGGTAATGGCTATGAATTTCTCCGTTTTGAATGCGTCTAATGTGTTATTGCATTATTGGATCAAACTTAACCATCATTTCAATTAAACTAAAAAAAAAATCTGTTATTATCTTGATAAATCTTTTCATTTGTACCACGAAATGTCAAATTATTTTTTAAAATATTTTTTACAATAGCAATAATTCTTATTAGTACATTTTACTAATGCTCTTTCTCTTTATTTATTCTCTCTTGTAAATATTAATCAATTATTTTATTTTTAAATAATCTCATCTCAATATCAACTCAATTGTTCATATTTATAGTATATTCATTACTTGTTTCAAGACTTTTAAGTTTAACACTAATTTTTTTTTCAATTTTCACACCCTTCATTTGCTAATCGACTTGTATTTAATTTTAAATTAAATAATTTATAATAATAATAAAATACTTTATCTAATTTTTTTGAATATATTAGTTATTTTTTATCACTTTTTTTTATTTGATAAATTTCAAATATAATGAATGGTAGAAAAATATCTAAAATTTTTATCTCTTACAAAATTTAAAATTCATAAATTTTGAAAAATCAAATACTATTTTTCACTGATAATGTGCACTGAAAATATCTTCTTTTACTAAAATCATTTTCTTTTGCAAAGAGATTTGATATAAAGAAAAAGAAAATTATAAACTGTCATAATATATCATGTCATTACATTGTAAAGATGATTTCTAAAAAAGAGCCATGAAATGAAAACTTTCTACGGCCTTCTACAAGTGGCTTGGGACCCCCCAATTTGGGGAGCCCTAAACATAGGCCTAAAATGAAAGGGTAGACTAGTTATTTTGAGTAATCAACCTTTGCATTTGGTTGAAACTTGTCATTATCATTGTCTAGTTGAGAAATTAAATATAATTTAAATTGGTGAGAATTACGTAGACTTTTCACATAATTTATGAAAATTAGCATTGAAGTATCACTCACCACTTACTCATTAAAAAAGTATTAACTTGATCAAATAAAATGGTTAATATATTTATCCTAAACGATGAGAGTGTCGAAGAAATCACGCTCTCTCCTTCCATTTTAACCACATCGAATAAATATTATATTATTCGATACGGACATATAATATTCTTAAAAATTCGTAAGATAAAAAAATATATATTTTTCTCACCTTTAATCCTTTTAAGCCATGTGGGCTTTATCAGTATGGCAATAGCGACCCACAAACTCTCTTTCTCTCTCTGTCTCTCTTATTTTGTGAAGCTAGCTATAACGGACAATGGTGGTTAGTAATGATCATTTGCTTAGCTTGCAGCTTTACAAGCTTTGGTGAAAAGTGTGGCACAAAGATCTTCTATTTGTGTAATGGAGATTTTAGAGATGTTGTCCTTTTCACAAATGATTAAGAGATGACAACCCCATGCATTAAATACACAAACGCCATGTAATTACTATTTAGTTAAATTTTAGATATATTTTGATCTTATGAGTTTTAAAAATAAGTCTGCACGTGCATTGCACATGGCCATCCTATGCATGTGCAAACTCACTTTAGGGATGTTTATTGTAATTTAATTTTTATTTGATAATTTTGTGATCTATTGATTATTTAAATTTTAAAATAGAAGTGCTAATTTTTATTTAAATTTTGTAAATTTACCATATTCTATAATAAATAACTGATCAAGATGCTTTTGTGGTAAAAAAAATTTAAAATGAGACATTTTAGAAAGAATAATGATATTAATATCGAGAATTTCAACCAAATACATAAAACTCAAAATTAGTGAGAATTATTAAGACTTTTCAAAGAATTCATGAGAATCAACGCGGAAGCATCACTCATTACTTATCTATTATGTTGTAAATGCACCTAAGAAACTAAAAAGTTACGACTTTTGATAAAGAAAAAAAAGAAAAAAAGAGGGGGTGCATTAGTAAATTTGACTAGTTTGCAATGCATTCATAGCTAAATTGGTCATTTTGATCGACCAATCAAAAAAGTATTGATTGATATTCAAGGTTTAATTGGTCATTCTGACCAATTAAAGAAGTATTGATCCAATCAAATATAAGGCTTGATATATCAATAGATGATAATTGTGTTGAAAAAGTATTGAGCTAATCTCTAATGTAAGGGTTGATGTATCAATTGATGGTAGTGTCAGTAAAGTATCGACCTGATCAAGTGCAAGGGTTGATGTAACAATCGATGAAAGTGTTGATAAAGAATTATCAACCTGATCTAGTTTAAGGGTCAATGTATTAATTAATGATGATAGTGTGGAAGAAGTATCAACCAAATGTAAAGTTTGATTAGTCAAAATGACCAATCTACCTTTATATGGTTAGGAAACTAATGAAAACCCATAATTTGTTACAAGTGCTAAGACTTTTCACACAATTTATGAGAATCAAGAGTGGAGATTCATCTATCAAATGTTACCATCTTTATATATATAAAAGTAAGATAGTCTTGAAAATAAATTTTTTTTCTCAAAACTTGCATTAAAGATTTGCAATTAATACTTATTGCATTAATAATTTAAATCTTTCAATTGCTTTGAAATAATAAGTATTAATAATTTTTTTTCCAAAACTTACATTAATGATTTACAATTAATACTTATTACATTAATAATTTGTATTTTGTAATTTGTATTAATAATTTAAATCTTTCAATTGCTTTGAAATAATAAATAGTAATAAAATTTTTCCCTAAAACTTGTATTAATGATTTGTATTTGGTATTTATTTCATTAATAATTTATATTTTTAATTTGCATTAATAATTTAAATCTTTCAATTGTTTTGAAATAATATATATTAATTATTGTAAAATTAATAGTGAATTTTAAATACACGAGTTTTTCAATGCTAATCATGGATTTTTCAATATATTATTATGTGAATATTAAATATTTAATTAATTAGTCAATCAATCAAAAATAAATATTATTTATGAGAAATATGAATAGGCACTTAAACTATGAATATAATATAATATTATTTATATATATAATATATAGTAGAATAGTATGCAAATATTTCTTCTCTCCAAAAATTGTTCAAATTATTTTTTACATCTAAAATTTGTATTAAGCTTGCATTAATTTTTCAATGCTATTAATTAATCAAAAATAAATATTTTCTGTTAAATCTACTCATCAATTAATCTATCAATCAATCAAAAATAAATACTATTTATGAGAAATATGAATAGACACTTAAAGTCTTAACTAAGTTACGGAAAATTATCCATTAAATAAAATCTTATCTTTGTATAGTATAATAATATATAATATATTATATTAAAGTAGAATAGTTTGAAAATTTTGTTCCCTCCAAAAATCTGCCAAACTGTTTTTTACCTTTAAAATTTGTATTAAATTTGCATGGGTTTTATGAGAAATATTAATAGACAACTTAAACTATTAATTAAGTCATAAAAAATTGTTCATTTATTAAAAAAATTATCTTTATTCTATATATATTTATATAATATTAAAATATGATAGTCAAACAAAATATTTTGCCAAGTGTCAATCAATAGTGAATTTTTTCCCTCAAAAACTTGCATTAAATCAAAGGTAGTGATTAATTAATTATTAATTACTTTAATAATTATATTATAGTCTTGAAAATGTGATATCTTAACAAATTCATAAAAAATTATTTAAGGTTGTCAAATGTTAGGGTTTTTCAATGCTAATTAATATTTAAGGTATCACATTTTTAAGACTATGGAAGAAATCAAAATTCATATTTTTAAAATTTTGTTATTATTGAAAAAACTTATTCTTACTTATATTTAAGAGTTTTAATTTATATTTATAATTATAAAATAATAAATAAAAAATAACAAACATCTTTGAGTGGATATATTATAAATTTTATAATATTTATTTATAAATAAATATAATATAATAAATAAAAAAATTTATATGTATTTTATCAAGTAGCCTACTTAATGTGTTAATTATTCTTTAACACATTGAATGACAGTACATTGAATTAAAAATGTTTTCTATTAACATATTGAATAGCAAATAATTAATTAAACTTAAATTTTGATAAATGATTGAAGATTAAAAAAAATTATAATTAAAATTATTTAAAATAACAAGTTTATTTTTTTATTTTTAAATTAAACTCTAGTTATGTTATAAATGCACCACTAGTTATGTTATAAATGCAATTAAGCAACTAGAGACTTAATAATCAATAGAGTTGTATATTTTCTCATAACATTAACAATAGGAATAAATTAAAATGGAAGATTGTGGTGGGGTATGTACTTAAAAAAAGGGTGAGAAAGAGATAGAGGGTGAGAAAGAGGTTGAGGGTGCAAAAGCTTTGACAATAATTTAAGTAAAAAGATGTTCTTTTGATTCTTCTTGCTTCGTTTATGGAACCCACAAGCTGGAAAGAATGTCTCACTTATCGTCAGACTTAGAAGTGATTTAGGTGTGGAGAAGAGGGCACATCCCTCTCTAAGTTTGTCTGCGTTAAATATTATGTTATCCAACACAAATAACATAACATTTTACTCATCAATCTTTCCAATCATATAAGTTTCATCATTATCACAGTAGCCACAATGGTCATTTTCTATCTCTCTCTCTTTCTCTCTGTATAGAACTAGCTATAAGGGATGATGGCAACGATAATGATCATTTATTTAGTTAGCAACCTCAATCTTACATGCTTCAGCAAAGAGTATGGGATAAAGATCCTCTGTTTTTGTAATGTAGGTTTTAGAGATGTTGTCTTTTTCATTGATAATTCAATGCCGACAACTCCATTGAATACAAAAATAACATATAATTATTGCCTAGTTAAATTTCTGTGTGTTTTGATTTTATGAGTTTTAAAAGTGAGTTTGCATGTGCACAACACGGGCCTGGGGTGGGTGTGTAAGTGCAAACTCCCTTTTAAGATGTATATTGTAATTTATTTTTTATTTTTAAGCAAATTTTAATTGATTAATGTGCGAGCTAGCAGTTATATAGATTTTAAAGTGTAAATAGTATTCTTTTTTGTTTATATTTTAAGTTTATTATAATATCTAATAAATAATTGATTGGGTTATTTTTGAAAAATTAAATTAAAATGAGGCAATTTGGTGAGTTCAAGGTTTAAGTGTACCAAAATGAACCTTTAGTCTTTCAACTTTTATTTAACTCAAATTTGCCCTTTAACTTTTGAAAATAGTTTGCTTTACCCCCCTTAAATGTTGATTTTTCATTCACTTTTTTTGTAACACTTTATTTTTTTTTAATAAAAATTTGATAGAATAAGAGATGGTGATTTGTATTCCCATCCTGAGGGTATTTAGGTAATTATAAAAATTGGGGTAGTAATGTAATTTCTCAAAAGGTTTTGAGGTGCAAGTGCAATTTCTCAAAAGATCTAGGTGCAAGAAATCAACTAAAGAAATTTGGGTCTTAAGGTAACTCTCAAAAGTTGAAGGATTGGATTGTAGAGATTGAAATGAAATTGCAACCTAGAAAAAGGTTTAGGTGTAATTTTTAGAAATATTTGAAAATTATAGTGTAAATATTAAACATTACGCTCTTACTAGTCATCTCCTCAGGTAGGCTTATGGTGGGCTATGGGAAGGCCATCGATGGCCTATTGGTAAGAAAAAGTCGTTGATTGGTGTATTTGAGACGGTTGGTTGGGTTTGCATGTAAATAGACCAAAGATTTTGTCAAAATTGAAACAATATATATATATATATATATGAATAGCATAATTAATAGTGTGAATGAGAGGATTGTGGTAATTACTCTATACATCTCATAGAGTAAATTTAATGGTGGTTAAGTTAATCAAATGCATTGATTAGATTTACAAGTGTGAATGCAAGGAAAATGTGAAATGGATCGTGAAAATGCATTAAATGCAATTCTCATCAGAATTTGCATTTTATTCCCAACGTTATGCATATATTGGCTTTATGCTTAAAGAAATCATCTTATTATACATAGTTAGGGTTTAGTACTAGTTTTAGATTAGTATGAAATTGTATGTTAGATTAATTGTAATAGTTACAATTTTGTGTGTGTACGTGTGATCTAAAGTTATATGCATAAATTGGTAATTTATGCATTTTTTTTTTTTTTGAATAGTTGTGGTCACAAATAAATGAATTTTTTTTAGATATAATAAATGATTCATTTATATTAGGATGGTCGATTAGGGTCATGGTAGTAGCAGGTGATGGCTAGGTTTACCATAATGGGATGAATGGTAAAATTGATTGTTAATGGTCGATGGTCGATGGAAATTATATTTATCATATAAGGTTTGCATGGATGGTATGGTTTACTAACCCTTGTTGATTGGTAATGTTCATTAATGCATTTTCAACCTGCCAAGAACTTTAGGAAGTTTTGAATGAAAAGACAAGGTTGAAGAGGAGCTTGAAATATTAATTAATTTGCATGATGTATGCCTTATGTTCAACAAGTAGTTGAGACTAAATTTTGCTCAAGTACATATTTTTAGTGATGTAAAATTGATCATGATCGATTTTTAATAGACATGTTAAAAACTTTGTTGCAATATTGCAAACTCGTGTAGTATTGCAAACTTTTAATGCATTATACGTTAATCACTTGTGGATATTTAGTAATAAGTTAAATGAGATGAATTTTGGACTTAATATTGTAGACATGATAATTTTTGTTTATAATTTTTAATCGAGTTTTGGTTAGTAAAAAAAATTTAAATTCTAATGTAAATAGATTGCAATCTTATGCACATTTTCACTAGAGATTATTAATAGTCAAGCTATGAAAAATAATTATCTTTAATGGGTAATAAGGGGAAATAATTAATTTTGGGCTTGATGAAGAAAAAAAGAAAATGATTTGACTTTTGTTGTGATTTATGCGGAAAAAAATATTTATTTTTTTGACATAATTGCATCTGTACCATTATTAGAAATTAGTTTTTGAGGGTTATTTGCATTATTATACAACGATTAATAGAATGGCCACCATAATTGCATCATCATAACTCGAGAATAAAAGCTAGGCCTTAAGCCTCTAAAACTAAGTCAAGCTACATTATGCTCGTCCATCATATGCAAAAATATTTTTGAACCATTATAAAATATTTTAATATTTAATACGATATATTTAAACATATCAAGTGGTATAGTAAATCAGTAATAATAAGGACAATGATTAACCTACAGTAGGGGAATTTTTATAATTTTACATAATTTTGTATTAGTTTACGTTTTCAATTGTGTGACGTGATTGCAAGTTCTATATTTTATTGATATATTTTTAAAGCAACATTTTGAATAAATGCATATTAGAAGTTACTTAATTTACATTAGGTAACGATATAAACTATGTGTTTTCTGTTTTGGGTGAACCCAGATGAAATCTGTACTGCCAAAGTCCAGCCCATGAGTCCACAAGGCTATGGGCTTATAATAAAAAGCCTAAAACCTGCGAAGCCCAACCTCAGATTTCTTAAAACTGGGCTGAATTACTCAGGCCCAGATCACATATTGTTTTTTTATTTTTCTGAAAAGAAAATCTCAAAAAAGTTAAAACAGTTGCAAGCTTTTCCACCAGTAATGAGTAATGACTCGTTAATTTTTCGTCCTTTTTTAAAAATAATATTAATAGGTTGAATATTGAAAGCAACCAGAGAAATTTGTCCCTCTTTTTAGGAAAGGATGGTATTGACTGACTTTCCTATTAAAAGTTCAAACTTGAAATTTTTATGGAGCATACTCACATAAAAAGGTTTTTTGTTTGTTTATTTAATACATAAAATTTATTTATTTTTACTTCTATTTCGTGAGTTCATTTAATACACACATTAATATAATAGTGATAAGTTTTTAGAAATAGTAATAAAATGTTTAAAATTAAGAAAATTGTTGCCTAAGAGGAGAAGGTTTCACGGTTGTTGTTGGAAAATTTAGACTGCATTCTCTTTACTTTTTAATTTTTAATTTTGAGTTTTAAATTCATTTTCAGTTTTCTATTTTAATAGTCTGTTTTTAGAAAATTAAAAAAGCGTTCTTTTTGTTATTTTAAAAAACTATTTCTCAAAACAGAAAATTAGAAAACACGTTCTCATTGAAATTTAAAAAAAAATTAATAATATTATATTCAATAAATTTGATTATTCAGTAAATTAGAAATATTTAATGTTAATATATTATTAAAAAAATATATTTTTTAAAGTTAATGAATTTTGTAATATTTTTCCTATTACAATAATAAAATATGAATAAATAAATAAATGTGTTTTGAGTTTAGAGTTTATTTTGGATGAAAACACTCAAAATAACTTTTTGTTGTTTTGAATTTTCTTTACAATTTTGTTTTTGTTTTCAAAAATATATTTTTAAAAACAATAAAGAGAACGCGTTTTCATTATCTTAGAAAATTGAAAACTAAAAGTGACTTAAAAATAGTAAAGAGAACGCAGCCTTAGGTAATGTTCTTTACGTGTTTTATTTTTGAATTTTAATTTTATATTTTGAGTGTGTTTTAAAATTTTTAAAAACATGTTTTTTTTTGTCATTTTGAATTTTTTTTAAATAGAAAATTAAAAAAAGAGTTTACTATAGAATTTTAAAATAACTTATTTTATGATATTTTATTCAATAAATTTAATTATTAAATAATAAAATTAACTATTTTTAATGAAATTCAACTATTAAAATAAAACAACAAATTTGATTAATAAATTACTAGCATACACAGGGGTGTGCATTTTTTTGGTTCAACCGAATCGATCGCCGACCGATTAATTAAATAGCTAAAAATCGGTTCGGTTATATTTATAAAAAAATTCGGATATTTTGGTTAACTGAAATAACCGAATTCTTCCTCCACCGCTCATTGTTTTTCCCTTACTTTACTGCCCGTGGTTTTACTTTTACTGCCCACAATTCCCCCTCACAAACTTCTTCTCTCTTTCACTCACGCTGCCCACGGTTTACTCTTCCTCCCCCCCCCCACACCCACGTGACCCCTGACATTCTGGTTCCCCCCACCCCCAACCCCTCCAAACTTCTCTCTCCCTTAGATAGGATGGTGCTTTTTTTGTGGGTTTTTGGGACTATAGAGATGTCTTCGACGATTTGAAGTCGTGGCGGCGGTCATGGGAAGGAGTTAATGACGGCTTCAGATGTTGTTTAGCAAGAAGGCAAGCGAGGCTACTTAGCGTTTCCATCGATTCTGTCCTAGAAAAGAGTCTAAACCTCTCAGCCTCACGACATCGGATGTCCCCCCTCTCTCTCTCGCGCGTGAGCCATTCGATCTGTCGCCCCCTCCCTCCGGCCTCACCAATGGTCTATCGCTTCCCTCCTGCCCGCCGGCCTCTCGGTTATCGTTCTCAAGACTCCTATCTCTCTCTCTCTCTCTCTCTCTCTCTCTCTCGATCTCACTGTCTCACATTCATCGCCCCCCTCCGGCCACCTCACGAACGTCACGTCCTTCCTTGTAGCCTCATGACCGTCGATCCCCTTCCACCGCCTCACGAAAGTCTCTCTCTATCCCATGGCCATATGACAGTCGAAGATGAAGGGCCATTTGGGCCTCTAGCCAAGCGAAAGGCCGAACCGAATAAGGGCTGGTCATTTGTCTTTGTCTCCGGCGTTTCGTTTCCTTTCCTATGCAGAGGCCGACACTGCCCCAGCTACATCTCTCTCCCTCCAATCATGCTCACCCATTCGATAAGTTTAGTGAAGTTCGGTTATACCGGTTATTTCGGTTTCGATTTTTCGATTAGCATATCCTATCGGTTTGGTTCGGCTCTGTTAGTGGGCTATGATCAGTTCATTTTGGTTGGTAAAAAAGTTGATGGTTCGATCGGTTATAATCGAATGCTCTCCCCTAAGCATGCATCTTAATAATAATTTATATTAAATTATACACTTAATAATATACTATATGTTATTCTGTATTTTAATTATAATATAGATATACTAAATTTTTAAAATTTTAAATAAATATATTATTTTATTTTAAAATTTTAATAATAAATTTTTCTTCTTTTCTTTTCTTTTTTTTTTCCTTTTCGTTTCTTTCTCTTTTCTTCTTCTCCGACGTCCTGCATTTTCTTCGTCGTTGGGGACCACAGCCGGCCAGACATTCACACAATCAGAGTCTACCATTAGAAACTCTAAGTTAAGAGGGTTAACATATACAAAAATATGCTAGATTTAACAGTTAGATTTTCGTAAATCTAATTTTTAATTTTTGGCCACCAGTAAAAAACTCACTGCCAGTCACTACTGTGGCTAGTAGTTTCCGGCAATCAAAGGCATCCACTTGACATCCAAGGACCCTTCGACCAACATACCCAAAAATTAACAAGATCCAACGGCCAAATCTCCTTAGATATAAGTTTAAACATTCGACCAAACTCAACATCCGCTTATATACGCACTGTCAATCGCCACCGGTCACCGTGGTTAGTGGTTTCCAACGATTAGAGGCAACCACTTGACACCCAAGGGCTTATCGACTAACATACCCAAAAATCAGCAAGAGAAGAAAGAGAAAAGATGAGACAAAACTAGCAAGAGAGTGATGGGGGTGGTCGACAGTGGCTCGCATCACCGATGGTAGGTGCAGTCGACAACGATGGTCGCAGTGGCAATGGTGGTGGAGATCGACAGCCAAAAGAACAGAAGAGATGAAGAGATGAGAGAGACGAGAGATGTTAGGTCTTTGCGAGATTGGTGGAGGGCTGTGTGTTTTTCGCATTTTGAGTGTTTTCAAAGTGTTTTGGCTAAAAACACATTTGGGTTTTCTTTATAAATTTTTTTATTATTTTTAAAAATAGTAAAGTAAACACATTTTTAATATTTTGAAAAACTAAAAATTCAAAACCGGTTAAAAATAATAAAGAGAACCCAACCTTAGTTTTTGTGATTAAAAAACTTTAAAAACATCCAATTCTTTCTTAAAAAGTGAGAAGGTTTAAGGTTTCTTTTTTTTTTTTTGGGGGGGGGGGGTACATAAAGACATTCTAATTTTTAAACAAAGAGAGAGAAACTAAGAATAAATATAGAAAAATGAAGTAAAATTAAACAACATTTTTAGTAAGTAAAATAAAGAAATAAAAAACAAACCCTTCTGTTATTTTTCCTAAAACAAACAATTTATAGCTATATGGAGAGAATTATTTCTATATTTTAACCAAAATTATGATCAGATTCATGCTGAAAAGTCAAAATACATGCTCTTAAAATAATGTTTAAATTGCAATGCCAAATGACAAAATTATGTATCTAGATTCAAGAAAATTAGGGATTTTATGTTTGAGTGATATATTTTTTATTTTATTAATATTTATGTTTGAAGGATTTTATGTGACAGTAGTCACTCAATTATTTTCTCCGTATTCATTGCCTCCCGAGCATTTAAGGCAGTAGGATTATCGCCAGGTTCATCGTTTCGCCTTCTTATAGATTTAGAAGAATTCCAACCTCCTTCTGCAGAGGTGCTGGCCACTGTTTCAAAGTATCTTCCCCTTTGAGGGCTTCACCTATCTACCATTCGATGATCATTCCTTCATTGATTTCCTCGATAGAGAGAAGTTTGAGTATGAGCCCCTCTCATAGAAGACCTTGGTTAATTGTTTTGAGGAGGGGGCAAATTGAGCATGAGTCTCGAGGGTGGCTTCTTGATAGGAGTTATTTTCTGGTACCTCTTGAAAAGTCCTATTGGATGGAGTTGTTTTTGATATAAACTTTCTCAAGGTGGTTAGGATTGATCCATGAAAAACCAAGCCTTGCAGAATCCCAGTTATTTCACGAAAAGCTTGCACCCCCATGGCATGCTGTTGTAGTAGTGCTTCTGTAAGCACCCCCTCCCGGATATCCCTTAACCACCTGAACTATCCGAACGGGAGTGCCTACGGAAGGAGAAAGAAGGAAACAGAAGACAAAAACCACCCTGGCATGCATACACGAAAATATAAACAGCAGAAGCGAAGCTAAACACATGCATGCACTACGAGTACCCCGCTAACACAGCGGTCACATGATAAATAAATGAACACAGACTCTTGTACCGACATACACGAGACTCGAGTAAAGACCTGGCATAGTAAAAAAATAATAGAGTAGATCCTACTCATCCATCAGAGTTGACAAGGACTGACGGGACTGCCTGTACACCATACCGACTCTGCCGCTAAAAGCTGACTCCCTTGCTCATGGCCCACGCTGCCACTACTTGGAATGATGGAAAGCAAATTGAGTCGAGAGACTCAGCAAGCATAAAAAAAGGAAGGCTGAATGCTGTATAAATCCAATAAACTCTCCCTAGAACATTAACCCCCAAGCACATACAAGCCATGAGATGCTACCACACAATAGTACAGCATAATAAAAGCACATACCGGTCCTTTGGGCCCACATAAGACACACGGCACCCAAGTCCCATATCAACTTGCTGCTGTCTTGGAAGGCAACATAAATCTCCAACAAACCTGCGCGCGCTATCCCGGGCCGATGTTCCCGTGACCCATGTGTCCGTGTCGGTACTCCCAACACCCGAGCCATAGGATCCCTCGGAACGGTCCTCCCGCCCGAGAACTAATAACTACTAGTAACCATGCAATGCACATAAAAACGCAATGGCGCAGTGAGCATCAACGTGATACACTGACGCCCATACATCCAGGCATCTGGCCATGCTCCGCCCACATAGTAAATCACACGCGATGCATATGCCCGTGCTGGATGCAACCTAACCAAACTAGAATGTCCGTGTCCGAGCATACTCAATAAATGAATATCCCAACATGCAACCCGTACCCATGTGCATATCAAATCATGAACAGTAATATAATAAATCTAAACGTGTAGTAAATCACATACTGGTAGAGCTAGTCAACAATGCCCGGCACCGGTCAACGGCCAATGACTAGGAGTGTCCACCCGACGGTCCACTTCAAGGCCGTACAATAGTCTACCCCAACATCACCAAACAACTGACCCCTGCACCACTGCTCGATAGCTCTAATCGAACCATAATCAAACTCGAGAAAATCGTAAATAAACCCGCATGTCTAGGAACCTAGTCCCCAAGTTGGGTTCGGCATCATTCCAAAAGGACTGGGGGCGGTACAAACCCCTTGTAGGCACACAACAAATAAAACTCTAGAAGTTTCGGATTTAATTTAAATTAAAACAAATGAATAATAATTCAATAAATAATGCTAAGCACCGAATGAGAGTAAGGGAGATGATAAAATACAGAAAATCACGGGATCTTTCACGGGAATTAAAGATCATGAGGAGAGGGTTAGGAACTTGCCTTTACACGGCCATTCCTTGCCTTTCTTGCACTCTCGCTACGAAGTAAAACGTTTATCTAACGATTAATAAAACCATGACTCACATTAATTAAATCTAACCATATAATATAAATAATTTAGCAGTCTAAAATCCCACGTAGGCGCACTACAATTAAAATCTCAATGAATCTCATATTTATTTTAAATTAAATCACACTAATAAAATTCTCGTTTCGAATAATTAATATGCGATATCGAAACAAGTTAAGGGAAGGCGAGGGAGGGGTTCATAAAATGGAAAGAAATGGTAAGGGTAGATGAGAGCTTGCCTGTATCTAGTCGTTTACAACGTTTTTACGCTTAAATGCCACCAAAATAATATACGCTACAAATTAATATAAACGCCCAAAATTAATAAAGTTGACCCTAAAATGAAATTTCAACTACACAGAATGTTTAATACATAATTCTCTACGTACCTGGCTAATTAAATCACGATTAAAGCTCTTTTAATCTCAAATTTCTCCCTCAAAAATAGCCCTTGCGCACTGTTCTTCTTCTCTAATTTTCCTTCACCGTTGCTACTTCAAAATTGGCCTTTAAAAACGCAACAGAATGCTGCTTCGGGAGCAAGGTAAAATGGGCGGCCCAAAAGCCGCCACGTGTCGCAGCCTGCGGCTGCCACGCCGCCTCCACCGCCTTATCAAAACAACGCCGTTTTGGGCGCTTATGGCTGATAAAAATCAGCCAATTTTTCTCCAGCGCGCGCATGCCCTACGACTCGAACCCGCGCCTCGCCTGCCTGTCTCCCTCACGCCCGCGTGCCACTCGGCCAGCCCACATCTTCATACATATAATGCATTAAGTTAATTTTATAATGAGTTTCAGCCAGTTTCGTAAATCTCATTTCAACACCCAGAACTTCCATTAATTGCACACACGCCTGACTTCCATTTCTTTCTTATTTCACTTACATCCTGACATTTCCAAAATTCCACCAATTTAATTTATTTTCCTATTTCCTAAATACCCCAATTAAATTAATTAAACCTAAATTTCCTATTTCCTCAAAATTACATAAATACACATTTTTCTTAATTTTCCAAATACCCAAATAAATTAATATTTCCTTTAAACCCACAAATATTTAATAATCACCACAAATACAATAATTAATAATTATCAACCATTTTCAAATAATTTAATCAATTACCTTTAATTCCTTATTTTCCTCAAAACCACATAAATAAATACTTCCCTCTTAAATTCTCAAATATTCAATAATGTCCTCAAATACCAGTTTGAATAATTATTATTTATTCTAAAATTCTGGGATATTACAGCTTCATACTCGGCCCAAGGAACCATAGATGTGGTTTGTATATTTGATCCAATGTGACTTGAAAAATATGGTATTAGAATGGCATGTGAGGTATTAAGGGGTAGCGTTTAAAGCTGAATTCCCAATGGGTAAGGAGACCCCAGAAAAGGCAATTGCTAATGAGTGAGAGATAGATGACCCTCACGATGGGACTGATGGGTGAGGGGTTGTTGACCCTCCCAAGAGAACTAATATTGATCTTCTACATGAGAGAGGGTCTGACAATTGTTTTGGGTTTGTGCCATGACGAGGGAGTTGCTTAGTGATCTTTTGTTGGTTTCCCACAGACGACGTCAATTCTTGTTGCTCAATTACAACAATTAATTTATAGATGAAAAATCGCCTTAGGATGACTCACGTATGGATTATCCGAATGATGGGTGGTTATTGGGAGCGATAGATGAGTCTCTCGAGATAGAGCGGCAACGATGAATGACTCTCCAAGGGGTAGTGACAACGATGGATGAGTCTCTCGGGTAGATTGAGAGTTATGGATAACTTCTCTGAGCAATGGATGACTTGTCTAAAAAGAAAATTGGTTAAAGAACGGGTGAGAATTGTCGCGCAAGCCCTTTGATGCCTAAGTTAGCTTCTTGAAAGTATAAAGTAGTCGAATGGAAAAAGGAAATTGCCAGTGTGAGAGATTGCATACCGAATGAGAGGGATAACCCCTCTATTTATAGCGATAGAAAAGGCTACCAAGTGTTGGGTGACCCGATTTTCTTGGGGAGTAACTCAGAGATAGTTTTGACAGGGTCTCATGTGAGTGATGGCGCACGGATCGCAAGCATGGGCATGAGGGTGCACCTATAGCACCCTCGGGTGAGGTCACGAGAGTGCCAACATGGGGAACCCCCAGGTAAGGGTCACTTGGGGGTGCGAGCAAGGGTGGCGGCGCTAGGCCATACGTGCATGAGGATGCGCGACTGTGTAGGCTTGGGGCGCTCGTTGAGGCTTGCAGCGGCTTACACCTGACCACGTGGCACTATCTCATTTTTTTAATTTTTTTATTTATTTTCATTAATCCACTTTGTCCATTTATTTTTGCAGGGGACATTAGTTTTCTTAGAGGAGGAGGCTTAATGGTTGTTGGGCAATTTAGTTTTTGTGATTAAAAAGTTTCAAAACACCCAATTTTTTTTTTTAGAGGATAAGGTTTAAGGCTTAATGTTGTGTTCTTGCCACATTCTTATTTGTTTTTCTTTTTTCTTTTTTCTTTTTTGGATACATAAAGGCATTCTAATTTTTAAACAAAGAGAGAGAAACTAAGAATAAATATAGAAAAATGAAGTAAAATTAAACAACCTTTTTAGTAAGTAAAATACAGAAATAAAAAACAAACCCTTCTGTTATTTTTCCTAAAACAAACAATTTATAGCTCCATTGAGAGAATTATTTCTATATTTTAACCAAAATTATGATCAGATTCATGCTGAAAAGTCAAAATACACGCTCTTTGGGTTGGCAAAATACTGGTACGGTCCACAGGCAGTTACCCACCATTCTGTGCATCCATTACAACCATTGTGACAAGTACAGATCAACCAACTTAAAATAATGTTTAAATTGCAATGCCAAATGACAAAATTATGTATTTAGATTCAACAAAATTAGGGGTTTTATCTTTGAGTGATATATTTTGTATTTTATTAATATTTAAGCAAGATTTAAGAGAGAAAAATTAATAATATCTACGTACTTTGATAGTTTATTGAGAGTTAGTTATATTATTTTAGATGCCTTATAAAACTCAATTTCAAATATGAGACCAGAGTTAAACAAAGACCAATTTTACTAAAAGATGAATCTTTTAGAGTACATCTAACTCTTTCATAAATAAAAAATTGACAAAACTATATTGTAAACTAACAAGAGATGCTTGGCCAAAAGACTGAAAAAGGAAGATGCTAAAGATAAAACTCGTGCCATATCTTGTCCCACAAAGGACAAGATTACTGGACATATCATCCAATTAATCATTGCATTAGAATAATAATTGCATCAGATGCCTACGCATTCCCATTCATACATTGCCACATATCCATTGATATGAAAGTATTAAACTAAGAGAAAGTGTGGCTTTCTACAATGATGGGTAGGTGTTTTTGTGGCAATAGTTGGGTGGGTGAATGCCCAATGGGCCCTCTTCCTGTGCTGCATCACCCACCGATGGGTTGGTTTATCATTTGGTAATGAAATTCAATTGAGTTGCTTTACGCGTCGTGACTTCTCTCTAATTAAGGTTGGAAAGTAAAGGGGAAGAGAAATGGTGAATGCTATGGCCTATTGCTATAACCACCACGTGGGTCCCTAAAAGCTGCCCCCAACCAGCCCACATTGCATTGCAAGGAAAGATAAGATAGAGATTATCAAACACCTCTCTTATGGTTATGGATGTTGTGCATGGACATGGTGATTGTGTGCACAAGTACCCTCGTGTATTATTATTATTATTATTATTATTATGAGATTTCACCAAATGAGTAGTTCAACATTAGACGGTTTAGACTACACCCACAAACTAGTTGTAATGATAATTTGTTAGCCCTTTTGGGGGCCACCTTTTCCCCCAAGTTTTAACCCCAAAAGAAGCATTTGTGCCATTAAAGAAGCATTTGTGCCATCTGGCGAATTCTCCTACTTCATTATCCACAAAGTTCTCACAAAGAAATAGCATTGGCATCACTTTTGGCTCACTTTTTTGTTTCCATTTTATCTCATTCATAGCTATATCCAAAAAAAAAAATAAAAACAAAAACAATTACTGAAATGATTTATCAGCATTTTAGTAATATTTTTTATTTTGCAAAAATATCATTTATTGGTTATAAAAGGGATTATTATAATGATATTTTTTTAATATTAATTTATTATATATTATTAAAATTGTAATCTAATGGTATATATATGTGGTCGCACCCATGATATAATTTTATTTATAAAAAAAATTATAATGGTACAATTGATTAGTGATGATATTATTATAACAATATAACAAATATTTTGTCTTCCTTTCTCTTTATTTATTTTTTAAACTTAATGAGTTGGGCATTTGGAATTATGGTAGTGAGATTTCCTTTTTGTCTTTATTCCTTGCTTATATTGCACTCTGTGCTAGGTGAAAGTTGATATCTACACTAGCCATATTATTATTATTATTATTATTACTATTATATATCTCAAAGTAAATAATGTTCCTTTTCTTATCCACCAAACAATCACCAACTAGTTTAAAACTTTAAATGCTCATACGAACACATAATTCAGGAAGTCATAATTCACCATTTCTTGTACAAGTTTATTGAAAATCTTTAAAACTACTTAATTAATTTTATTTTATTTTTATTTTAGTTTCAAACACACAAATGAAATTCAATTTCCTAATTTTAATATTAAAAATAATTAATATTAAAACTAGAATTGTGATGATGAGGATTGGTTTCACACGGGCGTCGGGCACTTAAGTCACCCCCACCGCCAACTGTTAAAAACCAAAACCAGAGGGAACCTCTCAAATTCATTCAGTTCACTCTGGCTGGAAGACTCGTGCGCGGAGAGAGAGGGAGAGATCTAGATAGATAGAGTGAATCTTGCAGAGAGCGGAGATCTAGAGAGAGAATGAGAGAACTGGCGACTTCTCAACTTCCTGACGGCAACGCCGCCGCCGCCGACGGCGGATTGTCGTCACCTCCACAGGCGCTGCTGGAGAGGCTCAAGGACTACGGCCAAGAAGATGCTTTTGCCCTCTGGGACGAGCTCTCTCCCGAGCACCGCCTCCTTCTCGTCAAGGACATAGAGGTCGTTTCGATTTTGCTTTTCCGCACCACCACGCGCACGTTTGTTCAATTGATTCCTCTGTTTTAGATCTCTCGTTTGAATTATCTCTGCCTTCAGACTGCGAGTAATTCAATTTATTTTATTGGTACCGACGTCTGTTTCGTGATTTATGTCCTGATTTTTTATTTTTTTTTTGTTGATAAATTATGCCATTGCAGAGCTTAGATCTTCCGAGGATCGATAGGATCATACGATGCTCATTCAAATCCCAAGGTCTCTTTCTCACTCTCCCTGTTTCTCTTTCTTCTCTTCGCTATGCTTATATATTTGTAATTGCATGGATGGATGTGGTGTATCTGATTACCCACGCGATATGCCAGTCTGAAATTTATTTTTGTCGTTTTATTATGGTAAAGGTGTTCTGGGAATCAAAAGTATTTGTCCTTGGTATTCCAGGGCTTCCGGTGGCGGCGATTGAGCCAGTTCCAGAGAGCAGTGTGTCGACAGTTGAGGAGAGAACACTTGAGGATAGAGAAAAATGGTGGAAGATGGGCTTGAAGGCTATATCAGATGGAAAGCTAGCTGTGCTGCTTCTGTCTGGTGGGCAGGTATTGGTGCTGAATAGAAAATGATGTACAAAAAAAATTGATATTCAGAAAAAAGTTTCAGTACTATTTTTTAAAATTATGAATCCCCATAATCAGTTCTAATTTGGAATGAAAAAATCCACGACACCCTGTAGCATTCACTACTTGAATTTTGTATAAAAAGGTGAAAAGAGGAGGAGTGGTGTTAGCCCAATGGTAAGTGATGCCCTTGCCACCCATAACCGGGGATATTCAACTCACTCACACTTATGTACCAAAAAAAAAAAAAGGTGAAAAGATGACCATTATGATTTTTTATAAAATGTTTAGGCTGGTAGCCTCAAGACGCTCTCTGTCTCTGAGTTTGTTATTGCAGTTTTGTTTGTTCATTCATGGCAATTTGATCATAGAATTGTTCACCTAATAAAAGAAGAACTATGACTTTGTTAATGATCTTGGGTAATAAGTTTATACCAACCAGATGCTTCAATCTGAACATCATATTTCAGATTCAAAGAGCTATAAGAAGTTTATACCAACCACATGCATCAACTTGAACTATATATTTCAGATTCCTGTTCTTTAGGATGTTTTTGATAAGTTTCTTCTCAGAAAAGAATCATTCTAGAAAAGGAGAACAAATATCTTATACTGGATCTAAATCATGCTAGTACTCTGAGAGAATGTTATCTCATGTTCAACTTGTAAGGCCACCTGAAACAGTTTGACATCCTCAGGTCAATCTGGTCACTCTAATTCATACATAATTCAACTTTCACTTTTGTTGCTTTGATCTATACCCAAACAGACATTTATCTAAGTCATGGCTATGATCATAGCTTTGGGGTTACCATTGAGATTATGACATATAGAAGGATCTAAGGCTATCTTGTTATCAGATCCTTAGCATTTGGAATACTTTTCCTTGCAAAACTTGATTTTTTGTAGCTCTGAAAAAGAATCCAAAATCCATCCACTTTTTGCTTATTCTCTTGAACCTTGTATTGAAGTTCTTTCTTGTAAACAAAATTCTACATTATGTAAGTTTAAACAAAGATCACTTGCTCGATCACCATACCTCCTACAGGTTCCCATTTAGGGTTAACATTTCATGCCTTTGTTCTCCAATTGAACACGTGTAATTCCTTTTACCTGTTGTTCCATCTCTCTATGCATTTGCATTTATATGTCTACCTATTTATATTTGTAACTCGAGGATATCGATGTTCTATGCTGCACTGAGTGGTATGATTCAATTTGAATGATTATTTAGAAAATTTAATTTGGTATTCTCAAACTACAGCCAGAAGGTGGTTGATACGTTCACCAGCAACATGTGTACTGTTATGATTGATCATGGACATGAAAAACATTATACACGGCATATGCTACTTGATATGAGCAAAAATAAAAAAACATTTAAGGCCTTTTTTTTCCCAATCATGCTTTCCATAATTACGAGATTCACAGGTTAAGCCCCTGGGTCCTTCAATAGAAAAGTATGCATATATAATTCTAATAATAGTTTTCTGGTCCAAAAATAACAGGATGTGGAATTGAAGCTATTGTTGCTTTGCATAAACACGTATGAGTTAGTTGTATTCATTGTCTTCAGTTTCATATTTGCTTGTGCTATTCTCTAGTTGTGAGACATTACTGGAGCAGCCTTAAGTTACTTCTTAGTTGGTTCTTATTGTGTTTTCTCATGATTGAATTCTGAATGCAGGGAACTCGTCTGGGGAGTTCAGATCCAAAAGGATGTTTTAGTGAGTAATCCTTGTTTCTTTTACATTTACCCAGTCTTTGCTGCCACTGAAAATTCAATTTTTGATATTTTATCATTGTCACTGGCTACCCAGACAACAATTTAGTTTTTGAGCATTGAGAGTGTGATATAACTAATCATTCATAAAGGGGCTAGTTGTTGTCAACAAACATGGAGGGATCACATTTGGAACTGGGAAATCTAAATCTTCTAATTTGTTTCTTCTGCTCTGGTTACGGAAGTTTTCAGAAGAGTAATCATCAGTACACCAAAAATCTGATTATCTTAATTCCATTTTAACTAAGTTTTGACTCTAATCACTTCCTCAACATTTACTGGATCTTTCGTCATACTTTTATGTGTTAATCATCCTCTTTGTGTCTATAGAGCTATATCCTTCTGCTTCCCTGAGCTTTTCTCAATTTCATGTGGTTCCTTGAAATTAAAGTCATTATCTTCTCATTCGTGTAGCTTCTTTCTGTCACATAACCTGACCATCTTACCCAACTCTAAGATATTGCCCTCTATTACATTGGAATCTTAATTTAAGTTTTATTTTTCAGGAGTTCTTCATCTTTAAGGAAGGAATAACAGAATAACTCTTAAGAGATGTTTTTATTTTGCTTTGTCCACAAGTTGTTGCAGTAAAAGAACAACTTTTGATATGGTCAGACTGTTAAAGGAAGCTCTAACACCCCCCCCCCCCCCCACACACACACACAAAAGGAACCACGTTCCAGTTCCTGTGCACCAAAACCTGGCTTTGGCATCTTGAAGATCCATGGAACATGTTCCAATTCACCTAGATTGGAGACCCAAACTAAAGAGAATGATATGTTGCAGTGATGGGTCTTGCTGTTGTCTTTGAGCTGTGGTGTCATCCCAACTGAACAATAAATATTGAAAGAGGGAGAGAGAGAGATGTTGCTAGGAGAAGAGAGAGTGGTGTAGGGGAAGAGAATTTGGGGTGGGAGGGAGAGGGGGAAGAAAAAGGAAGTGGAGAAGGGAGAATAATGACCTGAAAGAGAAAAGGAATGTGAAGGGAAAAAGGTAAAAGGTAGGAGGGAAAATGGAAGGTGGCCACCGCAAGAGGGAGGGTTTTACCCTCCCAATAGGGTTTCAGACATTATGGGCCAGCCTCTTTGGATGGCCTTTTCTTTTCTAAGGGTCAACAAATTTGGTGGGCTTAGTTAGAATGGAAAAAAACATAAAAATTATTTAGTGAAAAACAACATCAAATACATATAACTTTGCATATTAAGGTATTATAATGGAAAAAAATAAATTTTCTTTTATGGAAGAAGTTAAGCCTGAAATTGAGGAGGAAATAAGGAAAGCCAAATTATAAATAAAATAAGAAAGACAACTCAACCCCCCCAAAAAGACAAGCCCAAAATGTTTTCAAAAATAGTTTCTGAATATATATTATATATTTTGGAGGCCTTCCACTTTGGAAAACGAAAGAAGCCTAACACCCCCCCCCCCCCCCCCCCCCTCTCTTTCCAAGTACCACATTCTGGGAAAAGTGTCATACCTCTTCTCCATACCATGTTCCACGTACTAAGTATTCCATGAACCAGGCAACCATGCTCAAGAATTTAAAGTCATTGGAGCTCTAAAAATATATAACTGGACGGGACAAGTAAAAGAACTTGAACTAAAAGAAATGATAAAATTTCTAGTAAAACTGATTGGAAAATTTCTCCACTATGGCACATCTCACACCTGGCATGAGTCATTTTGTTTCTAAAAGATATGTATGCATTTATTGGTTGTGTGTGTGTGTGTGTGTGTATTTATATTTCTTGCAAAGTCCCTAAGGTGCACTCGTAATGTACACAGTAAAGCTCAGTCCCTGGGATTACATTTGACTGTCCTTGTTGCTTGTCATGATGAGGAATTTATGCAGTCTATACATGTTAATGCTTTTACTCAAAGTATTTGTCCGTCCTTTTCTTTGTTTGGTTAGGATTCTTATTATTTATATGTGATATCCTTAATTTTCTTCACTTCAGATATTGGGCTTCCATCTGGGAAGTCACTTTTTCAACTCCAAGCTGAGCGAATTTCATGTGTGCAAAGATTAGCAGCCCAATCTGTAAATGAGGGTGAGTTCCTTTTTTGATTTCTTGTAGTTCTCATTCAGTTGACTTACTGTGTTGATTTTGGGTTGTGTGCAGACTCCAAAGGTTCTACCCTTATACATTGGTACATAATGACTAGCCCATTTACTGATGTCACCATACGCAAATTTTTTGAGTCTCACAAATATTTTGGTCTTGAAGCTGATCAAGTAAGATTCATTCTTTTCTTTGAGTTATGATACATTTATTAATTTTTTGCTTATTGCTCTTTGACATTGTTTTCATGCAGGTCACCTTCTTTCAACAGGGAACCATACCTTGTGTATCAAAAGATGGTAGATTTGTTATGGAGACCCCATATCAAGTAGGTTTTGCTTCCCCCTCCGCCCCCCTAATGAACCTTTTGTTAGATTGGTACAAGATGTAAGTTAGGGGTCATTTGTAAGGGTTTTAGTTTTCTCTTTCAATTTAATTTTCACTTTTTTTGTGTTCAGTTTCCATTTTTAGTTAAAAGAATGAAAAATTAATATGTTGTTGGATAATTTAGTTTTATTTTCAATTTTGCTTCACTTTTATTTTTTCTTCTTCCTCCTCCCTTGGAAAAGGGTGGCTGGTGAGTCCACCAGATGGAATGGGTTGCCGGTGAGTTCTCTGAACAGGGGGTGGCTGGTGAGTTTGCATGCCAAGGAGGGAGAGAGTCGATTGTGGAGAGGGAGAGAGATCTGTGGTGTGAGGAGAAGAGGAAGAAAATGAAAATGAACGGAAATTCTAGAAGCACCAAAATTGTGCTTCCATTTTTTTTTTTCCATTTTTGACCTTTTTAAAAAAAATGAAAACAGGTAATTCAAATATTATTTTTTGTTTTTGTTTTTAAAATTCTAATAATGAAATTGAGAATTGAATAAAAGAAGCCCAGCCATGTCTTTCATTGAATGGTCAAAGCGAATGTGTCCATTATCTAGTACCACACTACACACATAGAGAGTTTAAAGAAGATAATTTTTTCTAATACAACAACAACATATCCAGCCTTTATCCCACTATGTGGGGTCGGCTACATGAATTCTAGACTTCCATGTATTTCTATCTTTTGTCATATCCTCATTTAGATCCATATATTTCATATCAAATTTTAATGTCTCTCCCAAAGTCTTCTTGGGTCTACCTCTACCTCTTTTTGTGACTAATTGTTCCATTTTATCAACTCTCCTCATAGGAGCATCTCCTAAGTCTCCTTCTCACATGACCAAACCATCTTAGTCTAGTCTCTCTCATCTTCTCCTCGATTGGCACTACTCCTACCTTATTACGAATAACTTCATTTCTAATTTTATCCTTTCTTGTATGTCCGCACATCCATCTTAACATCCTCATCTCCGCTACACTCGTCTTTTGCTCATGCTGGTATTTGACTGTCCAACATTCTGAGCCATACAGTAAGACTGGTCTTATAGCTGTCCTATAAAATTTTCCTTTCAATTTTAATGAGATTTTACCATCACATAACACCCCTGATGCATTTCTCCATTTTAGCCAACCTGCCTTAATTCTATGTGCGACATCCTCGTGGATTTCTCCATCTTTTTGAATCACTGATCCCAAATATCAAAATGGTCTTTTCTTTGTAAGATTTGGTCTTCTAATTTTATTATAACATCATCCACTCTTGCATTTTTACTAAATTTGTATTCCATATATTCTGTTTTCTTTCTACTTAATTTAAATCCCTTAGATTCTAAATCCCTTTGAATCTTATTTTTATTTTATAAATAGTAAGGCCAAAAATTTGAATGAAATGCTTGAATTCATGTAGATGGCCCCACCTGGCAGGATAAGGGCTGGTATGTTGTTGTTGAAAGGCCAAAATTTGCTTCAAGTTAGAGGCGGGCTATCTGAATTATTCTAATTCCTGTACTTGTTTCTTGAGCAATTAGTTGTTTGTGATTATCATTTATGTAGTAGTTACCTGAATCTACTTGTCTGAAGCCAGGTCGCAAAGGCTCCAGATGGAAATGGAGGAGTTTATTCAGGTAATTCCTTAAGCGATGTGCTTGCAGTTGCTAATTGTTCATCCTCTTGTACTCTTGTTTATGCACTAAATCAATCATCCAGCTTTGAAATATTCGAGACTATTGGAAGATATGGCCACAAGAGGGGTTAGATATTTGGATTGCTACGGAGTTGATAATGCATTAGTGAGTTTCTCCTTTTTGCACAGTTGGATATTGCCAGAAATTTATCGTATGGATGTAGTAATTAGTGTCCTGAAAGCAGGTCCGTGTTGCTGATCCAACCTTTTTGGGTTATTTTATTGACAAAGGTGTAGCTACTGCTGCAAAGGTGGTTCGCAAGGTGAGCAATCTATTTTGGTTCATAAGACTTGCGTGTAAACTTTAAATTTGCTTTCAGCTTCCCTATGCATCAGACGGTGGACCCAGAAGCCTGCAATATCTGATTGCATCACAAAAGTCCACTATTATTGAGTTGAAGACCACATTTACTCCATTGTATTGAAGTTTAACTTTTTTAGACTTAACCTTAAAGTACTTTTTCCAACTAATGTGCATGCTTCCATTTCCTGCCCATCCTGGCAACATGCCAAGAGTGTATAAACTTAGTCACGGTCTTACTACATAAACACAACGGAACCTGCCCATGCTTGATTCCTACTTTCTCCAACTGTAACAACCTTGGAAAACGGTATCAACTCAACCACCTTCGCTGGGACCAGCAGTTTAACCCCCCCAAAAAACCAAAACCCAAGCCCATATGTCTCTCTAGGCATCCTGCAATGGGTTGGGAGATGGTCACTGGCGCTAGTTCTTCCTTTCAGATACACAACTCCAGTTCACAATGTGTATCCCAATGAGAATATCTGTCCCCGCCCACTTAGGGAGCAGCACCTACAACCCTGTAAAGCATCACTAAGGACTTATTTTGATATACACGACCTCAACTCATCCTCACTCTTTACCACCCTGACCAAAACATGCAACAACGTAAAAGAGCCTCCACTTGGAAAAAGGTAAAAGAAAAACTCTAAATCCTTGAGAGTGTAAACACATCCCAAAAATCTCAAGTTGTCTGCTATGGCACCATCTGTTTATTTGTCACAATTTCAAAAGGATAAGGGAAATTTCCATCCAAAGCATGGTTGTCAAAATCAGGATCCTACCTAGAACTGGTGGAATCATCTTCCTGATTAATCTTAATGTCCTACCAGAAGAGAAATATAAGTTTAGCAACTTTATCTAGCACGTTATATACTTATAAATGTATAAATAATAATAACAAATAGATGAATGAGAGGGGATCCCTTGCATGAACTATGTATTATTAAAATGCAAGAGAATTCTTAGAATTTGACCCGGCAAAGCTTTCTATGTCTTCTGTTATATAACAGGATTGATACAATTGAAGACACTGCAATTGTTTCATATAGTGACGATTGCTCTACAAAAAGAGTCTTCTGAACTCTCTTAACATGGGCAGTCACTGATTTGATCCAGTACTCAATCACCAATTCTAAAGACACTTTTTGCAGCCACTGAATTACTTGCAGCAGAAAACAAAAATTAATAGTCAATGAAGACTTTATGAAGAAATATTGAACACTGAATCCTTTGAATTCACATAAGAGATTGCAGTAGAACCTTTACCAAAATGCAGGTGTACAAAATATCAGTTAAAGGTTGAATATGGAAATTTCTAAGGTTGTTCTGTTAAAGTCTTAGAACTGAAAACTAGATGTTAATGTTACATCTTTGGCTCCAGTACCAATCTGGATTATTTTACTTGAATAATGTCAATATCCAGTACTCTGTTGGTTCTGATTATTGATCATTATGTCTTCTATCAGAAAGTTTGTATTTTCCAGTTTTATCAGAAAGCTAGAAACTGTTGACATGTCAAACCTCTTCATTTATTGAATACAGGCATATCCACAGGAGAAGGTTGGGGTTTTTGTACGGCAGGGAAAAGGTGGCCCTCTTTCTGTTGTTGAATACAGTGAATTGGATCCATCGCTTGCTAGTACAATAAATCAGCAAACGGGTCGTCTTCGCTATTGTTGGAGTAACGTTAGTTCTTTGTCACCTGTTTCACTCTAATTTTGTGCATTCTCAATATGTGGTTCTGTTTCTTCTAAAGTTAGACTAACAGAAGTTTCGAGATCCAGCTGCTAATATGAGATTATGGAGACAGTTTGATGTCTTAAAACTTTTTGGTTTTGTTGAATGATTGTGTTAAATGATAGTGCAATGGTGAATTTACTTTATTTTAAATGTCCTTTTTTTAAAAAAAATTATGTGCTGTAAATTAGTCCTTCCATTTGTTGTTGTCAAAGAAAAGAAAAAAAAATGTGTATCATACTAATGGAATTCTGTTTGCCTTTGAACTGAAAATGGATGGCCTCAGTTGCACAGACCTGTCTGTTGTTGAGTACCTTGAGCCTTGCTTTTGTTGGAATATGTACAGCCCGTCACCTTGCTCACTCTAATTTTGTTTGTACTTAACATGAGGTTGTGGCACTTGAAATTTTGGATTAACGGAAATATTTGGGACTTCAATTGCAAAAATATGTGATAATGAAGTCTAATGTTTTAAATCATATCAGTTCTGCTGAATCATGATTTTTAAGTGATGCATTTATAAAATTATTACTTTTACTTGTTTTCTATGTTTTTTATTTGTTGAGTCTTATATGTTCTACAATTGTCCTTATAATTCAATAATTAACTTCCTTGCAATTTTCCTTCAAAACGAACTTCTAGAATTGTTAATTCTTTCAAACTTTGTTTGCAATAGAAAGAGCATACCATTAATCTCTGGCCAACATTGACCCGAAAATTGGTGTTCTTAGTTGCATGGGTAGAGATGGTGATTCTGTAACTTTACAAGTCTTCTTTCTTCCCATGAAACCAAAGTACTTCAAGGGACATGGACACATGGTGTGTACAAGTAGATACATTTCTAGGTGGTAGATATATTTGAAAAAAGGAAGCTACTAAAAATATTGAAGGTTTGAGCAAGATGTTGGAAAAGTAATGACATTTGTAAGGCAAAGAATTACGAACACTATAAGGAGTAAGGTTGATGATTAATGCCATTAGTTATTCTGTTGATGATATTGAGTATTATTTTACTTTTTGTGCCATATGATGTATAACTTAGAAATTGGTATAGGGAAATGACCTCTTGTACTAAGGATGGAAATACAGCTATGCTCACTGTTATCAGTTACTTTTCTTAAGTCCTACCCATGATATTCTGTTTGTTATCTTGCTAGAGAGTCAATGCTCAGACATAATAAATGAATTGATCACAATAATTCTTCAATTCATAGAAAATCATCCTTTCCAGTTGTTAAAACTTTATATTTTTAATTTTGTATTGTTTGTTTTTCCTTTGTGGTGCTGACTCTAACTTGGTTAGGATAAGGTGCAGTTGATGATGATGTTTGTTTTCCGTTGTGTTAAGTTTCAACATCTATGATGTTTAAAATGAAAATACAATCATTAAGTACAAATATGCTAAGACATCCTATTGAGATTAGGCTTGTGATTGTTGTTAAGTACAAAATTATCATCTGAATTTCATAATTTGTCATTCATCAGTACATTAATCCTTTAAAAAAATTCTCAGGGCTTGTGTGTTTTGTTTAGTACAGTAGGGAATGAATTGGCTTCAGCCTTCAGATTATATAGAGATTGAATTTTTTGGGAAAGGGATGACAAAAACTAATAAGAAGGGAATAAGTAAGGAACACAGCATGCATATGAAGAAAATGGTATTGATTGGTGCGATGGTGAAATTTTGGACCGTCAGTAAAGCATGAATCCAGAGGCTTAATTTATGAGAGCATTGACTTAGTTTTCATAGTGCTGTATTTAGGTCTGTCTCATACTTATCTGTCACTGTCCCACCTCCTCCAATTAACGGGAGCAAACACCTTGTGATGTCCTCTCATGATGCACATAAAGAAGATAGCAAAATTTTGCATGCTTTTCCCTTCTAGGATTCTTATCAATATTTTTATGTAGCATGTGTTATATTCTTATCAATATTTACATACCTGCACCTTTCTTTCTACATGATTCTATAGTCAGAATGAAGTAATGGTTTAGTTGTGTATTGTTACCTTCTGGCACCATGTATCTTTCTGAGTTCCTGGTGATTTATGCTTTTCAGGTGTGCTTGCATATGTTTACTTTGGATTTTCTAAACCAAGTAGCAAATAGTCTTGAGAAAGACAGCATGTGAGTAAACTCTTTCCAATTATGTGTTTTTTTCCCTCTCCTTACATTTTTTGTGGTAAATTAACTTTGTTGATCCAACAATTGGAAAGGAATATGGTGTCCAATTCTAGAGTTTACTGTGTTTAGATCATTGAAGAGTTTCCGTATGCTCAAAACTTATTTATGATGCCTCTCATGCTTGAATTTACTATTTTGTGAATTATAGTAAATCTCATACTTGAATTCTTACTGTTTTAGTAGAATTTGAAGTGTTCAGAGGCTGGCTCACTCTTCTGACAATGCAAAAGCATCCAAATACAAACTTACTTCCTATTTGATAGAATGAATATTCTGTGATCCTGAACTGATCTTATTTGGATTGCAAATTGCTACAAAGTATTAGCAGCCTTTTCCAGCATATGTTCCACTTCTTGTGGCAGTTCTTTGTGCTGTATTTGTCATCGAAAACATTGACATGCTATAGCTTTAATAGTATTTTATACTACTTGATCAAGCTTATTCTTGCAGCATTGGAAAGAGGACTTTAATATACTTTGTATTTTATGAATTATTTTAGGATTCCAATGTTTTTGTAGCGAAAAGCATGTGTCAGATATGCATGTGATAGCAATTTGAATAGGTTTTTTTTATCACCCTTTCGGTGTTAGATCAGGGCAGATCCATGGAAGGGTGTACCATGGGCATCTATCACTAGTTTGAACAGGTTCAACAGAGGGTGGGAGTTCCTAATTTTAAGCCAATTTTGATTAGGATTTCGTGCCAAACTTGAATCATAACTTATTTGGGTTTTACTAACTCTAAACACCACGTCTAGGGGATGGTTTCAAACATCCTAGAGATATAAAAAAGCACCTATACAGGAGATTTTCATGTTCAAGTTTATTTGAATAATTTTATTCATAAGTCCACATTGAAGAAAATATTATGTTGGTGTTGGTTGAGTTGTTGGAGGATTCAAGAGATAATGTAGAGCCCTACTGTCCGTTTGAAATGAATGAACTTAAGATTTGGAATTCATTTATAAATGAATTCTTATGTTTGGCATAATACAACTTAAAATATGAAATTCAATTAAATTTCACAAACTTGTGTTTGAAATGAATTTAGAATTTAAGTTTCATCTGTTGTTATTGCCTAAAATACTTTTGGCATAATAACCTTTCTTAAAGTTAAAAAAATGTATATATATAAACATAGTCGAATATCCAGAACAAATTAACAAATAAATATATACACACAAACAGTTTATATATAAATCTATCTGTGCGTAAACATGAATGCACAAGCATATATAGAAATATAGATATATATAGTGTCCGTAAAAGTGCATACTTTATATATTATAAACTGTGTGTATATATATGGTGCATATGGTGTTACATGATTGAAAATATGAAAAAAGATGGGGTATCTTGGTCTTAAAATAGATTGTGTTTTAAGTTATAGAATTCATTTGCAAAGTCCATCAAATTTGATGGAATTTGCTTTGGGTTTTTAATTCCAAACACAAAACTTAAGAATTGGAAATGGATTCCACAAAATTTTATGGAATTCATTCATTCCAAACGTGGTGTTAGTATTCAAGAATTCATCGAAGTTGTGAGATTCAATACGAAATCATGGATCTTAGTTATTACAAGAAGCGCACACCTGCAAGTTCATGGATAGGACACCTGACGTGAGAGGGATATTCAACTAGACTTGAGTCTTTTGTTGTTATTTTGTATTCAATTCATCATATCAAATTGATTGAATTAAATTAATACTAGTTACTTTGATATTTGCTGTCTGAGATTTCCACAAACATTTGTAATGTCTCAATGCGTTTATTTTCACATGCAGTTGATTGCTTAATTGTGGAACAACATTAACTGGACTAGTTTAACTTAACCAGTTAAGTCAGTCAATCAGCATCATATTAAATTTTCAGAGATACACGCCTAATCAGTTGTTCTGCTTGAGTTGTAAGGCAGCTTTCAAGTCCTTCAGCCCTTTCCTCTAATTATTTCTCCAAATTGATACCCTGAACCTTTCTGTACAAAATTTTCACATTTTCATGTAACAGCTGTGGGGGAGTGTCCCCACACTTTACAAGAAAAAGGGGAGAATCTTTTTGTACGCAACCTTGTCCTTGCTGTGCAAAAAATACTGTTTTGGCAATCAAAAAGTAGCAACCTTACTGTTGCTACTTGCTACTAAGCCTTGCCCTAATTTTCATAACAGCAGTTGATAAATTTTTTATACAACTTGCTGTATGAAAGATTTAGCGCGTCACCATTGTGATGGTCACCATTGGTTTTTCATTTCTACATTAACGCCTGCCTTCCTTATGCTGCTCCATGGCATTTAATTTCCACTAAATTTATATAAATAATTTGAGCTTATCTGCTATCTTGAATGTTATTTTTCAAGTTGGAGGACTGTACGTTCAAACCAAATTTGTGAAATTGATTTTTTTTGTTTTTGGCTGCTTACATTTTTCTGTTCCATCGTCCTTCTTGTGGTGCCTGATAATTTCAGATTTTCTGTCATCTGCCTAAACAAGTTTTAAATGTTAGTGTCATTTTTCAGACATCGATCTAAGAAACTTTGCAATTTGAGTGCAGTTACCATCTCGCAGAGAAGAAAATCCCTTCAGTACACGGGCAAGCAGTGGGATACAAGCTAGAGCAGTTTATTTTTGACGCAATTCCGTATTCACCTTCCACGGCCCTCTTTGAGGTGATTTTTTCTTTTTGTTTTATTCCAAATATTATTTTCTTCTTCAGCTTGTGCTACCCATGAAGAATATAAAGAGTAGTACTTGCTCACCCTTGGACTAACCATAAATGACTTAGGAAAATTATTTCTAAATATCTAAACATGTAGGTAGTGCGAGATGAAGAGTTTGCTCCAGTGAAGAATGCCAATGGATCAAACTTCGACACTCCAGACAGTGCTAGGCTACTGGTTCTCCGCCTTCACACTCGTTGGGTGGTTGCCGCAGGCGGCTTTCTAACACATTCGGTCCCCCTATATGCCACAGGTAACATTCTTTTTTGTGCCTATGATAAACAGAAATGAGTCAATAAATGGTTTTACAAGGGGAGCGCATAAAAGATTGTTAAAAAAGAAAGGTAACTGTGGCCGAGGTGGGAGAGTTTGAATAAATGGGCTCTCTACGGGTCCAATGAGTGTTCTTGATCCAATTCCTGTTTAGAGTTTGAGATTTGGGTTCATTGGAAATCTTCTGATATCATGTAGGCATTTTGCCCAGATTTCAAATTCATTATTAAGATGTTGAGAGGAATGCAAAACTTGGAAAATATTTTTTTCATCACTTTTTTATTTGTTGCTGTTTCTCATTCTTCTTTGTTCCCCCCACTCCCCCCTTGTCTCTCTTTTCTTGAATCCAGGGGTCGAGGTTTCGCCAGTTTGTTCTTATGCTGGAGAGAACCTAGAACCAATCTGCCGCGGCAGAACGTTTCATGCACCCTGCGAGATCACATTCTAGTTCTAGTTAAAAAGAGTTTTTTGCTCAACGGATCTTCACTGCTTTGTTTGAACTGGTATGCTTTGAGGCATGTAAATTTTTTCATAAACTGGGATGCTGTATTTTAATTGCTCAGGTATTTCACTTACTTTCAGCTTCAGAGGACTACAAAAGTTCTAAATCTTTACATATTATAAAGCCCATTGCGCCCTTTTTACTTACCTTGGTTGCTTCTGAGATCCTCTTTTCATTTCCGTCCGGGTAGATCCCGTACGGGTGATATCATATAATGATCATCTGGATATCAAGGCTTAAACTTACAAAGTTGACAGGTGACGGGGTAAACTTATTTCATCGCAAGTTGAAATCACAAAGCAACTGAACTTGCTTCGTGTGATTGCTTAAGCAAAATAAATAAATAAAACTATTCACATGAGATTGAGTTTAACAAACTCCCTTTTTTTTTTTTTTAACTCTCTTAAGAGTCAAATCAATCTCAAAACACTTTATTAGTTCATAACTATGCAAAATAAATAAATAAAACTATTCACATGAGATTGAGTTTAACAAACTCCCTTTTTTAAACTCTCGAGTCAAATCAATCTCTTCATAACTATGCTGTTGTGGTTTTAAGTTATATTACCACTTAGAAAAACATGTCCCTTCTTCACCCCAAAAGAATGCCTAGTGAAGGGTAATTTAGTTTCATGGAATCATGTAATGTTTGCCTAAGACATTTCTAATACACTACAGATGTGAGATGAGGCTGCGACATTCTACTTGCATTTTTCGGTGTTCTCCAACTTCAACATTTAATCCTAGAGCAGGGGCAAGAAAACATTAATCCAGATTAATGTTAGGTTGTCTATTAAACAGAGCATTGTTAAATCAAATAAATTAAACCTAATCACCCATCTCTTACAGCCATTGTGCAGAAACTCTAGCCAGCGTGTGCCCTCAAATAATCATCTTCGCCATAAATAACCAAAACCTTGAGGCAACATAGCCCTCTATTAGGGGCACTGGGCGAAGCAGGATTGCAGGAAGGAGTTAGTTGCATTTTGCAACTCACCATCAATGCCTGAAATGCCTGATATTAGTGAAGAGAAGTGAAACCCCATATTTATTACAGCAGTCTACTGCGTCCCCATCTCTAATGCTCCCTCCTGGCTCTGCTATAATACCAACCCCGCTTTCGCATGCTTCTTCTACTGCATCTTTCCAAGCTGATTGTTGGAAAAAAAAAAAAAAACAGTTAAGCAAAAAATTAACGTCATCTCGTTAGCTAACACACATTCTATTAGCACCCCATGTGCATTGCCTTACATTCCTGTACCTAGTTCACTTTTCAGCAAAATAAATGTGCAGTCTCAGGGATTCATGGGTAACGATCTCAAAAACTGATTTCTTAAATCACAGAAATAAAATCCAAATAGGATAATTTACCAAATGGGAAAAAAGCATCACTAGCCAAAGCTGCTCCTTTGACCTTCTCTCCTGCTTTCCTTAAAGCTATCCTCAAACTCTCCCGCCGGTTCGGCTGTCCACTTCCCATGCCTAACATACAGTCATCCTGCTCCAGTGTTCACCAGGATCAGAAACGCTATTGTGGGCTGCAAAACTTATGACAATACTTATAATGTGAAATATAGAGACAGTACTAACCTTAGCGATTACAATGGCGTTGCTCTTGACATGCTTCACACATAACCATGCAAACTTAGCATCACGAAGCTCATTTTCTTGTGGAGTCTTATCGGACATTAACTTAAACTGGATATCTTCTGGTGTTAAATCATCAGAATCCTGAGCTAGCCAACCTCCTCCAACTTGTCTAAGAGAAAGCTTTCCTTTCTGATTCTTCTTTGCCTCTAGGATTCTCAAAGTCTTGGACTTTCCACGGAGGATCTCAAGCCCCTTTTTTGTATACTTGGGTGCAACTACAATCTCATAGAACATCCGGGTTTCACCATCTGTTGGGCTTCTGAACTCTCGAATTTCTTTTGCAAGATCCTTCCAAAAATGGGGAAAAATTAAGGATGTATGAAAAAAAAAGTGCAGCCCCTATAGCAGTAGCTTATCAGAAAGACAACGTCCACATGATATCATCCCATGTTACAAAATGAGAGAAATTCTAGAACAATGTTAAAATTAATATATAGCTTTTTTGGCGCAAAAGAATAGTCTTATTATCAGTGTGATGCAATGTGATTCTCAACGTCACCTAGCTACAAGTTTCATATAATATAGCTAGGGTAAAAGAAAAAGTTCCACAATAATTACCTCATCAACTTCTATGTTGAAGGCAACAATACCGCCAAATGCACTAACTGGATCTGCTCTTACGGCCAGTCTGTAGGCTTCAATGATATCATCTCGTGAAGCTACACCACATGGATTTGTGTGCTTCACAATTACACAAGTAGGTTTACTAAACTCGCAGACACAGTTCCAAGCTGCATCAGCATCCAAATAGTTGTTATATGACATCTCCTGTAGCAAAAAGAACATGAAAATTCTTCATAGATTCAAATTCTGATACTGATAGGAACACCTTCCAATATGATGAGTTTTGCACAGCACATAAAATCTTAGCGATAGGCAAAATGAAAAGCTTTAATTTGCGAAAGTGGAAAACATTAAAATTAACTGCTAAAGAAAACAGCAGTAAAATAACATAAGCAGCATAGGCTAAACATAAATGAAATCAGGCACATAATTGGTAAACCTGATAGCAAGTCACTAATTGGGTTGCCATACCGACAGAATTGGTTATCAAGAGTAAATTTCTGAAACCTTAAATGTTACATGAAACTATTCAAACATTTTTCACTTTTGTAGAAGTTTCTGCAAGCCTTCCAGTCTTCTATATTATTGATATGGATAAGTGACTTTGTTTCAAAATCACAGTATAGCCCTAGCATTAATGGAGGAGGAACCGTGCAATATCCTAACTTAAAGAATATTTATCTATATATTTTAACTAAAATTATGATAATGGACATGTAAATATTAACAAGAGCAACTAGCCTATGCCACAGAACTGTACATCTGAGCAACATATTGTGGTAGATGCAGTCTACAAAAAAATCAATCATATGTACTAATAAAATAAAATTTGTTACTCACCTTCCCATGGTGTTGAATAGCAGTTGCAATACCACCAGCATTAACCTCAGATAGACTCTTATCAACATAGAATGCAGCCTTTTGATGAGGGTTTTCACCGTAGCGAAGTGAATGTTTGAGCGTGAGAGACACTGTAAAGCTGGGAGGAAATTTGTCTTCCAAAATATTTACAAAACAACATCAATTAAAAGTATCGCCACAGCAGAAATTCACATGAAAGTTGAATTGCTAGGTCAGAATTTTAAAAATTCCAATAAGCCTATGTACCATTGTAACGTTTAAACTGCATTTACTTTCCCTAATTGATTATAATATGATCCATTTGCCTTTTCATTTTTTTGGAAAATATTTTTCCTTCGTTTTCATTGTTTGGTTGAGTAAAAGTTAGTAAGTTAATTGTTTTGGAAAAGTAATATTGGTGGAAGGCCAAAAACAACTTATGCTTCTAATTTTTGCAGGTCATTTTTGGGCCACTCTACAATATCTAAACATAAACACAAATATGTTAATTCTTGGTGAAATCAAATCCTTTGGGCCCATTTGATATTTTTTTCTTTTATATAATATATATAACATTGTGGAAACAGCCTCTTTGCAAAGCAAGACTACGGCTGCATAAAAAATGACTCTCCCAACCCTCACAAAATAAGGAGCCTCATGAATTTGGGGATGCTCTTCAAAAACAAAAAAGAAAACTAGTCAAAAATGCAAGTGCACAAAAAAGGTATTTCAACCTGTTTTAGAAACGATGCTATCATTTTTAAAAAAAAATTATCTTCCAATACCAACATTCTTATTAGTAACACTAGAATTGAAATAGTATTATGATGATAATATTAAATTAATAATTATGTTGTTAATAGTATAAGATTAATACCACCAACAGAATATTTATGATGATAACTAATGATATTAATGATAGATTTTGATAATACTAATATACTATTATTCACACTATAATATTCACTGAAAGAAATAATAGAGTCAATGCTAAAATTACATCTAATAAGAGCAAATACTAGCATTATAAGACTAATGACCAACATGGTATTCTTAAAAATATAATGTTCATTAACATTATAGTTCCAACATTAATGCTATTAATATAATACAGTGATGACTAAAATAATAATACTAAAATGCTTAATACTATCGCAGCATTAGAAATTTCATGAATATTATATAAGCTTAATATATGGATATAAAATTATGGGATCAATAATGTTATAATATTAGTGTTAATATTTATATGATTACAAATATTGATAATAGATGTTAGTATTAATGTTATAATGTTCATTCAGAGAATACTAAGATTTAGTAATAATATTAACAAGTTCATCAATATTACAATATTCATAATCGGTATTACTCTATACCATATTGAAAATACTACTAAAAAATGACATGATAATATTATTATTGATAATATTATTAGTCAATTTAAAATTCATGATTTATTACTAATATTGATATTAATATAAATACAATTGATATTGGTTTTGGTAAATATATTTATAATGGTATTATTGATATATGAGGAATAAGTAACACACCTCGAAATGGAATAAAAGAAATTTCTAACAAATGAGGTGGAAAAGGACTAAAAAAAAGCCTTGGTGAGAGGATCTCCTATTTATGGCAGGGGATATAATAACTTTATAAAAGATCTTGCGAAGGAAAAAAAAAATGACCCTGTGGATATTATTATCATTTACTATTATAAGTTTTAGAAGTATTATTACGCAGTAGTATTCACAATGAAAGTTCTAAAACAAAATTTATAAAATAATATAATCTATTAATGTGATAAATTAGCTACTAAAATTTTTAAAACTAACTTTTAGTAATATACTTCATAATAATATGTCAAGACCCCAAGGATCCCCAAGGATATAATAGTAATTATGTATTATATGTATTGTAGTAGGTTGTACATTGTTGTTATACTTCACTGTTGTCATGATTGTACTTTGCTGTTGTAGCCTATAAATAGGATAGATTAAATAGAGAATGGGATAGATGAATGAGAATTGATTTTCAGATTTCTCTCTCAAGTCCGATCTCTCTTTTCTCTCTCTAATTCTCCCTCTTTTGTTCTGTTCTGACTGCATTTCTCCCTCTATTCTTGCTGTTATTTCCCTCCATTTCTGTTCTATATCCCTTGGTTCCTCCCAGATTTCCTATTCAAACCCTAGCTAAACCCTAGAATCCTGACAATTTGGTACAGAGCCAACAGTCCTTGGCTGTGATTCCTGCAATTTTAGCAATTAACTCCGGCAATTACAGCAGGAAAGTTAGGCCAGGTGATTTCTGGTGACTTTCTGTGGAATTCATCGAGCAGCAATTTCCTGAGATTCCGACAAATTCAACAGAGCCAACCGAAGACATCTCAGGACTTGACAATTGGTATCAGCTGTTGATAGGCAAGTACAAGCAACCTTTCCGATCCGATTCAGAAGAATCAAAGGATAGATTGTAACCGAACGAGCAAGCGACTCTCAGTTCAAATTTTGAAGGCAAAGCAGGAGGTTGGCTCTCAGCTGTGAGTTTTGGTAATTTTTATTCAAAATTGAAAGGCAAAGCAGAGACAGATAGTTTCTGGCGGAATTTTGGCGAAATGAGGTTCAGGCAATAGTCAGTTGCAGTGAACGGAGAAGAAAAGTCAAGGCAGCGCTCCATGGCCTTAGATCTAACCTTGAACAGAGAATCAGAGATAGCAATGGCGGACGGAACCAGAATGAAGCAGATGGAGTCGCAGTTGCAGCAGGTGACCACTTCTGTGTCGGAATTACAGATCCGTTTAGGAACAATGGAAGAGACAATGGAAAAGAAGTTTGATAATGCGATCAGTCAGATGTGCGAGGAAGTAGGCTGTCAAATTAGCGAGCAGATGCAGAACTTCTTGGTGATGTTCACTAGGCAGACTCAGGCTGTCACCTGACTTTCCTCCTAGGGAAAAGACTGATCCAATCCTTCCTGGACTTGGACCAGCCCCTGGGCAGCAGACTCTTTGGATTTCAAAGTGAAGCCTGCTGCAAGTGGAGAGATTTTTTAGGAGAAATTTGCTGAAAATGCACCTCTGGTATATGATGGTAAACAGGAAGAAAAATATGCTTTTAGGCACTAGTCTTAAAATGTTGAAGGTGAACCTCTGGTTGAAGGAATAGGTACTCCACCAATGCCTGATAACCAGTGTTCTAAAACGCACTAGTCGCTAGTCGGGCGCCAAGCTGGGGCCTAGCACCTAGGCTGTGCATAAAAAAATTATTTAAATAAAATTTATATTATCTCAAATACACATATATATTCATATATATATATATATAAACAATAAACAAATTATATATAGAGGTTATATATATATATAAATCTATCTCTATTTATATATATAAAGTTATAAACACATATATATGATATACCTATTAATAGAATTATTATATTATATATATAATATTGTGCATATATAAATCAAAGGGGCGAGAGATAGCAACTAGAGAGAGCAAAGGTTGAGACTCAGAAAGAGAGCAAATCTTCTGTGGCTGCAACTAGAGGGAGCAAGCGGCGATAGCAAGTTCACCGTCCAAAAGAGGCGACGGCGACATGCGACAAGAGAGGCCGACACAGAAAGAGAAAGTGACGAGAGACAATCAACGGCGATGGCAATAGAGAGAGCAAGCGGTGACGACGAGACGAGAGAGAGAATGGGTAAGGGGAAAAAAACCCTAAATCAACTTAGGCGCCACAACAGAGAGAGCAAGTGGTCGAGGCGGTTCATGGGGCTAGGCGACCCATGCGTCTAGGCAGCCATCGTGGCCGATTAGGCGCCGCTTGGCACCAATTAGCCGGGCCGGCGGCTAATGGGGCCGATTAGGCCAAAATCGGGCACGGCCAGGGGCCACCTAGCGCCTCAGCAACACCTAGGCAGCCGCCTAAGCCAATTTTTAGAACACTGTTGATAACAATACAAAACTAATATTTGGGGATCCGCCGGATGGAGCCGGAGAGGAGGAAAAAAAAGTTAAAAGTTTTGATGTTGGGAACAAGACTTTTGCTGCTTTGATTGGTTGTATTCCAGTTGGTCAGCCGCAACATCAAGTCAGGTTTTGGCCTACAGAGAAGTTTGAATTTCTTTCTATTACTGGTGATGCTATGGTTGGAGGTATGACAAGTCAATTGGAACTACTTCCAATTCCAATAAGGAATAGTGGATGGCTAAACTTGATGTTGCAACAAAGCATGGCACTGTTAATTTTGGACAGTTTTTGTTTGAATACTTGAAGCGAATCTACTTCTCAATTGTTGCATCTGCAAGATATTACAGATATCGTGGTAGCTGCCGATGCAACACATTTGGTGCAAGTGGATAAACTAAGTTTGATACTTGAGCCCATCAACAACAAGAGAAGGAACGTAAGAGTGAAGAGGAATCGGCCTAGAAGGAGAAAGAAAGAAAGAAGGATAAATCTGATAGAAAAGGTAGGGATTAGATGACGAATAGTGGCTAGTTATTGTAAGTTCTTGGGGACAAGAACTCTCTCAAGGAGGGGGGAATTGTCAAGACCCCAAAAATCCCCAAGGATATAATAGTAATTGTATTATACGTGTTGTAGTAGGTTGTACGTTGTTGTTATACTTTGTTGTTGTCATGATTGTACTTTGTTGTTGTAGCCTATAAATAGGATAGATTAGGCAGAGAATGGGATAGATGAATGAGAATTGATTTCCAGATTTCTCTCAGGTCTGATCTCTCTTGTTTCTCTCTAATTCTCCCTCTTTTGTTCTGTTCTGACTGCATTTCTCCCTCTATTCTTGCTGTTATTTCCCTCCATTTCTTCTATATCCCTCGGCTCCTCCCAGATTTCCTATTCAAACCCTAGCTAAACCCTGTGATCCTAATATTAAAACTAAATTAATATAATTGAAATTCTTTATTGATGTATAACATTAAAAGGGCAAGCCTTGGTAGTAAACTAGTTATAATAAAACTGCTCCTTTGTAAAAGGTCACAAGTTCAAGTTGTGAAGATAATCTCCTAATGGAAAAGGACATCGAAAATCTGCTAGAAATACAATCCTTCGCCAAGCATCACAAAGCCGGGGGCTTGTGCACTAGAAACACCCATTTATTCATATATAGCATAAAATTAATTATTACATAAATGTTTAATCATAATAGATAAAAAACATGAATAAGTGTTGGATGAATCACGGGATTACACATGATTTGGAGGAGATTTGCAAGCAGCCTTTCCAAGTATATATTGGATTCTCTCCAAGATTAGGGATGTGATCATAGTTTCAAATAATTTCCTAAATCTGTAAAGTTGTATATATGGTTTCCTTGTTTATTGTGTAGCATATTTATCTTTCCTTTCATAGAACTTTCCTATAGTGTATCCTCTTCCCTATTAATAGGGAATGTATCCTATTGTTCAATATATGATTTTGATTCTGAACTTCCTTTTTGTTCATCGATTTCTGCAATAAGTATTATCAAACATATTTTCATTTTTTTTTTTGTTGAAAATGTATTCTCAAAAGTAATACTTCGTTTCATTTTTCACAAACAAAACAAAAACATAAAGTGCAAAAACTGAAAACAAGAACACATACACACACAAAGAAGAAGAAAACTAAAACCGCTGTTGAAACAGCCTCTTGATAATCTGAACTCACTGCTTTTTGGTGGCCCTTCTACTGCACTGCCGACCTGGAAGACTTTTGGTCTCAAGTAAAATACAGTGTACTTGGGGAAAAATTTCATGTATAATAAACCAAATGCTGGAAAGTAAAAACAAAAATAAGCTTTTTAATAAAATCATTTTACATGTAAAATATTTTATAATGTAGAATGTCTTAAATCAAGACAAGTGGAGTCTTAGCTAAGATTATTTTTGTATCTTAAGGTTTTAATAATTTTTTGGTGAATTACATGATGACACTGTGCAATGAACCGAGATCATTTCATTACCATGAGATTAATGCATGCCAGTCTTTGTATAACTAAAATGTACAATGAGTACCTTCAAAAGTTTGCTTCCATAACCACTCTGAAACTGCAGAATCATAAGATGCAACATGCTGAAAAGCCTTCCAAGCAAGCTTCCTGCGGAAATCCTGATCATCCCAGTTCCCTTTAAGAAATTCCAAGAGAGCAGGATAATCTTCTGAATCAACGACAACGAGGACATCTTTATGATTCTGTTCAATATGAGTCAAATTGAATCATGACAGTATATACAAGAACAACATCAAGTATTATTAGAGACATAAAGTACCAATACATCCCATTAATAATGTGTATAACAATTGCATGATGTTGGTGCGCCGGGAAAAAGAGTATCTGCTTCTATCTTAATCAACAAACAGTGATGGTCATGCACTTTGATTGAGGGTTCAAACTTAAAGACCAACCAATTGACATAATTTTATCCCAATTCCTGTGATAACTAGGAGTTAAGAATGTAGCTTAAAGCCATGGTAAATTATGGGATCAAGAATAAAGCAACTTCTCATAAAATCTCAGGACTTAATACAGTTGTGTTTGTTCAATTTATCTTGTAACAGTGGTTTTTTTGGGGGGGAGAAATATCTTGTAACACTGGTTAATGACTAAAATATGCATAAATGTAATTCATATGCAGACATGTACAAATACAATCAAACAATTGCATGTTCCTCAAGCCTTTACTTAGCAAAAAACAAAAAGGCATTCCTCAAAAATATATGTAACATTAGATTAAGGATGACCTTTGCAGCAGCTCTAATCATGGCAGGACCACCAATGTCAATGTTCTCAATTCCATCCTCAAATGATACTCCACCAGCAGAGGAAACCTTGTCATAGAAGGGATACAAGTTTACCACCACAACATCAAATGTACCTGTAGAAAATTAGTACTAATTTAGAAATACAAACTACAGTGACAAATAAAAAGACTTTTAAGGGAAAACTCTGGTTTGTGTCTGACTGGGGTATGGAACCAGATAGTATACATATACCATATCCTGCATTTGGATTCATAAAAAGTTCCTCTATTTACCCTGACATGAAATTCAGAGGATATCCATGTGCAAAATACAACCGCAGCAAAAACGAGGATACTATAGTGGATGTACAGCCATACAAGAAAAAAAAAAAAAAAAAACAGAATTAAAAATGAGGTTATTCAGAATAAAGTTAAGAGTGGCTCCTATTGAAAATAAGATGTGAAATACAATTAAGATAATTTGGTCATATGAGAAGAAGATCAATAAATACTCTTGCAAAGAGAGTGAACAAAAGAGAAGTTTTTAGAGGAAAAACCCTAAAGCATGATATGCATTATAATGGCCCTACAGAATATATAATTATATATAGAGATGATTGGCATGCTAAATCATGTAACCAACTCTGTCTAGTGGGATTAAGGCTTGATATATTGTTGTAATTTGATTGATCAACACAAGACCAAAGGTGGACTACTTGAACAGAATATTGATGCAACTAGAACATATTTCTTGTACCTTGATAAGTAATTGAGCTTACCAATTCCATGCTTGCTCAAAGCTTCCATGTGATGTGTTTGATCTCTTCTAGCAAGAATACCTCCATGTATGTTAGGATGTAAGGTTTTTACACGACCATCAAGCTGTAAAAAGAAAATAGTTTTTTCAAATTAAGCAAGCATCAAGGGTCCATGATACATAAAAACAGTAACCACTTGCAACCAAAAAGAATCTAATCAATCTAACCATAGTTGAAGAAAGAAAATTGATATACAAAGAAACTTGTTATTCAATGGACTTGAAGGAAAAGGGACTTCTAAATATGCACTGGGAGCCTAAAGGTATCACAGTCATCAACAAAGAGACAGCAGAGAAGAGTGTCGCCTTTGTAGCTGCCTTTAGAAATATACTTTGGGGAAAAAAACTTTAACACCTCTACAATCTACATGATTAATATAGACAGATATATTAGTAATTGTATCTGTTATACAAAAGCTAAGATATGAAAAATCTAAAATACAGACAACATTTAGGAATACTTAGAAAGGTTAAGTGGCTTTGTAGCAAGAAAAGCAATAATACACCAGCTCATATAAAATAATTTCAAAACTGGGTCCAATCACACATAAAGACATTGAGATAGACAGACTAGACAGCTGTCAATTGCTCAAGCTGACCTCGTAAGTTCTCTTAAGCTATTTGTTTAACCGAAACAAGTCAACTCATATCAGAGCTTCAGATTTTATCTAAAATACGCAACGAGTAGCAACCTTCTGGCTGCAATGGAAAAACTCATGGATAATGGAGGTTCAGATTGTCTCATTGGGAGGGGGGGGGTGTGAAGTGGTATAAAGAAGCATAAATATTACATAATATTTGACAAGGCATTAATCTTAACCAGTTCTACTGCCGATAGAGATTAAAGAAATGATTTCTCCTTCAACTTTATAGTCACTACTTTTACAATTGTCGTTTAGCAATGACCTTTGACATAACAAGTATTGCTAGAATAGGAAATTCTCCCCATTTTCCTCCTCAAAATAAATCAAATAGTAATGCAATAAAAAACTTAAAATTAACCATATTTTTTATTAAAAAAAAAGTACTTAAAATTGAACGTGCCCATTAATCACATTTGAAAAAACGTAAAATCCTGCTTCAAACATCAAAATTTAACCGAAATTCTTCCATGGATAGAACAGCAAGAACACCAAATGTAAGGTAAAACAAGATAAACAAAATTCACTTACCATTTCTGGGAAACAGGTAAGTTCTTCCACTTTGATGACAGAAACACCAGCATTCACCAAAGCAGATGCTGTTCCTCCAGTTGAAACAATTTTGTATCTACACAAGAAAAGAAATGCCATCACAAGAATTAGCACATACTGGAAAAATACATCAGTGCGCACAAGGAAAGAAGCCAATTAGATCACACTACCAGGCCCATGATAAATATATTTTTTTTTTTGTTCTTTTTTTTGCTGAAATTGAGTTTTTTTTTATTTTTTTTTGGAGGGGGGGAGGGGAGCCAATTAGATCACACTACCAGACCCATGATTTTTTTTTTTTTTGGGGGGGGGGGGGGGGATTGGTGGGGGGGGACGCTGCTGAAAGCTTGATAAATAATTGAAGGGAAGAAGAAAACACTAAACAGACCCAAAAAAAAAATCAGCGAGGTCAAATACATAAGAAAGAAGAAAAAAGATTTTGAAAACTCACCCTAATGCCTGAAGTCCGGAGCCAAGCAAATCCAAATCCTTCTTGTCTGACAATGATATTAGTGCTTGCTTGCTGCCTAGAATAAGTAATCATCCAGATCAGATAAAGTTTGGCAACCAAAACATGATACAAAAATAAGAAATAACAGGTAGTGAATATAGTTCATGAATCGTGAAGAGACAGGAGAAATCAAAATAACTACAATATCAAAGACCTAATGCTTCCCCCTCCTTCCCTTTCCAGCTTATCCTTCAACCAAACAAGAAATTGAACTGCTGCCAAGATAGCCAGCTAAAACATATACCTCATACATTTTTCCTCACGTGATATGAGATGCATGTAATGCATTTATATATATAAGCATGCGCATCTTCACATTTTGAAAGAGATTATCCATATCGTATTGCCTTGTCAATCTATCTACATAACACGAGTTGCGACTGAGTATGACTGTTATCACTCTCCTCCTGATTTTTTTTTTCCCATGTATGACTGTTATCGCTATCCTTCTGATTTTACAATTCGCTCGCTTAGCATGTTAGCACGTGCGAGAGCATACATATCGGCCATAATAGCATTGCGCCAAGGGAAAGCAGAAACATTACCAGAACCTGAGGGTTGAGAGTCGGATACAGGAATTCTTTCAGTCTCAGCCATAGCTTTAATTGGATACAACTTGAAGCGATACGCCGGCGTTGATGCGTTGTGAAACTAGGAGGAAAAAACACTTCAAACATCAAGCCGGTGCAGAGGAAATGATGAAATGCGACAACTAAAGGGGAAAGATCGCATTTCTCCAAATAAAGAAAGGAATGATCTCGAAATCAAACTATACAGAGAGAAGCAATCTATCTCAGACCAACTAGAGAATCAGAACAGAAAACGGACGATTTTACTGGTACGAGACAGTAGAATTACCAGAGGTTGAACGCAAGAACCAGGACTACGAGAATCAGAGAGATGGAGAAAACCGTTCGGAATGCGTCTTTGCGCCAAAAGCGCGGCGGCGGCGGAGGAGGCGGAGGCGACGGTCGCAGCCGCAGGCCCCGGCATGTTCCAACAGCGCAAATGCCGAAGGCTGTAGCGTTTCGATAATCAGTGTAGTATTATGCCAAATATATATAGACAGATCCAAAGCTACGGAGAGAAGAAGAGCAAAATTGGGGGGTGATTCAGATTGGCGGTAATTTCACCCAGAAACCCTACGAGAGCGGCTCGGCTCTACGTTGTATGCTCGACCGCCAGAAAAACCCTAGCTTCGTTGTAGCACAATCCGACTTCTATTTTGATAATTCTATATTTTACTGTTAGGGAGATTTTATTTCGACTCTTTTTTATGATTTTTTTTTTCTGCTACACAAACCACTTTCATAACTTCCGTATATTCGCTCAGTCTCAAGCCTAAATAAATGAATAGGGTTGTATTAGATAATCGACTACTAACATAAAACTTAATCTGATCCAAAAATATGAATTTTAAACAAATTATGAGAAATTGTTGGGACGTAACATTTCATAGTGACACGCTACATTACTTGGGTGTAGTGTCGAGTAAGATAGGGCCGCTACATCGGCGTTGGGATATAGTGACAAATGAGTAAAAGTCCTTGCATTTGTTTGGACAGATGAAAGTAAAAAAGCTAATCCAAAATCAAAACTAAAATAAAAAATAAATCAAATTCAAAGTCAAAACCAAAATCGAAATCATAGATTAAGGATTGGATCATGGAACATAAAAACATTAATAGGCAAAGCCATGGAAGTGATAGATATGATGATTAGGAGAAAGATTAATATTATGTATCTTCAAGAGATAATATGGGTAGAGAAAAAAATTAAAAACTTTATCAAAAACTATATATAAAATATGGTACGCAGGAAATGATCAAGCGAAAAATTGAGTAAGGATTATTATGAATAAAAGCTTAGTAGATGATGCAGTGAATATAAAGAGAATAGAGGATATAATTATTATGGTGAAAGTTGATATAGAAATAATGACTATAAATATCTTTAGTACATATACAGCACAAGCGAGGTTAGGTGATGAGATAAAAGTAAAATTATGGGATAACTTAGAGGGACTCATACAAACGATACTAAGAGAAGAGAAAGTGCTTATAGAATGTGACTTAAGTGGTCACGTGGGTAGAGACAGAAACGGCTATAAAAAGGTACATGGAAGGTATGGATTCGAGGAAATTAATAATGAGGGCAACTATATTCTAGATTTTGCTATGGCATATGGGCTCATCATAACTAATACTAGGTTCAAAAAATAAGATGAACACTTAATCATATATAAAAATATCACATCAAACACCCAAATAGATTACTTTCTCATGAGATAAGAGGATCGGTTATGCTGTAGGGATTGTAAGGTGATACCAGGAGAGTATTTGACTACTCAACATAGACTTTTGATATTTGATGTCCAAGTAATAAATTGGAAGATAAAAAATCACATAAAACAAAATCTAAGAATTAGGTAGTGGGATTTAAAAGGGAAAATAATTAATTTTTAAAGAAAAATCAAGAGGTAGAAATGAATGAAATGGAGAAGGACAAACAAACACTGCCCTGAGAAGCACGGCAAATGTAGTCCTTGGAGAGGCAAATGGTAGAGCCTCAAACCTTAAGGAGTCTTGATGGTGGAATAAAGAAGTACAATTGAAAATTAGAAATAAGAAATCTTGCTATAAGGCTGTGTATCAGTGCAGCAATAAAGAAAACCTAACAAATTATAAAGAAGTGAAAAATGCAGCAAAAAGAGCTATTAATGCAGCAAGGTCAAAAGTATATGAGAATCTATATAAATGATTATATACAAAATATGGAGAAATAAATATATATAAATTAGCTAAAACAAAAGAAAAAAAAATAAAAGATCTAAACCAGGTGAAATGCATAAAAGATAAAACCAAAATATATTAGTGAAAGAGGGAGCGATTAAGGAGAGATGGAATGAGTATTTCACAAAATTATTCAATGATGATGGGGACACAAAAGTTAGGTTGGGATATCTTAGTAACTCCGAAGATAACATGAGTTATACATTTTATCGACGCATAAGTTTAAAGAAATAAGGTAAGCATTAAAAAATATGAAAAATCATAAAGCGGTGGGATCATATAATATACCAATAAGAGAATGGAAATGCATGGGAGAAGAGAGCATCTCCTGACTAACGAAATTATTTAACTCGATCCTTAAATCAAAAAGATGACATATGAATGGAGGAAGAGTACTTTGCTTCCTACATACAAGAATAAATGAGATGTTTAAAACTGTAAAAATTACAGATGAATTAAGTTAATGAGACATACTTTGAAACTCTATGAGAGAATAATAGAGCAAAGGCACACAAAAAAAACAGACGTCTCGAAAAATCAGTTTGGTTTCATGTCTGATAGGTCAACAATAGAAGCTATATACCTACTAAGGCTTCTAATGGAAAGGTATCGGGATCTTCAGAAGGACCTGCATATGGTGTTTATAAATCTAGAAAATGCCTATGATAGGGTCTCTAGATAAGTATTATGGAAGGTTTTAGAGAATAAAAGAGTTCGAATAGCCTGTATACAAATCCTCAAGGACATGTATCACGGTATAAAGACAAAGGTCGGAACATGCGGAGGGGATACTGAACCGTTTAAAATTACAATGGGACTGCATCAAAGTTATGCACTAAGTCCATACTTACTTGCTTTAGTAATGGATAAACTCACTAAACACATTCAGATAGAGGTGCCATAGTGTATGCTATTTGCAGATGACATAGTGTCGGTAGATGAAACAAAAGAATTAGTGAACGTTAAGCTTGAGTTGTGGAGAAACAATTTAGAATATAAGATATTTAAATTAAGTAGAAGAAAAACAGAATATATGAAATGCAAATTTAGTAAAAATGTAAGAGTATAAGATGTTATAATAAAATTGAAAGACCAAATCATATAAAGAAAATATCATTTTCGATATTTGGGATAAGTAATTAAAAAAAATGGAGAAATTCACGAGAATGTCACGCATAGAATTAAGGCATGTTAGCTAAAATGAAGAAATACATCAGGAGTGTTATGTGATGGTAAAATTCATTAAAACTGAAAGGAAAATTCTATAGGACAACTATAAGACCAGTTTTGTCATATAGTTCAGAATGTTAGGCAGTCAAATACCAACATGAACAAAAGGCGAGCGTAGTGGATATGGGGATGCTAAGATAGATGTGTGGCCATACAAAAAAAAAATAAAATAAAAAATGAGATTATTCATAATAATGTAAAAGTAGTGTCAATCGAGGAGAATATGAGAAAGACTAAACTAAGATGGTTTGATTATTAAAGAAGAAGACCAAGAAACACTCATGTGATGAGAGTTGATGAAATAGAATAACTAGCCAAAAAAAGGTAGAGGTAGACCGAAAAAAACTTTGAAAGAGATATTAAAGTTTGATATAAAGTATATGAGTTCAAACGAATATATGACAAAAGACATAAATACATGAAAATCTAGAATTCATATAACCGACTCCACATAGTGAAATAAAAGCTGAATATGTTATTGTTGTTATACACAAACAACTTCCATGTTGCACCTGCACATAATGTTGAGGCCTCAGCCTCACATACTCAATTTTATAAAAATGTTACCAATTGTCAATTAAATTCTTTAAAATGTGATTTGTAAGTAAAATTGATGCTTGATATGCATAAAAAATGAATTAAGATCGTATGGAAATAACATTTTGTATTTTAGGCACTTTTTTGAAAAAGCATTCAAAATTGGAAGGATACATTTATGACTTAAGATACAAATTTTGTATATATAATAGACATTCATTAAGTATTAATTATGTAAAATGCATATTTAAATGAATATATACAAAACAACATAATATGAAAATTTCAAAGCAACACAATAATACATTTTATTATTTCTCGATTATTTATCAAAAAAATTGTTGTATTAAGGCTCAGTTTGGTTGAGCGCAAGAAATTATTTTTTATCTTATTTTTTTATATTTGTTTATATTGTAAAATATTTTTCAAAATTTAGTTATATATATATATATATACGACAATGCTATGTTGCCCACTTACTGTATATATATATATGCATGTATACATATATGTTTATATGTGTTCATATTTATGTATAATTATGTGTGGGCAATGTGTATATAGGTGTATATGTGTGATTGTGTCTGTGTATATATATATATACATAAAAAAAGTGAAGTCACTAACTTGTCAATAAGAATTAATGAAACTCACATTGTCAAGGCCTAGGGGGTAAGCATGGACTAGAGCCTTCCCTAGATTTGTGATTTGACCAATTTGAGGAGAGAAGGGCTGAAGTGACTTATGAATTTGGGGTCAGTCCTCTACCAGATCTACTCTTAGATCCACTCATGTACATTATTACATATCTTTATTGAATTAAGTATCAATGTAAGATGTCACAAATTTTTTTATTTAATTTAAATTTAAAAGGATAAACTCATGAATTCCAACTTTAAAGCTTCCTTATTGAAATTTTGATTCCTATTAGCACAACTTGACATATCTAAGGTTGAAAATTTTGAAGGCAACACTACAAATTTTAACTTATGTCACTAACTCTAGGTATCCAAGTTTGATAATATTAGAAATTTAACTCAAAATATCTCGATTTACTTAACTTACAAATAATTCAAGCATAACACCATTTAAATCCGATCTAACAAATTTGTGACCAATCTGAAATAACTAAGTCCATCTGATTGGACTAATTTAGGCTAGAAGTATCAAATATAAGTCCAAATATTTGAATTTAGTACTTGTCCTCACCTATATAAAAGGTCAATAACCTCAAAGATAAATAAATAAATTTTGACTGCTTATTAAATATTGATTATTTATTTATTTTATCAATTTAAAAGTCTGATGATAAATACGAGGAGAATTCTATCTCATAATTTCTTACAAATGCTTACATAAAAATAGAACATTGGTGATCGATTTCAAATGCTATCATGAGAATGCATGTATATATATATATATATAATGTATATAAATATATTTTGATGAAAGAGAAGTAGTTAATTCTTTTTGGTGTAAATAAGAAAATAAGTCATGGATTTTGAATTAGTAAGTTATTTTACATTATGTGTTGTAAACTATTTTCTTATCTGTTTCTTTACCAAACATCAAAAAATAGAAAAATATATTTCGGAAAGCTATTTTACACCCAAATAAATGGAATTTAAATTTAGTAAAAAATAAAATTTCCAAAATACAAAATTCTTCTTTTGCTTCAATTTTTGGTTTCACCGTGTCAGTGCGCGCATGTGAGGAGAGAGAGAGAGAGAATCGAGAACTCTCTGATCTTCTTGGCTAATCTTAGTTGAAGTTGAAGACGAAGAGGGAGAAGATCAGATGGAAAGCAGCAATTTTGTTTTGTTTTGGATAATCACGGCCGCAACTTAGGACAGGAGATGGGATGGGACGAAGCATAGACGGAAAGCAGCAGCAGCAGCAACTAGCCGTAAAATGATATTGGGAGGATAGTTTTGTCTTTTTCCTCGACTGGAAAATTTATTATGTATTTCTGAAAATTTGACGTATTAAACATGAAAATTATTATTTTTTCAACTAAACTCGTGAAAATATAGCTCACGTTCTACGGACTAAAAATCACCCGAGGAGTGTTTCTTAAAATGAAACAAGAATGTAGCGTTTGTTAAAATTAATAGGTTAAAATTTCATCAATATATAAGATTATAATATTTTTTGAACTAAAATATGAAATAGTTCAGATAAATTTAAAAAATATTTTAATTTTTTTTATTAATTTATCTCTTAAATGTTTTAGAGTACACTAAATGACACTATCGTCATTTTATCTTATTTATGAGGATTAAAATATGTTTATCTTGAGGGAGAAATAAGTATGTCTAAAAAAATATAGATAAAAAGTCACATAATTTTTTTTTAAGGGTCGTCAAATAAATTTAACAAATATATTAAAAATAATAAAAGTCTAAAATATTTTCTATATCTTACCTTTTTCAGATAACGTTTATTAAAATGAATAAGATAAAATTGCATTAAGATAACTTATCCGTAAGATTCAAAATAACTTATTTGATGGGGGAAGAGATAAATTTATCCGAACAGTTCAAAATAATAAGTTATATGACTTCTTTTAAAAAAAAAATTGTCAGAGATATTTTTCATATCTTACTTTTTTCAGTTTATATATTAATTAACGAATACTACCTTAGCTTATATATTAATTAACAAACACTACCTAAATGTATAATATTGTATATAAACTCCATGTTTAAATAATATTTTCAAAAATAAAAAATGAGAGTTATAGTGAAATAAGGTTATAAGAGAAAAAATATATAAAAAATAAAAGATACTTTTTGAATTTCTATATTCTGACTGTAAATTAAGAATATAAAGATAATTATATATAAATAAAGTTTTATATAGAATTCATGCATAATTTATTTTTAATTAATTAATCATGCATTAAAAATAAAACACCATCCCACCGGTTGTATCTATCTTTACATTGATGATATTTATTTAAAACTCAAAAGAAAGATAACACGTGCTGTCACATGGCGTCATGGGCTTGCCGTTGTTGTCATTTTCTTGCTTGAACTTTGTCATCATACAGAATCAAGCTCTGCAGCTTTACTTGTCACACATTGCTTATGGTTGATCATTTCGATGCTCAACTCCAATTTTAATTTTATTAAAAATTCAAATGCATAAGTTAATATAATTTAATTTCAAAATTATTTTTTTCCTAAATAAGTCTAAAGTAATTATAATGCCCCTATATTTCTCAGTGATATTATATAAAATCCAAACAATTTCGAGAATTTTAAAATTTTCAGGTATCAGTACTTAGTAGTCCTTATGATTTATTTTTTTTTTTTGGTGGTAAAATCACCCTATTCGTTGCTAACTTTACTAATGGACCGAGATTATCATAAATTGAGTTAAAATAATCAAAATTTAATAAAAAAATACAAATAAAAAAAATTATAGCAATGGAACCCATAAGCCATAAGATATTTTTAGAGCCTAAACCCTAAAACTCTAAACCCATCAACTAAAATATAGGTGCTCATGGGGTTTCACATGATGGTTATGACGACTCTCGCTTGATGCCACGCTATCACATTTGTGTGTTATATTCGGTATCGAAATTGAGAATTATCAAGATTTTTTGATTTACCTTATTCATCACACTGTAGGAGTGATAGATGAGGGCATTTATGATAGCGCTTTATTCACAAAAAATATATATATATATAGACTCTAAATTTCTTAAAATTTTTAAGGAAAAGAAACAAATATAACTATTGCAAACATTTGCAAAACCATTAAAGAAGAAAATCATATTTTCTCAAATCATTATATATTGAGGGTATTGAGGCATAGTGAGATAAAGAATATTTATGTCATTTATATATATATAATATGATTTTAAAATTTTATACTTATGAGTTATTTTTTTAATATAATTAAAAATACGAACATATCGAAGAACGTGCAGCACCAAAAAAAAGTCGAGTGCAACTTCACAGCAGGAAGTCAATCCTCAGATTTTGAGTGGCGTGTTTGGTTGTCAATTGTTTACCATGTCATGAAATTATTGTAAGTGGGTACTTTATCTGGCCGTGTGTCCAGTCACGCCGAACAATAGAATACGGCAATCGAGGCGGAAGATACGGTGTCGTTGCATGTCAAGTTTGTTTCTGAGTGGTCTGACAGTACCTCAGTCTGCCAATTGCTTTAATCATTTCCATAGTCATTGACAATCATACCCTCTATTTTTATTTTTTGTAACTGAAGTAACACATAAATCTATTAAATTTACCAATTCATAAGGGTTCTCAAAACTGATTTGGACCGTCGGTTTCACCGGCCGAAACGAAAATTGATAAGTGATTCGATTTACTGTTAAAATTAAAATTAAAACATAATAAAATATCGTTACTTCTCAAATTTTATACATAAAAACATGGTTGGAAGGGTGAAAGCTTGTTGAATTGATTAATATATATTTTTTATTTTTTTGTCTTTAGTTTTATTTTTAAATATTAAAGGATGTAATATAAATTTAATATATTTAAAAGGAGTTAACATTTATTATTTAAATATCATCTAACATTTCGATAATTTTTTATTTGTAATTTAAATATTTGATCATGAATTTTAGTTTATACTTATCATAGATTTGTGTTAATACTATTGTAAATTTTTTTAGTTACATAATAATTAATTTCACTTGATACGTTTTTAGATTTATTAACTAGTATGTGATAAATTTTATTTTTCAAATTTTTATATCATAATTTTATAAAATATATATTTTTTATTTCATAAAATACATACTAATTCTACTAAAGTTCATCATAATCAATGAATAGGGGTGGTCATTCAATTCAACCGACTAAATTATTTAAATCAAATAAATTGAACTAATTTAATTGAATGTATTTTTAAATTGAAAAAATCCAACAAATTGAAAAAAAAAAACAAATAAAATCAAAAAATAAAAATAACATACTGTAAAAATGATGTCATTTTTTATATTTCAGTCAATTTAATTATTTTAATTTTACTTAATATAAAAATTAAACTGAACTAAAATAATTAAAATTGTTAAATTGGACTAAACCAACCTACAATTTAAACATAACTAAATTGATAATTTTAATCAATTTAATTTAATTATTTCAATTGAACCAAAATATTACTCGCACTTAACTATTACCATCTCATTTTTTCCATCTCATACTTGATCCAACATTTGAACACCAATACATATACAAAATATACACAATTATAAAATATAATTATACATTAATCAATTTTATTATTTTAGCAAACTTAGTCGGTTTAAACAAATTAAAAGGTTAAAAATTAATATTTAAAGTAAATAAGACATATATATTGAAAGTGCAATTATTACGATGACATAGGCTTAAAAGTGGTTATTATCAACTTATGAGTAGGTTGAAAATTAATTAAGTTTTAAATAACATATTAAGCTTTAAAGGTTAATTTGATTAAGTAGAGTTGGCTATATAAATATTAATTTTTTTAATATGATTATAGTGGGAATTGAATAAAAAATTTAGGCTCGTTCTCTTTTCTTTTTAATTTTCAGTTTTGAGTTTTGAATTCATTTTCAGTTTTCTGTTTTGGTAGTCAGTTTTTAGAAAATTAAAAATGCGTTATCTTTGTCATTTTGAAAAACTATTTTTAAAATAGAAAATTAGAAAATGTGTTCTCTTTAAAAATTTGAAATTTTTTTTAATGATATTTTATTCAATAAATTTGATTATTAAATAAATTATAAATATTTAATATTAATATATTATTAAAAAAATATATACATTTTAAAGTTAATGAATTTTATAATATTTTTTTCCCATTACAATAATAAAATATGAATAAATAAATAAATATGTTTTGAGTTTATTTTAAATGAAAACACTCAAAATAATTTTTTGTTGTTTTTAGTTTTATTTATAATTTTTTCTTTGTTTTTAAAAATACATTTTTAAAAACAGTAAACAAAACGCGTTTTCAATATTTTAGAAAATTGAAAACTAAAAATGACTTTAAAACAATAAAGAGAACACAACCTTGATTGCACTAGACTATATTTTTTAACTGAATTTCTTCTTCAAAATGCTAAAAACAAATAAAAAAACTTTATTTTAAATCAAGAGCGGTTATTAAAGGGTAAAGTTTATGAAAAAAAAAATTAACAAGAATAAATAACAACCAAACACATCTTTAGAATTCTTGGAGTTTCTTTCAATTGTTTTCGAGTTTAGGGTAATAAATTAACTTAGTGCGTGTGTAAATTATTTTATAAAAAAAATGATATATAATTTTAATTTATTTAACACACGACACACTAGTGGTGGTGAGTTTAAAATTTTAAGTTGGAATCTTAATTATTTTTAAGTGACATAATTTGATTTTAAAAGAAAAAATTGGTTCATAAATGAAAATTACTTAATAATAAAATTTATAAGAATTAATAAATGTTGCATTTTACCTTTCAAGGCACTTGTTCAATTATATACTCTTCTAAAATGTTTTTAGTAACGTCCTTAATTGCTTAATAGATCATTCAATTATTATTGAGTTTGAAATTAAATGAATAATCTCAAAGTAATCAAAGGATGGTTACAAATTTTGTCTTGTAACTAACTACACACTCTAGTGGTGGACTGGATTCCCTTGAACGTCAGCTCTTGATGAGCGATCTGCTTGGTTCAATTGAATATAAGATCAAAGGCTGACAAAAGCACATCATCTCCATATGATTCAGCAAACCTCGTTGATTAGGATGCCTTTAACACAAAATAATAAATGACATAACAATAATATTAATCTTACAATATTTTAAATTTTAAACTGGGGAGTAAAAGTAAAATAAATGAGCAGTAGACAAAAATGCCCCTCGAAAGTGGCGTTTGGTCGCAAGGAAAAATTTAAAAAAAAGAAGAAAGAAAGTGAGAGAAAGTGATAGGATCAGATATCACAGGTCATGTTGGATTAATCAAATGAAGGGATATTGAAACTGGCAGTAACTCACACGGCATCCAAGAGGCCTAGAGAAGAAGCAGTTGATTACTAAACTTTTTCTCTAAGAACATCATTGCGATTTGCATATGATCACAGCACTGTTATAAAAAATAAAAAATAAAAACTATATTTAAAATCATTAAGTTGACTGCAAAAGGTCCGATGGCCTGCAAATGATCCATTAGTTTGACTAAAGATCAACCGCAAGTCTGCACGCTGCAGTCATCGATTATAATATATATATATATTTAAATAATTTTATAATTATGTCTCATATATTATAATTATTTTTAATATATTATATTTAACCACACATTTATTTTAATAATTTGTCAGCATAATAAAAATAATATAGTAAAATAAATAACTTAAGTATATTATTTATATATATATATACACACACAAACATACTATTTTTTTATTTTTCTATGAAATAGCTCTAGAGATGGTAAATTTTTCTTGAAGTTTGGACCATTTTTCACATAAATTTTATGTGGTTTATTTTTAAAATTTAAGTTCTACCCGCTTTACTTTTTTTTTTTTTTCAAAGACTATTTAAGTTTTTATAAATTAAACTTAATATTAAAAATAATTTACTTGTGCCATAACATAAAGGGGAGGTATTTGAAAAAAATCATAAAATTATAAATGTTAAAAATAAAATAAAATAATGAGATAAAAATGAACCCTACAAATGGGTTTGAGTGAAGTTTATGTTATTAGATTAGTAGATATTATTCTTAATGGTATTATATTTATACTGTATATCAAATTTTCATTCAAAATAGAAATTTATATTCTACACACTCTATACTCCCAAAGCGGGTCCCACCGTCACGTGGCTCTACCGCCGGTGCACATGTGATTTGAGGGTAAAAGAAAACTCACCGTCACCGCCCTATATAAACACCAAGGGATCAACGGCCAATGCCATCCCACTCTTCCACACTAATCTGCCCCCAGTTAACCTCTCCCCTTTCAAATCCGTTAACACTCCGTAGACATGACAGAAACGGGGATTCTCCGGCGGCCGAAACCGGCATCCACCGTCACCAGGACCGCTGCCGCCACATCGCCGACGAACACGGCATCCGGAACCTGTTGCTGCTTCGCAAAGCTGGTGAGGAAGCTGAAGAAGCACACGAGTCGAATGTTGATCGCTCCGAGCCGACAGGCTTCGTTCCAATGCCGGTACGATCCTCTCAGCTACTCGCTCAACTTCGACAGTAGCGGCTGCGGAACCTTCTCCGACGACCGCGACCGAGACTACCACCAGTTCTACGCCTTCTCGTCGAGGTTCGTTGCGGCGCCGAAGACTGCTTGTGCGGCTTCGCATTGATTGATGAGGAAGAAGTCCTGTTGGTACTGCAGTTTTGGATGTATAAGAGACTTCCTCTTCTAGGTTTTTGACACGATCGATGTTCCTAGAATTAGTTTCAATGGCTACTAGTACTAGAATCGTGTAGATATACGATGGTGGAGATCCAATCAGTGAGTTATGAAGAAATTAGCATTTGATTCTATCTATCTGTTCTTTGCTATGCATATTTGATCGTCATATATATTCATCAGAAATCGTTCATATTAATCTGTCTCATTGGTTTTTTTTTTTGCTTTACAAAGACGATCTACCACATTTCAATAGAGAACTCTTTCTATGATTATTGTTAGAAATTGTATGTCGTGGGAATATCCATATATAGAATATTTTGAGAATATTTTTTTTTTCTATTTTGTAGATCATATATTGTAATATTCAAAATCCTTTTCTATTTAAGTTGGTGACAAAATTATATATCTATATCCATTACATGCATTCTACAGTACAATAGTGCCATATAATGCATTTTGATATTCTTTTAATTTTGTTATTTTATTTTTCTAACGTGGTGTAGAGCAAAGCTTTCTTTCAACAGTTATGACTACAAAAAGTAATTTCTGTAGCAAGGATTTATGTAATGTATAATGAGCCACTTATTCTCAATAAAACTTTTAAGCAAGTAATGTTATTAAAAATAAAATTTAGTTAAAAAAATAAAACACAAAATAGAGCTCGTTTATACCTTATGAGTTAGCAAGAAATAAATTAATCGTTTTAAATTATAAATATAAAAATATATTATTATTGTAGAAAATTTAATTTGGGTGAGAGGAGAAATCACGGTGCCTTGTTTGCATGTGCCATGTGGTGCCTGCCTCCTATACATCCAGTTTTATTGTGAACGTGAACATGAACATGAATGTGTGTGAATGTTGGACAGATCAAAAAGGTGTCCGTATGGTCTCCAGGTCGCCCAGAGCAGTCGCTACACCCTTACACACAGTACGTAAAGTGAGTACAGGAGGTTTTGAATGTAAATGTCATGCCTTACCACATGAATAATTTAATTGCTGGGAATGAATAAGTTGGACTTTAAAGGAGAAAGGGTTGACGACATGTCAACGGGAATTCTTCTCAAGGATTAAACAGTTCCTATTATGTTAACTTAATGCATTAATTAAAACCATTTTTAGTGGTAATTCATGAAGGGTTTGGTGTTTACTTGTAAAAAAATATTTTATTTATTAAATAAAATGCATGAAACAAAGTTAACATATATAGCTTAAGCAAAAAGAAAAAGATTAATATAAACTCTTGTAAAGAGAGTGGGTGAAATGAAACAATTTTTAACAAGAGGTAAAATAAAGAAGGTTCAGCTTTGTTTTAATTTTAGAATAATTTTTTAATTTTTTTTTTAAATTTACACACTAATTTATTTTTTTGTTTCAACATGAAATGAAGTCAAAATTAGTTAACCTTTGTAGTTAAAAATGGTGAGGTGACACTAAATAAGCAATTACTCGATAATTATCACTCATTGCTCTTTCTTTATATCTCTATCAATACCTTTTTTTTTATTGCTATATTACCCTTTTAATTATAAAAATTAATAGATAATAATGGTGTTTAATGATTGAAATAAAAAAAAATGTTTATGAATTGAAAAAATTAGAATTAAGGTGAAAGTTCAATTTATTTATTTTTTGGTACTTTATAAAAAAAAAAGAAGAAGATAAAGACTTGGGGAACATGAGCTATAAGAGCTTTATAAAAAAACACATCATATAATATATAAATTTAAAATTTATATAAACCGATTCATGATTGAAACTATATATAAATTAAAAAAAAAAATTCTTTTTTTCCAATTTCACGGATTAAATTCTAATTTAGAGAAGACTAAACCTGACCAGATTAAGTGGTTTGTTAACGGTTTAAGACCAAGTTTCGAGAATCGAGATGAATCAGCTCTCTGACCACTCAGTGAGTGCGTGAGAATTAAACAATATATATATATATATATATATTATATACACAGATAGAGATAGAGAGGAGAGCGAGTTATAAAATTGGAAAAAGGTGATCATGCATGTGCAATGTGGTATCTTCTCCAGAGAGCTATAATTATTTAATCAATATTTTCCTCCCAAGTTCAGGACTCAGGAGACAAGATTCCGCTATTAATGGCAACAAAGCCATTTAAAAAATAAAATTCTCACAAATAATTAGAGAAAAATGCATGAACGTTAAGCTTAAAAAGTTGAGAAATGCCTCTCAACACTCAAATCTCTCTCTCTCTCTCTCTCTCTCTCTCAGGTCCCCAATGAATATTTTTCACACTCACAACTCAGCTCTCTCCAATGTACCACAATCTCAGCAAGTTTTTTTGGCATGGAATGGATTTAAGAACCCATTATGTAGTGCATTCTGGCAAGATACCAGCTTGTTCTAAAACGTTGTCGTTCTGAGAATTTTTATTTTGTTTTAAAATATTAAAATAAAAGTTGTGTTTGTTTTCAAAATTTTGAAAACAATTTTTAAAATAGCATAAAAAAAACTGAAATATATTTAAAACCCATTATGTTTCCACTTTAAAACTTTTTACCCTAAAAGTTCTACACCATTACAGATTTTTCTCTTCCTCCCTCCCCACCTGATCGAGCTTCTTCCATTGCAACTGTTGGACAACACCCAACCGCCGGTGAACAAAGCAATACCAGCGCTTGCTTGCTTGCTAGCTTAGGGAGATGCCTAAATTACATAATAATATAGGATGCGAGATATAGTTATTATGTTTTTTGTTTTCATTTTTCTCAATAAAAATAAAAAATTAATGAACTAAAATAAAAATGAAAACATTTTCAAATTGCGCCTAATCTGTTTGACAATGGTTAATTTCCAGAAGAATTATATGATAAAAACCACAAGAAAATGGTCGGTTAAAGTTGTGTATCAGAATTTCTGCATTGTTTTTGTTGGCAAACAGAGAACTCTAAAACATGTTTTGGAAGCAAGCTATTGTGTGTCAAATTGTTAATTACTACGCCTTGTTGGAACGAACTAATAATGATGACAGTGGAACAATTAATGTTGAGATAATTAATTTAGCCAAGGGGGCAAAACAAAATTGTGAGCTTTGAGAGGGAATCCCCTTCACTCTCTATAATTTTGATGAAAATGCGTACCCCTAGTTGTTATATGATGCTTGGCTACATAATGTGATCTTATGAGTTAAAGTTGTCGTTGAGCTATGATTTGGCTCGATTTGAAAATTGCTCAGGCTAAGTAAACTGAGTTCCAACTGACTGTTGAACCTAAGTTTTAATTTCCAATACGAGGCAGCAATATATCTTGCTAACAAAATTAATGTCTGATGTGAACCGAGTTTAATATATCTATTTTGTTTATATATATACATATAATAATATAATTAATATAAAAAAATTATTCTAGTCCTATATTCCACGATCAATAGAACCAGTGCAAAGCTTGTTCAATCCAGCAGCAATACAACACAAAATCAATTAATAAATGTATCGTTCATTGTGAGAACGGAGCACTTTATTTCATACAAACCCACCACCCTTCGAAAGACAAAATGACTGGCAGCTTATCTGTGTGTGTGTGTGTGTGTGTGTGTGTGAGAGAGAGAGAGAGAGAGAGAGAGAGGAAACTGTAATTCAATGTTACTGCCAAAGTACAACATAGAACCTAGTGAAAAATTACAAGGATAGACCTTGTACATAAACTAGCGTAAGTTACGGGGTCCACCCACCTCACAGCTAAGTCACAGTCAGCCATCTCACCCAACAGTAATACTAAATTGATTTTCAAGGAAAATCTGTCACGATCAGGCAGGACTATGTACAAAGAATGTCACATCCACAAAAGTGCAAAAATAAAAAAACACAAAATGTATTGAGCGGTACAATGTTACAGTGTTAGGCTGAGATTTTAAATTCTTAATATCCCCGATCGAATTGTTGTTTCTAGTTTTGTGACAATGGAAAACAAAAACATTTAACTAAAAACATAGTGATTACAAAAGCACAAAAGAATAGTTTCACAGAAAGTGTGAGAGCAAGTTAAGTAGATTACTATAGCAACTAAAAACATTTTGTTCATCGCCAGCTAGAGGTTTAACTAGAACCAAGACAACCATACTATCAAAAGAAATGATAGAAACCTGATGTAAAATCAATAAGGAAGGTGTTGACAAATGAGCACATGTAGTTCATTTAGTACCAAGTATGTTAGGATTAGTCAAAAGGAAAAATACTATACCATTTCAATATTGAATCTTGCTAAGCAAAAAATAAATCCAATCACAATCCTACAAGAAAAAAAAATCAAATTTATTAAGAGAAGCAAATTTAATGTGTTTTTGCTTGATGCCTACTTCTACAAGCTAGAGATGACCAATAAATTTTATTATATCAATAAACTAAGCTTATAATATAATGCATCCCCAATTCTTGAAAATTGTTGCTTTGTAAGAGCCGGGCCATGGTCATTTCTAAATGCAACTTTATCCTTACTTTCTTGCAAGCAAGTTGTTTCCAAACTTAAAGGCATGGCCTTTCAATCACAATAAATCAATCTATCATTGTTACCAAGGCTTTCCCTCCAAGATTTACAATATAAAGGTAGAGAAAATCTCATAACCCTAGACCTAAATACAACCAAGCCCTCAAGCCAGAATATGTGCTCACACTCTCTCCCATCCTCTTCTAAATTGGATTAGGGTAGAGAAATCGTAATTCTCCTCTATATTGGACTGGGTCATTAATGCCCCAATCCACAAATTCAAGACAAACTCACAGTGTCAATTTGACGCATAATACACCTGGTAAGCTTGGTCATGCATGTCAAAAATCACAATTTGTAGTTTGAAACATATTTCGTTCAATGATTTACTACTCCAAAATAATGTGAAACATGCAGTAGCAAAATCTATAGCTACTTCGTGTACTCAAACAAATGCAAAACCTTTCCAAATCAATGACTAAAAGTTAACCTAGCTTTGAAGGCATATAAACAATTAAACAATTCAATGCAGTCATTTAGTTTATAGTTTTTGTTAAAAATATATTTATTTAAGCCACATCAGTAATTTTTAATCAGAGGTGGCAGCCTAGCTAATTTAACTTGTCATGCCACATCGACATTTAACATTTTTATTAATAGAAGAGAAACATCAGTTCAAAATTAAAATAAAGTTAAAGTTGGATACTACTGAAAAAATTAAGAGATCGATCCAAAATTGAAACAAAACTAGTTGGATGCTACTATATGGATAAAATTAAAAGGAAAATCTAAATTGGAAAAAGGTTAAAATTAGGTACTTTTTTTTTGGCAATTTGCCCTTTTCTTACTAAGTTGATGAACTTGAATTAAAGATGCTGAAAGGCGGTGAATCTTGTACAAGACCACCAAGAGAAAAAAAAAGAAAGGAAGGAAAACATACTACTTCCGAGGAAAGTTCATCCAAAAAGGACAAAAATAAATGAAAAGAGAAGGGAAGACATGGAAAGGCTCACTCTAAACATCAAAACCAAAACTACCACTACAACATCTCAAAAGTAGGGGTTAAATGAACAATAATAAAAGGCTCCAATCGTCAAGGCCACTATACAAGACAAAAAAAGATGGTCAACAAACAAAAACACCAATCCAAAACCACTGTCTCCATCCCCATCCCCCCCCCCCCCCCCCCCCCCCCAATAAAAGATAGTCAGCAAACTTCCTATCGTGATATGACTCCACAAGCCGCTTCCCCAACAAAGCTTTACTAGAATGCCCAAAGGTCCCAACTCCAGATCCACCTTCTTTAAAGTCATATTAGAGGCTGTCATTGGGATTAATTTTTGAGGGTGGCAAAATCTATATTATTGTGGGAATGATTCTTGGTAAGTGTCAGTGGATGCAGTTTTAAATCCTGGTTACTTAGGCACATCTCTGATTTACCTCTCTCATGATGACCCTAGGACGAGTTTGGTGAGGGCACGAGTGATAACACATAATCTTAAAAAAAAAAAACTTTTTTGACCCACCCAATGGTACTTGATTTCATCCCCTAAACCACCTCAAATAAAATCTTGATGCAACTTGCTAAACGCCTAAACCCCTTACCATAAGTCAAGTTATAGTGAAGACTGATATTGTCTAGGTAAAGGAGACTCAAAAGATTGCTCTAAACTGAAATAAACCTGACACTTTGGTCTGCAGACTCTGCACAATGTTCAAGACAAGCAATTTCCTTAAAAGCATAGGTAAGCATATGTCCAATTCAATCAATGATTTAATCTACTTAAGCAAAAGTCTTAATGTTAATTTCTATTAATTGGGAAATCTAGGAAAAATGATGATTCAATACTTCATTGAATATAAGCAAAAATAGAGCCTACATGAGAAGTAACCACTTTCAGTTTGATTAAACCAAAATGATTTGAATACTTACTACAGAAAGTTTATCGTGACACCAATGGTACATGTAAACACCAACCCTAACTTGGTTTGGATATGGAGCAGTTATGATGATGATGATACCAGTAGCACATGTAGAGACAAGAATGGTGCACTTCACCTTTGCAAAGGCAAGCATATAATTGCCTAATACTCCTTCAATAAGATGTTCTCACAGAGGCAAGCATGTATAAAATTCTCAATCACTAGAATTTTATGCATATTTAAAGAATAAGTATATGCCAAAGAATTGGATTTCATCGTTGAGGTTATAAGTTTGGCTTGCATGATCTTGTTCTTTTTGTATGATTTAGAATCAAAGGTTGCTTGCAATAACAGTTCGGAATCCTACTAAAATAAGAGAAAACACATAATGACAGGTTGTTGGGGAGTCCCACCTCCAAACAGTGACTGTAAAAAGATAGTTGCTGGCAGTAAACAGGTGGAGAAGAAGAAAACAATTTTTTTCACTTATTTATGGCTAGATGCCACCCCATTGAAATTTATTACTGAAATACCACCTTTCCCGCCACCTGGATGCCACAATTTTTTTATTTTTTTCCTTTGGGGGCGGGGTGAAGGGGGGTGCCATGGATAGAGAACTACTTTTTTGACAAGCGGTTTCAACATAGAATCGTTTGTCACATGAGCAGTTATATTCCAACATTAAAATTTCTGGGACGTTAAAGAATTGCTGGTGTGACCAACGGCCCATTAGAAAAATTTTACTGGAGATTTTGTATATATTTTCAAGTGAAAGAGAATTAAACAAATGGAATCAACAGATTCTCGAGGAAAGTTGAAAAGTATTCTTCCACTTTCTGGGGATCAAACTTCAATGATTGCTCCCCAGCATTGCGCCCCAAGGTTATCTGATGCTCATGAGTACATACATACCCATACGAGAGGAAATTGTCAGGGACTGGTAGTAGGATCCAGGCACTAAAATGAAGAAGGATCTGCGGTAATAGAGGAAATCGTTTGCTGCTACAGAGGTATTATTTTTCAACACCCCTTGAGAATTTTATTATATATAAATTTCCAATATGATTGGCATATATATAATTGTAGTGATCACAATAAAATTATCCTGCAAGTGACATAATTTTATGTATATAATTAAATATTTATTCTAAATCTCTTGAAAAGGGAGCTTGAGCACCTTTGTAGTTTATCAAGCTTTCCCAATAATTTTCTCTTGATCCTTTTGACACCCCAATTGCTTTTTTTTTTTTTTTTTCTTTTGTAGACTCATTCTAGTATGTTGACTTTTCCCCTAAAACATACGCACACATATTCTCATGCACACGTGACTTATCTCTCATTTAAGAATATATATTACCTGAAGTAGAGTTCGCCATACGAAGGACCCTTAACCCAGCTATAGGAGCTGTATTCCCCAAGCTCATACACTAGGTTCAAAACCATAAGAGATGCAAATTTAACATGTTTTTGCTTGATGCCCACTTCTACGGGCAAATGAGGACCAACAAATTTTATTATGTCAAAATTGGCTGTACAATATAATGCATCCTTAGTGCATGAATCCCCCTCTTTGCAAGAGCTGAGAGATGGACAATTTTACACACAACATTACCTTTACTTTTTTGCAAACAAGTTGTTCCCACAACTCAAAGACATGAACTTCCAATCACAAAAGTGCTATCTATCGTTGCTACTTGCTACCTAGGCTCACCCTCAAAGGTTTACAATATTATTGTAAAGATAGAGAAAATCTCATAACCTAAATACAGACAGACCCTGAAAACAGAGTACATGCTTGCACTCTCCTGATAGTCTAGAATAAATTTACCAAGTTGAAGAGAGAGAATCCTAAGAGAAGAAAGGTAAAATAGATATGAAACACGGCCTAAAGTAACTGGTTCTTCACTTTAGTAAAACTGCCGGGAAAAAATTTAACTCTAGGGAAAACATTACAACTGTTTAAATAGTCCTCCTAACTTAACCCACAAGGATTAGATTTTAGTTTCCTAATTCTATTGGACTATATTTTATTTTGTTTTCTAGTGCAACGATTGCACTAAGGTTGCCCTTAGCCTTAAGTGCCCCCAAACTCGTTGGGTTGTTGCTTACACGCCAGCCACGCGACTCCTAGACCCATAAGGAAAACATGGGCTAAGATAAGACTCCAAAAACCATAACAACATAGTTTGAACCCAAATAAAAATAACATACCAAAAAGCTGCAAAAATAATAAAATATGGGAAGTTACAAAAATAGCCTTGCTAGTATTTTTTTTTTTTTTTATTGCTCCTACGTCACATCCTGTTCTAAATTGGATTAGGGTAGAAAAATCCTAATTCTCCTCAATATTGGACTGGGTCATTAAGTGGCCCCAACCCCAATCCACAAATTCAAGAATCAAGACAAACTCAACAGTGTCATTTTGACCCATAATATATTTGGAAAGCCTGCCACACCGCCACACACATCAAAAATCATCAAAAATCATATCTGCAGTGTGAAACATATCTTATTCAGTAGTTTTAGTTGCTCAAAATAAACTTGTAGCAGCCCCATCCATCTACTTCATGAGCTCAACGAAATGCAAAAAATTGTAAATCGATGACTAAAAGTTAAGCTAGCTTTGAAGGGTCTAACCTATTATATGCAATCATTTGAAATGTGCTTAACTACCTAGTTCAGAAATGCAATAGAAAGCAAATTTGTGTTGGAACTCTAAACCAAAATTGCTTAAAGATTTCGTCAAGCCCAAGTTCAACATTCTGGAAGATCCAAAAGTCTTTTATTTGAATTAAATTATCTTGAAAATGTAATGCTTTATTTACTTGTCTTTTAGACTTCTCTTGTAATGGCTATATATGCCAAACGTTGTTTTTGCTGAAATAAGAAAAAGTTGAACTGCTCTCCTGTCATATTTTCTTGTTCATACTTCTCAATTCTATCCCAAAGCCTTCAATTGGTATCAGAGCGCTTTCAAAAAAATGTCAACAAGAAATATAGCCACTCCATTTCCGCATATCTTCAATGGAGAAGATTATGACTATTGGAGCGGCAGATTTGAAGTTTGGCTGAAAGCATTCGACTTGTGGAATATAGTCGATAAAGGTTTTGTTGAACCTGAAAATGAAGAAGCACTGAGTGATGCTGAAAAGAAAGTTTTGCTGGAAAACAGAAAGAAGGATACAAATGCTCTGAATCAAATTAATCGCGCAATAGAAAATGTGGTGTACGAGAGAATTTGCAAGGCAAAAACTTCAAAACAGGCTTGGGAGATTCTGCAAAAGGCTTACAAAGGCGATGAACAAGTCAAAAATGTACGGCTTCAGATTTTGAGATCAGAGTTTGAAAAATTGGAGATGAAAGAAAATGAAAGTGTTGCAAAGTATTTTACAACAGTTGGTTCTATTGTGAATCAATGGCCTCAAACGGTGAAGTTTTGGATGATCTCAGGATTATTCAAAAGGTTCTCCGTTCTCTTCCAGAAAAATATTTCAGCTTGGTTACTGTCATTGAACAGACAAGAGATCTCAAAAGCTTAACTTTGGAAGATTTGCAAGGAGTCTTGAAAGCCCATGAAGTAAAGATTAACTTGTTGTTTCCCCCATCGAAACAACTGGACCAAGCTCTTAAATCTCAAGTTACAACTACAAAAGGTCATGACTCATCAAATCGAGGCAAAGGCAAGAATTTCAGAGGACGTGGTGATTCGAGTTCTCATGGACGAGGAAGAAATAATCAGCACAATGATAGTAATCAGAATGACAGTAATGAAAATTTTCAACAAAGAGGAATGGGAGATCGTGGTTATCAAAGAGGCCGAGGACGCGAATATATTGAGTGTAACTATTGTCATAAACCTGGACACAAAGTTGCCGATTGCTGGCACAAACAAGCAGATAAAAAGAAAAGTCACTATGTTGAATGTGATTACTGCCACAGGCCTGGACATAAAATTACAGATTGCTGGCATAAACAAGCTAATGACAAGAAACATGAAACAAGTTTCTTTCATCAAAGCAAGAATGAAGAGACTCTGTTGCTTGCTTCTCATGACAGCACGGATGATGAAGTGTGGTACCTTGACAGTGGTGCTAGCAAACATATGACAGGTAACAAAAAATTATTTTCTAGTTTATCTAGAATTGATCATGGTGAAGTAATGATTGGTGATGCTAGTACTCATAAAATTGAAGCTGTTGGTGAGATTTCTTTTTAAAACAAAATTTGGAAATGTTGAGAAAATGTCTGAGGTTTATTTTGTTCTGGGTTTGAAAAGTAACTTGCTTAGTGCCGGTCATCTTATGAAGAAAGGATATAATTTGCACATGCATGATAATGCTTGCACTATATTAAAAGGAAATCAAGTTATTGCAAAAATTGCTGTGGCCTCAAATAACTTGTTTCCTCTCAAACTTGAGACCACAAATTTATCTTGTTTTGCTGCTGCTGAAAAAAATGTTCCCAAGCTATGGCATGAAAGGTTTGGGCACTTGAATTATGGAAGTTTGAAGCTATTATCAACAAAGGAGATGGTTAAAGGGCTGCCTAAAATTGACCAAGTTGAAGAGATTTGTGAAGCATGTCAACTTGGAAAGCAACACAGAGATCCATTCCCACAACAATCAAGTTGGAGAGCTAAAAGGCCTTTAGAACTTGTTCATTCTGACATTTGTGGAAAAATGCCAACTGAATCTCTTGGTGGCAGCAATTTCTTCATCACTTTTATTGATGATTTCACAAGAAAGGTGTGGATTTACTTTCTCAAAGAAAAGTCACAAGCATTTCAAGTTTTTAAAGATTTTAAAGCAGAAGTTGAGAACTATATTGGGCTTCGTATCAAAACCTTGAGAACGGACCGCGGTGGTGAGTATATGACTGCACTCTCACCCTGCAATTAAAACACAATAAAAATAAATCATAATAAAACTTTTATATTTTTTTTTATTTTGGTGAGAGGTTTATACTCGCCAGTGTACGAGTGCAGTTGTAGTCTAAATTTAAATTTATATTTTCTGAATGAGTCCAGGTCGTCCACTGAGAGATTTATTTATGGTAAAAGAAAAAGAATGTCACACACACGCACACGCAATTGGACAAATTGACAACAAGATTTTTTATGGTTTTTTTTTTAGACAACAGATACTAGAAAATAAAGTAAGGCAGAAATTGAAATAAACATTAAACATAAAAATATGAATTTAGATAGTGTTTGAGTTAAGAGAATTTCAGTACCAACCCGTTGATTCCCAAATTTTAGCATAAAAGATTAGCAACATTAATTTAATTTCAGATATGAGGGTTTGTTATTAAATGCAATTAGAGATGATGATAGTTCTAGGTTAAGCAATCCCCATACATGATATGCGGGATTCTAATTTAAGCAACCACCATAAATCCAATTGCAATTAATACACAAAACAACTAAATTAATCATCCGGGTTTGGGTATGATAGCTTTTCCAGTTCTAGTAACTCTCATACATGGCATGAAAGCTCTAAATTAGGCTTACGCTCCAATCCAAATCTAGTGATTTTTCAATAATTAATACACACTCATACTGAAATTTAAATTAATGTTACTTATTTAAAGCGCAGCTTTCTTTGGGAATCATTGGCGTTGGACACTGTCCTTGCCTTAACCCAAGATTAGATTTAGCTACTCATCTTTATTTGAAAGTTAATTGACAGGAATTTAAATGACGTAATTTAAATAACAGAATTTAAATGACAAGAATTAAAATAGTAAAAACTAACCGGCCATTTAGGCGGTGGATAATTAAAAGACAAGAATTAAAATTACAGAAATTTAAAGGTAAAAACTAACCAGCCATTTAGGCGGTGAATAATTAAAAGACAAGAATTAAAATTGCAGGAATTTAAAGGCATAAATTAACCGGCCATTTAGGCGGTGAATAATTAAAAGACAATAAATGACATAAGAATTTAAAAGAAGAAAAAAAAGAAGTAAGATTATAAGAGAAAGTACTATAGAAAATGAGAAAGAACAAGAACAATTCTCAAAAAGAGAATTATAAGGAAACAAGTAAACTTTTATTCAAGAATAATAATCACACTTACAAATGCAATCAAGTGATCTATTTATAGGCTATAAGATGCAATACAAACCACACAATTTCAATTATTCAACTAGACATAATTATATCTAATGGGCACTCACACACTTAAAGTTAAATGGATTTTAGCTATAATACACACCTAATATTAAATGGATTTTAGCTAAAATACATACCTAATAAAGCACTCATAAAGTTAAATGGATTTTAGCTATAATATCCACCTAATAGTTAAATGGATTTTAGCTAAAAAACACACCTAATAAAGCTCTCACATAAAAAATAAAAATAGATTTCTATAAATTGGTTTTTAATCTTCATTAGGATTAAAAATAATCCTTGGACCTTCTCCAAATAATATCTTCCATGGGTTGCTCAAATTGGGCCTTAATTCTTCATGGGCTTGAATTCTTCATGGACTTTAATTTTTCATGGGCTTGATTTCTTCATGGATTTGATTTCTTCATGGATTTGAATTCTTCATGGACTTTAAGTCTTCATGGGCTTGAATTCTTCATGCCTAAAAAAAAAATAATTTAATGTTATTAATAAATTATATATTATATATATGTATTACACATGGCACATATATATATATATATTAGATTATATTATATATATATATTACATGCATGCATATAATGATGTATATGTATTATATATAATTTTATATATTATTATTATTATTATTAAATTTTACTTTAAAATTTCATTTCATTCATTTTTCAATTTAAACTTACATATAACCATAAAATATATATTAATATCTAATTTAAACCATTTTTAAGATCAAAAGAAGGGTATAATTATAACAAAATTTTTACAAAATTAACCACTAATCAGTATATTTCAAATGAAGTAGAAAAATATTTCAGAGAACAAGGAATAAGGCATGAGTTGACAGCTAGCTTTACACCACAGCAGAATGGTGTAAGTGAAAGAAAAAATAAAACTATTGTTGAAAGTATGAGATGTATGCTTAAAAGAAAAAATTTACCAAATAAATTTTGGGCAGAGGCTGTTTCTTGTGCATGTTATCTTATTAATCGGTCTCCAACAAAGTATTTGAAAGATTGCACACCACATGAGGCCTGGTATGGAAGAAAGCCTGATATTCAACATTTAAAGGTGTTTGGAAGTGTTGCTTACTCACTCATTCCACAGGCAAAAAGAAACAAGTTTGATGATAAGTCTGAGAAATGCATATTTGTTAGATACAGTGAGAGAAGCAAAGCATACAAGCTGTATAATCCAATGACCAAAAATGTTGTGATAAGTCGTGATGTTCGTATTGATGAAAATTCAAGCTTTGAAGATACAAAAGAAAAAGCAATTGAGCTGGACATTCCTTCAACCACAGAAAAAGATTCAGAAGAAGAAAATCATTCTTATTCACCAAGGACTCCATCAAATTTTTCATCAGAATCTTCACATACATCTTCTCCAAGTCCTCCAAGAAGAATGAGAAGTGTACAAGAGCTTTTAGATTCAACAGAGCCTGTTGAATATGATGATTCTGTATTTTTTGCTTTCTATGCAGGAGAAGATCCAATCTCTTTTGATAATGCAAATAAAGAAGAAGTATGGAAAAGAGCCATGAAGGAGGAAATAACAGCTATTGAAAAAAATGAAACTTGGGAGCTTACAAATCTTCCTCCACATAAAAAACCCATTGGTGTTAAATGGGTATACAAAACAAAAATGAATGCAGATGGCTCCATCAACAAACATAAAGCAAGGCTTGTAGCAAAGGGGTACAAGCAAAAAGAAGGAGAAGATTTTACAGAAGTTTTTGCTCCTGTGTCAAGGCTTGATACAATCCGATTAATGATCTCTCTTGCAGCTCAAAACAATTGGAGGATTTTACAAATGGACGTAAAATCAGCATTCCTAAATGGTGTGCTAAAGGAAGAAGTCTACTTTGAACAGCCTCCTGGTTTTGTGAAAAAATGAGAAGAAGATAAAGTCTACAAGTTGAGAAAAGCTTTATACGGGCTGAAGCAATCACCAAGAGCTTGGTATAGCTGCATCAATTCTTACTTCGAGAAGAATAGTTTTCAGAAATGTCCATTGGAACACACTCTCTACACTAAAATCAGTCCACATGGAGGCTTCATATTTGTAAGTCTTTATGTTGATGACCTTATTTTCACTGGTAATGATTTAAAGTTGCTGAATGATTTTAAGCTCTCAATGAAGAATGAATTTGAAATGACTGATCTGGGTGAATTACATCATTTCCTTGGAATTGAAGTTCATAGATCCAAACATGGAATTTTTATCACCCAAGAGAGTTATGCAAAAGAGGTTTTAAAAAAATTCAGAATGGAAAATGCAAATCCTGTTTCAACTCCTTGTATCACAGGATTAAAATTGAGCAAAGATGATAAGGGAAAGCTGGTTAACTCAACTATGTTTCGAAGTTTGGTTGGGAACTTGATGTACTTAACAGCTACAAGACCTGATATTATGTATGATGTAAGTTTGGTTAGCAGATTTATGGAGAAACCATTCTCTAATCATTGGGAGGCAGCAAAAAGAATCCTGAGATATGTGAAAAAAACTCTTGACTATGGTATTTTCTATCAAGCAAATGTGCCTGTTAACCTTGTTGGCTATATTGACAGTGACTTAGCAGGAAGTATTGATGATAGCAAAAGCACTTCAGGTTATGTTTTTGATCTAGGGAGTGGAGCAATAGCATGGTGTTCAAAGAAACAACCAACGGTTGCACTCTCTACCACAGAAGCAGAATATATTGCTGCTTCTTTCGCAGGATGTCATCTACTCTGGTTACGTGGTATTCTGGAGAATCTCAAGCATGGTCAAATAGGTCCAACAACCTTGTTCTGTGACAACAGTTCATCTATTTCAATTTCGAAAGATCCAGTTCTTCATGGAAAAACAAAACATATTCGGATTCGGTACCATTTCTTGAGGGAGCTTGTGAATGAAGGTGTTGTTGTTGTTAAGTATTGCAGGACCAGTGAACAAAAGGCTGACATTTTCACTAAACCACTTGGAGGGCCAGCTTTCTCAAAAGTTGCAGCAAGTCTAGGAATGAAGAGCAAGTTTGGTTTAGGGGAGGCATTGTTGGAACTCTAAACCAAAATTGCTTAAAGATTTCGTCAAGCCCAAGTTCAACATTCTGGAAGATCCAAAAGTCTTTTATTTGAATTAAATTATCTTGAAAATGTAATGATTTATTTACTTGTCTTTTAGACTTCTCTTGTAATGGCTGTATATGCCAAACGTTGTTTTTGCTGAAATAAGAAGAAGTTGAACTGCTCTCCTGTCATATTTTCTTGTTCATACTTCTCAATTCTATCCCAAAGCCTTCAATTTGAACCATGCAAGCCCCAGATTCTAACTAGCATGAAGAAAGATCATCATAGGAATCAAAACCAGGAAGCCTGTCAGTTTTTAGAGAACAACAATCAGTCATTGAGTGTCCAGAACAACAGCATACAAAATTCACCAATCATGGCACCAAACTAGAGAAAACTAGCATACTTATGATTTAACTCCTACTGAATTCAAAACCCAATTTAGAATCCTCTAAAAAGCTCCAAAATCCAAAACTGGATCAAATTTTGATTGAACGAATAATTCACATCGATTAATCAATCACGATTTGCTTCAAAAGCAAGGCAAAGCCCCACAGGAATCAGTTGCGATTGCGTTAAACTGAAATCGCACAAAAAATCAACGAAAAGATGAGTAAGAGGCTCTTTGGCTTAGCGGTTTGACAATGTATAAGCTATTTTACAACTGATAAGCAGTATAGCGTTTGATGCTTAAGTGTTTGGGATCAATAATAAACGTAAAAGCTACCTCACTTATACGTTATTGTAACAGCGTTTAGCAAAAGCTGGTAACCCCCAGCTTTGCCAAAAAACGCTATTGCATTGACCAAGAAAAATACCAAAATGCCCTCAAAGCTCTCTTCTCCCATTATCTCCTCCGAAGCTCTGCTCTGCCATAATCGCCGCCTCAGCCATCGCCTTTTCTCCATACAGCCGTCGCCGTTGTTGTCGCCTTCGTCGCGCCATCACCTGCCGCCTCCTTCTTCTCCAGATCCGCCGAGCTTCCTCTCTAGATCCGGCGTCACTGTTGTCGTCGTTGGTGGGTCTCCTCCATGTCGCGCCATCGCTGCCTCTACTTCCGTTGCTGGCTCATTCTCTAGGTCAAGTATGGTTTTGAAGAAATGTTTGATGCGTTTGTAATTATTAATTTTATTTAATTGTATTGTATTATTTTTTTTAATAATTATATATAATTTATTCATTTATAATTATAAGTATTTTATTAATTAGAAATTAATTTATAATTTTTGTAATAAAAAATAGTATTTTTATGCTTTTTAATTATATTATTTAGCATCATGTCTATTTTAGTCTTTTTGCCAAGTTCTGACAACTTATCAGTCTTTATAAACTAAACACATAATTATTAACAAATAACTTAAAAGCATATTTATCCAAACTTGTTATCAACTTAAACACTATACAACTTTTATATTAACCACCAACAACTTAAAAACTCTAATAAAAAATGCTAAGCCAAACAGCCTCTAAAACTCACAAAACAATTGTATCCAATTGGAGGTAGAGAAACATACCAATCTTTCTCGAAGATCGTGCCTCATAGAGTGCGGCGACAGAATTGATAGATACACACTGTCGGATTAAGGTACACGGTAAGACAATATAGAAAAGGGATTGATTAAGGCACAGAAAGAGGTGCGAGATTGAGCAAGACTACGTGGCGGCAAGGGAAAGCATTCTCCCCGTTTCCTCTTCCGTCCACCGTCAAGACAACACTTCCCCCTTTCTCTCTCTCTCGTATTGGGCTTTTTGCGGGATTGTCTACTCTCTTGAAACGACAGCTCTTTTCAGTAAATAACACTAATTACCTCAAAATTTTAACATAATTACATAAACAATTTGAAAAATCGTAAAAATTTCTCCTATTATTTAAAACTTGCAATTGACCAACAAAAGTTAGATCTTTTTTAATGCCAAAAAATGTTCTTTTAGTTCAATTTCTCTCATTCTCTTCTTTTCCCTTTTCTCTCTTTCTGGTCTTATTTGATGGTAATTACATTGACAATGTGTTTATTTCTTTCTTTATTTTTTTAAAATAAATAATTATTTTATAGTAATCATCTATAAGTGTTCTTATTTTTATTTTATTTGTCAATTTAAATTCTCTATAATAATAGTATTTCTTTACAAAATATGTTAAATTTCTATTTAGACATTTGTTAAAATGAGTAAAATAAGAGGTATCAAGATAAAGTTAGAATGTTTTCTAAACCAAAATATAAAATAGTTAAAATAAGACTATAAAATATTCTAAAATTTCTATCAGACTATTTGTGATAATTGTATTTTTTATTTCTATGTATTTGTCAATGCATATGATAAGTACCAAGATAAAATTTTTTTTACCAAAATATCCCTATTACCAAATTCATTCAAAATTGTTTGTTAGCATCAACAATAAATTTATTATTAAAATAATATTTTATAATTAATATTAATTGTCAACAAAAAATTAAAAATAATATTTTATTTTCTAAATTTATGTTAAAAAATATACTTAAAATAGTTGAAAAGTATAAATAATTATTGTTGAATTACAATAATTCCACCTAAATAATTAAAAATGGCTAAAACATATTTTCATAATAGATAATAAAATATAAAATTGAATAAAATAATTTAAAAATTGGTGAAAGTAATTGTATTGGTTAATAAAATATATATAGAGAGAGATAAATTTAAATTTTAAAAATTGGTAAAAGGAATAATATCATTTAAATTTTAAAAATTATTAAAACATATAATAATTTAAAAATATATTAAATAATATTAATTATAATTTTACTGAACGCCGAGTTCAGAGTAGAAAAATCCTAATTCTCCTCAATATTGGACTGGGTCATTAAGTGGCCCCAACCCCAATCCACAAATTCAAGAATCAAGACAAACTCAACAATGGCTCTGTTTGTTGCAACTTAAAAGTTGCAACTTCTAGCTTCTAGTTTCAAAAAAGTTAAGATGTAGTGTTTGTTTTACCTTATAGAATTCTATCTTATAACTTCTACTAGCTTTTAAAAATGGTAGAAGCTGGCTTTTTCAAAGCTGGGGTACCCTAGCTTTTACAACTTCTGCTTAAATAATTACATTTTTATGACAATTTTGCCCTTATTTTTAGCAAAGAATTACTCTCTTGTCTACGCAATCATAGGTTTTTCTTTTCCACCGCCATTTCTATTTTCAAATCTCTTTCTCTCTCTCGTCATCTTCCTCTCTCTCTATACTTTAATTAATTTTTTTATAACACTTGAAACTTATACATATACACTAATTAATTTTTAAATTATCATTCTATAACTACTAAGGGTATTATGGACAATTATACAAAAATATGTTATTTTACCGCTTATGGTATCAAACACCACAATTATTTAACTACAACTTCTAAGAAGCTGGAGCAAACAGGTTCATAACTTATTTTAAGTTTTAGAAGCTATAATCTAAGAAACTATAAGCTATAATTTCTTTAATTAAGTTGCAACAAACGGGGCCAATGTCATTTTGACCCATAATACATTTGGAAAGCCTGCCACACCGCCACACACATCAAAAATCATATCTGCAGTTTGAAACATATCTTATTCAGTAGTTTTAGTTGCTCAAAATAAACTTGTAGCAGCCCCATCTATCTACTTGATGAGCTCAACGAAATGCAAAAAATTTGCAAGTCGATGACTAAAAGTTAAGCTAGCTTTGAAGGGTCTAACCTATTATATGCAATCATTTGAAATGTGCTTAACTACCTAGTTCAGAAATGCAATAGAAAGCAAATTTGAACCATGCAAGCCCCAGATTCTAACTAGCATGAAGAAAGATCATCATAGGAATCAAAACCAGGAAGCCTGTCAGTTTTTAGAGAACAACAATCAGTCGTTGAGTGTCCAGAACAACAGCATACAAAATTCACCAATCATGGCACCAAACTAGAGAAAACTAGCATACTTATGATTTAACTCCTACTGAATTCAAAACCCAATTCAGAATCCTCTATTCAAAAAAAAAAGAAAAAGCTCCAAAATCCAGAACTGGATCAAATTTTGATTGAACGAATAATTCACGTCGATTAATCAATCACGATTTGCTTCAAAAGCAAGGCAAAGCCCCACAGGAATCAGTTGCGATTGCGTTAAACTGAAATCGCACAAAAAATCAACGAAAAGACGAGTAAGAGGCTGTTTGGCTTAGCGGTTTGACCGCGTATAAGCTATTTTGCAACTGATAAGCTGTATAGCGTTTGATGCTTAAGTGTTTGAGATTAATATTAAGCGTAAAAGCTACCTCACTTATACGCTGTTGTAACAGCTTTTAGCAAAAGCTGGTAACCCCCAACTTTGCCAAAAAACGCTATTACGTTGACTAAGAAAAATACCAAAATACCCTCAAAGCTCTCTTCTCCCATTATCTCCTCCGAAGCTCTGCTCTGCCATAACCGCCGCCTCAGCCATCGCCCTTTCTCCATACAGCCGTCGTCGTCACCTTCGTCCAGCTAGCCCGTCGCTGTCGCCTTCGTCCAGTTGGGCCGTCGCCGTCGTTGTCGCCTTCGTCGCGCCATCACTTGCCACCTCCTTCTTCTCTAGATCCGCCGCCGCAAGACGCCGAGCTTCCTCTCTAGATTCGACGTCGCTATTGTCGTCGTTGGTGGGTCTCCTCCATGTCGCGCCATCGCTGCCTCTACTTCCGTTGCTAGCTCCTTCTCCAGGTTAAGTATGGTTTTGAAGAAATGTTTGATGCGCTTGTAATTATTAATTTTATTTAATTGTATTGTATTATTATTTTTTAATAATTATATATAATTTATTCATTTATAATTATAAGTATTTTATTAATTATAAATTAATTTATAATTTTTTTGATAAAAAAATAGTATTTTTATGCTTTTTAATTATATTATTTAGCATCATGTCTATTTTAGTCTTTTTGTCAAATTCTGACAACTTATCAGCTTTTATAAACCAAATATATAACTATTAACAAATAGCTTAAAAGCATATTTATCCAAACTTGTTATCAAATTAAACACTATATAACTTTTATATTAACCACCAACAACTTAAAAACTCTAATAAAAAACGCTAAGCCAAACAGTCTCTAAAACTCACAAAACAATTGTATCCAATTGGAGGTAGAGAAACATACCAATCTTTCTCGGAGATCGTGCCTCATAGAGTGCGGCGACAGAATTGATAGATACACACTGTCGGATTAAGGTACACGGCAAGACAATACAGAAGAGGGATTGATTAAGGCACAGAAAAAGGTGCGAGATCGAGCAAGATCGCGTGGCGGCATGGGAAAGCATTCTCCCCGTTTCCTCTTCCGTCCACCGCTAAGACAACACTTCCCCCCCCTTCTCTCTCTCTCTCTCTTGTATTGGCTTTTCCGTGGGATCGTCTACTCTCTTGAAACGACAGCTCTTTTCAGTAAATAACACTAATTACCTCAAAATTTTGACATAATTACATAAACAATTTGAAAAATCGTAAAAATTTCTCCTATTATTTAAAACTTGCAATTGGCCAACAAAAGTTAGATCTTCTTTAATGCCAAAAAATGTTCTTTTAGTTCAATTTCTCTCATTCTCTTCTTTTCCCTTTTCTCTCTTTCTGGTCTTATTTGATGGTAATTACATTGACAATGTGTTTATTTTTTCTTTATTTTTTTAAAATAAATAATTATTTTATAGTAATCATCTATAAGTGTTCTTATTTCTATTTAATTTTATTTTATTTGTCAATTCAAATTCTCTATAATAATAATATTTCTTTACAAAATATGTTAAATTTCTATTTAGACATTTGTTAAAATGAGTAAAATAAGAGGTATCAAGATAAAATTAGAATGTTTTCTAAACCAAAATATAAAATAGTTAAAATAAGACTATAAAATATTCTAAAATTTTTATCAGGCTATTTGTGATAATTGTATTTTCTATTTCTATGTATTTGTCAATGCATATGATAAGCACCAAGATAAGAAATTTTTTACCAAAATATCCCTATTACCAAATTCATTCAAAATTGTTTGTTAACATCAACAATAAATTTATGATTAAAATAATATTTTATGATTAATATTAATTGTCAACAAAAAAATTAAAAAATATATTTTATTTTCTAAATTCATGTTCAAAAACATATTTAAAAAGAGTTGAAAAGTAGAAATAACTATTGTTGAATTACAATAATTCCACCTAGATAATTAAAAATGACTAAAACATATTTTCATAATAGATAATAAAATATAAAATTGAATAAAATAATTTAAAAATTGGTGAAGGTAATTGTATTGGTTAATAAAATATATATAGAGAGAGATAAATTTAAATTTTAAAAATCAGTAAAAGGAATAATGTCATTTAAAATTTAAAAATTATCAAAACATATGATAATTTAAAAATGTATTAAATAATATTAACTATAAGACTTAAATTAATAATTTTTTTTAATAAATTTAAAATATAATAAATGGCATTAACTATTCTACAAAGGACATATAGGTAATTGAGCTTTATCTACAAAATGTCAGGTAAATTTATCTTAAGGGAAATGTCAGATAAATATATTTAAAAAAAATAAATAAGAGCTCACGTGATGATTTTTACGAAAATGGTCAAATAAGTTTAATAAACACGTTAAAAAAAAATCAAATATTTATAATGCTTCCCAAATATGACATTTTTTCCTTCCTATCCTGGTTAACAAATACCTTTTAAATAACAACAATGAATTTCTCTATTTTCTTCAAAAATATATTTAAAAGCATATGAGAAATCATAAGGAAAAAAAAAAATCTGTTGATCTCATTTTTAATGTCATGTCAAATCTTAATCAATTTAAGATATGTAGGAATAATGACTATATTTTCACATTACCTTTACGGATGCCTTGTATAATTGGATCAGTTGGCGTTTGACCCATTGTTTTGATTTTAAAAAATTAAAAATTATATTTTATTGAATAGTGCCTTAAATAATTTATTATCTCAAAATATCTGCAAATAAAAAATTATAATTTTAAAAAATATAATATATGTAATCACAAATAATACACTAAAAAATGAGCATTTTCGTCTTAAATAATGCCCCAATGTAATTATTTATAATTTTTTTTTGTATTGAGGACCCCATGAGGTTGGATTGTGGCTGGTCATGACGTAACTCTATGGGTACCTCAGCTCTTTGACAACTCTTAATCTCATGACTACCATCATAATTTTTTAGACTCGTTGAGCCATGCCAATTTATATTTTATTAACGTCGGTTCATCACATCATTAAAAACAATTATTTTTGGATAGAATTAGGTAGGCCCATCAAATCTTGTCTCATGAAATGATTTTGAAGATTGGTTTTGGAAAATTGAGCTTGAAATACTTTAATTTATAAATAAAAATCATAAAAATGTTATAAAAAAATTCAAATATTTTATTTAGAAAATAATTAAAGTCAATAAAATAAAAATACCTTGTGGACTATTTACAGGGCTTTTATTAGTGTTTTTAAGCCTTTTGGATTTTTGGGCCCGAGCCCAATGGATTTACATCCATAGCCTGCAGGCCCACCGTGATTTTCACTGCTCATTTTTTTTTTTAAATTGCGTTGATTATATTGGTGATTTAATTAGTTCAAAATTAGATTAAGCACATAATATAGTGTTTTATATTATTTTTTTTAATATCAGTTTCAAATTTTAATCTTTCCATTTGGACACTCCAAATATCATATCTACATTAATTTACTTCAAATAATTTAATAATAATTAATTATTTATTAGCTGCCCATGAAAATTATATCACCATCTTATAAGTATAAAAGATTTATAAATTACCTTAGTATAGATTAATTAGCAAATGAAGAACTGCTGGGGTGTTGTTTTCTGAACTTTTTGGTTCCGTGTTCGGGTTATGGCCAAGAAATAAATCTCAGCAGTTAGAGTGACCCTAAATGTTGAAAGACTGTCTTATCATCATCACATTTGTGAATAAAAGTTAGGGGTTGAACTAACTGTTAGGTTTTCTAATTTACATCTTTTGCTGGAATCGTAAGGTTGAGTAATAAGGGGCACTCGTGATGGTGCATTAACAAAAAAAAAATTATAAATTATAAAAAAAATAATAAATCAAGTACGGAATATTAATATCAATATTATAACTTATAGTAACTGCCTCTTTGTATGATGAGGGTGAGTGAGTTTAAATTTTTTAATTTCATTATTATTATTAATATTATAATATCAGTATTACTATCATATTTATTAGATCAAAACATGTAATATTATGATAATAATGATTAATATCATGATAGCATTATAAATATTTTATTATTATATTATAATTATAATATATTATATTTTATTAACAATTTGATAAATTTATGATATCTAACCACGTCACCTCACCCCAGCCCATCTCGTCTCGCCTAATCTCAAATAATTACATAATAATAATAATAATAATAATAATAATAATAATAATATCATATAACTAGTTTATAAACTAGATATTATAATTGCAAAATACTTGTATATATACAAATGTGTAAATAATATAATTTGTAATATAAAATATTAATACAAATGTGTGAATAATATTCGCGTATTTGCGTTTTAAGTTTAACCTGGCCAGGGAGAGAGAGAGAGAGAGAGGTGTATATATGAGATAGAAGGTTCCATTCAGCTAGCAGACGCCGGAAGGAGAGAGACGAGTTCAGAGTAGGAGTATCGCGATTCGTTCATGGATGTTTTTGTTGCCTCAAATCGTTCGGTTCAGAGTATAGTTTGGGGTATTTTTCCATTTTCCTGATTTTACTGAACGCCGATTGCACCTCTTTCATTTTCAGTTTCCCTAATTCAAGTTCAGGGCCTTTGATTTCCTGACTTGTCTTGTTGATCGGCTACTGAATTTCACTTTAACGTGTTAGGTTTTTTATTTCAATAGTAGCATGGATTTTTGATTGTTTGATGAACTTGACCCTTCGAGTGTGTGAGTGGGTAAAGTCAGTCCGTCGGCGCTTCGAGGGTTTTGTTTATTTGATGATCCGATCCTCACTTCTTCGATCCAACTCGGGGTGTTTTCAGATTCGAGGCCGGTTTTTAGATGCCGAGACTGCACTTAATTTTGATGGGTGTCGCTCGTTGTTTGATGTTTTTAGATTGCGTCTCGTACTGTTGTAGGTGCTTTAGATTTTTACTCTATTAGTTTGTTGATCTCTTTACTCGTGCTTGATTTGTATGCTTGCATATGTGTAGATACTCACCTCTCTTTATACGCGACTAGTGCGTCAAGTCTTTACATGCAATATCTATGAATTACACATTTTGGATGCTGAGAATATGCTCTCTGCTTTATTGTTCCTCCATTTGGAGAACTCATTTTGTTAGAAAGTTTTACATTTAACCTCTTTACAGTGAACAATGTCAATTTCCTCTGTCAGGCTGCATTTGTTTTGGCGAGCATGAAGGTTGTTATTTTTAATCTATGGAAAAGCAGTTAAGGAGAAATAATAGCGGGGCTTTGAATCCCAAGTATAATATCTGCACGAGAAAAGATAGGGCTTTGCTGTCCCTGAGGATAGGCGTCCTCAATGCATCTTTTCAATCTGTGAAGGCTGAGAGAGGGTTTTATTTGTACACAACCTTTCCCTTGTTTTTTGCTTTTTTGAGGGTGGGAGGGGGGGAGTTGGATATGAAACACAGTTCCGGTCACAAAGGATCAACCTTACTATTGCTTTGAATACTCATTCTCTATTTAAGGGGAATTGAATATTAAACGCGTAAAAATTTTCCCATACCATCACTTAAAAATTGACAAAAATCTCTATTTACAATTGGCTATTTCCCCAAGAAGTGTGCACTGGTCATTATAAATATATAACTGTGCTCCATCAGGGAAATAGTCCTGGTACGACTAATGCAAAATTCCCGCCATTATGATAAATAAGATATTTTATAATTTATTATTTTTCTTGAAAGATAAATGAGTCTGGGCTTTATGACATGCCTCAAATGCTCGGTAAAAGGTGTGTGTTGGGGGGGGGGGGGGGGGCTGGATCCTATCTTTTTCTTTGAGCATTGGAACTGCACAGCACCTTAGGCTTATTGTTCTTACCCCTCTTTGACTTTTTTTTTCTAAGTACCCCTCTTTGACATTATTTACCATATTTCTAGTTTACTAAAGGGTTAATTGTGATAGTATAAAAGGTGGTTTATACTGTTATTTTGAGGTGGACAAAAATATATACACTTACATGCACGCATATATATATATATATATATTGAGGATGGGTTGTAATATGGGAATTGCAACATGGAATAACAACAACTATTGGTTTGGAGGGAAAATATGTTTATAAGTACCGTATATATGGGGGCATCTTCTTCAACCTATCAATGAGAGTTTCAAGGTGGACTATGTGATTGATTCATGCTTCACAAATATTGTTTCTTGATTCATGCTTCACAAATACTGTTTCTGATGTTACTAATGTTTAAAGATTTTATCAATTTGTCACATTTCCATTTATCCATTCATGTATAAAATATGTAAGAGGCTCCCCAAATACATGAATGCATGTATATATTATTAAGTTACTCTGGAGATTACTTCAAAATTTTTGAAGTGCATGCCCTAGACATCATTTGCAGTGAGGTGCTAGTTCCCTCGTTTAGAGTTTATTACTTAATGCCATCAAAGGCCATTTGGTATGTCCTTGGGAAATATACCTATATGTATCTTTTTATGTATTCTTATCCATGGAACAAAGAAAAAAAAGGCCATTTTGTCTGCCTAAAATTGGTTAAATCTAAGCGTCCATCTCTAAAGGCATACTGTATTTTTGCTTTAATTTGGTCCATGTCAATTACACAGCCATGTCATTGCATCAAATTGCTTTAATTGATACTTCAATTTTTCTTTCCCTGAGATAATTGTTTTGTTTCTTTCTTCTGCATACTCCTTCAGCATTGTTTATTCATTTTTTTTTCCTCTAGTGACATCATGTTCTTTGCAGTTTCCTATATTGTTTGCAGGAGATCATTACTTGCCTCCTAGATTATCTAAGATAGAGTGGTTCCATGCAATTGATTCAAGAAGAAAAAGTTCATTTTGCATTTCTGGATTCCTGGTTGAGACCTATGTATTATTCTCTCTCGGAAAGATATTCCTGCTAATGAAGTTTGTGATTGGTAATGGAGTTCCAATAACAAAGTTTCTGCTGATAATCGATCCCACAACATTTCCAAAATATATCAGTGTAATTGGAGTAAATGGAGAGGAATGCAGGAAGAGGTATGATGGAACAGCATAAAACCTATGAACAAGTTCGATATAATTCTGCGGAGCCTAGAAATGAAGGGCTCGGTTCTGCAAATCAAAGATATTTTCAGGATCCATCTAGTTCCATTAATACTAATATTAGGCCTCCAGATTTCAATGTACCTGTTGGTGCTAGACCTGTGCTGAATTACTCTATTCAGACTGGTGAGGAATTTGCTCTTGAATTCATGCGGGAAAGGGTGAACTCAAGGCAACAGTTGATTCCAAACCCTACTGGTGATTCTAGCAGTGTAACTAGCTACACAGATCTGAAGGGAATATTGGGAGTCAGTCACATGGGTTCTGAAAGTGGATCAGACATCTCTATGATTTCTTCAATGGATAAAGGTCGTTTGCATGAGTATGAAAGGAGGGGTTCTTCTGTACATGAAGACAAACGGTATTATGATTCCACACAATCAGTTCATCGGGCCTTATCAAGTAATGACAACAACAGGGGAACTCGAGGTTCTACCTCTTCAGAATTTACTGATAATTTATCAAGAAAGGTCAAGTTTCTCTGTAGTTTTGGTGGTAAAATCCTGCCCCGGCCTAGTGACGGAAAGCTTAGGTATGTTGGAGGTGAAACACGTATTATTCCGATAAGCCGAGGCATTTCCTGGCAGGAGCTAATGCAGAAAACGTTGAGTATCTATAGTGAATGTTGTACTATTAAGTATCAGCTTCCTGGAGAGGATCTTGATGCATTGGTATCTGTCTCTTGTGATGAGGACCTACAAAATATGATGGAGGAATGCAGTGTACTTGAAGATGGAAGATCACAGAAACCCAGGATGTTTCTTTTCTCCAGCAGTGATTTGGATGATTCCCAGCTGGCTCTGGATAGCATGGAAGGTGATTCTGAAATTCAGTATGTAGTAGCAGTCAATGGCATGGACCTAGGGTCAAAAAAGAATTCAATTTGTTTGGGAAGCAATTCTGCAAACAACTTGGATGAGTTGTTGAATTTAAATGTTGAAAGGGAGACTGGGAGAGTTGCAGACTTAGCAGCTACCCCCTCCTCAATTAATCTACCCTCCCGGCAAATGGCACCAAGTTCTTCTAGTGCTTATCAATCCAACTCACTACCTTATCATGGTCAGATGGCAGATCTTGGAGGAGAACTTCATATGATGACTACTGTCCCCTCCAGAGAGAACCTTCATTTTATAGATGGAAAGACCACTGTTCCATTACAGCATGGTTATGTTTCTCATCCATCTACTTATGCACCACTTGTACAAAATATAGTTCCTACACCTTTGAGTGGGCATACAACTGGACAGGAAGTGCCAGCCCAGCAGACATACAGTGGCTCTCATGTTCAGGTCCCAGAAGTGTCAGTTGTGGATGAGAAAATTAAAAGAGAAAACATAGTTCAGGCAATGAATGAACTTGGAAAAAATCTCTCTCAAGAGAAGCCAATGCTTCCAAAGGAGTCAAGAATTAGAAGAGATAGCTCAGGTCAGAAAATCAGTGAACAGGGGAAGATTTTGAATTCAGAAAATGAATACATTGTCTCTCCCCAGCTGCACGAGATCAATGTTCCAAGTTATATTCCTAGGGAAACATCAAATGCTCAATTTGGTCAAGATGCAGGAGCATCTGCATTTCCTGCAGAGAAGCACAAGAAAAATGAAGAACCTGCACGGCATGCAATTTTCCCTGTAGCTTTGAGTGAAGCAAGCTTGAATAAATCTGATGAAAATGACTATTTCAATGCATCTGGTAATCTTTTTGGTCCTGGATATGGTGAATTCAGGGCTGATTCTGCTGAGTTTAGCTATCATGAAGTGCCTGTGCTTCCTCAACGGGTTTTTCATTCAGAGTGGATCCCTAGGGAGCAGGCAGGACTGAATCGTTTATCAAAATCTGAAGATTCTTTTGATCCCCAGGTTCTTATAAGTCATGCACGTTCTGATCTATCCCAGCAAGTCGCAGAATCAATTGATAAGTTGCATGACGGGAATGCAACTCCCCAGATGGAGCTGTCGATCTCCTCTTTAAAACCACTACCTACGAATCCTCTAACTGTGGAAGATGAATCTGCACAATCTCATAAGCATGATGAGGCAGCTTCTTATGTTGAAAAAATCAACTCTAAATTTTCTGGGGAGACTTTTGAACCGGATTTTAAGAAATCTGTGTTAAAACCCATGGTAGTTATGCCTGTGGATGGCCATGAAGTGGCCCAAGTCAGTAATAGTTACAGAGATCAGTCTAATATTGACAAAGAAACATCTGCAGTGACTCGTCCTGTGGTCAGCCGAGGACCTTCTGGTAAGCGGCTGGAGGACTCTGCTTCTAGGATACCAGAGTCTCCTCAGACTGAGGTAAGTGTTAAACAGAATCATCAGAACAATATTAAGGGGCATGGACAGTCCTTCCCTGATGTGGAAAACCCAGCTAGAGGTTCTTCTCAAGGGGAGTCTGCTCATGGTGGGACTCCAGAGCAGGGGGACATCCTTATTGATATTAATGATCGCTTTCCTCCTGAATTCTTGTCTGATATTTTCAAGGCTAGAATTTCTGTGAACCTGCCTGGAATCAGTCCTCTGCCCAGCGATGGAACTGGCTTGAGCTTGAACATGGAGAACCATGAGCCTAAGCGTTGGTCATTCTTCCAGAAACTGGTCCAAGGTGATTTTGATAGAAATGATGTTTCTCTTATGGATCAAGATCACCTTGGTTTCTCATCCCCATTAACAGATGTCCAAGAAAGAGCTCCTGTGGATTATGGTTTTCCAACCCAAAATACTGGAGTTGCCTTGAGTCATATTGATTCCCATATTGGTTATGATGCTAGTTTCCAGCCACAGTCATCTGGTGTAGTTAGACCTAACACAATAGATCTTCATTCAAATAGAAGTCCTCAGATTAATAATGAAGAAAGCCTGCTTTTGGATGGTCCTGAAAACTCAAGAGCACCAGAATCCAATGCCAAGGTATTTTTATATTCAATATTAAATATCTCAACCCAAATGCTTGCGTTTAGTGACTATTCTAATATACTTTCTTATTTTAAGGGTGAGAAGCTAGAAGCTGAGCATCCTGGTCCTCCCCTTGTTGATGTTTCTTTGAAAGAGTTTGATCTGAGCACCTTACAGGTATCAACTATAACTCATATAAGTTTCCTTTATGTGCACTGGGAAAAAGTTAATACTTCATATGCTTGTGAATAATATTAATGTGCCATGTATATAGCCTTTTGGAGTTTGTTCTTTGATTTGAAAACAAAAGTGTAATACTCACCTTCGCCAGGTGGCAGGTTTTCTCTTTAGGTCACATTATTCATCTATAGTGCCATTACTTTTGCCAGCATACGAGATTTGCATTTCTTTACCATACTTAGGTGTTACCCAAACTCATAATTGTGTTATTTTACAAAGCTGTGTTTTGACTGGACCTTCAACAGACCACTTGTGTCCAGAAAATACTTTGGAAACCACTGAGTATGGGGAATTAAGTTCCCAGACCACTTAATATTTGGTGAAAGAACTCCAGAATGTTACAGTTTCCTATGCACCACAACCATGAGTTGCCTAACTCGGCATCTTCACCTCCACAATTGCTTGCCATCTTTTCTGCTGCCTCCACATCAGTTCTTTTGTAGCCATAACTGAAACATCCTTGCTACCATTACCGACATAAATTTACATGATTAATACCACTGTCACTTTCTTTTGCTGCTGCCTCTGCTGCCATTCTAGTAACCACTTTATTAGTTTTATGGTGATAGCACAATTCCATATTTTACCAAATATCTTTTATTTATATAAATTTTCATCTCTTGATCCTTTATTATATTTGATCAACCATGTGGAGTCTGCTTAATTGAATTTGTGTTGTTCTTGAAATTGCTCAATCTATTTTAATCACTTGTAGTTGATTGTTAAATGTGGTTGCTGAAGCAGATAATCAAGAATGAAGATCTTGAGGAGTTAGGGGAGTTGGGTTCTGGGACTTTTGGGACTGTGTATCATGGAAAATGGAGGGGAACAGATGTTGCCATTAAACGAATTAAGAAAAGCTGTTTTGCAGGGCGTTCATCTGAGCAAGAGAGACTGGTATAGTCTTCTTCTTTATCTTTTCTATTTGGTGGATCAACTATATGGGATCGGCATCACTATTTGGGATTGCAGGGTGTTTGTCTGGCATTTTGTACACATTTTCAGTAACTTTATTTTTTCTAGAGACTTAGAGACTTAATAGTGTTGATACCAAAAGTTTGGATTCCGATCAAATTGAATAACGAGTGACGTTCCTTTGCAGACACTGGAGTTCTGGCGTGAAGCTGAAATCCTCTCAAAGCTGCACCATCCCAATGTGGTGGCATTTTATGGCGTGGTGCAGGATGGTCCCGGAGGAACACTTGCCACTGTGACAGAATACATGGTTAATGGCTCTCTTAGACATGTTTTACTTTGTAAGGATAGGTAACATCTTGATTCTTAAACAAACCTTTTAATTACTCTTCCAAGTGTTCTTTAGCTTATCTTCTTCATCTTTTATATGTTTCATGAATATGCAGGCAGCTTGATCGCCGAAAGCGACTAATAATTGCCATGGATGCGGCATTTGGAATGGAGTATCTACATTCAAAGAATATTGTGCATTTTGATTTAAAATGTGATAATCTGCTGGTGAACTTGAAAGATACTTTACGGCCCATTTGCAAGGTAACACCATAGTGATAACGCAATTTATTTTGTCTTTCATGTGGCAGTAACAAGGTTTTGTTGGGTAGTTTGGAACAAATGATTAACATATAGCCAAGATTTTGTCATTGTTCCTGTTTTGAGAACAAGCCCGTCTTTAATCTATTCTTTATCTAGGTTGGCGATTTTGGGTTGTCAAAAATTAAAAGGAACACGTTGGTTACTGGAGGTGTTAGGGGAACACTTCCATGGATGGCTCCAGAGCTATTAAATGGTAGCAGCAGTAAGGTTTCTGAAAAGGTGAGTTTTTACATGTGTCTTATTTAAATTGGTAGGGAAGAAAGGTTTGTCAATAGTTAATGGCTTAGTGCTGATTTGTCCCAGTACGCATTAGAATATGAGTGCATTATTTTACTTGTAACCAAGAGGAGTTTTTTGTTCCCATTTTGGATAATATCATTAAGATAAAGATGAAAAGAAAAAATGTTAGGAATGTTTCTGGCAATTACTAATTGTACACATATATATGTATATATATTGTGGTTGGAGGCAGGTTGATGTATTCTCCTTTGGTATTGTCCTATGGGAGATTCTCACTGGCGAGGAGCCATATGCAAATATGCATTATGGAGCTATAATCGGTGCGTTCATGACTTCCCTCCCTACTCATTTGTTATCCCCTTGCTCCTGTACATAATCCCACTGTAGTAGTTGTCTGTAATCTAAAAAACTCGAGCAAAAAGGTTCATTTTCCATTTTCTCCCATAGGAAGACTGACTCATGCAGTTGATGACTTCTCTCATTTGGTGCAGGGGGCATTGTGAGTAACACACTGAGGCCACCTGTGCCAAGCTTCTGTGACCCTGAATGGAAATTGCTAATGGAGCAGTGTTGGGCCCCTGATCCCATTGCACGACCATCGTTCACCGAAATTGCCAGGCGATTACGCGTGATGTCTGATGCATGCCAAATGAAGCCATCGGGTCATCACGCGCAAACCAAGGTAACCAAATAGTGCGGTTGGATGTTCCGTAATTGTAATTCATAATGGTTGGCTGTTTATTCCAATCTCTCTGTAAAGATGTCACTAGTAAAGAATGGGTTCCCCTTTGAAAGTGTGAGTAGGTGGGTTGTTGGTTTGAGGGTTACCATTAATTAAAAAGAGTACTGGATGTGTATCTGAACTGTCAACAAAAGAAAGGTACTTGATGTTTTATATAGAACCTGAATATGCATGCATACTTCCTGTGTGCGAAGCTATTGCTTGTATCTATAAAAACAAAAGCTGAGTCTTTTTCTATTTCCTTCATTTCTTTCCCCCCCTTTCTTTGTTTTGCTTTCTGCTCTCTTTTCTCCTTTGGATAATCTTGCTGTTAGACAGCAAGTTAGCAGCCCTTGGAACTCCTCCAGCTTTGCATCACCTTTTTCGAGAGGGTGCTAGCCGTGCTCCGAAGAATGGTTCGGTTGAAACTCAGGCGTGGACAGACTAGGACCTCCACAAATGAGGAGGCGGGCTAGTCACCTGACTTGCAGGTTCGTGGGAGCAGCTTGGAGTTGACTTCGTTGACAACCGGCTACAACGAAATCATCCTAAGAGGTATTTTTGAAATCCCCTTATGGTTGTTTTTTTTTTTTTTTTTTTTGAGCATATGGATGATTTATACCAGGTCTTGCAAGAGCAGTTTTGCTTCTGCTGTTTTGTTTTAATTTTGAAAATATTTTTATTTTAAAACCGGTATCCCTTGCATTGATCCACTTTGGTTTTTCGGGGGCGTCCCCTTTCAGTCTCTGGCAGTCATGGATGAACTATGAAATGTTTATGGTTGAAATGTTCAGGTTCTGTTACTCCTTTCTAGTTGTGCTCTGTATTGGTCTTATGAAATTAAGACACCACAAAATTAACCAAAGCAAAAAATATACTGGAATTCGCAGACAAATGAAAGCCCCAATAGGAAATAACGGGGGCTCTATTCAATCCCGGGAGATGTAATGTGGTGAAATTCATAAGCTTGGCTTGTCATGGAATGGAACTAATACTTCATAATTGGCTTTTTGCCTTCTATTCACTAGAAAATAAACTTTTAAACAAAAAAAATATACATTTAGAAGTTCGCTTGAACTGCACGATGGTTACTGATTGGGGGCAAATCTGACCTTCTATAGCACATGACAACGGTTACCTTTCTGTCGCTAAGAAAAAATAGTGTGTGATGGGGGCAAATATGACCTCCTCTATCTTTTTCTTCTTTTCTATTTTTCTTTTCATTTTTACATACAATGCCCGTTAACTACATGTTTAAACCTTTTGAATTGTGAAGCTTGCCAAAAAAATACAAGGGTAAATTATTAAAATAGAACCTAAATTTTATTTTATTTTATTTTAAATTTATCCTCAATTTTTAATTTTTAATAGATAGTTTGTTATTGTTATTATTATCATTAATTGTTGAAGACTTAAATAACTCAATTGACAAGATGGCAAGCACACAATGAAGTGATAAAAACACTCTGATTTTTTCGCTGACAGGAAATTTTTTTGCCACTCGGAAGTGTCAAAATTTTGATATTTTGACAAGCAAATCATCTAAATTAACTTGGCATACAATGATAGAAACAATAGTTTAAAACTGATATTATATAAAAAGTTAGATGTAACAGTCGACAAAATTATAAGTCTAAAATTATAAAAGATGTAAAGTTAGATTTTTTTTGATAAATTATCCAAAATTTGAAATGTGATTCAATCTATTATTGAAAATGGGTTTTAAGGCGAATTTGGGATTATGAAATTCTATAAAGCCGTCCACTGCCCCTCATGTCGAAAAAGATGGCCAAGACAATTCATTTAAAATTGAGAAATGATATGATGATGATGATAATAATAAATGGAGCAACAACCATTTGGTTTTCAAATGGTTGCCCAAATAGTTGTTGCTGCTTGTAACAATTATATATAATGTTGTGTAATAGTTGATAAAACTAAAAGTAAGTCTAAAATTATAAATGATGTAAAAATTAGATATTTCTTTGATAAATTACCCAAAATTAAAATGTGATTGAATCTATTATGGGGAATGAGTTTGTAGTAGAATTGGAACCATGAAATTCTATAATGTGATCTATTGCCCCTCATGCCAGAAAAGATGGGGCAAGACAATTCAATTAAAATTGATAATAATAATAATAATAATAATAATAATAATAATAAATCTATGCATAATCCTTGCCTGAACATGATTCAGCTCCATCAGTTCTGAATACAATGAAACCAAAATGGATAATGTTTTTCTACAAGGTGCAAAAGGGAAAAACAAGCATTTTCTGTACAAAATTATGATGTCCTATAAGCATGCGATAGGATGCTTCCCTTCCATTCTTGAATGAAAAGCAGGACAGCATATACTTATTGACCATATTTTGAAAGAATTTTAAACATAGAATATCTGCCCCACATTCAAAAGGCTTTCATGAGGGACATTGAAGATCACACTGTGCTCTCTGCATATCTTCCTAAGAAAAGCATAGATGTAATCAACAGCTATTTTCTTATAGATCCTAGAATTCCTGTTTGCTCTTACCACTGTGTTCCCAAGTATGTGCACCACCCCTGCATCTCTACAGTTGGACAAGTACTCCAATTCGTCTAGATCAGTATGGTTGCTCGTCTGTCCTGAGGACTCGAGAGTATGATTAGCCGGGGTTGGAGATTGTACCTGCACGATAGAGTCAACCGATGAAATTGTGAGGTCTGTGTTGCTGGCAGCTATGTGGGCGTTGTCCCTTAGCAGGAAGTCTCTTGACCGTTCAGTTTGCTGGCCATACAGGCTGTACTCATCGGAGTCAGAACACTCTTCCATCATGGACTCAAGCCGGACAAACAGGAAGAGGTTATCAAATAGCTTCTTTTCAAATTCATCATCCTTCTTGTGGAGGTCTTTATAACCGTATCTTGCTACACATCGGAACATGTGAAAATTCTTGGGTCCAATACGTTTTATAAGAAACCTCTCTTCTTCTGGAACAGTGTATACAGGAAGGTACTTCACACAAACAAAGACTACTACGGAATGGATGGCTGGCAGGTTTGTAATGAAGTGGGAAAATATGCGAGGCACCCCACTTGCTAGCTCAGTGTAGACAAGTCCTATACCAGGGACTCGGACCAGTCCTAAACTAGGTCCTAGCCCAAGAATCCATGCCATTGAGACCTTACTGTGCATTTCAAACTCATAGCGTTTCACTGTACCATAATGCCAGACATACATGATCAAAAGAAAGGCTGCTGCAATTACAAGGGGAACCCACCCTCCCTGATCAACCTTGAAAAGTACGGCAGAGAAGTAAGTGCACTCCACTAAAAGAGACAAGCCGGTGAAGACAACAGCAAGGATCCAGTGGCAATGCCATACAAGTATCATGATTAAAGTTGTAAGTAATGTGGTGACGAGCATAACTACCACAACAGCAGTCCCTGTCATGACATGAGTTGTAAGGGTAAGAACAATTTAGTTTGGTCTTGCACCTTAGTTTTATTCTACATGATGGAAAAGAAATATCTGGCTTGTGATTGCCAACTGAATAGAAGCACAGAAATAATTCGGGCAACACGATGGTGCGGCAACAAAAAATAATAAAACAAAAAACTGGGAGAGATGAAATTCCTGTTCAATAAGTGCTGATGCAATTCACATTTGTCCATCATCTGACTGCTTTAATGTAAATAATTGATAGGGAATTATGCTTGCATTGAATGTAAAGCTGCTAATACCTATTTCAGTAGGAAAGTGTGATAGATATTCGATTTAGGGCCTAAAAGCATCACTAGAAAATTAGGCATCCTCCCCCAGTTTGTGAGGGTTAGGGAAGGCTCATCTTTTATACACAACCTTACATTACCCTTTGCTTTACAAAGAGGCCTTATGTTTCAAATCTTTTTTTCCCCCCAAATCTTGATTGCAATGACAATAATATATAGGGTTGAAGGTGCACAACGGCGTCAAAGAAACACATTTGTACATAAGCAGACAAAGGATACAGTCACTCACATTTCTCATTTTAGATAGCATAACTGGAATTTGAGATCTTATTTAACCATTTTGCATTTGCAAAATTCACACCTTGTCCAGTACTGGAAGGAAACACAATATTTTTCCTTGTATCTAATTCAAAGGAGTTAATTGAACAGTTCTCTGCCGATGTACTCAACCAAAATTCATAGAAGAAAAGAAATGTACAACTTGGAGAAGCCAGATTGGATATCAAGTTTCAACACATGCAACAAAACTGCGAGCTCAAACTCAAGTGTGGGAAACATATGCAAAATTGTCTTTTAATAGTGAGTCAGAATCCTCTAATATACTCAATACAATAGTGATTTAGAACCCTTGTATATGCTCAATACAATACATCCTAGGACATTACCATAGCATGCATTATTAAATGGCTAAAGTATGAAATTTACCAAAAATAATATTGTAAGAATTTAGAATCGAAAACAAACCATGATCAAACCATCAAGCACACAATCGAACACAAATGTTTTACATGAAAAACTCAAATTGGAAAAAATCATGGGCAGAAAAAACAAGATATCATGTTAAGAAATTTGTGTTTTGATTTAATGAGAAAATAATTTAGTAAATTTGGGGGAGATTGTTGAGAAATTTGTGTGTTTTGATTTAATAGAAAATTATTTTAGTAAATTTGGTTCATTGATGATAACTAAAATCTTTTGAAATACTCTTATGTTTGAAAATTCTTTTATTAAGTAAAATGTTCAAAAAATCGAGTACTTATTCAAAATAATCGAGTACTTAATCAAGCATATGAGAATCAATTGAGTACTTAGTGAGTGAAGTCTATTGTAAGCTTTGAGAGTAATCGAGTAATGCTCAGTTCATTTTCAAAATAATCGATTACATTTATAAGTATAATCGAGTAAGTATTAAATGTACTCGACTATTTGATTCCTTATACTTGAGTATGTTATGTAACCTTTAGTCTCTTTAAAATTAATCGAGTAAAGGTAATTCAGTAATCGAGTAATCATGGTTAATACTCAAGTGCATTTGTTTAAGTAATTGAGTATCTTAAATTAAAAAATCTGGACAACATTTTACTCGAGTGAAGTTTTTTTATTAATCAAGTAATGTTATTTTATACTCAAGTAGATATCTTATATAATTGAGTAAGAATGAGCTGAAATCTGGCTTAGTCTCTGGATGAAAAATTAATCTAGCAACAATCCCTTGTACTCGAGTAAATATCAAAATTAATCAAGTAAACTTAGCTAAGTAATCGAGTAGACAATGCAACTTTCCGAGGCTTAAAAATTAATCGAGTAATGAATTGGTCATACTCGAATAAGCTTAAAATATACTCGAATACATGATTCATCTAATCGAGTAAGGGTCAAACTTAGTAAAGTAATGCTAGTTTATACTCGAGTAATGCTTCACAGATCTTGAATCTTATAGCCATTACTTAGAGATGTCAGAGAGGACAGTTTCAACTATTTGAGCTTTATTTCATTATTTTAAGAAGTCTTGATTTTTTTTCTCTTATAACAAAATGATAAATATGCTTATGAATAATGTGCAAAATGCTTTATCTTAAAATCATGCATATTTTTATTGACTAATTCGATTGATAAAAAAGATGTTGTGAGTATGTGCAGATAATAGGTGCTAAATTCAAGTCTCAAAACTTCTATAAAAGACCAAGTGCTGCACGAGATCAAGTGTTGTTGTCTAGTAACGTCGAGCTAACCTAAACCTAGACACAACCAAGCTGAATCCATTTTTCCTAAGGATTGTAATGGGTTTGTTTCTTTTACAATTTGATGGAACGGCAGGGCAGGGTTTAGTAGTTTTTTATTTTCAGATAAAGGAGGATGGAGATGAGTATTCCTCTTACAATGGCTTTTGTACGTGAATGGCACCTAGAGAGCGTATATTAATTTGAGTTAAATGCATATTTTGGTGCTGTATGTTTAATATGCCTGGTGAAAGAGCTGTGCATCTCTTTAGTTGTAGCCAGGAAGTTGAGTGGAGTGAGCCATGCTGACGAAGATGGTTGATCTTTTTTCCGCTTTAAGTGGGGTTACCCTAAGGTTATTGGTCACAGAGGCTAGAGGACAGCTCCTTTTTGTGTGTACTACCGTGCATTTGGAGGTAAAGTAATAAAATATCCCAAGGAAAGGAGAAGTTCCACGATCAAATTGAAGGAAGAGGTTCATGCATCTTCATATTTTTGGTGAAAGAAGGTTTCCTCTTTTCTGTATGATCTTTCATTGGTTACTTTGGGGGAGTTCTACATCTATATATACATAAGGGGTATATTTCCAGTGCACGGAGGCATCACCCATTTTGGCAGCTTCAGTAAAATTTTACTCAACAAAAAAATAAAAAGAAGGATGTCCAGCATACAGCAGGAAAAAGTACTAACAGACAACTTCACAAGATGACGACAACAACATATCAAGACTTAATCCACTAAGTGGGGGTTTGGCTACAAAGTTCTAGCTTGTCAATCATAGGAAAAAAAAATAAATTCAGGCTGAAAAAGTACAATTAGACAAACCCTAAAGTAATCCATCCATGCCTAAAATAAGAGACGATGCCCTATTATCAATTATTCCATCAGTCCTAACATGAAACTTGCTATATCATACCACAAATACATATGCCAAGAAGTGATCAATGTCTTTTCTTTTCTTTTTTTTTTCTTTTGATAAAGTTGAAAAACATATGGGTTCCCACCACATGCGCATTTCTTAATAAAAGAAAATAGATAATGCCAACTAATTGAATCTCACTAATGAAGCACCGGAAGAACTCACCATAAGCATTAGCAATTTGGCTTTGATTTTTGAATCCAGCAGTCACGGCAATGCAAAGAAGCATAAGTATCCAATTAATATCTGGAACATATATCTGCCCGAGGAATTTTTTTGATGTGTGTACAACCTTGACTCTGGGGAAACAGCCAAGGGCGAGGGCCTGCTTGGTTATTGAAAAGGTAGCTGATATGGTGGCTTGACTTGCAACAATAGCAGCAAGTGTTGCAACAACAAAAACTGGCCAGTAAATGCTATCTGCAGAATAAGAGATTATTATATTTAGTAATATGCCAAGGGCTCACCAGCCACTCCACATTGGCAGGGTAGCACATCCCTGTAAGCTATGGAATTTAATAAAATGTTCCTGCAGCATGAGCAACATTTTCTTTTTCAAGCAACCTTAATTTTTACCCATGAATTTTTATTGTTATGAACTATTCTAAGATATTATTTCTCAAAGAATAATCTGACTTAGCCCAGGTATGATACCACATACTCTTCTCTCTCTGTCCCTCTCCCTTATTATGCTGTGTTTTTCTTGCCTTCAACCTCAATCTCATGGTTACCAAAGACTCAAACTGCATGAAGGCAGTAAAATCTCCAAAAGTCTAACCATAAGGCAGGAATCTAAATGAATTCAGGCACATGGTGATTGGTGCTAAAATTTGCACTTAACATACTCACACTTTAGATTAAAACAGTCAAATATCAACATGCTAAATGAGAAGTATAACCAAAGGAAACACATGCCTTTTAATTTGGATAGGAATTTGATGAAAGCAATGTAAAGGTGAAGGGTGTTAATCATAATCATCATCCTTATTGTTACAGGCCTTAATCCTGCTAGGTAAGGTTGGCTACATGAATTATAGCCAATCATATGAACCCATGGTCATATCTTCTGTAAGTTCATTATATCGTATGTCACGTCTAAAGGTTTTCAGCAAGTTCTCTTTGGTTTGTTTCTGCCTCCTTTACTACAAACTGCTTCCATTTCATCTACTCATCTCATAGATGTGACTACTGGTCTTCTTCTTACATGTTGAGAGAATTAATAATAGCCCCAGTCTAACAACTTAGGTTTTTAGATGAGTTGGTTGGTATCCAATAAATTAATATGGTACCAGAGTAGGTAATTAATGTCTTATGTTCAAACCTCACCACTAACCTTACATTTAAAAAATGCAAATGTTTATCCCACTTATCAATGAAGCTATGTCTACATGTAACCGTCTCCCTCAAATCCCAAATTTGCAAATAAATGAGCCTTCTGTTTTTGTACCTTTCCATTCCTTAAACAAGTGAGCTTTTTGCATAACAATCAGGAGGTTTAACTAACTTGGTGCATGCAAAGGATCTGCCATAAGACCATGCCTTAATATAGAGCACATTAATTAATGATAGTTCAGATTATATTCACATGTTTACAAAGATAAAGACATGATTTAGTTACAAAATCAACTAGCTTTAGTTAGGAAGTACCAACACTCTCTTTAGCATTATGCCAAATCTCAAAGTCAAACTCAGATCCAAGGTTAACAAAAATTACCAGACAGTTCTGCAACTCTTATATGCTTATGTTAACAAAGAAAGAAACTGCCACATCTCCACCATTCAAGTGTCGTTTCTAACACTTGCACATCGGTTTTAAAACTCACACATCTCCTAAAATGATTCTTAGGTTTTCAACCAAGTCTCCAACCCTATGTTCTGCTCCCATGTTTTTTTCAGTTGTTATGGTCAAGACAGCTCAAGAAAGCAAACATTTCACAATAGCCTAAAATTGTAATAAACCTGGAATGGAACGATAGAATGCGTTGACCACATGGTCTTGGTTTTTCATGAGGTAGGCAGCTTGACCAGAATAGGCCAAAAGAAGGCAAGGAAATACGACTGTGGTGAAAGCAAGCTGTACAGCTGAAACTGGAAAATGGGCTAGATCAGCAAAAAGTGCCTCTGTCCCTGCACTAGTTCATAAATAATCATGAGAATACAATGGTTTCAGTTTATATGTAATTTACTGCTTCATGAACTCATAGTTTACCTGTGATACTAAGCATGATCCCACCCAGGGAGGTCCAACCATCTCTCCCTCCCCTTTTGAAATACCGATATATATACACTGGAGAAAAAGCTCTGAGAACACTGCTATCATATTTCCAAATGTTGAACAACCCAATACCTCCAATTAACAGAAACCAAAGTAGCACAACTGGAGCGAAAAGCCACCCTACTTTATCAGTACCATAGTGTTGCATGCTAAATAGGGCGACTAAGATGATAACAGCAACCACCACAACCACATCTGTTGCACCAAACAGATTTAGACTCGAGAATACCAGTTCAGAGGAAGACAAAAGAGTTTAAAATCAAATGTTAAAGAAGAGGTCACAAAAGGAAAACACAAGATGTGGTATAGTTAGTAAGGAAATACCATTACTCATCTTGGGATGGTCTAACTTGATTCCACCAGCTGCTGAAAGAACTGTAACAATAGTTTAGTTAAGCATCTCATACAATTAAATCAGAAAGAGAGTATAACAATACCACGATAACAATATTGAAGAGATGATAAACGCTAGAAGTGAAGATTTTTTCCAGATATGTTTCTAATATAGCAAACTTTAGTAAAAGACACCAATAGTGGTGAGCACTCCTATTGTCATCCAAAGTAGGATTTCCTTCACTCTTACCTATTTCAATGAGGACCAAAATAACATTTGTATATTCTTCATGTGTTAAAAGGTATAAACAGAACGTTTTTAAGCCTCTACTCTCACTGAAGCCTTAAATGCATATGATGGAAATTTTTTACTAATGGAAGTCGTTCACATAACACCTAAACATTCCCCACTTAACGAATATCACCTTAGTTCTAGTGGTCATATCAATATCAATGTTTCTACCTGTGCAAGATTCAGCCTAGATAGCAAAATTGTTCATTCTTTGGTACTTTCTAGGCATTCAATCTTGACTGCCACTTCATTCACTTTTTTTTAGTCCTACTCATCTTAGAACCTCTTAATTTTTAATATTTGATTTTTCTTTGATATCCTTACAAAACAAGAAAACATAAAAGGACACTATAATAGTGAACTCTAATGCAAAACTGGAAAGGTAATTCACAATATCTCATATCTCCTGATGGTGCTGATGGAGCGAATAAATAAAATTAAAAGTGGAGAGATGATGACAGTGGTGGAGTAGTTAGTGGTAATGCTGTTATTGTTTTATGATGCAGCATGGTGACTGGTGGCAGTGGAAGTGCTTATGCCTGTCTTCTGCCAATTTTCCTAGCTCTATAGGCAATTACTCCACCCATTTCTACACTGAATTACTTCTAAATATATTTTCAAACATAAATTGGTTTTTTCTTGTGCAAGGAGAAGTACTTCACAGGTTCAAGATTCTATAATGCACCAATTCTTTTTTGTACTAGTTTGAGCTCGTAAGTACCAATTCCAGTCTACGAAGCAATAAAACCAGGTAAAAATTGGATCCAATGATGATTATTTTATCAATGTGGGAGAGAAGCAACTTTTTGCAAGAAACCTTCTAACTCTGCTTCCTTTGCTTTGCAAAAAAGAAAAAATGTTACCCACAAAAATGAATCGTGTAATTGTTTTTAAGTATTATCTTCTCTTCAGTGCAATTTATTAAAATCCAACTAAACCACTTAAATCAGAAACATAAGCAAGAAAAATTTGGTTAGATGATATCTTCTGAAATGTAATAAATGTGTACATTATGATGGCATACATCATGAGATGTGATCAACCAAGATAATGATACTGAAAAGTGAAACAAAACATTTTTAATTTTCTTTTTTTTATTCTTTATGATAATTATATGCATTACAGGACCATGATTTAGCAGTTGTATGTTCTGATCCACATCCCACCTAGTGGGATTAGGGCTCGTGATTTTTGCTGTTGTATGTTCTGATCTTCATACCAAATCACATTATATAACAGACTTATATCTCCACAAGTAAAGAGAAGAGTAACTAAGACTTCAGATGGGTCGAGCATGGAGGAAATGTACTTCATATGGAGTTATACCTGATATAGCTGGTGTTAGAATTCCATCCCCTATCACCATGCAAGTCCCAACAAGGACAAGTATAAGAAGAGCATTCTTCCTAGATGCATTTTTCTCCAACCACCTCTTGGTTTTTGCAGCACACGGATGCTCATGTAAAGCACTACTACGACTATATGTTGTCAGTTCCTCATCTGTCCGATGTTGGTTAGGGATTGTGTTTACTTTTGCATGTCGACAAAGTAGGGAATAAAGAGCAAATGTTCCACCTGCACAATAAAAATCAATTCAAAGTGATGCCTCATCAATATCACCAAGGGTGGTAGACAATCATGCTTTCTTACTGGTACAAGTGTCGAGCAGAGAAAGAAAAAACATTTAGTAAGCAAAGATTGAAACACTAACGAACATTAGTTAATATCATCAATAAGTGAAAGTATGTTGCAGTACATGTAATAAATCAGTCTGAGTTGATTTTAATATGGATTAAGTACAAATAAGAATACTATGGTGTAGCCCCCACGGGCATGGTCTAACGGTAAAGCACTTGAAGGATAACAGGAGTGTTGTGGGTTCGAATCTCAGTGGCAGCTGGTGGCATTTTATTTGCTGGCTTGTTGCCCTTGTGGAGAGAGGGTCTTGGTGCGCCCTGTCCCCCCTCCGGGGGTCCAGTCCACACGACGTGAAGGGGGTCCACAGGGAGGGTAGCCATATCTCAGGAGGTCCACTTTGGGTGTGTATAGGTTGGGTCCGCATCTGGATTTACCCGAGCGTGCATCAGGGGGAAAGTCATTGCCCCTTAGGGACTAGTTGGGCGTAAGTCCGGATACCCCAAGTGAATAAAAAAAAAAAGAGAATACTATGGAGTAGATCACATTGCAACCTTTCACAATTAAATATAATGAAAGGAACATCTGGATTCAAGATGAAGAGGGAAATCTTTAGAGATGCATGGGATATAATGGTCCTACAGAAGATGGTTCATGGATAGAGATGATTGAAGGGCTAGATCCATATAGTCAACCCCACCAGTGGGATTAAGGCTTGTGATGATGGTGAAAAGCACTCTTGTTTTGGGCTTCCTGACCCAATGCATTTTTCTGATATAAATTATAGAATACCCCAACAAAAAATTTGCCTACAATGGTCATGCTCGCTGCTCTAATTCACAATTTTCTGGATCCAAAGCATGCACCACCATATGTCACAGCACAAATCCATACGCTTCAATTACATCTGAATTCTATTGTCACAGTGTAAATGTCGTGGCACTAAAGTTATTTCACATCTTTGTAATGGGGGTTTGCAAACTTTTTAGTTGGAGTTTTCAGGTTCTGATGATTAAACAGTAGAACTACAAGCATCATATTGAATTTGAGCTCACCAGTGTTTGAACAAATATTAAAATGGTCACCACCAGGTTCATGCTCATTTTAAGCATCTCGAAGCACTGTAAGTATAGCATTTTAAGAATGTCCTCTAACCTTCAGACATTATTGTCGTAGAATTTTAAGATTAGCCACAATTGGCAGTTCAGCAGATGATATGTGATTTTTCCTCTGTTACACTGATACTTCATATGAATCAGGTTACAATTTTTTGACTCGAACACCATGACATCACAGTCCAGGTCACATGGATAATCTAAGTCAAGAAGAAACTGATCTATCTGGTGATTCATTCCATTGCCAGCGCATATCCGCAGAGCTAAAAAGTGATAAACTCAACTGCTAATGGAGCTGAAGTGATAAACTCAACTACTGATGGATTAAATTGCATAATCTGTATAGAAACTACTGATGGAAGTCTAGAATTCATATAACCGACCCCACATAGTGGGATAAAGGCTGGATATGTTGTTGTTGTTGTTGTATAGAAACATATTTTCTTTGGAAGACCTACACCAAAGCATCAGCACACCCACTAGAGCATGCACTGTCCTTGTCAAACTTATTCAAGCACATGAACTATGAACGTTTCCCAGACAGGATATTCAAGAAACTTTTCTGAGCTTTGTTTGAAAAAAAATTGAATACCACAGAAACTACAAAAATAAAAAAATGAACTTCTATAATCACCTGTCTGGTATAATTTTCCTTTTATTATAAAAGGGAAGGGACTGCTCACATTCTTCGTGTTTTCACGTTCTTCAAATGGAAACATACAGAAATGCCCTCAAGTGCTTGGGTACTAGACTGAGTAGCAGGTAGATACAGTGAGCATGTTTCCATAAGCTTAATAATTGGATGTTGACATTCTGGAGTGTCAGCATTAATGCATCTAAAAATTAGCATTGCCTTTTTTTAATTCCTTATTTATAACTAATTTCATGCATTTACAACTTTCCTTTTGATAAGTTGCTTAGTTGTGGAGATTCCCAAATAGGGAATTGATATGTTTTTCCATTTGTTGTCTATGTTAAGTCACACAAGATGGTGAAATTATGAATACAGATGTCCATTATTATTTTAAAAGGAAAGAAAGAGTAATTTCCCGTCAGATTTTACTTCTAGTGATCATAAGGCTGAAAATAACAACAGTTCCAATAAATCTCGATTTTGCTATTGCAAGTTGAGAAACTGGGATTGACCTACCTTGACCATTGTCATTTGCCTTGCATACTATAAAGACGTACTTGAGCAGCGGAATAAGAGTAAGGGAATATATAATTAACGATAAAGCACCAATAACATCTTCTCGATCTCTGATTCCATGAGGAAAAGTATTGTTAAACACATATAAGGGAGATGTTCCCAAATCTCCGTATACCACGCCAAGACTCTGAAATGCAAGTTGCAGAAGCAATACCATCGAGAATTTCTGCAGGTTTCAGAAAGCAAATCAGGAAACAAAAGAAAAATACAGGTCAACTACATATCGTTTTTTTTTTTTTTTATCTTAAGCTAAGCAATCCAAAAGATAATAGAAGGGAAATCCTGGAAAATGAACACTGCCATCAGGTTTTATGACAAGAATATCAATGATTTGGTGATAATCGAATCTAAAAATGTCAACAAATTAGAGAATAATACTGAAGGAAAACACCAGTAATTTTTTTTTGTATCTCACCATAAGCAATCGCTTCCCCATAGCACACCAATTTTAAAATCATCAGTCACGCTACATGAATGCAGTAACATTTATGCACTAAACTCCATTCTTTTATTCATCATTTTCAGACGAGTGATTCAGAATTATCAAATAAGTAGCACAAATACAATAGAAATAGTCAGAAACATCTTAGTTAAAAATTCAAATTGATAGACAAAAGATCACCTTTTAAGTAAATTTCACAAAGCATTAATTCAGTACATCCATAAACTACTTTCTTGTTAACAAAGACCTAGAAAGAGTTAATGTTACTAGAACAATATTATCAATATATATATGTGTGTGTGTGTGTGTGTGAATATATTAGAGAGAGAGAGAGAGAGAGAGCGAAGCGAAGTGGAAGTTGGACCTTCTCTCCGTACATGTTTTTGAGCTTTGCAGCTTCTTCATCCATGGGCTGGTCGATCTTCTGCTCCAAAACCCACATGCTCCCTTTGTTCTCAGTTCCATCTTCAATTTCCACTCTAGTAGCCATGCAAAGCTTCTTTTTAACTATCCGATTCCAACCCACAAGCTCACAAACAAAACCCAATTCCCCAAATTGAATTCCCAGTCCGATTCCAAGCTCACATCAAACTCAAAATTGAAGCCCTCAAGAAAGACCGAAAAACTCGAGGACGCTCGCAAGTAAAAGCCCACAAAATACTCTTTGAAAGGACAAAAAGCTACACTTATAAAGGCTAAGACAGGATTGGGGATAGAACAGCTCAACAGAGCATCATCATATATATCCGAGAGAGGGCAAAACCCAGATGGAGATTTTTGATAATCTATCTGTTGTACCAAAACGAGTGGGGTCAGCTCAATCACCCAGACAATTTCAGCCACAGAACCGAGGGAAAATTCCACCCTCGAATGATGCAAAAACCACTCAACTTGATTGGATTAACCAATTTTGTGACAAAATAACACAAGAACCGAAGGCTGCAAATAAAAGTCGGCTCTTCTTTCTTTCACTGCAGAGCAGAAGCGGTTCCAGAAGCAGAGTTTCTCTCTGATGGATTAACAAACAAACAAACTTTCCACGGCGTTGTGGAGAGAGAGAGAGAGAGAGAGAGAGGGTCAGTTGTTGATTGCATCCGACAGGCCCGTCTCATCAGCACATCTCAGCAGAGTAACGTGGAATTAAAATATTAAATGCTTCTCCTTTGGCGGATATTATAATAATCCAACAGAGAAATCACTCATTTCTGCCGCGGAAGGTTAATAACAAATTCTGTACGTTTCAGTGATTTGATTTCACCGCACTTACGCGTATAAATTCAATCCAATCCCGACATTTAACTCTGGTTTTTCCTGGACGATGGATAAGCTCTAACTTTTAAAATATATAAATATTTGTTAATATATATATATATATATACTTTATGTCAAAATTATAATTGATAGTTTAAATTTAATCTTTTAACTTTTACACAACAATTTAAATTAAGGTGACTTGCTGTAGTGTACAGTACAGTGGTAAATTTAGTTAGAAAAAATCTCGGAAGTGACGTACGTTGGTTTCTAAATCCAGTTAAAAGTTGAGCAAACTTTGGTTGAATTTTAATAAATTTTAACATCGACATTTATTGGACCATTTCAAATGTGACACCTAAATTGTCACGTGGGTGGCTTGGCTGGGTTTAGAAATCTATTAAGTTTTCAATCTTTAGTTAATTTAGTTTTAAGTTATTTCTGTCTTCAATGTTAAAGGTTAAGAGTTTAAATATCATTTATGTGATTTTGTTTTTTTAAGTAAAATATATCAAAAATATTTTAAAAATTCAATTTATTAGTATAGTTTTATAATTCTAAAATAAAATATTTGGTTGCAGAATAGAATAAATATAAATAGTTAATGAAGCCGGGACTTAATAATAATTTATATAATTTGTATTTTAATTATAATTTAATTAATTACATTATTAAAATGCAACCTTGCAGGGATCAAAAAAAATTGAAAGCCGATAAAGAACTTATTCTGTTTTCATGGGGTCACTGTGCAATATAGTGATGGGAATGAAAAGGGGGGCATTACAAGAAAGCATAAATATTCGTATCTTGTTGGGCTTCTAAGATTGGAATAATCTTTAATCATTCAATAAATTCCGAACGATGTCGAGATGAGGACAATGACAAGAGTAATTCATCCAAATGCTATACATTTTAATGAAAACCAAACTATAAATATCATTTTTATTTTTATTTTTTTGCATTAAGCAGTCAAAATAATTAAAGATTATTTGAGATATGATGAGGGAAACAATTCAATTTTCATTAATTTAAAGGCGTCTAAAACTGTAAATCTGTTGGAACTGATGAATTGTCATAAATTCCTCATATTAAAAAAAAAAAATATGTTGGAATTAATAGATTTTAAGGGTGTGAGTCGAAAGAGTCTTCAAATTGTAAAGTGTTATTTAATGTGAAAAAAAAATCTCGCATTGAAAATACTTTTATGATGCGCTCCAATCACTAAAGTCAACTTTCAAAAAACTAGAGTCAATTGTCATTTGAGTGGAAATCAACTGTCTAAGAGAGGTTCTCGGTTAAATCGAATCTGCATATTAAATTCTCAACTAGGTTAATTGTCATCCGAGTGAATGATTTTTAGTAAAGGATTCAAAGTTTCATGAGATGGTACAATCTAGATGGCTAGATTGTGCCCAAATCTGAAAAGATGCAATATGAAAATTCAAATGAATCCAGGTTAAATAACATGACTTTTCACGATTGGATTGGATACTTGAAAACTATAAATAGAACTCTCCTAATTCCATTTCTATCATCCAAAATCAATTCAAGTTTATTGATTCCATACATTCCGTCTCTAATATACTTCCTCACTACATTAATTCTCTATTACTTCCAAATACAAGAGTTTTTAGTATTGTATTATATTAATTCTTAAAAAAAAAGGTATTATATCTTAGGAGGCAGACATCCATTCATCATTTAGTATTATTGAGGCGACGAAATCTGTTTTAAGAGATTTATTTTGACATACCTCACTTCAATTCGATTTTATATTCTTTTTCAAAATCTCATTTCATTATACTGTCGCATTTCTATTTTATTGTTAAATGTGAACATTTTCCTAGATACTTCAAATTTGTAACAACAAATTATACATTATTATGTATATTCCACAAGATTTTATAACTATTACTATTTCATTTGTAAGGGAGTCTTTTATTTAGGGATTTAAATTTTGATACTCGCAAATAAGATTAGTTTGAGTTTTATATTAACTCAAACTCATATTCGAAATCAATCATAATTAAATTTAAATTTTCATAAAATATAAAAAAATCATGTTGATGTCAATTAGGCCAAAAGATAGAATTAGAACTAGATCAAATTGAAATAAACCAAAAAAAAAAATTTAATACAATCATATTAGTTCATTAGATTCTTAAATTTACCCAAAAAAATAATAATTAGGCACTCTTAAAATCAACTTTTTGAGTTATTTTTTATTTTTTTTAATCTTGGATTTCTACACATAATTTAATAGCTTCAATCGAAATATGTCATACATTTTAACACCCTTTACACTTTAAAAAAAAAAAAAAAATTGTCTTAAGTCTTAACCATCCACTGCTAATTACTGTTACAATGAATAAAAAAATGTTGCTAGCGAGTGCCTTCGTTAATCAGGATGTCACATTGAAAACAAATAATTAATCAAGATTGACAATTCGTTTCACCAAGTCTGGATGCGCGTACCTTCGTTAGATGGATTGGATCGCAGGACTAGACAATTATATCTTCGATTATTAGATTGGGATCGTTGGATTAAACAATTTTCTTAGGTTATTAGAATCTAATCATTGCACAATCACGTATTAAAATTTGCTGCAGAATGCGGATGTCACATGGTGGCGGTATATTTAAGTATATATTTCTTTTTCGCTTGTTTAGTGATCCATTAGTCAGTAGACATTATAACATCAGTCTTGTTTATAATATTTGATTGAGATTTATTTGTTTTCTTTTAAAAATGGGGGAGCTTGAAAGTCAATTGCACAATTACATCTCCAAGCAAATTATGAATTTATTTATCCTCAAATACTATAGTTATTTACAATTTTATTCCTTCTCCTTTATTTCTCAGTATTTTCTATCGTTGGCTCTCTCTAACTGCTCTATTGCCATTGCCTTTGTCGTCTCCATCTATTTCACAGCAACCATCAGCCGTTGCCTCTAGACCCATTTTCAACAATTGCCAACTCCAACCTCTATTGTTACTTTTTTTCATGTACGTCGTCTCTTTCATTATCAGCGTCTTCTTTCTATCTTTATGTGTGTATATATATATTTAATATATATATTATATTAATATATTTTTAATAATTATGTATAATTTATTAATATATAATTGTAAATATTTTATCTATTAGACATCAATTTATAATTTATTTTTATAAATTTTATTTGTATTATTTAATAACATGTATATTTTTATTTTTTTGTTAAATTCTAATAATTTATTATTTTTTTCAAATCAAACACATAACTATATAAACAACAATTTAAAATGTATTTATTCAAATATGTTATTAATTTAAACATTAGCCACCTTTTAAGCTTTACATAACTTCAAACTAAATAACTTATAAACAACTATATCTCTGTCTATGTAGACAGACTTTAATGGATTGTTCGTATTAATAATAATAAGTAAAGTGACCGTGTATATAAAAATACATAGATATTTAATGGGATATGGGATTTTTTTTTATTTTTAATGGGATTTTTTTTTTGGTATTTGCTGTCGTTGCATAGATATTTTATTTAAAAAAATAGATAGTTTTTTTTTTTTTTTTGTTATTGATAAGGGGAAAGTCCTTTCCATGGTGTCATTTATTTGTCAATATTCTATAGTTTGGCAAATCTATTATTTAACTAGGGGTCTTCTTTCTCGTTGCTTGCTAGTGGCCACAAAAATTGAATTCAAGGGGCTGAAGACGCGCACCGCACGTGCTTTTGATTGGAGGTCTACTACGAGTTGATTATTGGGTGGATTTACAGTATTTGTTCATGTAGAACAAAAAGTTTAACATAATCGTGGTTTCACACGCATACATATACACATTAGTACATCATCGATACATATATACACTTAAGGCTTGTCCCGTATCTACTAAATGCGAAAATTATACTTTGTATTTTTAAAATTTTATTAAATTACAGAATATAGGTTTTACATTTTAAAAGCTATATTAACTTCACTTTAGTGTGATATTTAAAAAATAAATAAATTAGATCTAACATCTTTATTATTTAGCAAAGTGATACAAATATTCTTAAGTAATATTTGTTAACTAAGATATAAATTAAAAAATATAAAATATGAAGAATATTTTAAAATTTTATTATTTTTAATGTGTTTGTTAAATTTATCTGACAACCATTAAAAAATAGGTCACTTGATTTCTTATTTGACATTTTTCAAATATGTTTACCTCCCACACTTTCTAGATAAACATATATTGGATCTTACAAATAAAAAAAATTGACGCATATATTCTTCAGTACATTTCAAAGAATTTAATAAATAGTTTGATAAAAATTTTATAATGTTTCATAGATTTATTTTGATTCAAAAATCATTCAAATCTTATTTTAATACAACTTTATTTTACTTATTTTAACAAATATTATATTAACGTATAAAAAATAACAAAAAACCAGCCCTACAAATCAACTTATTACATAAATAAGCTATTTTATCGATATGCGTAAATTCTCTATTTTTTTCTTTCTTTTATTTTTCACAAACATTAATTCTTTCCCAGCCACTACTACATTTCATTCCTTTCAACAACCATTTTTCTAGAATGGCAGCAATAATTTCCGTCATTTTTTGCTAACCCTTTGTATTTTTCTTCTGCTCTCTAGTCCGAATCAAATATTCAATTTTGTAGAGATGCAAAATTGAACGCTGCAAAGAAAGCCTTCGTTTAGAGACTCTACAAATTAATTGAAGTGTCTTTACAAGTTGATCAAACTATTTGATCGTAAATCAAACCCCAATAAAGATAGTCACCAAGAAACTATTTAATTTCTTGATTGATAATTATAAGAGAGGGAGAAATTTCAATACAATCATAAGAAGAGGACAATTATAAGAAAAGGAGAAACTTCAAGGACAATCGTAAGAGGGAGACAATTATAAGAAATGGAGAAACTTCAAGACAATCGTAAGAGAGGAAGAAACTTTTGAAGGGATTAAACGTAACTTATTATTGTTAAATTAATCACAAAGTTTTAATTTTTTTAAGTTGTAGTTTATATTTTTTATTCAAATCCTTTTTTTGTTAAGAAAGTGGAAACTAGCCAGCTTGTCGGTAATTTTAAAAATAAAACTAAATATATTACTTCACATTGACAAAAATGTGCTTATGTGTAAAAATGTAATTAAGAAAAGAATTTCCATATCTTTCCTCCTTTCTCTTATTCTTAATTATCTTCACTATTGCAGTAAAGGCCCATCTGTGAGAACTTTTAATTGTCAGCCTACAGCATGAGAGGTTGAGTTTATTGCCAGTCAACGCCCTCTAAATTTAGTGCGACCAATTTCTTTGAATGAAATTATTTAAAAAAACAATAATAATAATAATAATAATACTTAAAAAAAGGCGCACAGCCAGATATATTAATATTATAACAAAAGAAGCGAATATCCATAAAGATATTCCAGCAATCACAGCCAGCCACGTGAGTTCGTACCCATCCAGTAGTCGGCCCCACGAATTTGACAAGGTGAAGGTCGGGTCTTCTTGGCAGCAGAACCAACAGGGCAAGGCAACTCAACTCAACTCAACTCAACTCGGACTTTCATTTCTGACACGTCAGCACGTCATTCCGAGCGTGAATTTAATTAACGGAAAGATTAGTGCATTGAAGTTTGACACTCTCATTCGGAATCGGGAGGAGGAAAACGTGACGGTAAACGTTAAAGCCAAACGTGTCCCATGCGGATCCCCGAGACGTTGAATTGCACCTGAAGTCTGTTCAATTACGTTACGTCTCTTGTAACGTCAGGTAGCGGCTTAGGCGGCGCCGTCTGTGTTTTTGGTTTTTAATAATATTTTTATAATATAAATTAAAAAATGAAAATTTTATATGAATAAGAGAGGTAATCTGTGAGATATTATTAAAAGACAATTTGATCATGTGAATCAAAAATTTATAATTAAAAATAAGAAAACAGAGAAATAGAAAAAAATCGAAATATGCTAATAAACAATAAACAATAAATTGAAATTAATATAATCGATTATACTTAAATCTTTTTAAATATAGTTGTCTGTTGTGTGTCATTTTCCCTTACCAATAAAAGTCAATTGGAATTTATTGTAAGATTTTCCGTAGCATGATAATGACCTATAAGAAAATGTCGTTTCCCATAAGACTCTGATAAATTAGATTTTATTATTTATAAAAAGGTTTGTATATTATTAAATGTCAGATTAAATTTGATCTGTAAACAAGTAAGTAAATAATTTGAGTTATTTGCATAGAAATTTCATGTGATTTTTATATTTTATTTTTAGAAGTTTATATAAATACCTTGTCAGTTTTTAGAAGGTTTGTATTTAATTAAAATTTGTTAATCTCTCTAATCTATATATATATTATAACAAAACAGGCGTCAAATTTTTTTCTTGTCCATTTTCACTTTCTATTTCGATATTTTATTATATTTTATTTATTTTTTTGCTTATCCGAAATAAAATTTTTATAAGTCATTAATTAAGTCTAGATTCGTGGAAAATGTGTAGTTCTTAGAATCTGTAAATGGTTTTATTCATGGTTGAATAGTATTTGGAGAATGTGTAAGCATGCTGGTATATGAAGAGGCAAGATCTAATTCATATTATTAATTTTTAAATATTAACATAAAATTTTAATTGAAATAAATTATAGAGAATTTTTTTTTTTAAATAAGAAGAAATCTTGAGATATCAAGTAATATTGTCAAATACCAATTGCCAAGTATATTTTTTAGAAAAATAAATTTAATTTTTTATTTTATTTCTCATAATTTACCTGTCATTCTCTCTCAATAAAGCCACCACGCAAAACTCTAAAACCTTTAATTAGTTTCATACAAAAAAAGTACAAATCTTATATATGTTTATGTTACTACTTAATTTTGAAAAATAATTCGTTTGTAGGTTATTTTAAATTAGTTATTTAAGAAAAATTAAATTATTTTAAATAAGTCATTTAAGTTATTTTGACAAAATTAATATTTTGTATAGGCTATTTATATTTATCATATGTTGTCATATTTCTGTTGAAAATTTTATTATGTTTTATATTTTTATTATTTATGTTACTAATTTATATAAATTACATGTTGTCTTATTATTTATTATTTTATATAATCTATTTATATTTATCATATGTTAAATTAATTATTAATTTATGAAAAATATATAGTTCTTGAAATCTGTAGATAGAATTTATGATTGTGAAGTTGTCAATTTTAAATAAATTCAATATATATGAACTTTCGTGCATCACACGAAATAAACTAGTTACAAAGATAAAAGTGAAAAATATATTCTCAATAATGTTTAAAAAATGGTTTCTTCCATGGTTAGTTCCAAATCTATTGGAACTCATATGAAAGTCTACATTAATATTAAATTGTTGACAAGAACTTTACCTGTCAACTAAAATTATTAAATCTTATGAGTCATGTCATATAATACAACTTGTAATAAAGTAGAGTATTAGATAAATAATTATATTTTGACTTACAAATCAAATCGATCATTATACTTTAGAAAATTCAATAAATTATTATATTTTTACATTTGAAGCTAAATTAATTATTTTACTTTAATCATGGCCAAATTTCAATCATGTGGGGCTATTTGTATCGATCCGAATTGATTATTTACAACTATATGGGCTTCTTCTGATTTGAGATAGAATTAGCACTGTTTAAAAACGTTAACATATTTTGTAATGGCTAATGCGGCCTTAGGTCTATAAATATAATAGCTCAGTTGAGCATTTTTTAAGCATTGTGGCTAATTTTCTTTAGGCATGAAAGTACGACGACTTATTTAGTTATTTTAAACTATAGTGATGAATTTGGTTTTTGAGTTTAAATACAATAATTTATTTGACGCTTCTTTATTCGCAATATTAGCAATTAATGATAAAATGTAGGATTAGTAAACTATAGTCTATAATTGAAATTACCTAAAAAGTTAGACAATACAATTAAAAAATAAAAAAATATAAAATTAAGATAAAGTTTAAGTAACTAAATTCATAAAGGAACCTAAACTTACTTCTAAAAATAAAATTAAATTATAATAATCCCCGTATAAATAATCCAAATTACATTCATCTACCCCTAGATTACCCAAAAATTACATTAAAAAATAATGTCGACATTCGGAATTGGTTGACCGTGATTCGTAGGCTCACAATGAGAGAATGAGCCCAAAGATCAAGAGGAGAGACGAAATAGAACCAATGATAAATTGTACGTAATGAAGTTTTTATGTGGTTTTGCCAGAATGATGCCTACTCTACGACTGTTCTCTGCTTATTCCAGCAGAGTAACAGTATATTATTGTTCATCCCCCTACAATGGTGTTTTTGACCCGTATTTATAGTGTGTGGTGTTTTATAATTTTCACAAAATCTATAAATTGAAGGATAATATCACGAAGGACAAAGTGTCCTTATCAATTCCATAAAATCGGGAGTGACTTCCGCTTTACCAGAGATTTGGTTTACTTTAGATAAAGTAGATGGGTCCTTACTTCCGATTGTTCTGTGATCTTATTGTTATGCGAACTGAACGGTTAAGCCAGCGAGCTGAAAGTATCGTTAAGAGCTCGTTTGGTTAAGCCAGCGAGTTGGGAGCATTGCTAGAAGCTCGCTCAATTTTGCAGTTTCAGCTCGTGTCTCAATGACGTGTGATTTTATTCTGACGAGCTCAGTCTTGGACTTATTGGGCTTCAGGCAATTGGGTCGGCCTGCTGGATTGAGTCCAACCCATAATAAGTGGTCCAAAAAATATCCATAATAAATAGTTTAATAAAAAAATTACACAAAAATATTATCTTTCATCATATTTTATAGTGTTTTATTTGAATTTAAAAAAAATCAAGATACCCTCAAATCTTCATTTCTCAAGTGAACTAACATAAAATTCTTTTTTTTTTTTTTTTTTTATGAAATCTGGTGCATTAGTGCGGATAGGATCGCATCCAAAACATAAAATTCTTTTTTTGATAAGTAATATCATACCATTTATGTCCTAGTGGAGAATAATAAAATTTAAACTCAAAATATCATGTTCGCCAACACTATAATTGAACGCTAAATATAAAACTTAAATTTGTATAATTTTTGAAAGAAAAAATCTGGCAAGATTATTTTCTATTTTTCAAAATCTTCAAATTTAGTTGTATCGAACCAAACTAAACTAGACCCAAAGACTCAATTTGGTTTAATACCAAATATAACTTGGTTTTATTTTCAGTCGTAGGGTTTAAAAGAATAGATTTTCGATTTAATATATGTGTAAGATCGAAAACTAATTTACAATATCATTTAATATATAAAATATTTATAAACTATTTTACTATATATACATATTTGGACTCGGGAAAGAGAAAAGCCCTAACCGTTAGTTGTCGTCTCTTTCATCTCACACGCTTATCTTATTTTTTTTATATTCTAAATTCAGACAATAGACAAAATGTTTTTTAATATACATTCTAGAGTTGTTGGAGCGATTCTAACCCCCAAAGTGTAATTAAGTAGGGCCCACTCTCATTTTGTTGATTTTGTTTAATTTTTTCTCTCCTAACGTGGAATATGGAGTACATCAACTATGATTGAATACTGGATCAATTCGATTGGAAATATAATAGACATCGGTCATTGACTAAGGTTTGCTGAAGGGAAATTCTATCGCGAACCCGAAAAATTACAGCCTGCCTGCCTGCCTTCCACATCAATCCACATCACAAACCAAACCAAGCCACTAAATTGACACATCCCCACCAGACAAGAGTTGTAGCATCTGATCTAACTAATGACAATCATCATTCATATAATTAAATAACTTCCAAAGAAGCCGTGAATATGTATCCTTTACACGCACTAACTAATGGTTTCACAAATACCATCCATCCTTACTTATATTTTTATAATAATAATATAAAGTGCATTTTCTCTTTAGTGTAATTGAAAAGAGGAACTGGTGTCGAGTGCATTGGTGAGTGTAATTGTTAATTCTCGTTAGTCGCTACGAAATATCATTTTTGTTTAAGAAAATATATTGGCTATTATGTGTGTCCATGAATTAATCTAGCATTAGTGAAAAATATTATTTAAATCAGGTGCCAATTATTATTATGTAAAACAAGCAACCACCCATAAACATAATGACAGTATCGGAGCGAAGCCCTGAGCAGGCCGAGCCTGACGATTTGGGGCTTCAGAATTTGAGGCTTCGAGCTTAAGTAGGTGGGCTCTGGACCTCTGGCCGAATGAAGTCGATGCTTTCCCAGACAGTTGAAGGGATATGGGCCATGACTCAAAGCCATGTTGTCTTAGGCCCAAATAATGACCGAATATGGGTTTTTTTTTTATATGAAATATTTGTTTACTTTAATATTTTAAGCAAAAAAATATCATATGTCACATATAATAAATCTTATTTTCATTGTAAATTATGATTTTTTTTGTTGCTTGAAGTCAATTTATGTTGAAAAATATAATAATAAACTCATTTTCTTATTATATTTTTTAACACGCGAATAATAGGAATTCAGATTATTTTAATGAAATTCTAGTCCTTTGATTAAGAATGAAAGAAAATAATCCAATTCATCATTTGAAAAAAAATTAATCATAAAATTATGATTTAATTAACGTAACTTCTCATGCTATTAGTAATGTGAGATGAACTAAGAATTGAATTCAAAAAATAAAAAAAATAACTCAAGAAAAAATTGAACCATAATTCTTACAAAAAAAAAAGTTAATTAATAGTTAATTAGTAATAAATAAATTTTATTTATTTTACTCTTATTTTTAGTTTTCAAACAATTTTATTAATTAATTAATATTTTAAAATATAATATATTTATCATCAATTAATTAAATTATTTTATAGACTAGAATAAAAAAATAATATATAATAAATGCACTTTATGTACTTATTACATCTTAACCGTTGTACTTATAATAACACATTTATTTCACATTAACTATTACACTCAAAACAATGCATTACTTATCCAAATTATAATAGTGTTTATAATAATAAATACATAATGCATTGAAATTAAAGGCAGAAATATAATTTGCATGCTTTATGTACAAATAACATTGCATGTATACAAATAGGTCATAATTATCCTTACAATGCCAACTGAAAAGGCATAGAATTAATCATTCCTAATATTAATTAATGTGTATCGATACTACTAAATTTTACTGATAAATATAAAGATATTTTAGTTTGCATTAATTCGTATTGTATAAAACTCAATAATTTATATAAAACTCTAAGCCATTTTTAATATGAATTCAATGTATGATTATGATTTTTTTTTTTTTTAAGATTTATTAAGAACTAATCCATTGCAAGGAATTACGTACCAGCTGACGTGGTACATTTGAGTCCTACTAAAAATATATGGATGTTATCAACGAGTAGAATAATAATATAATAAAATATACTAAAAACTGCACGATGTTTGGCGGCATAGGTTTACGTGAAGTTCTCTTGTCGCTGCTTCTTCCCCTCGTCATGGCTGATGCTCTGCTCTTCACTCCTCCCTCTTCCAGGCAAATGCCCGAGAAATTACTCAGCAAGCGTCGCCGAAACTTCGCAGAAACGCAACCCAGAAAGCGTCGCTCCCTTTCTGCCCAGAAAAAATTATGTGTTTTCTTGGGTGCAAAATTATGTGTTTTCTTGTTGACTCAACCCGACGACCTTGGCTCTTCCAACCCCATAAAATCAGACATAATCTGGGTGCTCAAGCTCAAGGTACTGACTTCTTTCGGTTGTTTCCTGCTTCAGTGTGTTCCGTAGTGCGCTCATTGATTGCACTATCTCCTCCTTTTTCTGCGTCTTCCCCCAGCCCCAGGTATTGGTTACTTCTGCTTCAAATCTTTAAATCGGTCGCTTTTGTTTTGATAGATAGATAAATTGCTCTGGATGGGAATTGGATTTCAATAACTGTTTAAATGGTGTAGTGTGGTGTAGTATATATCTACTACGTCGAATTTCAATTCTTATGCTGTTTAGTTCCTTCTTCAACTGTCTTGTTCTTAATTACCTCAACTAGAAAGGGAAGATCCGGATAGTATTTTCTGGACGTGCATGTTAGGGAATATTTTGTAGCTTTGATATCACTTGTTAGGACTAATCAAATAGAAAATTCTGAATCAATTATCATAGAGAAGTAGAATGATGAACATAAGCGTGCAGAAAATCAGAGGCACATATATTTAATGCTGTTCGGCTAAATGCCTGCGTTCAAGGGCAAAGACGTGCAACATATTCCATAATATAAGAATGGGATTTACAATAAAATGATCAAAAAAATTTTACAACCGTAAACTCAAATGCGTTTGAGCCCTTAAAAGCATAAAATATGCTCACACTCCCTACCATTCGCACCTGAGAATATATATAGGAGTTATATGGATGCCCTATTCCTCCTCTACAATGAATTGGATCAATGATTGGGCATGGTCCATGATGATGTTTAGAGGGTCGATAACCACTCATTCCACACTGTGTTCATACTCTTTTCAGGTTGTCCTCAACTCTGAGGCCGTCCTAGCAATCCTCAAGCCTGAGTATGTCTGAAAGTGGCTCTCTCCGTAAGAAAGGAGGGTGGGATCTAGTTCCTTGGTGGATCATCTACCGCTCAAGTTAGTCACTATACTTGGGAATGATGCAGTAGTGATGCAATAAATGCTTAAAAATGTTGTGCTTGAATTGTGGGACACCGAGCCTTTATATAGGTGGTCCAAGTAAGGGTGGCCAAAATGAGGCTACGTGGACAGTCAGATGTGATCCTTTGGATGACCGGGTGGACAGGTTATGGGCCCCAACTTGGGCCTTGGCCCATCTTAGGGCGCATTTGGGCTCTCTTTGTTGTAGGGCCTGGAGGTAGGCCTAGCCTTTTTGGGCCTTCTCTAGGACTCAATCTTCAAAGTTGGCTTATTCTAGGCTTTGTAATAGTGCCCATCATGAGTCCATAAATTCAAGACAAGCTTGAGAATTCTTCACGTTGGCTTAACTTCCACAAACATAATGAAGTAACCAAAATTTCTACCTTCTTTAATATACCCTAAGAAGGGCATAGCTTGAGTGCCATTGTTAGCCTCTAGTGAAATACTAACATTCGAACCAAGTTGGATCAAACTGGTCTATATAAAGGTGAATCTAGATGGCCTAAAAACCAAAGGTAGGTCAAAACTACAGCCAATCAATGAACCCAAATGCATCAAGAAACCAAAATCGCCTCAATAATAAATAGCTCAAATTATTGTCATGACCCAAGGATCCATAGAAGGATAATACAGTAATAGGTTGATAATAGTTGTTAGAAAATATTTTAGATATTTTAGCATTTGGTTAGAAGCACATGGGTGTTGTTTATGTAAACGGATGAGATTTTCATGCTTGAATTGATTGAATGAATTCTGATTCTGTCTCTACAATTCTCTACAATCTCCCTCTCATTTTCTCTCTACTTCTCTCCCTCATTTCTCTCTACATTCTTTCCCCCATTTCTGTCAATTTCTTCCTCTCCAATGTTTTGTTCTTGATTCTATTCCATCAGCTCCTTCCGATTGTCATTCCAATCTTAGGCTAAACCCTAGGAACATGACAAATTGGTATCAGAGTATTGTTCCTCGGCGGTTTTCTTATTGATTAATTTCCTACGGGAATTGACGGCTGTTGTCCAACACAAGGAGGACTGGTTATCGGACTTTGAAGACGACTACGGAAACTAGAAGCAGCGGTAGAATTGATCAAACAATTGAGTCGATCAATGACAGTAGGTGTGAATGTTAGGTGGAGCGAACTGAATTCAACAAATTCGGTTCCAGTTGGTCCGGCGGAGGAATGGCTCTTGGCTTGAAAAATTCGGAAGTGTTGTTCGATCAAAGAAGGCGACCTTGGTCGTGGAAGAAAAGCGGAAGGTTCGACAATTGAATTCTGGAGCAACAGGTTGGTTCACTGCTATTTTTTCGAGTCACCGCAGTAGCAATTCCGAAATTGAAGGTAGATCAGAGTGGCACAATTGAAGCGTATGGGAGATTCATAGTTGCAATGAAGCGAAGCTAATTCCATAGGAGATTTAGGCAATTCCATTGGTGAATTTCGATGTTTGGCGGAAGGTGGAAGGATACTCCTCTATTGTTAACTCCCAACAAAGATTTTTCGATTGAATGGTAAAGCCATTCCATAGGGCGACGTGTAGGGAGGCGACTTGTAGTGATTGTAACAGAGCAATTGGCTAGAAATTTTAGTCGACTTTGAAGGTGAGCAGGCTAGGCAAGTTTGACAAAGATTCCAACAAATATAGGGAATTATTGCAGCAGGTGGATCAGGAGAATTAGTAGCCCTAGGCAACTCTAGAAGGTCAATCAAGTTGTTGTAATGTGCGAATGATTCTCTGCCTAAATCAGGGTTGACTGGGTAGCGAGTTTATAGGCATTAACAACGATTATTTCTCAATTCCAACAGATAATAGCAACTGCTCGACCCTTAGTAGAATCAGCCAGAGCTGATCCTTGACCGGCGATTCCACCAGCTATTTGAATTCTGATGGAGGATGACATTAGGATAAAGTCGAGAGAATCTCAATTGTAGCAGAAGAATGCTTTATTTTCGGTTGTAATTGAGCCTCAATGGCAACCAAAGAAGGCTGCATTTTTAGGTGGCAGCAACGGGGATAAGGAGCAGTGTAGCCAGAAGAATCAAACATGGGAAAAGAAAATGGATAATCTGTTCAATCTAAGGCGCAAGGAAGCAAGTAGTGGGATTCATGAAGAGTGCGAGGAATTTGGCCATATGTTCCATGAGAAGCTGCAGGAGTTTGCGATGATATTGATCAAGAAATATCATTACAATTTCCCCGTTGAATACTTTGATGATTATCGCGGGAGTTTTAACAAAGAGGAATTCTTAAAAAAGGAGCAGCCAGAGGAGAAATGCAAATTCAGAAATAATATTAAAGGTGAATGGCATTATCAAAAGGGAATCTATAATGAAGGGCAGTAAAGGCAAAAAGAGAGTTAGAGGAACACCCTGATTCCTTTGGAAAGGAGGTTGTTGATGAGGATGATCCAGAGGATAATCTCGGAAGTCCAAAACAAGAGATGCTTGAGGCGTTCAATCAGTTGACAGGAATGACAAGAGACACCAAGGAATTTCTGGAATTGAAGAGGGATTCGGTTGCAGTGATTGAGAAGTTAGAAGAAGAAATAATACCCCAAGATGCACCTATTGAAAGGCTGCAAGGAAATAATAGGGAAGCAATTGATGAAGTGATAGAGGAAGCCAAAGCCAACTCGTTACCCTCGGGGGCTAGTGCATGGGCAGAAGGATTTGGTGGTGTTCTAGATCAGAAGTTGTGTGGGAAATGGAATAACATTGGATCAGGCAAATCCCACTGAAAAACTAGCCATCGGTGCGGATAATGGTGCTGAAGCCTTTCCTCAGATTTTGGACTTATCGAAATCTGAGGAACAATCAAATTTGGAACAAAATATGGATTTGACTTGTGTTAAAATAGGCAACGAGAAGGTGAAGACATCACTAGCTAGAGGAAAACTAAGCGATATAGTTGAAGGAGTCGAAGGGTTTGCTAAAGAAAACAAAACTATCACTACTGTGTTGGTTTTTGCTCCTACTGGAAAATCCAAGTTGTTGTCTACTGCCGGGTGGGATGAACCAATGGTTGATTGTGCTCTTAAAGTGGAGACCAATCTTGATTGGTCAGCTATTGTAGAAGATTGGGAACACAATACTGATATGGTTGGGTTTTGTTTTCTAAACCTTGCCTCAAATTATGTGCTGGTAGACTCACTTGTGAAATGGATTAAAGGTGGTAGAAAGCCTATCTATATTGGCTTTTGCAGCCTTTCTATTTTGGAACCTGATGAAATGACCCAGACAATTGCCCAAGCTCTCGAAATAACTGATCAAAGGGGCATCGTTAGCAAAGGCTGGGGAACTTTGCAGAACCAAAAGACTTTATATACTTGGTGGATAATTGCCCTCATGACTAGTTATTCTTTCAATATGCAGCAGTGGCGCACCATGGAGGTGTAGTAACAACTGCTGTTGGTACTGAACTTGAACTCTATTAGGTTGCCCTAGAGATTGATCTTGGACACTTAAGAAGGAGGAAGAAGGAAAGAAGGATGAACCCGATAGAGAAGGCTGGAATTAGATGAAGAGCTATGGCTACTTGTTGCAAGTTCTTGGGGACAAGAACTCTCTCAAAGAGGGGGGAATTGTCATGACCCAAGGATCCATAGAAGGGAAATATAGTAATAGGTTGATAATAGTTGTTAGAATATATTTTAGATATTTTAGCATTTGGTTAGAAACACATGGGTGCTGTAATATAGTTAGTTATGAGCAAATATTCCTATATAAGGCTATGTAAACGGATGGGATTTTCATGCTTGAATTGATTGAATGAATTCTAATTTTCTCTCTACAATTCTCTACAATCTCCCTCTCATTTTCTCTCTATCTCTTTCCCTCATTTCTCTCTACATTCTTTCCCCCATTTCTGTCAATTTCTTCCTCTCCAATGTTTTGTTCTTGATTCTATTCCATCAGCTCCTTCGATTGTCATTCCAATCCTAGGCTAAACCCTAGGAACATGACAATCATGTCAAATGATCCCACCAAATCGGGTTAGGTTCCAATGCCAAAAATGTCCACGGAACTAAAACTAACCAAGTTTATCAAATTATATAAACTAGGTCAAGACCTTAGTTCAAGTCAAATCGCCATATTGGGTTACCATACCCACTTGGGTCCAATCTAGATCCACTCTCCCAAATAACGTTTCATGCCAAAATAGGTTAAAGTTTCAAATTGATCAAATTGGATCATCATGTCTCTACAGGTTGGGTCATAGCCAACAAAACCAGGTCAAATTAGACCCAAAATAAATCCTCCTTTTGCCTTTATACTATTTCATGATCATCATCATTGTTGTCAATTACACCTTATCCTAACCAAGTTAGGGTTGGTGGCACAACCTTCACAAAGTCAATTGACTTCTACAAGTCACATTGAGAATACAAATTCACACAAAAAAACAATGTGACAAAATTTTATGTCAGATGTACTTCCTAACGCAACCCTCTAGTGAAGGAATGATAAGATAAAGTTCCAACATCATCTTCATATGGAAAAGTTTCATGCGAAAACAATAAATGAAGATAATTGATAGGGTTATGTTCTATCACATAGTTGATATTGTGAAAACCAACTTGTATAAACGAAAAGATGACTATACATTTTTGGGTTTATCTCATGCTTGTGTAATGAAACTTTACTTTTTTGTTGCTTATGGTAAATGAGAAACCATGAATTTATATATTCAAATGTGAAGGTAGTATGAATATTGCAGCCAGGCATATTGTCATAATGGTAAATATGAGGAATTTTCATGTTGGTCATAATTGCATAGTATCTGCTAGTTACCGTACACTATATGGTATAAAAATCTCTCTCTCATATTACATCTGTTTTTCATATGTTGAAAAGTGGATATGATATCAAACAAAACTTCACTGTCATGGCTCGGACGGAGTTTATCTATTCAATCATGCTTCCCTGAAACGAAGTCGAATGATGCTTCTGGTTGCAAGTCTCCTGAGAACAATGATATTAGTATATATGTTGATGATGGAACCTCTCTGAATATGTTTGAGCATGGGCATTTGCGAACTTCCCCCAGTGGTGAACTCCCTGTTGCAGAAGCAACACCAGATATTAATGATTTATGCCCAAGAAATTCTGATGCTCAAAACTCCAGAATTATAGCGCATCAAAACGATTCCAACTTGGCCAGTGGCCTGCAAGTGCAAGGGAGTGATGTCCTTGTCAGTTTAAATGAATCCATGAGGCAAGTTGGCCCTAGCAATCCTTTGACTAGTCAAACCCCCAACTTTGAACTCAAAAGACATGTATCTGACGGCCTGATAAGTTTTCCACTAGCCACGGTTCCTTATTCAGGCACAATTTCAGGTAAGTTCTCTAAGGATGTTATGTGCTTTCAAAAGAGGATCTACTTTTTCTGCATTCGATCTAGCTAAAAATTCTTTACCACTGTTATTAAATGGCAAGGACACTATTGATGGAATGGCAAGCTTACAAATTTTGGACTAAAAGTATGTTCATGAAATGAAATCTGAAAATAGTATTTGCTGCTTCAGCATGAACTGGTGGCCTCTTTCAGAAACTTTGAACCTTGGCAATTTCTGAATTACCTTGAAGGAAAAGATGATTGAAAGAGTGGTCATAGACTGGTGCATACAGGAATAAATATGATAAAGTAATGAACACATGCATCCTAAATATATTCGTTTGGTATTAATTTTACAACCTTAAATTTTAATGACAAAATAGTTCTCATTCATGAAGAAAATATGTAAAAGATAATTTATAGATCATAAAGAACTTACTTCATGGAACAGTTAAAGGAAAAAAATGACTTCCTTTATTACTATAACATCTTTGGCAGCTTTCACTACAGAAAATTAGCATTCTATAATTGACGTGTGGTATATGTGGGCAAAAGGCTATGGGACATGGGAGTAGTGTTTTCCAGAAACCATAGTTGGGCTTTAGCAAAACCTAATTTGAACACCTATAAGATTGAGCCATAAATGGAATATTGTAATAAATTTTTCTATTTTTGGTAGGAAATAGTTTGTTGAAGTCTCCCTGTATCTCTCATCTATGTGACTGAATCAAGGTTAGCATGGGAGCCGACAACCTTGAGAATTGCTGCATATCACATAAAGCTTGAGTTATCAAAATCATACTGGGACATCTGTCCTTATGCAAAGAATATCAAACAAATGGAATTTTTCATATTTTTATTTTTGATTTTTACTGGGGTGGGAGGGGGAGAGGTTCATGTTGTCTTTTTGTCCCAACAAACCTCATGCCCCTCCTTTGAGCAAGTTATAAGTAAGCTATCTCCCTCTCCATTCAGTCTGATCCCTAACTTTCAACTACAAAACCAAGTGTAAATTTGTATTTGACTCTTGAATTTGCAGGGGAAATTAGAACTTGTGGCCTTAAATCATATGTTGTCCTATATCTTGCTGCCCTCAGAGGTGATTGGGAGATTGCCAGAGAATTTTTGGATTCAAATCCAGTGGCACTACGTGCCCGGATTACGAGGGGTTTAGAAACTGCTCTTCATGTTGCAGCTGGGGCAAGTCATACTAGGTTTGTTGAGGAGCTAGTGAAATTGATGCGACCAGAAGACTTGGCACTTCAGAATAAGGTTGGCAACACAGCACTTTGCTTTGCTGCTGCATCTGGAGTCAGAAAAATTGCTGAACTAATGGTGGAAAAGAATAAAGAATTGCCGTCCATTAGAGGTAGTAAAGGAGCATTGCCACTTTATATGGCTGCTTTGTTAGGGCACAGAGACATGGTCTGGTATCTCTACTCTGTGACACAAGTTCTAACAGAGAAAGATCTCATTTGTCTTCTTATTGCTGCTATCACTGCCAATTTATTTGGTTAGTAACCTTCAACTTGAACATGTTGCAGTCATCTACACCTTACTTTGCCTTAAAGTAGAATTTCTTCTTTTTGCTGCATGGCTTGGCCATCTTTAACACAAGGCCTGTCAATACCTATCAAGATAGTCCTGATATGCTGCCTTTACGGGTATGAATTGGTCTCACTGTGAGGGGAATCCGTATTAGGAATAACCGGCAATACCAAATTTGTATATTGCCATTACTTAGATGAGTTAATTCAGACCTATACACATTGAAAAGGAAATGACAAATAATGGCTAGCTTCTGTTATTTAACCAGATGTAGCTTTGGACATCATTCAGCAGCACCCTGCATTAGCTACAGCTCGGGATGGAAATGGGGATACAGCACTTCATGTTTTAGCTCGAAAACCTTCAGCATTTCCTAGTGGGAATCATCTTACAATCTGGCAGAGGTGCCTATATTCATGTTAGTAACTCATTCTCAACTTTTGCTGGCTATTACTGTTTGCTGACAGTTTCTATGTTAGTTATCGCATTTATATTAGCACATGGGACTTGATAATTCAAACATGTGCAGACATTTTGCTCTACCCTGATTGCAAAGCTATGATTGCACCTGGAATGGAAACTTTATCCCATGATTTTTTTTTTTTTTTAAATATAGACAAGTGCAAGGTTGGGGCACAAACCTTGGTAGCAATGGTAAGGTTGCTTTGCTGTGAATGGAAGGTCAAGCTGTCACGGGTTTGAGTAATGGAAATAATCTCTTTGCAAAAATGTAAGGGGAAGGTTGCGTGCAAATACCACCCTCCCCCAACTCTTGCAAAGTGAGGAGGGTCATGCATTAGGGGTGCCCTTTAGACAAGTGCAAGGTGGATGCTTTGGAATGATAATGATCCTAACATGTATTTATGCCAACAGAAAATATGGAATCTTTTTTTTCACTTGGGAGGTGATAAAATATAGAGGTTCTTATGTTTTCCATAATAGCAGCAAAAGGATCGGGTCTCATGGTTCATTAGCTGCATTGAAGTTGGTAAACACTAGTAAATAGGTAGTATGCACTTAGAGAACACCATAGATAAGTCAGTGTTAAATGAGTGTCCTAGTAGTTACTGGGTGATGGTCAAAATCTTCATGTGCCAACAAGACCTCTCATGTGTTGGCTGTGGAGATGCATGAGAAGGCATTTGCCTTGGTCACACACATCAAGATTTGACCTATGGTTTCATGTGTGCCATGATACTTCTTCGCTGTAGTGTGTTTGTCAAGCCAGCCTTTGCACATCATCATCATCACAAGCCTTAGTCCCACTAAGTGGGGTTGGCCACATAAATTCTAACTCTTCCATTATCTAGAATTCATGACGAAAGATCTAATGATAGTTATACCGGTTACCCTCTACCTAATGCTACCTCCTTTATTTGCTTTGGGTTTAGCTATTGTAAGGAGGAATACCTGTTAGAAGATACCGAGATTCCTATTCATATTTGGAGATTGATATACATGATCCATGTTTCTATATTTTCATCATAAATCTTTCTTCTTGGAGATCCTATCTTGACTGTATATTTGTGAATATTCCTTAAATCCAGCTTAGGAAACTTCCAATTATGGAAGATCAGTTTGTACATATTCTTGTAAACCTACAATGAGTAAGATATTGGATTTTATCGAGCCGAACACCGAGCCGCTCACGAACGGCTCAGCTCATTTGTGACCCTACTCCCAAAACTCTACAATTATGAGAGACTCCACAAAATCCAGTGGTACAACGAAAGTAGTTTTTGCTGGAAACAATAACACAGCCTTGGGTGGGGAGCTGCAGAACATTTAGACAGCCTACAGACTGAATGGGAAGAACTACCTAAAGTGATCCTAGTTGATTCGGACGTCCTTAAGGGAAAAGTGAAGCTGAGTCAATTACTTGGAATCAGGCCTAAGAAGGATGATCATATGCTGCCTAGGATGAGGAGGATTAGTTAGTCGTGTTTTGGCTTTGGAATTCCATGCTGCTTGAGATCAGTGACACCATTATGTTCCTAAGCACTGCTAAGGAGATTTGGGATGCCGTGAAGCTCACATATTTGAAAGTCCATGATGCTGCTCAGATCTATGAAATAAAGACCAAAGTGGTAGCCACTAAACAAGGATCTCGGTCAATTATCAAGTATGCCAACTTTGTGGCAAGAGTTTGATCATTATTAGTGCATTCAAATGAAATCCAATGAAGATGCAGCCATACAAAAACGATTTGTGGAAAAAGAAGGAATTTATGATTTTCTTACTGGCCTCAATTTAGAGTTTGATACAGTGAGAGTTCAAATCCTTGGAATAGAGGATTTGCCTTCTCTCAATGAGGCAATCTCGATTGTCCATGCAGAAGAAGGGTGGAGGGGAGTGATGCTTGTCATCTCTCCTACAGATAGTTCAGCATTAGCCACTGTAAAGGGGTCTAGTTTGAACAAACAACCTAGAGAAGAAAGGAGGGCATCGGATTTCTCTAAAACAATCAACAAAGACTCACTATGGTGTAACTATTGTAAGAAGCCCACACATACTATGGATAAGTGCTGGAAGCTCCATGGTAAGCCACCAAAGGGAGGGCAACTAAAAGGACAGGGACAAGTGCATGTCACCAGCAACCATCAGCCTGCTGAAGGAAAAGTTCTAGATCAAGTAGACACAATGGAACTCAATCGATAAGAGAGTGAGAAACTAAGGAGTCTGTTGGGATCATTGGAGAAGAAACCTAGGATAGGTAATTGCACTCTAGCTTTCACAGGTATATCTTCCTCTTCCTCTTCTCTTGTCTTTCATGCTTCGGATATAACTCTCCCAAACACCTAGATCCTTGACTCTAGAGCCACAAATCACAAAGCATGTTCTTCTCACCAATTTATATCCTATACACCATGTCCTAGCACAAGGAAAATAACCATGGCAGATGGTTCATTAACAACTGTCATTGGCCAAGGAGATGTTCTTATAAACAATCATCTCACCCTTAAAAATGTCCTTCATGTGCCTAAACTTTTTACTAACCTTATGTCCATCCAAAATCTTACTATTGATTCTAATTATAGTGTCCTCTTTTATTCGTCTTTCTGTAGAATTCAGTAACAAGACACGAGGAGGATGATTAGGCATGCTAGAGAGAGAGATGGATTTTACTACCTTGAAGAGCTTAGTGAACAGCTTCATAAAAGGAGAATTTCACCTTTATCTTTCCTAGTTAAGTCTAATAAAGATAAGATGTGGCTTCATCACTTTTGTCTTGGTCATCACTCTTTTAGAACCCTTAAATTGTTGTTTCTTTTGCTATTTAGAGGTTTAAATGTTGAAAACTTTCATTGTGATGTGCATGAACTTGCAAAACACAAGAGAGTCTCATTTGCTCCCACCAATAGCAAAAGTTCTCTTTCATTTACACTTATTCACAATGATATATGGGGTCCTTCTACTATTCCTAGCATTTTAAGAGCTCGATGGTTTGTCTCCTTTGTTGATGATTATACTCATGTGGTTTGGTTATACTTGTTAAAGACTAAATCTGAAGTATGTACTATCTTTCCAATTTTCTATAACATGATTTAAACTCAATTTGGTGTGCGAATAAAGAGGTTTAGATCTAACAGTGCTAAAGGCTATTTTAATTAGTTTACATCCTCCTCCTTTCAAAAAACAGGCATCATACATGAGTCTTCATGTGTTCATACTCTTTAGTAAAATAGGGTAACTGAGAGGAAGAATGATCATCTTCTAGCTGTAACAAGAGCTTTTCTCTTCCAAAAAGTATTGGGGAGAAGCAGCCTTGACAATTGCATACCTCATTAACTGACTACCCTCTAAAAGTCTTGATTCCCATAGTCCAATTCAACTCCTCACAAAGTTTTTTCCTGGGTTTAATGCTTCTAATGGTCTAACTCCCAAAGTGTTTGGTTGCCTCTCTTTTGTTCATATTCACACCCCAAATAAAGGCAAATTTGATTATGATGCCCTCAAATGTATCTTTGTGGGGTATTCTTCCACTCAAAAAGGCTATAAGTTTCATCATCCTCCTACCAAGAAGTTTTTTGTCTTAGTTGATGTTAGTTTTGTGGAAGATGCTTCCTACTTTGATCATCCTTATCTTTAGGGGGGAGGCTGCCTCCTTGGAAGACAAGGACATGGATATGTTTCTTTTGGACCTTCCTTCTTCTTCTTCCTCTTTCCCTCCTATGGTCTCTATCTCAAAGGACTCACAGGACATGATACAAGGCGAGAAACTTCCACCTTCCTTTTGTCCACTACAAGTGTATTCAATGAGAAAAGCACCAATTCCTCCACCTATGCAGGCTACACGATCTAACCCAAATCCTAAACCTGGTATTTCACTCCTTAACCTGAATCAACCATTAAACCTGCAATTGATCCTAACTTGGGTGACTATGAACAACTTGATCTCAATGACCTTGATCTTCCCATTGCCATCTGGAAGGGAACAAGGACATGTACCAAACACTCTCTACATTTTTTCATGTCCTATTCAAATCTATCTCCCAATTGCAGAACTTTTCTCGCTAGCCTACACACAATTCCTATACCAAAGACATTTTTCAAAGCAATAGACAATGAGAACTGGAAGAGTGCCATGGAGGTACATATGGCAGCCCTAGAGAAAAATCAAACCTGGGAGTTGGTCAAACTACCAAACGAAAAGAATTCGATAGGATGTAAATGGGTGTTCATTGCAAAATATAGATCTGATGGGTCCTTAGAAAGGTAAAAAGCAATGTTGGTTGTTAAGAGATATACTCAGACATATAGGGTGGATTATCTTGAGCCTTTTGCCCCGGTAGCAAAAATGAATACAGTAAGGGTGCTATTGTCCTTAGCTGTTAACCTAGGCTGAAATTTGCAACAGTTTGATGTCAAAAATACTTTCTTACATGGGGATTTAGAGGAGGAGATCTATGATCTATATGGAAGTACCACCCGGGTTTGGACCATAGATAGATGAAAAAGTGGTCTGCAGGTTGAAAAAGGCTTTATATGGACTGAAACAGTCACCAAGAGCATGATTTGGAAGGCTCACCAACGTCATGCTTGGTATGGGATATAAACAAAGTCAAGGTGATCATACCTTGATTATACATCGCTTGACCATAAGGGCGATTGCATTACTTGTGTATGTGGATGATATAATAGTAATCGGTAATGATATGGAAGGCATGGAATTTTTAAGAGGATGTTTAGTCAAGGAATTTGAAATTAAGGAGCTGGGCAGATTAAAGTATTTTTTGGGTATTGAGGTGGCTTATTCTAAGTAAGGAATCTTTATATCTCAACAGAAATACATACTTAATTTGTTAATTGAGACTGGTATGCTAGGAAGTAGGGTTGTTGACACATCTATTGAACCTAATCATCGGCTAGGAGAAGTCCCAAAAGATAATGCAATGGATAAAGGGTCCTATCAGAGGTTAGTTGGAAGACTCATTTACCTATCACATACATGGCCAGACATTGCTTATGCAATGAGTGTGGCCAGTCAGTTCATGCATAATCCAAAGAAAACTCACCTATGAGCAGTGTACAAGATCTTGCATTATTTAAAAGGGACACCAAGTAAGGGTATATTGTTCAAAAAAGGGAATGGGCTTGTCACGACCAAAAATCTGACGGCCGTGATCGGCACTACCCCCTAAGAAGTCGAAGACTTCAATAGGGGATAGCAAGCTTGCAATACACATATTCCTTCGACATATAAACATTTCAAATAATTTACAAAAATATTACCATAATTTTTTTCATACAGAAATTGAAGTGCCCATTAGCCCAAAATTCATCATTTACTTACAATATTCACAATTTACCAATTCACATAAGAGAGAACTTAAACCTTCCCATACACAAATCCCGTGAAATGAGATATATATGTTGTAACCGGAGCGTGGCTAGGGTATATGCAATAGAATCGTATACCACGACTCTTATTGTCAAAATTGATGCCAACCCCCACAAAATCTGAAATATTAAGGGTAAGCCTGACGCTGGCTTAGTGAGAGGTAAGGAACATTATAATGGGGGAAAGTATAAAATCAATACATCAAGGATAATCATCATACCATGTTATGCCCAATGGTAATCATATCAATATAAGAGATGACAAATAAACATGCACATTTAGGATAACAAGTTAGAACCATAGTTCACATATTCATAACAACTGAACCTCTCACGCCAACAAGGGTGGAACCTCTCACACCCTAATCTGAACATGGATGGCGGAACCTCTCACACCCTAAAGTATACGTGGTGCACTAATGGCTAACATTTATTGTGGTTAGCTACAAAGGGTTCTATTAGTTACTCCATTTAAATACACATCTTATGCTACATGTAGCTTTAACAAGTGTCACATGCAACATCTCACATATAAGTATCAACTTTCATAGTCTACAATAACATGAATCATAATCTTCCCAAATGCAAATTAAAGGAAATGCAATCAACTATAAGTGTCAATTTGCGCAAATCAAACTAGATGGATTCTACTTTCCCAGATGTAAATAAGAATGAAATCGTGAATCGTATATATAGAATACTAGGATGATTGAAGACATGAATGCAACAATTACCACCATAATACAATTTACCTACTCACTGTGTTATGGAAGATTTGGGATTCCCTCAAACGCCTCTTGGCTGGGGCACGTCAATGTCACCTAACAAGATCATCAAATTACATGAGAATTAAATAAATACAAAATCAAGTCACCGAAGATTTGGACCGACCCAAGGCTGCCACAACTGGCTAGCCCCAATCCCAAGCACATTGGACTAGCCCATGAACCAGCTGGGCCCCACCAACCTAGGCTAACCCAAAAACAGCCTAACCAGCCACAACCACCGCCATTAGCGGCCACCGACTTCCATCGTTGGTTGAAGTTTCCCATGATCAAAACCTACCATTAAAAACGCCTAGTCAAGGAGGTTAATATACACAAAAATGGGACGGATTTAACGACCGGATCTTCATAGATATAATTTTTTTATTTTCAGCCAGAATTGAAGAACACGCTGCCAATTGCCACTGGCCACTATGGCCAGTGGTTTTCGGTGATCAAAGGTGACTACCTGACACTGTCACCCCCATTGACTAACATACTCAAAAACCAACAAGATCCAACAGCTAGATTTTCGTAGATCTAAACTTAAACTTTCGGCCAAACCCAACTGCACATGTATATGTTTATATATCATGGACCTATGCTGAAAATAAGCTAATGAAACTAAAAATCTTACCTTCTTGTAGATTGGAGTTGCTTTCACGGTGAAAATGTAGTCGGATCTAAGATCAAATAGTCGGATTTTGCAAAATAAGTGATTTACAACAATGCTCTTGAAAGGGAGAGAGATTGTAACGGGCAAAATAATAAGAAGAAGAGGGAGGAAGGGAGCTGGGAGCCCTAGTGGCTTTATTGTCACATGGGCTTGGCTGGCTCTCCTTGGGCCTTCTCAAAAATAAGGCCCAAAAGTTGGGCCTTACAGGGCTATCTCTTGAAGCTTATACAGATGATGACTATGCAAAGTCAATTGTTGATAAAAGGTCTACATTGGGGTATTTTGCACATTCGTAGGAAGTAATCTTTGACTTAGAGAAGTAAGAAACAAAGTGTTGTAACCCAATCAAGTGTTGAAGTAGAGTTTAGGTCTATGGCACAAGGAATTTGTGAATTACTTTGACTTAAGATACTCTTGGAAGACTTAAGAGTCACATGGACAACACCAATGAGACTTTATTATGACAACAAATTTGCCATTAGCATTGCACATAATCCAGTTTAACATGATCGAACAAAACATGTTGAAGTGGATAGGCACTTCATAAAGGAGAAGCTAGATAGTGGACTGATTTGCACCCCGTTTGTACCTACTGGAGATCAACTAGTAGGTATTCTTACAGAAGGGTTACCTGGTCCTGTGTGTCAAAGACTGCTAAGCAAGATTGGATGCAAGATATTCACTCACAATCTTGAGGGGGGAGTGTTAGAAGATACTGAGATTCCTATACATATTTAGAGATTGATATACATGATCCATGTTTCTATATTTTCATCCTAAATCTTTCTTCTAGGAGATCCTATCTTGACTGTATATTTGTGAATATTCCCTAAATCCAGTTTAGGAAACTTCCAATTATGGAAGATCAGTTTGTATATATTCTTGTAAACATACAGTGAGTAAGATATTGGATTTTCAGCTACCTTTGAGAATACCTTCTACTAGAAGTGCTGAGGGGATTACTCAATCCACTTGTGGAGTTGTAGTATATTTGCAGTCAATGCAAGAGAACCTTTGCATGCACACAGTATACTCACACCCTATGAACTAGAGGTATATGATGATTTATAACAATAAACACTTGAAAGACTGGGAGTTATTGTGACAGCTTTCTAGGACAAAAATTTTCTGGTACAGTGTAGGGTATACAGGATGGTGGGTCGTTGTACTCCCTTCAAATTTTAATGGCTTTTGGTGTAACTTGTGCTAAAATTTTGTCTTTGGATAATTGTGATTGAATACATATTCAGAAAATTGGTACTTCTACAATCATTTTGCCTCTTCCACAACCATACTTTCATGCAAATCCATCCATGTGAGAGAGAGGTTCACAGAAGAAGCCTAAAGGGCTGTGGAATTATTAGTTCTTTACGTTAATACCATATGAAACAAGGACAATTCAAATGTGACTTGTATTTGTGATAAACACTTACGGGACATGTATTCTCATTAGACACATCAAAGTAATGTATGGGGCACACAATGCCATATTTCAAATGCTAACGACGTGGTTGAAGTTAGACGAACACAGAAGTTAAAAGTTGAGAGTGCCAACACTTCCTTTTTATATATATATTTTTTATGGACATTGGACTTTATGTTGACTGATGCTTTTAATATTACAATATGCATTGGGTGATGATTTAACTTTTAATTTTTTTCTATTTTTGATAAATGATTTATTGACTTAAAGTTCTTAATAAAAATTATAAGACACTACATTTTTTTATATATTTTCACTGTACCCATTCCTCAATTTTCCCAAATTGCTTTGTTCTATTATTTGTGGCTGGTATCTGTATCTATTTTTGTGCTTCTTTGTTTAGGCCTAGTCTCTTTTCAATCTATTATTTTTAACCCATATTAACTACTAACGTATTGAGAAATTCAGCGTATCTAAGCTAATAACAATGTAGCTACCAAAACAGGCTCTGCAGCTTTAGTTTTCAAATTAAGCCTTTATGTTGACTGACGTCCTTGAGTTAATAGACACATTCTTTTCAATCTATTTTTTTAACCCATATCAACTCTATCTTGTTTTCTTGTCTTTCTTTTACTTTCTTGATTAATTTTTCTTGAGTTTATTCCCTCATATAGCATAGCTTGTGTTTATTGAATAGTTACTGGAAAGGACATTTTTTTTTTCTTTCATGGATGCAGGCATTCAGTTGGAGCTACCAAGCAAGTTTCCATCTCCTTATGGTACCCATGGTGAGCTCACTTACTCAACCTTACATATGGGGCTTTCTTTTTGCCCCTTTTTATCTGTTTTCAGATGATTGTAGAATATTAGCAATATTGAGAGTGGAAATAAAAAATATAAAAGGTAAGTTTTTAGATGAAATGGTGTTAACAATTTAACATGGTATCTCTAATATACAAAGCCCTATGTTGAAATCTCACCACCAATCACCTAACCAATATTTGAATAGTTACACTTGTTTGACCCAGTTATGCAATAACATTTCACCATGCATGCGAGGGTATATGTTGAATAAAAATGATAATAACAAAATAAAATTGCACCTCTCTAACAATTAGATGAGATGATGGTTAATAATTTATTAAGGATTTCCATTTTGTTATGCAGCCAACATTATTAAGGGTTTATTTGTTTCCTAAACATAATGTTTACATAGAATGAAGGAATATACTGGGCAGCTGATTACTGTTGTCTCTATTTATATTTATCACAACAACAACAATCACACACCTTAATCCCAATAGGTGGGGGTTAGCTACATGAATCCTAGATCTCCAACCATTTCTATTCGTGATCATGTCTTTTGTAAAGCCATTAAATCCTAGGTCATGGTTAAGTATTTCCTACCAAGTTTTCTTTGGTCTTTACTTCCCTCTTTAGCTACAAGCTTCCTCCATTTCATCCACTCAACTCACAAATGGACCTATGGTCTTAATCACATCTTGCTATCTTATCTTCAATAAGCGCTAACCTCATTTCTTATTTTATTTTTTCTTGTATGACTGCACCATAACATCCATATCTCCGTTAAACTTATATTTTGCATATATTTGTATTAACTACCTAACATTCTGAGTCATACAACAACAATGGTCTTATCACCATCCAACAAACTTATTTTTTAGCTTTTAAGGGATTTTACAATTGTTGGATGCACTTCTCCATTGTAACCATTCTCCCTTGATTCTGTGTGTAACATCCTTCATAATTTGAAGAATTGATCTTTCTTTGGTATAACTTGGTATCCAAGTCTCTTGATGGCATCATCCACACATCTATTTTTACTAAATTGGCATTCCACGCATTCAGTTTTGACTAACTCAACTCAAAGCTTTTGTATTCTAAGGTGTTTCTCCATAATTCAAATTTATTATCCATGCCTTTTCTTTTATCTACCAATACAATATCATCTGCAAGACTACACCAAGGCACTTCTTCTTCATGTGCTTTGTGAGTTCATCCATTGCAATAGCAAATGGGTGTGGTCTCAATGCAAATCCTTAATCTAATTATAATTGGAAAATTTTCAGTGTCTCCTCCACAAATCCTAACACATGTTTCTACTTGATGATACATGTCTTTCATAACATGTATATAAGCAATCTGGATTACTTTCTTCTTTAACATCTTTCACAACACTTCTCTAGGTACTATAAATGCCACATGCAAATCTTTTTCTTTATCTTTGGACCTTTCTATTAGTTGTTTCAGTAAATAGATAGCTGGTTTGGTTCATTTAGAACAAGAACGACATCAACACCAATATCCCACAAGGCGGGGTTGGCTATGTGAATTTTAGACCACCAGTGTTCTAGAATTCATGATGTTTGACCCAACGAATTTGACACTGGCTGTCAGCTACCAGGTGCAAACCTCCCCTTCTTTGTCCAGACTTGGGACTGGCCATAAAACTTAGGTGTCAAGGATTTGGTTTATTTTAGAAGTTGAAATTTTGATGTGTTGTCTCAGTTTAAGTTTGCTGTTGGAAATTGGAATTGATTTATGATGGCATAGTACATCTACTGTCTTGCTTGAGTAATTGGAAATTCTCTTCATGCTTTACTGTGTGACTTGAGACTGCCAAACCACATGGTCAAAATGATTGCCAGAATTTTTTGGTAACAGATTCCCTTCCCCATTCACAAACCAAATTGATAGTAATAAATACAAATTAAAAATAAAACAAGGAATATTAATAAATAACTCAGACTAACTTTTCCATCTTTACAATCTTGATTTATCATAGAATTTTGAAAGAGAAACATGTTCAATGATAAGTGATCCCACTCAGTAGGATTATGGCTTGATATGTTGTACTTGTTTTATCAAATGCATTCTTAGCAGATAGAGTCTGATTTTCCACTTACCATGGTCATAATGGTGTTTGTCCTCCACTTAGCCATGCTCTTATGTTAGAAGAAAACTTTCCTCTGATCATTTCTTTTCAGTCCAGTTTCTTAATTTCTCAGTTGTTCTTATATTGTAGAAGTTCCGATCTTGAAAGCACTACTCCGGAAAGTCCGTAAATTTCTAGGTAAGGAGAAGCCTGCTGTTTCTTCCCAGGTCATACACTATGTTTGACTTGACTATGCATGCAATTCCAGGATTTGAGGAGATATATGACAAAAAGTTGATGCATATCCTAACTATGGAACTGGTGAAGCAATTATGGGATCAGATTCTGTTGCTGGATGACTCAAAAATCGGGGAATTAATCAGGACTCCTTCTCGATTATTATTTACTGCTGCCGAGTTGGGCATTGTGGAATTCATAATTATACTTATTAGATCATATCCTGATCTAATCTGGAAAGTTGATGACCAAAGTCGAAGCATATTTCATGTTGCAGTGGCATATCGGCAGGAAAAGATTTTTAACCTCATGTATGAGATAGGTGCTCTTAAGGATTTGATTGCAGCGTACAAGGATGAAAACAATATTAACATGCTGCATTTGGCTGGAAAACTAGCTCCATCAAATCGACTCAAAACTGACTCTGGTGCAGCTTTGCAACTTCGACGAGAGTTGCGCTGGTTCAAGGTTTATCTCACTCTCCCACCACAACTTTTAAACGACATTTCTTTCCACGTAAAATATTTTTTGATTTCATATTTTACCGAGTTTCCAATGTTTTTGTTGGAGATGTAAAAAATCGAAGAGAAGATAACTCAACCGAAACAAACTCTTACTATAATTAACTGGAAGTACATACACACCCTCCTATTAATGGACACCAGAGAAGAATCTAGACATAGGAATTAAATACAATAAAGACCTTGAAAAACACTCTTCTAATAATTTTCCTGGGGACTGCATCACCAGCTAAAATATCATAAAGATACCTTGAGAATCACCATCATAAATATTTCAGGAATTATCAAAAAAATTAACTTTAATTTTTAACAGGAGAAAAGGTTTTTAAATTTTTTTGCGTGAAATTATTTTGAGCGGCAGCAGCCCCTTGGTTGCAGATTTCTGATTCCGTATTTGCAAACAGAGTTGCCAACATCATAACATTCGATGATGTAAACGAAGACATGTTCATGTCTATATGTTAGTTCATATACCTCTTCATAATATGGACTTATATATATATATATATATCCATCCGTCCTCTTTCTTTCCTTTTTTTTTTTTTTTTCAATTCGTTGAAAACAAAATTGTTACTTGAGTTTAAATGATTTTCTAATTTGATCTTTAATACATGGATTATGTTAAAAATGTTTTAAATTGAATTGAATGGAAATATATATTTTTTTAGATTTAGCCAAATGCTGGAAAATAATTTTTTTCACAAAAGTTTCCTAGAGGTAAATTGTTGCTATATAAAACATTTGGCATCAAAATAAACAAATCCAGAAGATGGCAGCCTAAAAATCAATTACCATTTTCTATAATTTATTGTCCTCCAAAGTTAAAAGTATTAACAGTAGTGGTTTAATGGGCACAATTTCTACAAGGGAATGAAAGGAGAAGTGAATGAAAGAGTTAAAAAATCAGCATCTTAAGATGTTATTATCCTTATTTGGAAAGATTTGTTAGCCTCAAAGTTTAATGTCTAGTCATAATTGCAGGAAGTAGAAAAGATTGTACAACCTCTATACACAGAAATGAAGGACCCTCAGGGAAGGACGCCTCAGATTCTGTTCACGGAGGAGCATAAGGGCTTAGTACGTGAAGGGGAGAAGTGGATGAAGGATACAGCATCATCATGCATGCTTGTTGCAACACTCATTGCCACAGTGATGTTTGCCGCTGCATTCACAGTCCCAGGAGGCAACGACTCCTCTGGCTGGCCAATTCTTATGTCAAAGAGGTCATTCATGGTTTTCTTAATTGCAGATTCGCTGGCATTATTTTCATCTTCCACTTCAATACTGATTTTCCTATCAATTCTCACCTCACGCTATGCAGAGGAAGATTTTCTCGACTCATTACCTAATAGGTTAACCATTGGGCTTGGAACCCTCTTTATCTCCATTGCTACTATGATGATATCTTTCTGCGCCACCCTTTTCATTGTTCTTGGCCATCATAGATTGACATGGGTTACCATTCCAATGACTGTAATTGCAAGCGTCCCTGCAATTTTGTTTGCGCTGTTACAATTTCCCCTTTTTGTTGATATGGTCAGTCACACATGCATGTCTAGCATCATCTTCCGTCCAAGAAATCATTTGTTGTACTAGATGTTGGTAGAAATTGCAGAATCTAAGTGACCATGTTTTTTGTCTACCTAGACTCTTTCCTATATTGTTTTGTACATAGAACCCTTTTCCCTTTTCTTTTCTTTTTTTATATTTCTGCATCTATCCTGTGTAATAACTAAGGCAACGCTTGCAAGGAATTGAAAGGGTGGCTTGTATATTATGACATGCATATTTAGTTGAATCTTATACTTTATCACATCAGATTTATATTTACCTCGTTCAGAGTATCAAAATCCTGGATATATCAAGGGCTTGTGTGGTGGAAGACAATTCAGGTGCCTTTCTGCTTGTTTTCATTTGTTGTTCAGAATTGGTCATTGTTGCTATCTGTTGGAAGTCAAATTACTGTTTCATGACCATAAGTGGCCAAATAGAAGCCTTGATTCAATATTACTAATTATAAGTATATTAAATGATCTGGGTTCTGAGTGTATTCTTGTGCATGAAGTTCCCTATTTTGCGAGATTGGAAAAAGTTATTCTTGGATACAGCTTTATCTTTATTTTGATTTGCACAAGTCGAACCTATGATGTTGCATGATGTTTATGTTTTGTTTGGTCAAATGGCAATTTGGTTTTCACTTTTCACACGCTCGGAGCTTGAGAATGTGTAGTTTGGCAGTTTGATTTCTTACTGTCAATTTTATAAGTTCGTTTTTATTATTTTTTTAATTCAGTTTTCATTTTTTAGTAGAAAAAATGACAACTTAAAATCTTCAAAAATTTAAAAATAAAATCACAAAATATCTTTTGATAAAATTATTTGTGTTTATATGGTAACAGAATTTTTGTAAATCCGTGTAATATAATTTTATATTATACACATTAATTTTTTTCCCTTAATATTTGCAATTATTTGTAAAAATAAATATTTTAAAAAGTTGTTGAAGAAAAAATTAAGTTAGAAAATGAAAGAGATTGAAATGAACACAACATAATAACACAAAAATCAGTATGAATTGTGTTATGGCCAACCTGTTTCCCGATAAAATAGAGATTGGATGTTGAATTTATTGTCCACTCAGAACACCTTGGATTTTGTTTCTATTGATTGGTATAATCATCACAATTTGTTTAGCTGGAAATTTACATAATTATTATCTCAATCAAATAAGTATGTTTTTAAAAGATATAACTTTAAAAAACTATAATCGTAAATAAAATAATTGACGATATAATTCATTCAAATCAGTTTTGCTGGGCTAACATAAAAAAATTTACAAAATAAAGAGGTATTTTAATATAGCATCACAATAATAATAATAATAAAAAAAAAAATCCCTCCTTACAAGAAGTCATTTATTACCTTTGACTGAAAAAAAAAGCCAAATTAAGAGAGGGTTTATTAAAAATCAGGATTTTTGCTTTGGTGGCCATATCAATTTATTTTCATAGTATCAATTTGCATATTATAATTTAAGGAAATCATGATTGTATTAACCACTTACTCTAATAATGACCCTTTCAAAATATATATATATAATAGAGACAACCTGATAGCTCTACGTCAAACTGTAATTTGAGTAATTCCTAATCCTATTAGACAAGAAGAAACCCAGATAAGGAATATTAACTGGCTCTATTATGCAATTATGAAGTCATCCCCATAGAACTTGTCATGGGTTTATATAAATTCACTGTAAAAGTGATTAAGGTGGCTAATAAAAAGAGAGGAAGATGGATTCTAATAAACTGGATCAAAATAAGAAGCCGAATAAAGTACTTCACATAGCCACAAGCATGTAAAAAATATGAGTATTTCTTTTTCTTTTCTTTCTGCTCCTTCTATACCGGCCTTTTAGCCCTTTGTTCTATCTGCTTGCTACTATCTTCTTCACTTTGGCATTGCTGGCCTAAGAAGAATGGAATGCCTCTAAAGCGCAGAGAATCCAAGCAAGGCATTTCTTCTGTCTCTATTTGGTAACTAATTTCACTCAGAAGAATCAAAGAACATAAAATGAGCCTAAAGATTCTGGTGAGCATACAATTTCCCAGCTTTTAGCATCCATCACGCTCAATGCACGCTTATAAAAATGAAAACCCGAAAGACCAGATTGACAAGTGAAAAGTTTCTACGGTTGAAGATACTTAAAAATCATCTGTAATTGGCTAAGCTTGTAAGAAAAAGGGAAAGGAAAAACCAAAGGCAAAAGCATGGGTATATAACATGTACTATGTTAGTGTACTTAAATGGAAAAGGCAGGTGCTTCATAGAAGGATTTAACTTATTTCTAGCAGGAATTATGTGAATTTCTTATAAAAGAAGAGACAGGATGCAATGTGAAGTTGGAATTCTGCAGCAAGGACGTGAACCCAGATTCTTATTTCCATCGTTTGCCTGGAAAATCTGAAGATGTAGAAACAATTCCTTTGGTTTTTCCTGTTGTGCACAACTAAGAAAAAATGGCTTCTGTTCTGCTTCACTTTATCACTTTTGAACAAAGTTTGTGCCTTCCCTCCATTTCCCTCTTCCTCATATTGGGTTTCTCCGCTCTCACAGACAGCTTCTTCTTCAAAACATTCCTTTCTTTCACATGAAAGCAATTGCTACCCCTCGAAACAGAGAGAAAGACGCCTTTACTCTTCCTTTCTTTATGTTGGTGTTTTCTTAATCTGGACCTCTTTGCTTCCGAATAGAGTTTCAGGTTTCTTGTGGGTAGCCACTTCCTAGTTGGTTCCCGCAGCAGCAAAGCAACGCCAGAAAAGGAGCATGAAGTTGGTGGTTGAAGTTGTAGATGCTCATGATCTTATGCCCAAAGATGGAGAAGGCTCAGCTAGTCCATTTGTAGAAGTTGATTTTGAAAACCAGTTAAGTCGAACCAGAACTGTTCATAAGAGTCTCAACCCCATTTGGAACCAGGAACTTGTCTTCCATTTCGACAAAACCAAAAACTACCATCGCCAGTCCATTGAAATCTGTGTTTACAATGAGAGGAGACCTATTCTTGGCAGAAATTTTCTTGGAAGGGTAAGGATTCCTTGCTCGAACATTGTCAAGAAAGGCGAGGAAGCTTATCAAACATTCCCACTAGAAAAGAAGTGGTTTTCCTCGTATGTGAAAGGTGAGATAGGCCTCAAAGTTTACCTTTCACCAGAGTCCGAACCAACTTATCTTCCATCATTATCTCCATCACGACCACAACCTCGACCACAAACACCAGAATCACCGCCTTCTGAACCCCTCAACTCAACTCTTTCAGAATCATCAACTGCTAATACATCAGCCACTTTTCCCAAACTCGAAGTTTCTGTTGCTGATAGTCCTACAGCTCTCACATTAAAGCCAGAAAAACAAAATCCTTCCGTTAATGTGATAGAAAGTTCCTCGGTCACAGCAGCAATTTCCTCGGGGAGGACTCCACCCGAATTGCCAAAGGAAGGAGTCAAAGAGCCTTCCCTCGAAAAAGCAGACACAATTCAACAAGTATATAAGCACCAATTTCATCAGCAACCCGGTTTATCCCTGGGGAAAAGACAAGAGGGAGTCCACTTAACAATGCATCAACAGGCCAATCCACAGCCACACCCAAGCCACCAGGAAGACTTTGAATTGAAGGACACCAATCCCCAGCTAGGCGAGCGGTGGCCAAATGGAGCAGGATATGGTGGAAGGAGATGGATGAGCGGAGAGAAGTCTGCAAGCACCTATGACCTTGTTGAACAGATCTTTTACCTTTATGTTCGAGTTGTGAAGGCCAAAGATCTTCCTCCCAGTGCAATCACCGCTAGTTGTGATCCTTATGTGGAAGTGAAGCTCGGGAATTATAAAGGAAGAACAAAGCACTTTGAGAGGAAGATGAACCCCCAGTGGAACCAAGTCTTTGCATTCTCAAAAGACCGTGTACAGTCTTCAGTCTTAGAAGTTTTTATGAAGGACAAAGAGATGGTGGGAAGAGACGAATATCTAGGCAGGGTTGTTTTTGATTTGAACGAGGTTCCAACCCGGGTTCCACCTGACAGCCCTCTGGCTCCCCAGTGGTACAGATTGGAGGATCGTGATGGGGGAGGGACGGTGAGGGGAGAAATTATGCTCGCGGTTTGGATGGGAACACAAGCAGATGAAGCTTTTTCCGATGCATGGCACTCAGATGCTGCCTTTGTCCAAGGAGAGGGTGTTTCTAGCACCCGCTCAAAGGTTTATGTCTCACCAAAACTTTGGTATCTCAGAGTAAATGTCATTGAAGCTCAGGACATCATGCCAAATGACAAAAGCCGCGCGCCTGAAGTTCTTGTTAAAGCTCAGGTGGGGCACCAAGTGCTAAGAACTAAGATATGCCCCACTCCTACAATAAACCCTTTTTGGAATGAAGATTTAGTTTTCGTTGCTGCTGAGCCTTTCGAGGAACAATTGATCCTTACCGTTGAGGATCGAGTGCACCCTTCAAGAGATGATGCGCTGGGGAGGATAAGTCTACCAATGAGCATTTTTGAAAAGAGGCTTGACCACCGGCCAGTTCATTCTCGCTGGTTCAACCTGGAGAAGTTTGGTTTTGGTGTTCTGGAGGCTGACAGGAGGAGAGAATACAAATTCTCAAGCAGGGTACATGTAAGAGTCTGCCTTGAAGGTGGATACCATGTGCTCGATGAATCAACTCTGTACATAAGCGATCAGCGTCCAACAGCACGTCAACTCTGGAAGCAACCGGTTGGAATATTAGAAGTTGGCATACTAGGTGCACAAGGGCTTCTGCCAATGAAGACCAAGGATGGAAGAGGAAGCACAGATGCTTATGTTGTAGCAAGATATGGGCAGAAATGGGTCAGGACCAGAACAATTCTCGACTCTTTCGGTCCCAAATGGAATGAGCAGTATACGTGGGAAGTCTACGACCCCTGCACTGTGTTAACATTGGGAGTTTTCGACAATTGCCATTTGGGAATCGAGAAACCGGGAGCCAGCACAGCACGAGATTCACGGATAGGGAAGGTACGCATTCGCTTGTCAACGCTAGAAGCTCACCGAATTTACACGCACTCTTACCCACTTCTTGTTCTGCATCCAACCGGAGTAAAGAAAATGGGTGATCTCCAGTTAGCAGTTCGATTCACTAGCCTGTCCCTAGCTAACATGATATACCTGTACGGCCATCCATTGCTGCCCAAAATGCACTATCTACATCCTTTCACCGTCAACCAAGTCGACAATTTGAGGTATCAAGCAATGAATATAGTGGCAACGCGGCTTGGCCGGGCTGAACCGCCACTCAGGAAGGAGGTTGTAGAGTGCATGCTGGATGTAGATGCTCACATGTGGAGCATGAGAAGAAGCAAAGCTAACTTCTTCCGGATGATGTCACTGCTCTCAGGCGTGATTTCTGTGAGCAGATGGCTCGGGGATGTTTGCCACTGGAAGAACCCTGTCACATCAGTTCTAGTCCATATTCTCTTTCTGATACTAATCTGGTACCCCGAGCTGATACTCCCGACTCTGTTTCTCTACATGAACCTCATCGGGCTTTGGAACTACAGGTTTCGACCAAGGCACCCACCCCATATGGATATCAAGCTCTCTTGGGCAGAAGCAGTGCACCCAGATGAGCTCGACGAAGAGTTTGACACATTCCCTAGTTCTAAGTCACATGATGTGGTTCGAATGAGGTACGACAGGCTTAGAACCGTGGCGGGGAGGATCCAAACTGTGGTGGGAGACATAGCGACACAAGGGGAGAGGTTTCAGTCGCTGCTCAGCTGGAGAGATTCGAGAGCCACCAGTCTCTTCGTGGTGTTCTGTCTCTGTGCAGCAATGGTGCTTTATGTGACACCGTTTAAGGTGGTGGCTTTAGTTGCAGGACTGTACATGCTGCGACACCCAAGGTTCCGAAGCAAGCTGCCTTCTGTTCCGAGCAATTTCTTCAAGAGACTGCCAGCGCGAACAGACAGCCTGCTCTAGACTCTGCTGCTGCATTTGTTTCTTTATATACTTCATTGTAGGTTCATACTCATTGCTGGTGCATTGTGTTTTCAACCATTTTCTATTTGCTATGGTGGCTTCCTATTAACAAAGCAACACTGTGTTTGACTTCGTACGGGCATTGAAGGTAGCATCCAACGAGTAACACCATTTGGGTCATAAGGAAACAGATTACCAAGTCCGTACATACTCATCAGTACAGCAAGCAGCTAGGAGAATAACACCCATAAAGCATAGAAATTTAGCGGCCAATATGTTCAATGTCATTTCAGCATTAACTACATGGCTTTAGACATACCATCCAACCGAGAGACTTGTAATGGCCCTAATTACCAAAGATTTGAAATGATATGTAAGACTCACAAGCACACCATTAGCATAACATCACATTCAGTTTGTGCAAGTTACTCATCAACCAACCACCAAAGAGCATGCCAATCCTGGATTTGTTACAGGCTCCAAGGTGCTAAATGCCCTTGGCACTAACCAATCGAGAACATTTTGGAAAAGTTGCATGGCACTTAAAATCCACTAGTCTAAAAACTCAGTCTAAACTGACCTATTGCTCATAACACGATAAAATATGCTGGTTATATAGTATTATTCTTCATTCCACCATCAAGCAGCTCGGGCATACCAAAAGAAATGCGGAAATCTCATATAGTAGATACTTGCCATATATCCATTATACTCATGAAACAAAACAAAATAACTCACTCAAAAATTCCTCAAAGACAAAAATTAGATGAATATCACCAATAAAATCATAAAAGAGTACAGCCACTACACCAAGTTCAAGCCAAGAAAAAAAATCACAGTAACCAAAAATATAGTCCTAACAGCTTTGGAACTGCTTCCTCTAAAAGACAAGCTCATGGGGTTTCATGCCTGCCTTGAGCGAAAACCTAGCACCCAAATATGCCTTCAAATCTGGAACAGCTTCAACGCACTTTATCAAGGATTCATCTACAGTTTTTTGATCATCCTTCTTATCCTGTGGAAGAACATTCTTCTCCTACATTTTGAAAAAGAAATAAATAGTAAGTTGCAACAACAAGAAGTTTAATACACCTGCTCCCAAATTCAGTAAATAATGATGAACAAACCTCTTTTTCTGCCTCAAAGAACTCGCCTTCTGCCTTCTTTTTCTTCTTCTCGACTTGTTTTGCAAAATACTTGTCATCAAATTTTTCAACACTGACACCCGAGATGTCTACCTTGGTTGAAGTGGCAATCACATAAGCTTGATTTACACGCCTTAGAGGAACACCATTAATCTTGAATGGTCCTGTAGAAGAAACAAGGAAATCAGAATGTGATTCAAAAGCTAAACAATACAATATCAGAACCAAGTAGCCAATAAGAAAATAAGTAGAAAGCAAGGAAGTGGTTTTGGCTTGTGGCAAGAGGGGCCAACACTTGAGAACTAAAATATATCAAACACAAAACCGAATAAATGCATCAAACAAGGTAAAAACCAATGCATGCAAAAGCTTGCAGAAGTGTATTCATTAGATACAACCTCTCAGAATCATTTTTTTTTTACCGCCACACATTTTGAGGAGTTCAAAGTCTCAATACAACATTTCCAGATTACAAACACAATCACACAAACTGGCCTCCTAAAATACTTGATAGCTGTAAATATATCTTGTTTGACCCATAGTTACCTGGTTCGTGGAACGCTCGGTACATGGAACGTGGACATGGACGTGGTACACCACTTTTCCCGGGACGCGATACGTGGGGGTAGGTTTCATTGGTTCGCCACTTGGGGTCACGGTATGCTTTGGTGCGCCAAAGTGAAACGCCAATGAATATATAAATTTTTTAAAAAATATTTTAGATTTTTTAACCATATAAATTAGGAAATAGAACTCTGCCTGGGGATGTTATCCACTGCCGGTCCCAAGCCCGGATAAAGGAAGAGGGTTGTGTTAGGTAGCCGACAGCCAACGTAAAACTTAGTCGGATCCAAAACATGAACTCTAGACAAATTATGAAAAATCGTTTGGGCGTGGGCGTAACCCTTCATAGCGACGCGCTACACTGCCCCCGTGTAGTGACAAGTGAGCTAGGGCCGCTGCATCGGCGCCCGGATGTAGTGATAAATGAGCAAGGGTTCTCGCATTTGCTTGGATGGATGTGGGTAAAGAAGCTAGTCCAAAATCAAAACCAAAACCAAAAACAAAAACAAAATCAAATTAAAAGTCAAGGCCAAAAACAAAATCAAATCCAAAGTCAAGGCCAAAAACAAAATCATAAATTAAGGATTAGGTCATGAAACATAGGAACATTAACAGGCAAAGCTATGGAAGTGGTGGATGTGATGATTAGGAGAAAAATTAATATTATGTGCCTTCAAGAGACGAGATGGGTAGGGAAAAAAGCAAAAACTTTATCAGAAGCTAGATATAAAATATGGTACACAGGAACTGATCGAGCAAAAAATGGAGTGGGGATTATTATGGATAAAAGCTTAATAGATGAGGTAGTGGATGTAAAGAGAATAGGGATAGAATTATTATGGTGAAGATTAGTCTAGGAAGAATGACTATGAATATCTTTAGTACATATGCACCACAAGCGGGGTTAGGTGATGAGATAAAAGCAAAATTCTGGGAGGACCTAGAGGGACTCATACAAATGATACCAAGAGGAGAGAGTGATTATAGGAGGTGACTTAAATGGGCATGTGGGTAGAGACGAAAACGGATATAGAGAGGTACACGGAGGGTATGGATTCGGGGAAATTAATAATGAGGGTAAATCTATCCTAGATTTTGCTATGGCATACGGGCTCATTATAACCAATACTAGGTTAAAAAAACGGGACGAACACTTAATCACATATAAAAATATCACCTCAAGCACCCAAATAGATTACTTCCTCATGAGACAAGAGGATCGGTTATGTTGTAGGAATTGTAAGGTGATACCGAGAGAGTGTTTGACTACTCAACATAGACTTCTAGTACTTGACGTCCAAGTAAGAAATTGGAAGAGAAAAAATCACAGAAAACAAAATCCAAGAATTAGGTGGTGAAATTTAAAAGGGGAGAAACAACTAATCTTCAAAGAAAAATTAAGGGGTAGAAGGGAATGGAATGGAGAAAGACAGACAAACCAAATGTGGAAAGAAATGGCTAATGCTCTGAGAAGCATGGTAAAGGTAGTCCTTGGAGAGACAAATGGTAGAGCCCCTAACCTTAAGGAGTCTTGGTGGTGGAATGAAGAGGTACAATTGAAAATTAAAAATAAGAAAACTTGCTATAAGGCGGTATATCAATGCAACAATGAAGAAAATCAAAAAAATTATAAAGAAGCAAAAAAACAGCAAAAAGAGCTGTTAGTGAAGCAAGGTCAAAAACATATGAGAATCTATATAAACGACTTGATACAAAAGATGGAGAAAGGGATATATATATAAATTAGCTAAAGCAAGAGAAAGAAAAACACGGGATTTAAATCAAGTGAAATGCATAAAAGATGACAATCAAAATGTTTTAGTAAATGAGAGAGCGATTAAGGAGAGATGGAAGGAGTATTTCACAAAATTATTCAATGATGGTGGTGACACAAGAGTTAGGTTGGGACATCTTAGTAACTCCGAAGAGAATATGAGCTACACATTCTATCGACGCATAAGTTCAAATGAAATAAGGCAAGCATTAAAAAAGATGAAAAATCATAAGGCAGTGGGACCAGATAATATACCAATAGAAGCATGAAAATGCATGGGAGAAGAGGGCATCTCCTGGCTAACGCAACTATTTAACGCCATCCTTAAATCAAAAAAGATGCCAGATGAGTGGAGGAAGAGTACTTTAGTTCCTATATACAAGAACAAATGAGATGTTCTAAACTGTGAAAATCATAGAGGAATTAAGTTAATGAGTCATACCATGAAACTCTGGGAGAGAGTAATAGAGCAGAGGCTCAGAAAGGAAACAAAGGTGTCAGAAAATCAGTTTGGTTTCATGCCTGATAGGTCAACAATGGAAGCTATATATTTACTGAGGCGTCTAATGGAAAGGTATCGAGATCATCAGAAGGACCTACATATGGTGTTTATAGATCTAGAAAATGCCTATGATAGGGTCCCTAGAGAAATATTATGGAGGGTTTTAGAGAAGAAAGGAGTCAAAATAGCCTATATACAAGCCCTTAAGGACATGTATCATGGTGTAGAGATAAGGGTCAGAACATGCGGAGGGGATACTGAACCATTTACAACTACAATAGGATTGCATCAAGGTTCTGCACTAAGTCCATACTTATTTGCCTTAGTAATGGATGAACTCACTAAAGATATTCAGATAGATGTGCCATGGTGTATGCTATTTGCAGATGACATAGTGTTGGTGGATGAAACAAAAGAAGGAGTGAACACTAAGCTTGAGTTGTGGAGAAACAATTTAGAATCTAAGGGATTTAAATTAAGTAGAAAGAAAACAGAATATATAGAATACAAATTTAGTAAAAATGCAAGAATGGATGATGTTATAATAAAATTAGAAGACCAAATCTTACAAAGAAAAGACCATTTTCGATATTTGGGATCAGTGATTCAAAAAGATGGAGAAATCCACGAGGATGTCACACATAGAATTAAGGCAGGTTGGCTAAAATGGAGAAATGCATCGGGGGTGTTATGTGATGGTAAAATCCCATTAAAATTGAAAGGAAAATTTTATAGGACGGCTATAAGACCAGTCTTGCTGTATGGCTCAGAATGTTGGGCAGTCAAATACCAGCATGAGCAAAAGACGAGTGTAGCGGAGATGAGGATGTTAAGATGGATGTGCGGACATACAAGAAAGGATAAAATTAGAAATGAAGTTATTCGTAATAAGGTAGGAGTAGTGCCAATCGAAGAAAAGATGAGAGAGACTAGACTAAGATGATTTGGTCATGTGAGAATGAGACTAAGAGACGCTCCTGTGAGGAGAGTTGATGAAATGGAACAATTAGTCACAAAAAGAAGTAGAGGTAGACCCAAGAAGACTTTGGGAGAGACATTAAAATTTGATATGAAATATATGGATCTAAATGAGGATATGACAAAAGACAGAAATACATGGAAGTCTAGAATTCATGTAGCCGACCCCACATAGTGGGATAAAGGCTGGATATGTTGTTGTTGTTATAAATTAGGAAATAAGAACTAATACAAATGATTAAAATTCTTAAAATAGAGAAATGATGAAACTTACATGCAAATTGGGATTAGAAGTTAGGACTTAGGAGTTTAGGATTGAAAACAATGAAGACATCAAACAAGATCAATAAGATTCATGAAGACATCAAACAATATTTTATATTTGATATTATTTTACAGAATAAATTTTATTATTTTTTATTTAATTTATAAACTTTATATTTGATGTTATTTTAATGTGCAATTCCCATGTGTAATTCTAGAAAGTACAATGGGAATTATGGGATGTGAAGTCCCAATAAAAACTTTAGCCAAAAAGTCAAAAAGTGAAGCACAACTCACGAGAGGTGGTTGTGCCTCTCTGTAGAGCAGACCCACTAGCTGCTCTCCACCAGCTACTACAACTTGAAGCCTCACAGTGGAAGAAGGAAACCTCATCTTCATCTTCTGCAACTTGAAGTACTCCATCATTGAAGAAGCTTCAAGGATTTGTTGTCCATCTACATCCATATTCTGTAGTCACCTCTATTTGGAGATGAGAAGCTCGAACAGTGGGGAACTTGCTGCAACCTCTCTTCAGAACTTATATAGTTTGATCCTCATCGCTGCTTCCCCTTCTTGACAAAAACCATGAGCTGTTGTAGAGAGAAAGGGCAGGCTGTTGCAGAGAGAAAGGAAAAAGACAATAGCGGTGCAGAGAGAGAGGAAGAAGATGGCAGCAGGGACCCGAGTCTTCATTACCAGAGAACTGGGATGCGTTCCCAAGCGCTCCAAGACGCAAACGCACCGCATTCCAGTGCGCGTGTACTGGAGCGCGGTGCTCGGGGGGGTGGGGCGTATTAGGTAACTATGGTTTGACCACCACACATTTAAATGTTGACAAAAAAAAAAAAAAATCCCTTATAACAAATTCAGAATCACAAAACCAAGTCCATAGATCTGGTTTACAAGATTGCAACAATATTTACAATGACCCGCTTACCAGACACTTTTGTGACTGGGAACCATTGTTTACATCTTCACAGAACAATACAGGAATTAAAAATTCATTGTAATGCTATTAACTCTCACAAAAGCCTTGATCTTTGATGGCTTTAAGCCCTGACTCCTGGAACACAATCTAGTGGGCAAGGAGCACAGGTTAATCCACTAAGTATGCTGAACCACAGAGAGGCTCATTATCAAGATAAAATAACAACAACCCAAATCAGATCATATTTTTATTTAGAAGTAATGACCAAGTAAATTCTATGAGGTCCAGCCCATAAGGATACAATATCATTATTCCCCATCCAACCCAAAACAATATCTACAATAATCATTGTTAAAAAAAATTTTAAGGCTCCATTATGAACAAACTGTTTGAAAAGGTTGCAATGGAATCCACTGTTGATTAAATACATTTCTAGTTTCTGGGTTAAGCAAGAATTACAACATTGGCAAAAGCTTAAACCCACAACCAGGAAACAATATAGTACAACAGCACGACCATATATGTTAACAAATAAAAATTATTAAAAATTTTCGCTAGGACAAAACAAGGACACCATGCTGCTAATAACTAAATGGTAAAAATCAAAATAAGAACGTAGTATTTGTATTTCTTCAAGGCAATATCAGCATTTGTTAACTCTCTCTAGTCTTTACATTTCATTCATACAAGAAACAAAAGTTTTTAAAATGCTTGTTGACCATATTTGGATGCAACCACACTAACTATATCAAATTTACCACATTAACTACTAAAGCAACTCACATAGGTAAGAAGTAAAACCTTATCAATGGAGAATGTGGCAAGGCTTTAACGGATTGCTTCACAACAACAGAACAACTTGTGGTTTTGATAGTTAAACTAAACCATGCAACCGAGGTAAAAATTGCCAAGAAGACATCCAAATCAATATTTTATCAGGGGCAATTTTTCAGGGTCCTACTTATGTCTAATATAGCAAATGTTTCAAAATAAAAATCATACACTCAAATAGCAGATCGGCATAAAAACATTTATTTGAATATAACACCAAATCAAGATCGCATGAAGTGGCGCTTCTCACAAAGACATTGGCAAAAATAACAAACCCAGTAGCTCTCTCGTACTATGAGCTCAGAGTACTGAAGAGAACACATTAGATGTAAAAACGTAAACAAGTTACAGAAAAGAGTTACCACTCATTTCTCGATAACATCAATAAACCAACAAAAGGGGGCTTACCAGTAACGAGAAGCAACCCAGAAGCCAGTTGCTTGAGAAACACGACTCTCTTGCCCTTAAATCTCCCAGCTAAAACAATTAGCACTGTCCCCGGAGTAATACTAGCCCTACAGAAGTGCATAAACAACATAAATCAACATACGTCAGTCTTCGATATAGAAAGATCAATACAAACAGAAATACTCAACACAACATATACATATATATACCTGAGCTTGGTAGGCTTGGGTTTGCGCTTATTGACGAGGGGCTTCTTAACATCATCGGCGGGGTAGAATTTGGGCGGCTTCTCGGCAACCGGCGGCGCGGCAGTGGGCTTCTTGTCATGGCGGGGAAAAGCGCCGCCGTTTTTGGCCTTGATGGCCCACAAACCCCTCTTATGGTACATCTTCGACCTCGAAAACTTGCCGACTCCTCTAATCAGATCAGGGTTTCGGCTCACCCTTGGTGTAGTCTTCGGCGCCATTGCTTACCAAATCGTCTTCTCTTTCTCTTCTCCCTCTCTTCCTCTTTTGCGCCCAAATGAATCTAGGGTATGGATGCTGTGTGGAAATATATATTGCGTTGCTGTGGATACCCGATAACTACAGAAAGCCAACTAAAACCCTAGTTTCGCTATGGTTGGGTCGGGATTTTCTTGGGCCCTGAATTGGGGGAAGAATCGGACCCCAACCCATTTGAACTGGACCGGGCCACTATGGTGAGTAAATACTGTTAATTTTTAAATTTTTATGTTTTTTATGTGTTGGGTCGTTACCAAAGAAATGTTGGACTTTATTCGAGTTTTTATTTTTAAATTAAAATTTTAACTAATAACCATTTCATTTTTTAATTCTATGATAAATTAACCATAGTATTTGTAAATTTTAAATTCCAATTGACAATTTTTTTTAAAGCATATGGCGTTGGGGTTTTTTACAAATTTGACATTAGTTATAGTATTTGTAAATTTTGAATGTAAAATTTCAATTTTTTAGATAAATTTAATTGTATGTTCATAATTTCAATTCTGATTATGTTTCTTTTACAAAATATATATATATATATATATATATATATACATATGTGAAAGACATCTTTGAAATTATAAAGTGATTTTGCACACCAAAGTAACTGTGTTTAATATAGTAGATAGATAGTGTAACACCCATTCTCCAAACAAAAAAGTTTTAAAATTTTTCTTCTTATCGCTTAACTTAAATTTTTTAATAAAATTAATGTTAAGGTTGGTAATCAAAAGTAACAAACGGACCATATCCTATATTGTAATTAACCTAATGAAAAAGTACATAATTTCAAATATGTATTCATTTAAATATAACTTCAAAAATACATCAATAAAATAGAGAGTTTCATAACTATATCATCTAAATCGAAACATAAACGAAAGTTAAAATGATATGAAATTATAAAAATGTCCCTTGTTACTAACTAGTTGTTCACCTGACATATGTAAATATGTTACATTAAATGGTGAACTATTTAATGAAAGTTCAATTTTTTTTATTTTTTTGGGAAACGATGCATGAGTATGATATGGCTTAACGTAGTCATAAAGATCAATTCTCTAATACTATTAATCATGATCAAGATTGTAACGTCCCTTTTTTTCAAAGCATGCATTAATTTGAAATTTTAAATATATATATATATATTTTTTCAACATACGTTGAACGTAAATTAAATCCCGACAATTCCGATCTACCATCAGGGCATATTAACTTGAAAAAATAAGTTAAGACTAGTAATATCATCACATCAACGAAAACAAAATTAAAATCTCAATAATACATGACCGTAATTCCTTTATTCATAATATAATATTCATACCATCAATATTCAATATGACATTATTAAAATAATACATCTATAGTTGAATATCTCGCACGTAATAAAAGACTTACAAAAGATATAATATGTAACTATTAGCTATCTCTCGAGAATCTCATTTCATTTGGCGACGCTACTTTCACCTGGAACGTTCGAATATTCCAATAACAAAGTCAAAATTAAATGATAAATCATATAAGTAAGAGTTCAAAAATATTTTTATGAATATATGCAAAATAATGAAAACAAACCAACATATTTCGACATGCCCCAGCCCAAGAGAATCTCACACAGCACTTAACCATAACGGGGGAAAATGCAATCTTTATAAGGCAACACAACCTCATTGACACATTGGCATAACACAATCATGCTTAAGGGGGACAACCTCAACACATGAACTCGGGTATCACCCCACTATCACGTCAGGCTTTACTCTCACTTAAAAGCATTTTGAATCCCAACATAACCCTAGCCACAAGACGATCAGCACTATTCCCGAAATCAATATCCACATAGGCAATAATGTTATTTCTCAAAGAAACTTATGGTGGTGTTCACTCTCAAACCCGCCATTTGAGTACCATAGAGTGAAGTTCGTCTCAGTCCCGTCCCAAATAGGTCACATAGCATTAATCCTTGGCAAACATCCCGAGTGCTTTCGCTCAAGTGCCACACACAGGTTAACAATCCACATCCCACATGGACCACATATAAACATGTCAATGCCACAACACAAAGTTCAATGCACAGGTATAAAACAACTTAGGAGGAACCTCCCACATAAAACTAACCTATCGCACGTCAAATTGTTTGTATAAAACAAATTAAGTATATGGTCGAACCACCCAAAATAAATTAGGTTTTCAAGTAAGAACACTCATAGTAAGCCAAGTTTTCGGTAGAACGACTTACCTCAAATAACGTGTCTGACCTCGATTTTCATGTCAAACCTCAAGTAATCATACTAATGCTCAACCTTGATCCTCCCCGATCCCTAGATATCATATTCATTCTAAATAATATCAACATCTATTTTTCATAATTTTTCTCATAATTTCTTCTTTATTTTCTTTTCATTTTCTCCTCGAAAATTTCAAAATAAATATTTTCTCAAGGTTTTTCTCAATTTTTTCTCCACCATAAATCATAAAATATGTTTATAAAAATATTAAAAAATTTCAAACTCACCCTAGGCCTCACATGCCCTCACACGCTGGGTTTCGCGCGTGTGTGATGCACGCGGGTCTTCTTCTCCAACAGCCCCTTCTCACCTGCTGGCAACTGAAATTCTTCCGATGGTGGTTTTGCTTCCACCATTTGAACCTACTCCACGAGGCGACCTCAATGATACCCTTTGATACTCGAATCAATGGCCGAAGATGCCTCAATAGAGCATTTTAAACCTCAGTTTCGATGATCTTGGGTTTTTCCAGCCATGCCCCAAATCACCCTCAAAACATCTCGAAAACCCACCAAAACTTTCATAAATGATCCCCAAGACCTCTAAAGCAAAAGCCCTTTAGCAAATCTCTCAAAACACAGACCAATTGATGTCAAAAATCTTTTGAAACCCTTGGTCGAATTCTTGACTATTTATAGTTGATTCCAGTCATCCTTCTGGCCAATCAGAAGCCTTGCTTGCTTCCCAATCTCCTAGGCCCATGCTCGGCCATACCCTGGCAAAATTGATCGTCCCATCTCCGAATTTTGGCTCCTATGGGCAGTGATCAAACTACCATGTTGTTTGGTAAAAGTTTTGGATTTTGCACTTTGTCCCCCTTGAAATTTCCTTTTGCATTTTCGTCTTCTATTTGAAACCCCTGAGTTATCCAATAATTTCACTAAGCCCCATAAGTTCCAAACCTTCATCTTAGCCCCGAATATTCATGAAAAACCATCATTTCAATCTCATTTGGCCAAAATTAATAAATTACACTTAGGCCCAAATATACGTAAGATTGTGTCTTGATCGAAATTACTTTTGTTTCTTCCTGAAACCATTTAAGGGTTGTTGCTTATGCTAAATATGAATCTAATCGGGGTCATGTTGACTCCCCATAAGTCTCTTACTATTATTCAGTTTCTCAAGTCGAATCATAGTTATATCGAAAATTGTATATAATTAATCTAATTTCTTTCTGTCATAAATCTTGCCCCGAGACGCTAGTTGATGACATACTCTCATCTTTAGATATCTAAGTTTTAGGGTATTCTTTACAATTGATTCGATGACTTATTTTTACTACACACTAATTTTTAATATTTTAAGCTCGCTTAAATGACATGACAACCTCATGCCAATATGAGGTATTACAAAGATATTATTAAAATGTCCATCCCATTCATTCATTACTCTAGATTAATCCAAATAATTCTCCATACTTACTTTCTATTCCCAATATGATCAAATAACGACACATGCAAATATCCAAATAATCATAGGGCAAATACATAGATTTTGATGTATCATAAGCCATAATAAATTTATGTAACAATGCACATGAAATAAATTGATTTTTTTGAAAAATCACTAACTTGAGTCGCTATCTAAGTAACCAAAACTCATTTTCTTGATTTGCGCCTCAAATGATGTGCTCGTAATGCTTCTTTAACCTTGCACTTACCAAGCATGTGCCATATTTCAAAATGATTTTTAAAAAAATTTCTATATTTTTATTTTATATTTATTATTATTATTATATTTTTTGTCTTTCTCATGCATGAGGATCATGTTCCTAACTCATGTGTTGGCCATGCTTTCATTTTCTTACCATTGTTGCCCAGATAAATATCCAAAATTGGGTGATTGTAATGGTATTAGTTAAATGACGATTGTAATAATGATATGAATAATAAGATCAATCAACCACGATAACACAAGGAAATTTTTATAGAAGTTTGAACTCTCATAAGCCTACTACTTTCTCAAGACTAAGCTTGAGGATATCGCTAAGGAAAAGATAACAATAGCTTTTGGTTTGAGCTATAACCAAACATACAATTCTTTCTCTAAATAAGAACAATCACTAGCACACAACTAACAAAAACCCCTCACACAACAAGTAAATAAAAATAATAAATTTACAACCAATAAACAAAATCAAACAAATCACCACTTGAGAGTTCCATTAGCCAGCAACACTTCAGCACTTCAACATTCTCACTCTTATTTAAACGCTCTTTCAATAGTTTATTATTTATCTACTACTTTCATACTGACCTCATATTTATACAAGTATCTTTAGTCAACTAACTATTACACAGAGGGGTGAGAAGCATTTTTGAAATTTAAAAATCTCTTTAGCTTTTCCAAGTTGCAATTGGAATATTTCAACATTTGTTGGGATCTTAGCAAACAAATATATTAAGAAAATATTTTTGTGCAAAATAAAATCATCCTGAGAAAATCAATGAGACAACCTGGTAATAAGATTAATCATTAACTTTTCAAAAACAAAAAGACAAGAGAGTTAGAGATAACCAAATCATAATATGCAAAAACAAAGTCAAAAGCACATTTTCTCAAAAAGAGATTTAACCTTTTGCATTGGAACATCAGGCTATGATTTTGAGGTGCAAGGTAAAAGCATATTGTAAAAATGTATATTTTGTGTGCAACAAAAAAAGACACAAAATGCAATGTACATGCATAAATGACCGTTGAATTTCGGTCGATGAAAGTTTCCACTTCGATCAACCTAAGTTATTCGATAGGTTAATACCTAACGTCGATTGAAGAATTGGTTGACGTAAGTCAATAAGCCAACATTCTGGCCTACTTCGGTTGACATAAGACACAACTTCGGTCGACCAAAATTGTCTTGTAACCAAAGCCACAACTTCAGTCGAAGACTAGGTCGACTTCAGACATGAGGCTAAACTTTCTAGCTAATTTCAATGGATCGAAACTAATTTTTTATTTTTTTTACCGAAATTGAATTTCAGTCGATCTAAATGACATACAAAAAGATTTAAACATTATGCCTCATTTCAATTTACTTAAGCTAGATCGCAATCAACTTACGATACATAGACACAAAAAAATAAAATTTTTACTTCACAAGAGGCTAATAAAATATATTGATATCATAAAAGCATTTTTATTATCATCAAAATTATATTTTTTTGTTGTTATTTTCTCTAACATTACTTATTTATTTGATTACGTAACTATTTCATTAATTTTTATTAAAATGTTTCAAAATTTTTAAAATCATCAAATTCACCCCTTATGCGGTGTGATTGTCACATCACAACATTCGGCGCCCACCTTATCTAGTTTGTCGTGTCATTGCCGATGAGTATGACAATTTTTTTCTTTGTTATCTCTTCCTTATTTCCTTTTCCTTGTTATTCTTTTTCCAAATTTTTAGTCAAAAAAAAGTCATTACAACTTCAACTTTTCATTGCCAAACTATTATTATTTTTTTTTTTTTAAGGCCCCATTTATTGCCGAGCCTACGACAACTTCAAATCTCAGCCATTTTTTTCAAATTTATTTTAAAACCTTCATTCTAACTTCTTGAATAATTAATGCCACTTAACCAGAATAACATTTTGTCCCTTGTAGATTGGTCCTTCAAGTTTAAAATGTTAGATTTGAAATGTTATGACACACACTAAGAGGGGATGTAACGACCCGCTCCCACTTGCGAATGTCACCGGTGAATAATTGACTGGATTAGTCACATGACAAACCATCAACTGAAGGGTTGAACTATGTTTCAACGGGAAACGCCCTAGATGGGCATTAGATTTCGTCATTCCCTTCCTTCCACTCGAGAAATCGATCCCAAACACAGACAAAAAATACAGCAGAACGGAACCCAAAACCCGAGTAAGCTACACCTTTCTCTAGCTCGCCTCACAATAAGTCAAAGGTGACCTAGGCACAAAGCTAACATAACAAACACTTCGCTGAGTATTGGAGATTTATAAGAACATACATTTTGAACTTTACCTGATCTGAGACTCAACTCCACCAACTAAAGCCATATACATAAAGTAATCTCACAAACACCAACCACACTATGATAAATTACAACAGCTAGAGACATCTAGCGCTCAATAACGATGACATTCAGTCAAATGAATACATACAGAGGATAATACAATTTACAAAATCGACAACAATACTAGTCACCATATCATTCTTCCGACGCCATCCTTGCTCGTATCTGGACTCGCACATCTACAACATGAGGTAAAACCTTATGAGTTATAAAAAATTAGTAAGGGTACAATGTATGTAAATATGAATATAAACATGATTATGTATGTTAAGTGCATGCAAATGAGGCTATGTCATTTCATCCTCACAATCCACCAAGGTTTGAGGCATCAACCTACCTCTTTCCCCAACACTAGTCCTCCATATGGCCATAGATACACTAGAACCCATATCATGCAGGTGTTAACTACTACGTGCAAATGCTACATAAAAACTTATAAACCATATTTACCAACTTGCAAGGCCACCTCCACATGGGGATGTCCCTTACCTGGCTTGAAACCTCTCATACCTTGGCAAAAACTCTAAGTTCTTCTAGGATCACCGCCTCCCCGGTCGAATCTAGATGTAACCACACAAAAACCCAACAACAGACATTAAACCAATACCTCAATTTTTATTTTTACTTTACCATGCACCGCAAACCAACCCATCGACAACTACTTCCAACCAAACTCAGCCATAGGTTTAATCCAACCAAAACTTATTCCACATTATCTCAAATAATGGAAATTAATTCAAAAAGAAATTTAATTAATTACCTTAGCCAATTTGGAGGAGAAATCCGAAAAATGCCACACTAGCGCTGCCTATTTGACTGCCATCTAGCTCCCGAATTCCCATATCAAAGCCTCTAGAGCCTCGAAATAATTTTCAGAATTTTTCTCGAAATTTTTAGAATTTTCTAACATTTTCCTATTTTCTCTCCATTATTCCAGATTTCTTTATATTTTATTTCTTTTCTTTTCTTTTTCTTTTATTTCTTCTCATTTTTCTCTCCACATTCTTCTTCTCTTCTCCCGTGCACTGCGCACGTAGCATACGCATGGCTGGCTGCTGACCGCCGCCGCCTTGCTCCGCCGTTGCCGCCTGCCAGCTCGCCTCCGCCGGCCGCCTTGACCGCCGTGCGACCACTGCCACCGCCCGTCCGCCGTTGGGAAATGCCGATTAGAAATTTTATTTAATATATTGCATACTAAGCCCCTCTTCAACTCATTAATTCCACTTAGAAATTTTATTTATTGCACTTGGGCCCTTGAAGCCTTAAATAATTATCATCAAGCCACACAAAAACTTGATTTCTCCAAAATTAATAACCAATATTTACTCAAAAATGTCGATTTCGTCCCTACGACTGCAAGGGATCTCGATCCCACCCAAAAACACTTCAAGGTTGCCTTACTAGCAAAATCGGACCACCCCTAGGATCCTTTCAACTTCTCAGAGCTCCCTGCAACCATTCGGTACTAACACCAATTCAGGCTTATACATAATTTATTCTGAAAATTATTCCTGATCGGACTGCTTCTAGCGTCATCAGTCTCACCTTGAGATTCTTACCAATATCATGCCCTCTTCCTCGGACAAAGAAGTCCCGAGGTATTTCCTGTCGTTGATTTGATAATTTTATTAATTAATTTCTCGAAATTGACTTCCGACATTCCGGGATCACCCGAGGTCTTTTCCAAATCACTGTAAATTATTTATTTTCCAATACCATGAATACGGGGTATTACATGGGGTGAATTGGTATAATAAAAATTTGATATAACTTAAAATTCTTTTGGTTGGAAATAAAAATTCAAAGCAAGTGAGGATTGGATAGGTGCTTGACAATTAAGAACACAAGCACACAAGAACACCAAGATATATAGTGGTTTGGCTTAACCCAAGCCTCATTCATTTCCTTAGTTCCTCACTAAGAATTTTCCAAACAATCCACTAAAACCCCTACTTAAACCAAGTAAGTCTTCTAGTCATTGACTAGGAAAATTACAAAACCTCTCACTCAAATGGGCCCTCTAGCTACGCAAGCTAGGAAATATAAGAAATGTAATAAAGAGAGCATCTAAGAGATAGATAAATCTCTTAATTACAATATCTCTCAAAATTAGAAACAAGGCTTGAATGAATTAATACAAATAAAGATTAAAGTCTTGAAGAGAGAAAAATAAAACACAGTCGATGTAAAGACAAATAAGAATAACAGTAAGTTCAAATTATCTCATTCACGTCCATTAGCCTATTCTTGGTCTCCTTGATTTGTATTTACAAGTATCCCAAGAGTATTGCCCAAAACTAGCCGTTTTGTGATCGTTGGAGACTAAGAAACTAGCCGTTATAGCTTTATACGAAAAGAGTTAGTCGATAAAAGACAATAGAAAATCGACAAATTCATAAATAAAACAAGATATAGTCGACAGAATATATGTGATAATCAACAGAACGAAAATATGAAGAAAACTTCTAACAACTTACACACATATAGTCGACATCATAATTTTCATAGTCGACAGATACTTGGACATAGTCGACAGATGCACAACACATAATCGACAGATGCCCGGCATAGTCGACAGAACATAAACACATAGTCGACTATTCACTTAGAAAAACTTAACACTTAGACGACAACTTTTAACTTTATTTTCCAATCTCTTAAATCATAAACAACACATATATATTGGAAAATACTTTGACCACAAATATTTGAGATTGCTTAAAGTATCATTTAATTTGGAACATTAAGATAATAAACATTATCAAAATACAATGGTTTTTTATTAACAAAACTATATCAAAGGCAAAACATCAATGAATGTTACTTGGCCCACCTCAATTTTTCTGATTTTATTTTCATCCCATATTCTCTCAAAATTTACACTAGCATCCTATAATCTTTGAAAAATTACATATGCACCTCAAAACTTTTGATGAATTACAACTAATAGTTCAATTTACACCGTTACCAAAATAGCATTGGGATGGTAATCCAAATTCCAAGCATCCCTTCTTTTTAGAAAATTTGTCATATCTATTTTTCAAGGAAAGGAAATCTATATAATAAAACAAAATGATTTTGAAAATGTCTAAGATACATTTTTATCCTATGGTTGAGAAGAATTTTGAATGTTGATCAATGCCTGAGATCAAATGCCAATATATTTTTTCCTCCCAAAATCATCCCATCCTCCCTTACTGCCTCTCTCTTTTACAGACCCACTTGCCTACTCCCTCACTTACTGTTTCTCTCTCACAGACCTCCACCCACGCCATCGCCAACCCCCTTGTCACCCCCAAACACATACATACATATATACACACACATACACATACATATATACACTCACATACACATATACACTCGTGCGATCACCAGCCCATCGCCCTCACTCATTGCTTCTCACATACGCATACACACACACACACACAAACACTCTCTCTCTCTCTCTCGATATATATATATATATATATATATAAAGCAAGCAGTGGGCTAGGTACGACGATAGTGAAAGGGGTGGGAGAGATGATGGTGGGTGGGGGCGAGGTGCTTGTGGTCTGAAAAACGGTGTGAGAGAGGAACATTAGCCATGGAGGTTGCAACGGCCAACAGCAGGGCGGTCGCGACGTCAGGCGATGCGACAACTAAGGCGACGCGAGGTGGCGCATGGAGACTACCAGTGGTGGTCGCGGTGACCAGTGAACGGTGGCGGTTGCCCACAGTAGCGGTCCATGCGTGCTGGTAGAGGCGCAAGAGATGGCCCACGGCAGCGACGATTGATGATGGTGGTGGTGTGACGATTGGTGGAGATGGTGTTGGCCGCAACAAGGGCCGACGGAGCCCAGGTTAGCGGGTGGCTGGTGCTATGCGTGGGCGGTGGCCGTGCGTTGCAAGAAGAAGAAGCGGGAGGAAGAAGATATAAGGAAGAAAGAGAAAAAAAAATGAAAAAATAGAGAAAATGTCAACAAATTGGAAAAAAATTTAGAAATCAATTTGGGCCTCGAGAAGGAGGCTTGACTCCAAACATTTTTTAATTTTTGAAAAAATTAATATATATATTTTTAATTTTTAAATATCGATACTTAATTTTACTTAAAAAATTTTAAATAAAAAAACACCAAAGTGTAATTTTTTTATATCGACTCTTTTTCAATTTTTTTTTAATTTTAATTTATAAAGTTTTTAATACTTAATTTTTAAATATTTTAAATATCAACAGTGTAAGTTTTTGAAATATCACGTATGTTTTAATACTTAATTTTTAAAAAAATTTAAATAAAAAAAACACCACCCGTGTAAATTTTAATGTATAAGAATTTAACATGGATGATCAAAAAGAAATAAAAATTTCTTTTTTAAATCATTAATGATTAAATATTATTTTTAGTGTAAAACTTTATTCAAAATATGAAACTTAATTCAAAATTTAATATTTTTATTTTTAGGTGTTGAATATTTGATACTTAAAGAAATATGAAATTGGTTACTCTGTTCTATTGAATTACTTAAAGGTTTAAATATTTAAAAAGAATTTATTTTTATAAATTTTTTATTTTATTAATTTTTTAATTAAAATAATATAAAAATAAAAAAATCTCAAACGCATGGTCAAAAAACTCTAGGTTTGGGAACACAAGAGTTCTCGACCACTCACAGTCGAAAAACCAAGGTTCTCCAACACTGAACCGAACTCCCCCCATTGATGGTCACAGCCACGATGAATGATATATATTGTTTGATATTTAATTTTTAATTTAATTTGTTCATATTGTAGAATTGATATATTTTATTATATAAATTTAATAATTTTTTTTATTATAGAACGTTAACAAGTATATAATAATTTTAATTTCTATTTTTTTATTCAATGTTGATAATTTTTTTTTACTTATTCTTATATTTTGATTTGTAATATTAGTAAACATTATAAATTTTATATGTTTTGATTTTTATAGAGCATTTAATATAAATAAAATTATTATAACATAATATATATAAATTATAATTATATTTTAATCTTAATATTATTTATACCATATCTTTAATCATACGCTAGTAGATATATATGACACCATTGTGTAATTTTATTTTTCATACTTATTATCTTAATTTTTTATGGAACAATAATATATAAATTATTGTTATTTATTTTATAAAGAATAATTTGTTGGATCACATAATATGGAGATATTTAAAGATTAACAAATAATATTGGATAGTTATTTTTTATTAAATGAATATATAGTACTGATTTAATTAAATTTCTATCTCATTCAGAAATAAAAATTGATTTTAAATTTTAATTGGTGACATATATTTAAAGATTAACAAATAATATTGGATAGTTATTTTTTATTAAATGAATATATAGTACTGATTTAATTAAATTTCTATCTCGTTCAGACATAAAAATTGATTTTAAATTTTAATTGGTGACATTATATTTCAAACAAATAATTAGATTTCTAAATGGAATTAAAATTCCGACCCTGAAGGAGCTCCTGGCTCCAAACGGGCTGTCAATGTGTTAGGCTCGAAGGTCGTACCATTTCTATCTCTCTCTCTCCCTTCGCTGTTTTGAAGAAGGCTTCAGCTTTGTCTCGCTTTGCAGTCTTCGATCAACGTCCCTTGAAACCTGCCTTCTGGTTCAGATCTGGTTCTGAATAGCCCCGAGCAAAGCGGTTTGAAGAAGGCTTCAGAGCTGGTTTTGAACATCATCCAGCTTGATTTCATCCCGGAGCTGCGAACCCTAGGATTTACCCGGTAATCCCCCTCATGATTTCTCAAACAGTCCGTTGAGTGGGTTCGTGCATTCCAATCTGATTCAAGTTTCGATGGTTTTGAATAGCCCTAATGTTCTCTGTTCTTCATTCGAGTGATAGAGAAATTTCTTGCCCTGATTGAGAAATTTGCTTTATCCGATTGATGAATTTGTGAAAACTGAAATTTCTTGCATATATTCGCAGGAACGCATTTACGGCACGCAATCACATTTATACCCATATGCCCTTGTAGCTCCCGTCCCCCTAGCTTTTTTATATTTCACGACAGGGAGAGGAGAAATTATTTTCTACCAAACCTGAGAAAGCTCTCTGTCCATTGCGCTCTCTCTCGTTCTCGTTTTCTTCTTCAAAATCCACGATATCCAAGGTAAGCGATTCTTTCTTTTGAGATCTCTTTTCGACCGTTGCTACGGATATGAGTATATCATACATATATATATATACATATATATGAGTATCTACATGTGTATGCGTGTTTACCCGTTTTGACTGACGACCCGTTTACCTGGTAATTTCGGCTGCCTTAGGGTTTATGTTTTCATCATTATTCTGGAACAATTACACCTTTGTATTTATTAGTAAGCACATGGATAAGCTCAGAATCCAATTTGGACGCCTAGAAAATCCACAAAATGGGGATGGATTGGAGAAGAGAAACTGAAAACCGCTTTATATATTCTGTGCTTGCTTGTCAAAAAAAAATAAAAAATGTCTCAGGTTTGAAGGCTAATGTAACGTTAGTTGCCCCTGGAAGAGCTGAAATAGGAGTTTGTCTTCCTTGCTCTTCAAATAAATGAAAATTTCTGGCTCAGATTGTTTTGTTCTTCCTGTATTTCATGTTCCCTCTCCTTCAAGCTGTATAATTATTCTTCTCTTTTGTACTTGCACCTTTTGTTGTCTTGCTTGTCAGTATCATTTCTTGTTTGTGGTTTAATTAACAGCATTCAGTTAATTTGTGCATTAGTGGGAATGGGGGAAGAGCCATGTCTATGATTTTCATAACTTTGTCACTAGAGACAACCTTGACCTTTTCAACTGGGAGTTTTGTCAAAAGATATTGATTTTTAGTTACTGTGTTTCTTTTTGAGGTGTAATTCAAATTTACTGAAAAATCTCATCTTTTTTTATTGTTAGAATAACTTCCAAAAAATTAAGATAACGAGCATTTGTAGCTGGTATGAGAAAAAGGCTTTACATTTTTCTTGTTTACATATTTGAAATCTGAAACTTCTTCACGAGTGAAATTGATAATTTTATTTACTGAGGATTGGGGAATGAATATTTTACTGAACATGGGTTTCGAATGGTTCCTGATCCATGCCTTGTCTTGTGCCTGGCAGATGGAAAGAGACCAACATGATGAAGTTATGCAAGTAAATGAATCCACCATGACTGGGCAGGACAACACCACTTTGAATTTTCCTATGTTAAATGTACATTCTGAAAGCAACCTAGATGAAGTAGTGAGGAATCTGCAAAATGCCAATTGCGTTTATAGACAAGATGTTGTAAGGAGCAAAAGTAGTGGTATGTTTGGCATTGTGACGGAAGTTCCAGGTGATTCAGACTCAGAGTCTGAAAGCAGCATAACTGATGATGAAGATGAGGATGACGAGGATGATAATGATGGGGATGGATTTCGCGAGGAAGGTGGCAACCATGACAATGATAATGCTAATGGGAGCGATAATAACAGAAGTGGTGGCAGTTGGAATAGCAACTCTCTTCCCCCTGACCAGATTCGAGTGCTTTGGATGGATCAGTCTGAGACAACACAAAATCTTTGTGAGGTAATGGTTGTTGATCGGGGATTCTTACATGGGGATTTTGTGGCTGCAGCTTCAGATCCAACTGGTCAAGTTGGTGTTGTTGTTGATGTCCATATTTCAGTTGATTTGCTAACCACTGATGGGTCTATTATAAAAGGTGTATCATCCAGAGACTTGAAACGTGTAAGAGATTTTGCTGTGGGTGATAATGTAGTACTTGGCCCTTGGCTAGGCAGAATTGATGATGTTCTAGATAATGTGACGGTGTTGTTTGATGATGGCTCTGTGTGCAAAGTTGTGAAAGCTGACCCACTTCGTCTCAAACCAGTGGGCAAGCAGACTCTTGAAGATGGCCACTTCCCTTATTATCCTGGGCAGCGTGTGAAGGCAACCTCTTCATCAGTTTTCAAAAATTCAAGGTGGCTATCTGGTTTGTGGAAACCCAACCGGTTGGAAGGAACTGTAACTAAAGTTACAGTAGGGTCTGTATTTATATATTGGATAGCATCTGCAGGGTATGGACCTGATTCATCTACTACCCCGGCTGAAGAGCAGAGTCCCAAGAACTTAAAAATATTGTCTTGCTTTGAGCATGCAAATTGGCAATTAGGTGATTGGTCTCTTCTTCATACACCTGCAATGTCTTCTCTCCTGGAAAAGAATTTATCAAATCTTGAACTCCATGATTCTACCAAAGGTGAATTAGAATCTGCTCAAATGGGTCATGAATGTGAGTCAGATATGGTTGTTTCAGAGGAATCAAATGGAGTAAGTGAGACCGTGGACATGGATGTGGATGGTCCCTCTGAAAGAACTAGTGGAAATGTAGATGGTAATTCTTCACGAGCATCCAGTTCGTGTAGTAGTTCACTGTCAGTTTCAAAGGAGCCTGTCCATGAAACTTGGCCCCTTCATCGCAAAAAGATTCGAAAAGTTGTGGTTAGGAAAGATAGGAAGGCTAGGAAGAAAGAGGAAACTTTTGAAAGGGCTCTTCTTATTGTCAATACGAAGACAAGTGTTGATGTAGCATGGCAGGATGGAACAAGAGAATGCCAACTGGACTCAACTACTTTGATTCCTGTGGATAGTCCTGGTGATCATGAATTTTTTGCAGAACAGTATGTGGTGGAGAAGGCCACGGATGACAACAATGATGGTTGTGAAGTTAGGCGAGTTGGGGTTGTGAAAAGTGTTAATGGAAAAGAGCGGACAGCTTGCGTCAGGTGGTTAAAGCCAGTTGCCCGGGCTGAAGATCCTCGAGAGTTCGAGGAGGAGGAAGTGGTGAGTGTTTATGAGCTTGAGGGGCACCCTGACTATGATTATTGTTATGGGGATGTAGTTGTTCGGTTGTCACCTGTTACCATAACTTCAAACATGTCCATTGGAGATTCTGTTGAGGAAGAGAAGCAGCTGGCTTGTCCAAATCCTGTTAAGCGAGATTCTAAAAAGCGCTCAGGAAGTAAGAAACTGGAAAGTTCATCTACCAAGGAAGCTTGTGCCAACTTCTCAGATCTTTCTTGGGTTGGGAATATTACTGGTCTCCAAAATGGTGATATTGAAGTTACATGGGCTGATGGGATGGTTTCAATGGTATGTTTATTGCAAAGGCCTTGCGAAATGTTAATGCTTTATGCTTATATAGATTATCTTATATCTCTTGATTTTTGTTGCAAGTGTGTAGCCAGCTGGCCTTTTTTGCAATAACACCATAAGCATTAATGCTGATATTATCTTATGTCTCAAGTTTTGTTGCAAGTGTGTAGCCAGCTGCCTTTTTTTGCAATAACTATGCATAGAGTTTATTACTCCTTCAGTGTGATTCCCTCTGCAATTTTGATTGCTTAAAGTCATACTTCTTTGTTTGGATGTCTTTAATGAGATTTGATTTTCTATATTCTTTTTTCTCTTCTGAAAAGTTCTGGGTTTGAACTGAATTAAGAGACAAAGGTTGTTATTTTCAGTTCATCTGCATGTTTGCTTGTATGTTAACTGTATTCTTCTTGTAAGGATGCTCTTGTTTTGTAGTTTTTAGAGGGGTTGCTTCCTTGAGTTCCTTCTTGTGTGTTTTATGACATATCACATTTAAAAAAGAAATGAAAAAGAAGAAATATTTCTCCTGGAATTTTTGTTGACAATTACTCGTTCAAAATCCTTGTTTTTTGCAATAGGTTGGCCCTCAAGCAATTTATGTTGTTGGTCGTGATGATGACGAGTCAATTGCTGCTGGAAGTGAAGTTAGTGATGATGCTGTTAGCTGGGAAACTGTTGATGATGGTGAAATGGATGCCCTTGAGAATGCAGACGAGGTTGGTTTCTGCCTGGAATAATATTTTCTGTGACCTTTATTTAATATCTTTTAGCTTTAACAAATAACTTGAAATCGGGTATTGGGTGGTTTTGTTTGATGATGTCCTCAATGAAGTGAGGTAGTTTATTGTTTAGCTAATGGTCAAAAGGAAAAGTGAAAATAAAAGAAAATTAGCTGTATGTCAGAAGAAGCTGTTGCCATGTTTCCTGGGGTGAGGGATGGCAGTGATGCTGTCTGCTTTGGAATTTTCATATCAAATTTATTGAAATTTTCATGGGCTAGGTGATCATCAAGTCTGCTGACTGTTTTAATCAAGCTGCTTGTATGTAGAACAAACAAGTGGTTGGTTCCTCCCCAGATATATTATACATGCTTAACCATCCATTCGTGGATCATGCTGATAACTTTTTAAATACTAACTAGACAATCAACAGATGTGTAGGTTAGATTATGACGTGTCTCCTTGTGGTAAGGTGAGGAATTTTTCTCATCCATATTCTTTCTTCAGGAAAATGGGCTGGAAAATGTTGAAGACATCAGTCCTAAGTCAGAAGAGAGCACAATGATTGGAGAAAATTCCGGAAGTAATGGACCTCTTTCTCTTCCCCTTGCAGCACTTGGATTTGTGACACGTCTAGCTACTGGAATATTCTCACGAGGAAAAAAACAGACAGATGTATTTTATTTGGACTCTGTTGAAGAGAATGACCTTCAGTCTCAAGGGACAGATAACTCTGCCTTCAGAAGTGATCCTTTTGAACAGTCTAGCTCTCTAACATATAATCCTGGTGATAATTCTGGTGTGCAAACTGCTCATGGAAAAGGAGATGAAGGTGTTGACACCAAAGATTTATTGGAGGCAGCAGAAGCTCTTTGTAGTTTGAAGCCTGAAACACAGCACGGGTCTTCACAGAATGAGGATGATATTCCCAGTTTCAAAGGCTTTGATATTGCAAAAGATCCTTCTGACCATTATTTTCTTGGTGCAAATGGGCAGGTAGCTCTTATGAGCCCTTTTCTTAGTTAATGATTTCCCTTTGTATCAATGTTGCAAAAAAAGATGATTTTTGCAATTTGCACTCAAAAAAGATATCGTCTTTGCAGTAAGATACTCCTCTTTTTGTTATTAAGCGAAAAACATAAAGCAAATAAGTTTTGTGAGTTGGAATTGGAAAATCACTGGGTCTATCTCTGGTTTTCACTTTTTTGAAATTGGTTATGACCTAGCTTCTTTTAAGTTCATTGTTAAGAGGGGTGATATTTGTTGTAGGTTCTGTAAGTGCCTCTAACGGGATAAATAATTTTTAATATTCAAACTAGTAGGAATTTCCTGATAAAATTGATTTTGAACTTTGTTGCACTGATGGCTTTAATGATTTGACTTTGGATGTCTTAAAACACACGCAGAATAATGCTGGAAGGAAATGGCTGAAGAAAGTTCAACAAGATTGGAGCATCCTTCAGAACAACCTGCCTGGTATATATTTTTTGTTGTTTTTAAAATTCTTGTAACCAAATCAGCATAAGGATTGGTTAACTGGTTTACAATGCTTAAACAGAGGGGATTTATGTACGAGTTTATGAAGATCGAATGGATCTGTTGAGGGCTGTGATAGTTGGAGCATATGGGACGCCTTACCAGGATGGGCTTTTCTTTTTTGATTTTCACCTTCCACCTGAGTACCCTGATGTTCCTCCGGTACATATAATTGGTCATGTTTATTTCTGGATAGATTGTTTGGATTTGATAAGCTAAAAAACATCCAATCATGCCAAACTTGTATCTCTGAATTTGAGATAATGAGTAACTATTTATGAATCTTTCTTTGATATTGCAGTCAGCTTATTATCACTCTGGAGGGTGGCGAATAAACCCAAACTTATATGAGGAAGGCAAAGTGTGCCTTAGTCTTTTAAATACCTGGACTGGCAAAGGAAATGAAGTCTGGGATCCATCATCCTCCAGCATCCTTCAAGTTCTGGTTTCACTGCAGGGGCTAGTACTAAATTCCAATCCATATTTTAATGAAGCTGGGTATGATAAGCAAGTTGGGACAGCTGAGGGAGAAAAAAATTCATTGTCTTACAATGAGAATACATTCTTGCTGAACTGCAAGACAATGATGTATCTAATGAGAAAGCCACCAAAGGTGATAAACCATATTTGGTATATTTTCCCCCAATTTGATTCCCTTTTGCTTGTTGTCATTATGAAATGGAGGAAATCTGTAACAAAAGAGTTTGGAAGACCAAATAAAACTTCATGGAAAACTCTTAAACATGCCATTGGATATAATGGCCTCACAGAGGGTATTCCATGGACCCTACAGGAGGTTTAGAATTCATATTTGCCAATCCCACCTAGTGGGATTAAGGCTTGGGATTGTTGTAATAAATTTTCATCTTCTGGGTGTTTAATGTGAACGTGCTTTAAAAATGCTATGATTGTTAATTTCCGCTCATGTTATTATGTTTCTAGGACTTTGAAGAGCTTGTTGAAGATCATTTCAGGATGCGCGGTTATTACATCCTCAAGGCCTGTGATGCATATATGAAAGGCTACTTAATAGGCTCTTTGACAAACGATGCCTCGTTAAGTGAAAAAAGCAGTGCAAATGCAAATTCAGTAGGTTTCAAGCTAATGTTGTCCAAGATTTTGCCAAAGCTTTTCTTGGCACTTGATGAAGTTGGAGCTGGTTGTAATGCGTTTAAGCATCTACAGCAGTCCTAGCACATCATAGATGGGCTAATCTCATTGCTGCTTCAATGGGCAAACGAGGTAAGCATATTTCTTTTTATGCTATTATTTGAGATATTCCCAATCCCTTCAATGTAAAAGCTGTAGATGCTCTAGGATTGTTTCATATTTTTTCTTGGATGGGAAACATTCTTTTCTCATGTTTGAAAAACAAGGCAGCCTGAACTGTAAGAGCAAAGATGAAATGGTCTACTGAATATGCCTGCCATGTGAAAAGTTTTGTCAGGTAAGAAGGAAAGATGGGTATAAGTAAATACCCTGAATTTGCCTGCTCTTGTTGTATTTACCATTTACACTTGTGTTTCTATATTTTCCTCTCCCTCGGGGGATGAGGGGGCAGTTAGGTTTTGGATTAACTGTCCAATTTACTTTTATTGAGAAGTGAAAAATAAACTTCGCTGTCACAATTCTATACTTTTTGACAACTTCTTGTATATTAACATAAACTTTGTAAAGCACTTGCTTTATCACAACTGTTCCGTTTTAACAGATACCATGGATTGTGTGTCTTCTATGAATCTGATAGTGTCAGCTCTCTCAACTAATGTACACGAACTGTATAGTTTCGATCTGTTTACATCCAACAAATGGAAGCAAAAATACTGAGTTTGTTAGATGTTTTGATGGAGAGAGTAAACCCTCTATTGTTTTCGTTCTCTTCTCGTTCTTGGACCCTTTCTTATAGTTATGGACTTGCATAGGTTTTGTGCATTCTGTATATACGGTTAACCCATTAATGATGTCCTTTGTTTTAAGTATTACTCACCAAAATAAATAAATAATAGTTGAAGGGTTAGTGGAAATTTGCTCTGTTTGGTTTTGAAGGGAAATGGAAGCAATATGGAAAGAAGGTAACTTCTCCTTGTTTAGAACACTGGAGATGAATGAAAAAATAAAATTTCCCCCACCATTGAGGACCTTAATTCGAATTTGAACTTTCAGAAGACTGAGCAGCTCAAGGACATATTGTCAACACATGCGGAGGCAATGTTATGTAAGAATGCTCAGACTTTTCAGATTTCTTGTTAAGTGACAATGTGTAAAGATATGCAGAGAAGTTTCACGCTCCTGATTGCGCTTTAAGCACTATCCTCCATGATAAATATTTTGGAGAGTTCAGTTTTGGTTGGAATTGCGTTGACTGCAACTTTCCATGGCATCATCCTTAATCTTCCATTCATTTTTAGCTTTTCACATTAGTTTCTACTTTCCCAGAATAAGAAAAAGAAAAGTTCTAGGCATCAAATGGTTTTATTGTTGTCCTGAATTTCAATGACAAACTGAAAAATCCCAGAAGAATGACATGAACTTCTGCATGCTCTGTTTGCATTGTAGTCAGATAATTGTGTGCAAGTGATGAGACCTAATGGCTAATGCTGCTTATTTTTGTGAAAGATACCTGCTTCTTTGGAGGAAGTTTGTAATTGTGTGTTTGAGGATTAAGACCAGGGCGTCAAGTTGGGTGTGGCTTTCTTTGAATGGTGAGCAGAGTTTAGTGGATGTCATTGTGGACTTGCATAGGTTTTGTGCCTTCTACGCTTAGGGGTAGCCCCATCATTGATATACTTCTTGTGAGTCTACCCACCTTCAATATTTTCTCTTTCTTTTTAAATTTTTTTTGAGATATGAGAGAGACGTGAGAGAAACGAGAGAGATCTTTGTTTTAAGGGTAAAATATATTATTGTAATTTTTTTAAAATAAAGAGGTTTTCTTGATTTGCCTATATTTTTTCAGAGATTTGTGTAATTTATTTCTTAATTTATTCATATTATTATTTTCCTAACCTAACAACGTTGCAAATAAAATGACGTTGTCAATGGTGCGTAGGAAATAAAGGCAATATTAATTATAGTTTGACACTATATATATCGGACAAAGTATTATAATTCACTGCTGTGTTTCATTTCGAATTTAAAATAAATTAATAATATAAATTATAAAAAATATAAACACTAATATATATTCAACAAATATTAGCATAATTCAAACAAAATAATAATTTTTCCCAAACCATCCATTAAAGATTAATAACTCTGCATAAGCAACTAATTTATCATAACGTATAAAATTAACTGTATGTCCAAACTAAGTAATCAATAGAAGACGTGAAGAACGCGGGCATTCTAGCACAATTTAACATAACTGAACAATATAATAACCTTCCTCCTTGGGGTTTCTCTGCAAAGGACTTGATAAAATCATGAAATACACAAATTGAACTTAAGCAACTCAAAATTTTCAATGGCAAGAGTAGATAGCGAATATGTTGGTGAATATGTTTGAAGTTTTAGATTCGAAATCTTTTGAAGGTGTTATATAGAGATTAATTTATGATTTATTTGGGAGTGGGTTAGGGTAAGGTTCACCTCTTTTAAGAATAGTTGAGTGCAGGTTTTGATATTTAAATTATTAAAAAATATTTATTTATTTAATTTTTGTTCAGCTTGAGGTGGTCCAACGACATCCAAGAAGAGTGCGGGGAAAAGGCAGCAATGGAAAGAAACAAGAATTATATTATTGTTTGGATTAACAAATGCCTTATTATGGTGGGCTTTTTTCTTAAAATACAAAGGGTGATGGATAATTAGAGTGGCATTTTTTTTTTGGTTGGGTGTATTATGAGATTTATCTCACATTAGAGTATGTATAATTTGAGTTATAATTGTTATGTATAAAGATAAGTCTATTAATTTAGCTCTACTATCATATATATTATGGAATTTTATATTTTTTTATATTTATGTTTATTATCATACACAAGTTTGTGTTTAAATATATTATGATTTAATCCCTAACCACTAATAGCAATTGGGCTACCACTATAGTGGTGATATGGTGAGTTTTTGATAAATATCAATTCATATATTAATAGGAATAATATCTAAATTATTTATTATCATTTTATAAATGACACAGATATGAATAATTATGACATAAAGTTTAGCTTTTAAAATTAAGATAACTATTATCATTGATCAACATATTTGAGAGATATTTGTTGTTAGATTAAGATAGCTTTCAATTGGATTATTTGACTATTTCATTTGTTTTTTTGAAAATTAAAATTGTGTTCTCTTTATTATTTTCACTCCATTTTAAGTTTTTAACTACTTTGCTATTTTCAAAATTGTGTTTTTAAAAATAAAAAATATAAAGAAAATCGATTTTTTTGAGTGTTTTCGATCAAAATACACAAAACGTGAAAAAAAACACCCCCAATCTCGCACACTTAGATTCTTTTATCTCTCTTATTTTTTCTTTATTCTCTCTCATCTTTCTCTTATCTTATTTTCCTTAACCGTTGATCGTGCCCACTATCGCCATCTCCTCCGTCAATTGCGCTCTCTATGATCTCGTCTGATTCCTCGAATACGATATTTATGCTAGAGCAAAGAATCTAGATCTGGAAATTCTACCCGATCCGATGATCTTTGTGACTCACATGTCGTACTCGATGCTTCTGAGCTCCATTACCGAATCGAAATGTCAAATCATTTACATATTGGAACCTTCTGGATACAGTGATTTCAAATTGGCAGTTCACAGTGGCATTGTACCCCAGGGAAAGGGAAGGGAATATCGTTGGACAAGGCCTTGGAGATGTTTTGTGAATGGGTGGACAGGTTCGGGCCTTTTTGGGAGCATCTTCTAGGGTTTTGGAACAAGAGCTTGAGGGGGCGAGAGAAAGTGTTGTTTTTGAAATACGAGGAGATGCAGGAAGACATTGGGAAGCAAGTGATAAAGCTAGCAGAGTATTAAATTTATTGTTTTATTTTAATAGTATAATTTTATTATTTAGTAATTAAATTTATTGATAAAAATATTATATATATTTTAAATAATTAAGTAAATGTGTTTTTTAGTCTTTTATTTTAAGAAATAATTTTTAAAATGATAAAAAAAACATGTTTTCAAAAATTTCAAAACATAAAATTAAAAATAAATTAAAAATTAAAAATTAAAGCACAAAAAAGAATGCAGCTTAAAATTTTAACAATTATTTGGTTATTCTATTATTGAAAGTATTTGATTTTATATCAAAATTCGAAGTAAATCTGTACTCAAAAAATAAAAATAAAAAGCAGCCAAAAGAGAAGGATTATTTGAAATAATAAAATTAAAAATTTAAATATATCAAATTACGAATTTAATTTTAAATGTTGTCTACTTATCATTTAACAGAAATTCACAGCACAATTCGTCAAGCGCGTGCGAATTCCCTATAAAGGGCGAACATAAGCTGGCTACGGGTAAGATATACATAGCGATCAAATCTGTATCTTTTCTTCATCAATTGCATTCAAATTATACAGCGATCAAATCTGTATCTTTTCTTCATCAATTGCATTCAAATTACATAGCGATCAATCGCGATCTCCATGGAACCCCCGCCATTCCAGGAAGCCTCGAACTGCGATGTCTGCAATTGCACCTTTAACACCTTCAGGCGGCGGGTATTTGTCTTCGATTCTACCTTTTTCTTTCTTTTTCCCCTTTCAAGTGTATAATAACTGCGTCTTCTGCAAGCTACTTGTAATCTTTACATAACCGCTGAATTGAATTGACAGCGGAATTTGGGTATGGGTTGCTTTTGTTGGTCAATAATATTGCGTTTGCTCCCAAGTGTGCTTTAGCCCTAATAGGAGCATAATTGTCAGATCGGAATGAAATTTGGATAGGAAATAAAAGGTTCAGTCGGCGAGATTTGGCACTGCCCATAGATTGTTTTCCATCTTTGGCAGCATTTCTGATAGCGTTCGACTGTATGTTGACTTCCAACTGGGTAACTTGTTCCAAGACTTTGTTTCATTTCCCAACTATATTGCGGTGTATTATTTTGTTTGGCTTATTTACATCACAGCTTGAAAACCAATTGCATCTAGTTGTTTGGCTGTTGATTAGCTGTCCTCAGCCTGTGGAAAGTTAAATGGCATGTGGGTGATACTTGAGTTGCTTTGTTAAGGTCTCGAGTTCGATTATTTCCAAGTGGCAGGTTAACCCCCTAGCGCATGCGGCGGAATATGTTAAGACGTGGTATTGACCCAATTGATTGTTAGATGTCTAGCATTTGTTTGAATGTAAGGAGAAGACCGATAATCACACCAAACCTGTATGTATAAAGGATGGAATGCAAAACCAGCAAAACCCTTTGAACTATATTGTTTAAAAATAAGTAGCGTCCTCATAGCCTAAAACTGTTTGGAAAGGCCTCTCTCATGCGGTTGATGGGAATGCCATGAATCACCCTGAAACTCCACTCTACCACCATTACCTATTTTTAGTTAAATCCTTCCATGGAACTCAGTCTAAACCATCGTAAAGTTTTTTGGGTTTAGCAGCAAACTCACACAATATATGTATGCACAATTTCTCAATATATACTTCAACTCCTCATTAGCCAATGCGAGAGCAATATATAGGATATTAAGCAATTTCACCCTCCTAATTGTTCCTGCTCTTAGAGCTAAAAGCTAAGGGCTAGTGGATGATTTTGCGTTGTGAAATAGGCAAATAGATTTAAATTAAGGTTGTGGGTAATTGTGGCTCTTGAGTGAGTGATGTAATCCTTTGCCTCCATACCTTGGATTGCTGTAGAAATATCTGGAACAAGACTAGGCAAACACAATTACAGAACACTGAGAGGAACTCCTCTAACAATGTGGAAATCTTTTGAAATAAAGAAAAACTGAAGATTAGACAGTAAAGAAATTGCAGCCCACTCGGATAATCTGCCAGCTCATTCCAATAGCTGGCAGATTTACTCAATTAGGTTGATTGTATATTGAAAATTCTGCAGCAGCTCCTTGATTCCAATTTCCTATTGCAGAAACATTCATTTTCATTGTATAGATAATGTTTCTTATTCGGTCAGTTTCCTTAGATGCTTGTTGACTTTGTAATTAATTTCCTTGTAGAGGTTCCAGGATTAACCTTAAAATGCCATTGCAAAGTTTTTCTGATGTTGAGAAAGAAAGAATCAGAAAATTCCCACAAAATCAATAACTTGCTAAGCCTTTGTCTCTATAAAATGACTGATCCAATTTGCACACAAAATCTTGAAGCCCATTTTAACCATGCAAATGTGGATCAGCATGCATGTAAATGAAATTTTTTAGCCATGCAACAAGCTAGTTTTTAAATACAATAATGAAGCTTAATCCTTATTTACTGGAATGCTGATTCTGGAATTTAAGTAAACCTCTATTAGAATTAGCTATGAATTTGGTAATGACTAATGAGGTTAATCATGACTAACTCATGGCAGTCGAGGATATTGGCATAATAGTTTCTTCTTCTCATGAGTTTGTTTATCGATAAGAAAAAAGGAATATTTTTTTTTCGTAATCATTCAACAAGGGTCTATCAAAATAATTGCAATGCATTTCAATTACTAGCAAGAACGACTGGTTTAGTTTTTATGTTCTACTTATTGATGCTGTGATGTGATGATAGATATGAGATGGTGAAATTTTATGTGGCATAGATCTTGTTGTGCCTTGCACAAGTCAGTCCTGTTTAGGCTTAACCTACCCTTCTCCCTCTCTATGTTTCAGCATCATTGTCGATGTTGTGGTCGGACATTATGTGCTGAACATTCATCAAATCACATGGTATGAGCTATACAGAACCTGTATATATACTTAACTCAGTTATTTATGCTTCCTTTATCTATTCCTTCCCAGCCCCCCCCCCCCCAAAAAAAAAAAAAGTTGTTTTTTTTTCTTCAATGCAGTGCTGCCCATGAATTGGTTTTTAATTATGCTATTTTTTGTTTTCACTGTCATTTTTGTTTCAGGCCTTACCACAATTTGGTATTAACTCGTGTGTCAGAGTTTGCTCTGACTGTTTTAATGACGCCTCTGGGTAATTTGTTATGTTATTTTCTATCTGCTAGTACACATTTAGATATATTTTGGCGTTCTTATTAGTCCAATCTAAGTGGAAATTATAACCAATTGGAGGCATGCTCACAGAGGATGTTGGGATGTACATTGCTTGTGCTCACTTGCAGCGTGTTTCTGAATCAGTAGATAATTGAGCTTCTGCAATTGTCTGTTGGATGAATAATATATTGTTGAATCTATAAATAAATTGCTCAGTATAAGTTTTCTTCTTCTTGTGTTTGAAAAATATGCTGCTTGCAGCGAACTAAATATCACTTGCAACATTGATTTACGTTTCAAAGATACAGGGATGTTGATCAAATTATAATGGCTGAGATTTTGAATAATATAAAACCTCCAATGGAAAATGACAAGAATGGTGAGGTGCAAGATGATAGACACCAGATAAGATACAATAGCAGGCAGTTGGATGTATAAGTCAAAGTTCTATTAGATGCAATTTAGCCAACCATTTCAGTTATGTACTCATTTAGTTCTATAAAAAATTGTTTGAATGCAAAATTCTGTTATGTATCTTCACTTCCTGCCAAAAAAAAAAAAAAAGAAGCTAATAAAGCAGTGAATCTATTGTAATTAGGGCCGGTTGGCATGGGATGTGGTGTAGAAAAAATCGTCTTTACTGCACATTTTTGATAGTTGTATGACATTATAATGTGCCATGTACAATCAAATTAGTCCTTTGCTTGAACATGAACTTAATAAAACATTGCACACATAATTTGGGTCTTGATGCATGAGGTATAAGAAACAAAAAAGGTGCTTACAACTTTTCCTTACCCAGTCCTAAAAAAATAGACAATGAATAATGAAGAATGATTCCTTCTGAACAAAAATGTTTATTGGCTATTGAAGTAGCCTTCTCAGTAAATTTCCATCAATCGTCTATCTAGGTGTAGAAATTTGATTAATCAGACCAGACTGTCTAGGCAGAAATTTAATAAATCAGACCAGACTGTCTTACTACTGGTCAGTTGGTCACGTTTGAAAGAAACCGTTGAGGTTGCTGCTGCTTTCATCATTTTTGCTCTCCACTTTGTCCTTATTTCGCCTTTTTCATTTTTCTTCCAATGCTAAAAGTATCAATCTGATCAAGTTGTTAATTCTTGTTTATTTCTGAATTTTGTATTTGAGATAGATCAAAGAAAAATGATGGATCAGCTTCTTCCGCTGGAGTTAATATTGTTACCGACACAGTTTCAAGATTAGACATTAATGCAGTTTCAGAGTCCAATTCAAAACCAAATACTGAAGGCATTCCCGTTTCAGGCATTTTAGAGTGCAAATGTGGAATGCCTTTATGCATTTGTGAAACGCCATCTCCATCCAGGGATGCAGCAACCTTTCAGGTAAAATGTAATTGCCTTAAAAGGCATTCCCAATGGAATACAGGAGCCCTGCAGACTTTATTTATGTTTCTTGCAGAGCAAAAGTACTTTAACTACTGCAGCTCAGTCAAACTCAAAACCAAGGAAGGTAGATGCAATTCCAAAGAATAGAGGTTCTTCATCAAATAACAAGCAATTGTACGTTCTGAGTTTTCTTGTTCAAATTTATTGTCCATTCTATATGCAGACATAAAACTGGGATTGCATGTATGATTCAGCTGTATGTTATCTACAATTTAGGCCAAGGCTCAGTCGTTGATGGTGTTCAGGGTTTTATGGCCCATATCTTTCTACCCTTATGATGAGGCCTTGGATGGCTTAGATTTGAAAACCAAATTGAGTATTGAGTTGAACTCATTCTCACATACGAGCTTCAGAGCATTGTTAAATAATCCATCCTTAGCTATATCACTTGGTTCAATTCCATATTTCTTAGGTTTGAGATGAATGTTTCCAGGTTCTTGTTTCTGTCCTTTCTTTCTTGGTAAACATTTAGTCCTTGTTACTTTCTCTCATCCTGATAGAAAAAGAAGCACTATAACTTATATGCATTTAATTTTTCCATTTGTGCTTCGGTATGTTTATTACTTCAAGGGGATAAACTTCTCTGAACTAATCTTTTAATTATCTATCTGTCTATATGTGGTTATTTTCTGTGGTTCTGCTGCCATTGAGTTTTTTTGGAACTTTTCTTTTACTCCTTTTAAGTGTTAACAATTCTGTAGGCATTAACCTTGTGCAAAAATTTGCAGTGTAACTTTTGGGCTTAGTCAAGTGACCAACAGTAGTCTGGAAAAATCTCTAGTGGATTACACAGTTGATGGAGAGGTACAAACCCCAAAAAATGACATCATAAAATAGCAAATGGAGGTTAACACTTCCATATTTTGTTCTAGAAATCTTAACTCTTGAATCTTCTGTTGGTTTATTTGTTGCTTTAGGGGTTAAGAGAAGCAATAAAGAATGGTGACACTTTAGCTGTCAAGGAACTTTTGAGTAAGGTACTTCTTTTATTTACTTCATTATTTTGCTCCTGTTATTATGGCTGCAGTCTTTTCCCAAACCAATTAATGCTTTGATTGGTTGCATATCAACTGTTTATCCGTGGCCTGTTGCTACTTGGGCTTGGTGAGATGCTAGTCATGTTGTTACTTCAATATTGTCTATATAATTTTATGAGCCATAACAAAATTGGCAGGGTGTGGATGCAAATTACTGTGACAAGCAAGGAATGTCTTTGTTACATTTGGTACACTTCTCCCTTTTTGTCGTGCTTGAAATTACATTTGATTTTTTTGGTTACTTGTTCATTTCTTCTCTCAGAAGATACTATTTTCTGACTGTATTCGTTGGATGCAGGCAGCACTTTTTAATCGAACTGAGATAGTTTTTAATCTCATTGAATATGGAGCTAGCATGGATCACAGGAATCAACAAGGTAACTGGTTCCATCCCTGCCCTGACTATATCACATCCATTGTCTAGGTGAATTAATCAATATTGTGTATAAACTCCATGGAAATGTCTCGGCGAGCTTTTCCTGAGTAGTAGAACTCTATTTGACTTCCTGTTCCCTTGTGGCAGTGGTTCTGTAAAATATTAACAGAGAAAAATCAGTGCTTAATTCATCGATACCTTCCCCCCTCCCCCCTCTTCAAAAAGGCTATCTGATAAATAATATTGAATTTGTCATTCAATGGGTAGATTGCAATATCCCTCATTCCTGTAGTTCAAATCTGCGATTGCTAGGAGTCCTGGTCCATTTGATACTATTGGACTGATTATCCTCTTCCGCTTCAGGGGAAACGCCGCTGGATTGCGCTCCTGCCACATTGCAGTACAAGATGCGAACAAAGATGGAAGAAAAGGCGCAATCGGGCTCTGACAGTGCTAAACTATCTTGACTTGTTTGCTTCCTTTTAAAATGGTGATTGCTGTCTAGTTTTCTAGAGCTTTATAATAACATACATCTTTGCAATCTGTAATTCGGAGAGAGAATTTGGAACATTTAAACACACTCTTGTTAAGAGTCATTCGATGTGGGACATTATCCTTAACTCTCTCGCCTTGTTTACTTGTACTCTTATGTATGGTGGCCAACTACTCGAGCGATTTGATAAAGTTTTCAGTTTTTATTTTTGATTTTTTGTATTTAGTTTTTATTTTTATTAAAAAAAAGTGTTGATAACCCTGTATTCATTTTTAATTTAGTATTTTTTTTTTAATTTTCTTTCTTACTCCAAACGTTGCCAGCATCTAGAGAAGATGTCGGAGGTTATTAAAAACTTGTCTTCTCCGCCTTCTCCTCAATTGCTAGGGAGCAGACGGTAGAGGTTTTCGTTAGCTACATTCTAGTTGATGGTAATACGGAAGAGGAAAGAAATGAAAACGGTATCACAAGGTAAAAAGCATATTTATGATTTTTTAATTTTTATTTTTTTTATAGAATTTTAATTTTTTTATGATTTTAAATGTGCATCTGAATTTTGGTCAAAACTATATTTATATTTTTTAATTTTTACATTTTTTCTTGTGGAGCTTTAATTTTTTTTGTAATTTTAAATGTAAATTACTCATTTAAACACAAAAAATGTGTCCCTACTTTATTTGTTGTCTAAGTTTTTAAATGAGTAATATTACAAATTTAAGGGCATATTTAGAATTATAAAAAATTTAGGGTTCTGTTAAAAAAATTAAAAGTTCAAAAGTATAAATATGTTTTTTTGGCTAAAATTTAGAGACACATTTAAAATTACAAAAAATTTAAGGTTTTGAGAGAAAAAAAAAGTAAAAGTTTAAGGATATAAATATTATTTTTGTCAAAAACATCTTTTTAGAGTTTTAAAAAAATTTCAAACCAAATGCCATTTTTTATTTTTGTTATCAAAACGATTTTCTGGCTAAAAAAACATGCTTGTCAGTCATTGCATGAAACAAAGATTATGAAACTTTAACTTAAAGTTTTAAATTTTGATGAAAGAGTATCATCGCATAGTTGCCTCTTAGTTGATATTTATTTCCTTAGTTTTATGTTGTTTATTAATTGTAAGTATTACAATTGAGAAAGAGAGCTCTGTTGATAATCATGAATAAGGTTGCAATCAAATTGAGGTGAGTCAAGTTTCGTTGAGCTTGGCTCAATAGGTAAAGAAAGACATAGGGTGTGCAGCGGAAAGCGATTACAACAAATATTCGCAAAGAGGAAAAGGTGTATGAGGCGATAGAGGGTTGGGGATGTGCGATAACGATAAACAATGGTAGCGCAATGCTCAACTTTAGAGATATAGAGAATGTGTGACGATAATAAATGATAGTAATCAACAACAATTTAGCTTGAAGTTGAGGCTTGCAATGACAACGATTGTGGATTGGGATTGTGGGTTGCATGGTGTCTTCTTTGTTGCTTTCCTCTTCAATCTTCAATTCATATGTCTTGATTCATAGCTTGTTTTTTAGTTTTAGATTTTCTAATTTTAAGTTAACTATTTATATAGTGTGTTTAGCTAAATTTAATCTATTATTTTACTTTCTTATATAATATATATTATCATGTTAAATGATTAAATTAATATATATAATAATTATAAATATATTAAATTTAATAACATTATTAAAATAATTTAAAGTATGATAATTTTATATTAAATAATATATTTATAAAATTATAAATAAATTTATTAATATACCTATAAACAAATATATTCACGAACTTTTAATTGAATATGTTCATAAGCCTTTAATTAAGTATACTCACGAATTTCTAATCAAATATATTTATGAACTTAACGAGTTGAGTTTTATTAAAATAAAGATTAACTTATTTATATATTAGGGTTTAATGTTAAGATCAAGTTCGATTCGTTTATTTTAATGAATAAAGTTGAACGAGTTTTTATCGAATTAAACATTAAATCGCCTCTGAACGAATAAATTCATTTGCAATCTTAGTCCAAAAATATCAAAATTAACTTTGACCTAAAAACTTTGAAATAATTAGTAAACACATGATGTGATGATATACAATTATAATTATGCCCACCTCCCACTAAAATATAAGAGAATTTTTTCATGGTTATCCTAGCTGACAAATCCTTTAATTAAGTTGAATTAACCAAGTAATGTAAGAATACTTTCAAAGGCAATTGAAGATAACATTTAAGTTTTTATTTGAATTAACATCTCAGTAAATTGATAGCAATAACTTAAAAGATTTTGATTTCTCCTTTTTGTGTGTGTTAATTTTCTTATAATATATTTTATTATTATAAATTAAATTTAAAAAATAACGACATTATTATAAAAATTTAATAAATAATCTGCTCTATCAATGAACGTGACAAGTCGTCACCTATTATATTATTACAGTGAAAAAATTTGTTGACGTTAAATTATCCTTGAACTTGCATTTTTCTAAGATAGTTTTTATTAACTAAGATATATAAAAAAAAAAGATATAAAAAGTATTACAAACTTTTATGATTTTAATGTGTTTGTTAAATTTATATAACGATTTATAGAAAAAAGGTCACGTGATTTCTTATTTTAAATTTTTTAAATATATTTATTTATTTTTCCTCAAAATAAGCATATATTGGTTTGTATAGATAAAAAAAAAAATGCTCGTGTCCTTTAGTATATTTTAAAATTTTTAATAAAAATATTTAAATATTTTTAAATATATTTTAATTATTTTATATCTTGACTAAAAATTATTATAATCTTATTTTAATTATTTTTTTTTAACAAACGGTACCTAACCTTATATTTATTTAACAAACAATATAAAAACTGGGGCAAAATATAACCAACCCGAACCCGGTGCATTTTAGACTTTTAGAAGTACTACATACACTGCCTAGTTCCAAAATGGTCTCCCTTCCCCTTCCGTTCCCAGATCTCTGAAATTCTCAGCTCCACTCACCACCGCCACCGTAATTCCGTCAATTTACTCTTCCTCCGCCTCCGAAGAAGGTACATCTACATCTCTCGCCCCTTCCCTTATCATCTATCTCTTGCACACAAGCCTTCGGTGGCACAGCGCGAGATTGATCGTTGATCGATGGAATTCATAATCACGGACAATTGTCTAGACTTCAGATCTCCTGTAATCGCGTCGATACATTCGTTGCTTTGTCTCTGATCACATCATTGAAACGAGTCCGTCTGTTTTTACTCGACTTCAGGTAATAAGAAAGAGAGCTAGGGCGTGGGGATTTCATTTGGTTTCTGATAAGCTGAATTACGTTAGATCTTTTCTGCAAGAAGAAAACGATAATGGCTGGGGGTGCTGCGGGTGGTTTCGTTACTCGAGCGTTCGAATCGATGCTCAAGGAGTGTTCCGGTAAGAAGTACGCTGCTCTCCAGACTGCCATTCAGAACTATCTAGGTTCGTTCCCCCCTCTCTCTCTTTCCCAGATCTGATTGAAAATTTCATGTCTTACGCAATGAAGTTTAATATTTCTCCACGCAGAATACCGTGGATTTGCATTTTCATTTCCCGACTTCAGTATCTCAAAACTGCTCCTTTTTTATTTGGACAATTAAATCCGAAAAGATAAAAAAAGGCAGTGTTAATGGACTCGATGTCTGAATGCACAGAAAAGATAAGTATGCAATAGTTCTTAGAACCCAAGCCAACCGAAGAGGCTGTTTTTCCAACCAATTAAACTAGGAGGTTCTTCTAGTTTTTTTAAGCTAGGGATGCTATTTTATTTTTCTGTACACCATCTTCAGTCAAACCGCATGTCATTCTTCTTATCTCAGTTTAAGTTACACAAATCATCGGAGTAGATTTCCTTTAATTTTATTTTAGCTATATCTATATTCTCGTGAAATCATAGCTCATGTCTTCTTGGTTTACTTCCAACACATCAAATCTAATTTTAGCTGCATTAGGTTTGTTAGCACTTCATTTCTTTGCTTGACACTCTCGTAAAACATGTGAAACTTGTGAGACTTAAGACTATAATCTCTTTATTGGACTTTTGTCTTGATTGCACTTAAAGAGTTCCTTCACTTTGAACTATGAATGTTTTGGTCTCCTGCTCTTCCTTTCTATATGAAAAATTGTGAATTATGTCATGTACAGGCCTTTCTAGCTCTCTCCCTTCTCTGTTATCCATTGTTTACAGGTTTTCCTTCCAGATTTTGATGAGTCTTTACAAGTTTAAAGTTAAAAATGATGAATAGAGATTTATATTTAATGGAGACGTATGCAATATAATCTGGCATTTCCTGTACTTTATGGCATTGTTAGTATGCTGGCCGGGGTTATTGGCTATTTCCTCCATAATATTAGATTTAGGTACAGCACCTGATGGTATACATTCCTCTGAGTCCCATTTAATTCATTTCCCATTGCTTGAAATGGTTTAAGCTAAGCTGCTTAATACAAACTGCACGATACACAGCAAAACCCAAACTCCATATAAACTTGACAAACTTAAAGCAAACCCAGCCCCACCAGGCCACCATTCAACCAGAAAGGCAGTCCATCAATTTTATTGGAAGTGCATATATTACAAAGAAACCAATGAAACACAAAAACTCTAAATTAAGTAATTTTGGATGTATACTGTAGTAACAATAAAAAAGGGTTCTAAATTCAGTAATTCTAGCTGTTCATTAACCATTTTATAAAGATTAAACGCAAGTTTTGTTTTGTTTTGTTTTTTTTAAAGATGGTGAGAATTTATCAATAAAGCTAAGACCCCAAAACAAGTACAGCTGATATTGTACAACAAAAGCAAGAACACCAGAAAGCCCTAAAACGTACTCCCCAAACAGAGAGCATAGTCTGAATAAAAAGGAATCAGCAAACATTGAACTAAGCAGCAGATAATATGGAGTGCTAAATTTATTCCAAAACCCATCAAAAAATCAAGCCACATCAAAAGCCCTAAACCGATTCCAGAAAACCATCTGAGAAATATAGCTATTTCAAAGCCAGAATCCTATCAGCAAAAGCAAAAGCCCTCAATCAGTTAGCAAAAACAAACCCAAAATCAAAGAAATATGGGGCACTGTCTCTGATCCCTAAAGTGTGAAAGGACAAAACACATATCTGATCCATGATTAAGTGCAATTCTGTGAGTGAAGGAGAGGGAGGCGAGTGAGAAAGAATGCCCCTGGTCGCTGTCAGTCCGCTCGCTCCAGTTGTCTTGATTCTTCAGAGACCAATCAATCTGCAATCACTGTCCCTGGATGTCTTGAAGCACACAATATTCCGAACAAGGAGAATAGTTATCCTTAAAAAGTACTATTTGTAAAGGACCTAGGGACATGACCTGGACTAAGATAGAGAGCAACAATAGGGCCATGAACTCACCTCTATGTGGGTCGAGAGGAGAATTGAGTTTACCTTCTTAGAAAGGTCACCTTAATGACTCCAGGTTAGGGTGGTGGTTACACTTTAACTCTGAAAAAATGACTTATAGCTCTTGGAGGAGATGATGTTTTTAATGTTACAGATGAAAAATTACTACTAAGATGTGAAGCATGGATGCTTCTTAATTACTAGTAAGCTGTGAAAAATTGCTAATGGTAGCAGGAAGTTACCTGCATTGTATTTATACTGGTTACTTCTTGAATAATTATGGATAGCATCTGCTTGCTTTAAACGCATCCATAATTTGAAAAATAATTAGTTTTATAAATGCATAATAGATACTTTTGGATATCAATTATCTTATTAATATTAAAATTGAGATGTGGCATCATTTTTGTACCATAGAAATATGACAGAGAAGAACAATTGGGATAAGACAGCCGAATCTGCTCCAAATTCATTTTTACATAATATAACCTTAACCTGTCCTATTTAGTATTTTCATTTTAAGATGAACTGATTGGGGCAAAAGATTGTGCTATGTTGTTGTCTCGAGTATAGGATAAAGTCAGTCCTAGAACATCAGTGAAGGCAGTTCACATAAGTGACTATTGAAGATTTAGATAGGAAATTGTATCCCATGTGAAATTAGTGAAAGTTATGGGGTTAAACTGTAATTATCTAAAGTCTTCATTGGGATATCCGCCTTCTATTATAAATAGAAGGCAAAGGGAGGCATTTATGGGTATGAAATTCTGTCGTGTGCATGTGTATTTTCTGAGAGGAAAGGCTAGATAATCGATAGCGCTTTGTAATCTTGGGAGACAATAGAGTGTATGTACTTGGCTAAGGAGGGACTGCTGTACTGATCGATTTCTGGATAAATCAAGACTGCTCTCGGGTGTTTGAAGGCTGGATGTAGGGTTATCCATATTGGATAATCTGAACCAGGATAAAGATCTGTTTCTATTGTGTGGTTTGCGTTTCTTTTACTGTTCTGTTCAATTGTTTCTGTTGATTTCATTAATTCTGTTCTTAAGTTTAAATCCGTGAGTGAGTAAGTGTTGTGAGGCTTAATTTCTTTTAAAGAAATCTAAACCAGTGAAGCCTAGTGATAACAACTGTGTTATGAAATTGCTTATCAATTTGAATGGCATACATGTATCAGTGACATACATTTATACTAACATATTAGTGCCCTGGATTTTAAGAATTTGTCATATTGGTCTATTCTATATCTGTATCTATCCTCCATATTAGATGAGAGATATTTACTCCATATTTGCCTTGGATGTTGAGTTTTGTGAAGCTTAATTTAATTAGACTATTAGAGTCATATGATCCCTGTCCTTCCCTTCTTTAAATGCTTTTTTAAGGATTTTTATTGTTTGGATATTCTTGCACTGATTAAACATAGAGGAGGATGTGGGCCATCTTGAGGGGGTTGGACATTTGGTTGTATATGGTGGTTATTATTGGAGTAGTCAATCTATTTATGTCCTATCTGTTCTGAAATGAAGCTTCCAAGCTGTGGTGCATGAGGCTTTTGAAAAGTTTAACATTTTTCATTCTTTTAGAGGATTATATTTTGAACTTACTGCCTATCTTTCTTTCATGTTTTTTCCCCCATGTGCATTCAGATAGTACAAAAGAGGTCAACCAGCAATCTGTTTCCAGCGAGGCAATTCAAGTGCCAACTTTGACCGGAGAACAGAGGTGAACCCCCATGTACAAATTTCACAATTTGCCACATTTTATCTCTTTGTGCAAAACACTATCCACAATCAATCCCTCCTTCCCCTTCTGTTTGGAGCATCTGTTAGAATATCTTGGCTGGTATGACTCGGGAATATTATGATTTCTGTCGTCCATATCCCTATGTGTGTTCTTTTCTATTTTTTTGAATGCATTATTGTTGGTTAGTGGGAGTTGTGCTCTCTGCACTTCATGTATTGTTATAAAATATAATTCTTATATTGTTGCATCTGATCAGATTCATGTTCAGATGGAGTCAATCAACTGCCTTAGATTTGCTCTAACTGTATGCATAAGTTGATTGATGCTAGTTTTATAGTTGTTTCCTGAAGCCATCTCTAATCAGATACACTTTCCATTTCTTATGTTCACTGTTCCTGTAGTTTGCCTGGAACTGATGCTGGAGTTACAAAGAGTGGAGTGGATTCAGATCAGAATGGTGATGAGGTGGAACAGACTAACAAGCCGACAGGAGGAAGGGAAACTATTGCAACTGCCTTAGCAAATGCTGGACATTCTTTGGAAGGAGATCAGGCTGATCTTGTTTTAAATCCACTCCGACTTGCATTTGATACCAAGAATTCAAAAGTCTTTGAGCTTGCATTGGATTGTCTGCATGTATGTGCTTATGTTGATAGTTGTTACTTGAATTTGAGAAGTTATGTCTGTGAGTTAACGGCTTTTTTATCCTTACTTTTGGCATGATGAAAATTGGTGTTTTTGTAGAATTTCCAAACTTTACTGGGATGAAATTCTGCACCAACAATGTTTTGGTACTTACAATGCGTGTATCAAGTTCACGGTTTTTCTAACTTATGCTAATCAAATTCTATGAACACAGAAACTGATAGCATATGATCATTTAGAGGGTGATCCTGGTCTAGATGGTGGTAGAAATGCGCCGCTATTTACGGACATTTTGAACATGGTCTGTAGTTGTGTGGATAATTCATCACCGGATAGGTTTGTGCCTCTGCCTGCCTGAAAATATTTGCTAGTTAACATGTCTCACATTTCCTCTTTTTGATGGTCTAGGGCTTCCTATTTTTTAATAAGTACATATCTAGGTTTTCCTTATGTAACTTCTTAGGTTATATGGCATGCAGTACTGTTTTGCAAGTGTTGAAGGTGCTTCTTACGGCTGTAGCTTCCACCAAGTTCACAGGTTTGTTACAACGGTAGTCCTTGTGCTTTACCTAGCATTCTGAACTGAATCTTTGATTTGTTCTGTTTTCTTTGTCATCTTGATCATGGTTATGTCTAAAATGGCTAAATAGGGCGTCTACCATTTTCTGATGTACAGCTGTTATTCTTCTTAAACCTGTTGTCAGTCTTTTATTTTGCAAGGACTCTTGGTCTTCTCTTGTAAGTATCTCATGAATATCTTAGGTGGCACTGTCATTAACCAAGTCTTTTGATCTAAATTTTTCCACTGGTTGGAATATTAAAAGATTTTATTGGGAATCTATCCATGTGGTTCAAACTCATCCTGTCTTAAGGTTAGTCCCAATTTTGTATAGTAGTACGCCCTCCCCCCTCCCCCTCCCTCACCCAAACAAAAATGGAGAAAAAGAATTAAAAAATGTAACCCATTGATTGTGGCATCCATACCCCTATTATCTTGAACTTCACCATCCAGGATTCGATTCACTTTTACCCATATTTACCTTAATCATGAAACTATAAAAGCAAGTCCACACATTTGAACTAACCTTAGTTGCTTACATGCTCACTAGAAATAATAATATTGTTGGAAGAAAGAAGTAGATGTGATACATCTACCAGTGTGCTTTTGCATTCACACACCTCAAATCCTGTTCATACTGCCTTGCTTTATTTGTCAAAGGAGATAGGTGGTCTCTCCTTGCCTCTACCCCTTGTAGCTGGTGGAAGGGCCAGGAGGAGAACCACCATGGACTAACACGCATTAACCTCATTGTCAAAATACCATCCAGGTGACACATTTTATCCCTTGCAGGGAAGCCCTTTGATGCATCACACATAGCCAAGCTGTTCTTTAAAGATATTGTGAGATTGCATGGGGATGCTAAATCCATTACCTCTGTCAGGGATAGTAGATTTCTTAGTTACTTTTGGATGACAATTTGGAAGCTTCTTGATTGTTCTTTAAAATATGGTAGCACCATGCACCTGCAATCAGATGGGCAAATTGTAGCACTAAACTGAACCTTGGCCAACCTGATTCGTAACCTTTGTGTTTAGTTGTTTACAAACTGAAACAGTGGGACTTTGCACTAGCTTGAGTTGAGTTCATACATATGGTTTCCAAACATAGTGCTGTTGGAGATCCCTGTTCTTTCTGTTTTGCCCCAAGAGCCCCAATCACAAACTAGATTTGATTCACCTTCATAAAATGCCTGTTTTAGCATTGGAGCAGAAAATTTTGACGATCAGGTTGAGGCAGCTGGCAAGTGTAGGAGAGCCAAAGTTTTCCAAGGAGACATTTTGTGGTTTTCTTCTGTATGGAAAACTTTCCAGTAGGGACTTTTAGCAAATTACAACCCAAGAAGTATGGTCCATACAAGAATCATAAAAGGGTAAATGACAATGCATACATGGTGGATATCCTAGAAAGTCTCGGAATTTCTAAAACTTTTACTGTTGCTGATCTTTATCAGTATTACCATTCAGTGTAATCAGTGTATACAGACAATTCTAGTAGAGGATGAGTTCTTCACAGGTGGAGGGGGTTGATGCAGAACCCACATCATAAATTTTAATTATTCTAATTTTAATATTTTATAAGTAAATCTAATTTAATTGTTTATCTTGTTGGATAAGTGTATGGGATTGATTATCTTATTAGTTAATTGTATCTATTTGATTATCTTACTGGATAAGTCCTATAAAATAAGATTTACTTTGAAAAATTTTAAAATTAGAATAATTAAAATTTATGATGTGGCTCCACATCAACTCTACTCATAAGCAAAGAGTTATATTTGTGTATTTATATACTCATGTCTTTCTTTTTTAAACTTGTTGTATCATGCATCTATTTTTGTATCCTTTTCACACCCATAATCCGCACCTATGCTTCTTAGGTGGAAGCACCTTAACCCCATTGCAATAGGGTATAATCTATAACCTCTCTACTCCATGCGGGACAAGGGAAGTCCTATTCCTTGGAATTTGGAAACCTTTTCAACTATCTCCAAACAATAGTCTTACTCTTTTCCCTTTTGGGTGGTACATTTACATAGACTTTTGATTGTGTTTTCACATTAACATTTATTCTCCTTTGATCTTCATCCCAGCGTGTCTTACATGGACTCTTCTATTCCCCTGTTTGCACCGTGTCCACAGAATATAAAAAGGATAAGGGTATATGGGATATATATCCAAAGCATGCACAAAATTAGAAATTTGGATCATGTAATTTTAACAACATTTGAAAAAAATGAAGCTAATATTTCATGTTAATGGATAAGAAATCAAAATCTCTTCTTCATTTTAAGATAGTTTAATTTCAAATACATTTCTGAATGGGGCATTATCATACTTTAAAATTGTATACTCGGCACATTTTGTTCAACTCTTCACATCCATGCACCAGTACCCAACTGGATATGCACTTCAATATTCTAAAATTAAATGTTTAAGATCTGACACATGGACATGTGCCACCTGATACTCTTATTCAAGCCCATCTGTTGTGTATCCCATGCCATCCTTTATGGAATTGCACAATACTCCTTATGATGCTAATACTCGGCCTTGTGGCTGTCTTATGCATACATTCTTGTGATTCCACTTGGGAATCGTGTTATCTTAAGAAGCACTTCAGACATAAATAATTGAGAGGGAGGGGATAGCGTGAGATCTTTCAAGTATCTTCTAAGATTGATCTATCTTGACATCCAAAGGTTTTACATGGATAAGGGAACCTTCTAAAACCATTCTAACTGAGAGCATAATAGTACTCAAAGTCCAAATTCTATGACAACAGATTCTAAAACTTTTGGAAATTAAATTAGGAAAACTTATGTGGATTATCAAATTTTATTGAACTTACAAATACAAACTGCAGTTCAGTGTGTTTCCATGTGTATTGCCTGGTATCTCTAAATTTTCTTGGGGTGAGCTCTGAAAAGTAGAAGAGCCATGGTATTAGATTGCAGTCCAATGTCTTTACTTTTCCTTATGAATGATGAATCCAAGATAGCAAAATAGTCCAATTTTATTTTCTTTTTCCATCAAACTGTCATGTAATTATTTCTGCTAGTAGTGTTACTAAATTTAGAAGAATGGTTTCTATATGCACATAATTCTGAATGAAGATTTAAGCCTGTTCAACTTTTCGATATGCAGTTCATGGTGAACCATTGTTAGGAGTACTCAGAGTATGCTATAATATTGCTCTTAACAGGTGGGGAGGTGTTCAAAATTTTTCTTCTAATAAGAGTTTATTATCACCTTTCTATCAAAACTGATTGACCCTAGTTTGTATTCTTAGCAAGAGTCCCATAAACCAAGCAACATCAAAGGCAATGTTGACCCAAATGATCAGCATCGTCTTCAGGCGAATGGAAAGTGATCCGGTATGAAATTACAAACTGTCTTGAACACTTTTCTGTATAAATACTGAAAAGATGAAAACAGTATAGATTGGCCCACTGATTCTAGAATGCTTATAATGTCACCAGGATGTTCAGGTTACTAGCACATCTAGCTCTGTCACACATAGAGAAGCTGCTTCAGAACACAGTTCAAACTCAAAACTTGAGGATGCTTCAGAAGACCAAAACAATGAAGGGATGACTTTGGGAGATGCCCTTTCTGTAAATCAAGTCAAAGATGCTTCTATTGCATCTGTTGAGGAACTTCAGAATCTTGCCGGGGGTGCTGATATTAAGGTGCTTCTCTTCCTCATCTACATCCCAAGAACATCCACTCAGACGAAGTCTCTTGCAACTAACTTGTCTGATGCCAAGTTTTAGCTGTCTGTGTGTGTGTGGCAAGCTTGTATGTGTTGACTGCGTTTGTTTGTATGCCTCAAGGTAGTCAGAGGCCAAAGGTGCCCTTAAGCCACTACGACATCATATTGCTTGAGGCACTAGGTGCCCAAAAAAGTGCTTGCCCATGTGAAGCAAGGCACTTAAATTGACAAAACATTAAGGGTGCGTTTGATAGGGGTGGAAAATGGGAGTGGAATTCATTTTCCATCCAAATTCTAGGAAATTCCATCAAACAGTTTTATTTTCCCATGGAATTCGAATTCCATCTTAGTCAAAAAGTGAAGATTTTCCTTGAAATCAAGGAATTGAAATTCTTAGGGGGTGGGGTGAGAATTGGAATTCCATGGAATTGGATTTCTGCCCCACTTTCCGCCCCCAATCAAACACACCCTAATAAATATACTTAACATGAAAAGATTGTCATAAATGTATATAAGACTTATAAAATACTCTCAAGTACAGATCCTTTTAATAGTGTTCAAGCATATAACTTTAGAATCTTTCAAAAAAATGGATAATGTTTAAACAAACATGTTTGGGATCTTGCAAAAAATTATATTTCCAAATTGGATCTTTTTCCCACTTCCACTTAATGTAGCACATTCCGAAGCCATTTGTTGTAGTAATGATAACAATACTAAAAAAATGTAATTATTATAATTCAAATAAAGAAGAAACGGAAAGTAACCTGATCGTGTAATATAATAGCAATCAATAGCTCAATTATAACTCCAAAGAGAGCAACACGCTGGAATTTCAGAGAAAAAGAAACATAAAGATTGGGTGTCAGTTGCAAAACTAAGCCACAAATGACAAATACTAGACTAGAGGGAGAATGAGGGAGGGATGGCCATCAGAGTAGCAACCTGGAAGGTTAATATGTGCTGTTCACGTGTTATGGGTTCATCAGTGAGTGACTCCACTCATCAGAACCCCTTGGCGTGTGAGAGCTCTGGCCAACCTTTGATAACTCTTCTTCAACTTGCCTTCTTGTGATCTATGTCATGGTAACTTTCCCAGCTACACAAGAAGAGAGAAGAGAGAAGAACTTGAGAAAGCAACTTATGGAGATCGCACGAGCAATAGCAACAACTCCATAGTGATCTTCTTTCTTTACCATTTTGTTTCAATTTTCGTCTTTGTTTTCTTCTTGTAAGTGCCTCTTTTGATTTTTAGTGCCAATTCTTCTTTACCTTTTCTTTACTTTTTACGTCTGGCAAGCGCCTTCATCCCTTGTTGCCTCATTTGGGGCACTAACCTGATTGGAGCCACCTCTAGGAGAGGTAGACAAGGTGCTTCCATGGAGCCTTGAGGGGCCTTAGTGCCTCGGCAAGCAAGGCCTTCGCCTTTGATTACGTTATGCTTGTTATGCCATTTCATTTTATTTTACATGGCACTGTTATATGCCTACAGGGTTTAGAAGCTGTTCTTGACAAAGCTGTTCATCTTGAAGATGGTGACAAGATAACCAGGTAGAAATGCTTAGCTGAGAAATACGCTTCTTTTTTTTTTTGCTGAAAAGGCAAGGTAGCTGAGAATATGACAATATGTTGTTATATATTACGTGTCAACTCAATTTGTAGCCAGAATGAATTGTAATAGATATATATTCTCATTGTTTGGGTTCCTTGGAATTATAAATCATCTTCACCTGCAGAGGGATTGACCTAGACAGCATGAACATTGCCCAGCGGGATGGTTTACTTCTTTTCCGCACCCTTTGCAAGGTTTGTCCTCAGTATCTTCTGGTAATTTGAGTTTTGAACTTTCTAGATGGAACTCTGATTTTTAGATAAAAATCTGCAGATGGGTATGAAGGAAGACAATGATGAAGTTACAACCAAGACACGTATTTTGTCTCTTGAACTTCTGCAGGTAAGTCCTTAGACTGATCAATATCTTTTTATAGCATCAGAATGATTGGTATTTTCAGGCTGAATTGAACTCCGTATGCAAATCTCCAGTTTCTTGCTTTTGGTGGTATGGCTTCTTTTTCTGCTTGGGCCATATCAAATATCCATGTAGACATAATTTTTTGGTTTATAAATCCATAACATGTAGTTAAATAATTTGTATGATGATATTTTATCAATTTGATTGGTGGGTTTACACCTGAACATTGATCTTAAACCATATCTAGACTGTTGATTTTTTAAAAAGGTTGAGATGACACGAGCCCTGTATACTGGGAAAATGAATCAAACTAGCAACTGGAGCAGGAATAAGAATGTGAAATGTCATTTGTTGTAGAATGTTGTACAATAGGTTAGACTTGTAGATATTACTATCTAAGATATTTTTGGGCTATTTACCTTTTTGGCATTTAGATATACAGCAAAATAGTACAATCTAGTCTATTATTTGTTGAAATTAAATATAAAAGAACATATTTGTTTGGAACATGGTGTCAAATTTCTTTTTTCATTTGTTCAAGTCAAATCCCTTCTATCATCTACAGATGTTGTTTGTTATAAGTCTTTATTTGCTTTTTAAGAGACCATTTAAGATAATAGATATGAAAGAACATTGTGATCGTTCAATTCATCGTTTTGGTATGAAAATGAGTATATTTCAGATCATGCATACCAATTGGTGGTCTGCCAAGGGATTTATCATTTTCTCCTAGCACAGTTAATGAGCCTTGGTTTTCAGTTTTTTTTTTTCTTCTAATTAACAAAAAAAGGGGTGTCCCTTGTGCATGAGGCCCACTTTTTTGTGAGGCATGATAGGTTGGTGGCAAGGCATGGCAGGGTTAACCTTCCCCTGCCCTTGCTTGGAACCTGTTAAGTTCTACTTATTGCTGGACCTGCTTGTATAATCATTAAAAGCTCTTTGAAAATCTGTCCCATTATCTTCAGTACAGGTTTTGAACTCGCTATTCTGGTGTCTCATGTATCTTGACTTTTAGCTTTATAATGTTGTTTGAGTTCTACAAGCTTTAAGGTGTGCTTCAAGCTATTATATTTGCAGGGTTTGTTGGAAGGGGTTAGCCAATCATTCACTAAGAACTTCAATTTTATCGACTCAGTTAAAGCTTACCTTTCATATGCATTGTTGCGGGCGGCAGTTTCTCAATCACCTGCAATATTCCAGGTTTAGTTGCCCATTTGTGTCCTTTCTTTTTACTTTTAATGTTGCCAAGATCTGCTTTAAGGATCTTGATGGTGATGATTTTTGATCTTTCCTTGGCAGTATGCAACTGGAATCTTTGCTGTGCTTTTATTGAGATTTAGGGAAAGTCTTAAAGTACGTAATGCTTTCAGCTCACTTCTCTACTGTTTGGGATCTCTTTCTCTTCCTCCCTCTTCTTTTCTCCTCCTTCTTGTCTTTCTTGTTTGTGTGTATGGGGGGGAGGGGGGCTGGGGAGTTGTTAATCCTTCATCTTTCCTACATGCTGCATATTTTATAAATTTCAGGGTGAAATTGGCATTTTCTTTCCATTGATTGTTCTACGGTCGCTGGATGGCTCAGAATTTCCCCTCAATCAGAAATTGAGTGTTCTTAGGTATGATTTGTATTTGAAATTTATTATGACATTGTATTTATATTCTCCTTGAGGGGCATCCACTGTAAAATTTTGCGACATTGTTCTTTTGTTCGGATTTGTATTGTCATTGTAACTTCTAGAAGTCAATTGACATTATGAATGTCTTGCCACCGACCCTAACTTGGTTAGATAAGGTGCAGTTGATCATGATGGTGTATTTATACTCTCCTAGGTAGCAATTGTAAGGTTGCTCCTTTATGACTAAAAGGCCATAGAACAGCTTCTTTGCAAAGCAATGGTAAGACTGCATACAAAAATGACCTTCTCCCAACACTTGCAAGGCAAGCAAGCCTCATGGTCCAGGGAGCCCTATGTTGTATTTATATTCTCATTTAAAAAATGACTAAAAGCTGTCTTAGTTAGCTAATGCTTGTGACAATTTCTAGTCCTTCTTAAGCTTTCCAGGTCTAATTTGGGCTTCTTCTCATGATCTTATAATCAAAATTATTTTGCAGAATGCTAGAGAAGGTCTGCAGAGATCCCCAAATGCTTGTTGACTTGTATGTGAATTATGATTGTGATCTTGAGGCCCCTAACTTGTTTGAACGCATGGTAAATCTGACTTAGTTTTAATTGCCTTTAGTTTATCTTTACTATTCCCTTTTTTTTTTTTTATTTCCGTAGCCTTCTTTCATCTTGTTCAGGTTAACACTCTATCGAAAATAGCCCAAGGGATACAAAATATGGATCCCAACTCAGTTACTGCTTCCCAAATGGGATCTATTAAAGGTTCTTCACTTCAGGTAAGTTTATTTGTTGACCTTGATTGCTCCAGCTGCCAATGACTTTGTCACCCTTGTACTCGTGGCCCTTATTAAGAAATTACTGTTGACCTCTCTTCCTTGATTTTTCTAGTGTCTTGTGAATGTGCTAAAATCATTGGTTGACTGGGAGAAGATGCGAAAAGAATTGGAAAAACAGAGTAGAGGCAAAGAATCTTCTGAAGGAGAAATTTCCACTAGAGAAGATGAAACTAAAATCAGGGAGGACTTGTCAAATAACTTTGAGAAAGTGAAGGCTCATAAATCTACAGTGGAAGCTGCTGTATCTGAGGTAATTGATAAAATTCTGATACCATTGTTCATGATCTATGAGTGATACCAAAGAAAAGGCTTCAGTTTTTTTCACATATATAGGATGATTGTTCCTCATTTTCTTATGCTTGCCCGGTATGACTTCTTGTTGTGCTGAGCATTACCCCTTTCCTGAGGGACTGACTTTTAGTGCCAAATATGTTACAGTTCAACCGGAAATCAGGGAAGGGTATAGAATATTTGATATCAAATCGTTTGGTGGAGAACACACCTGCTTCAGTTGCTCAATTTTTGAGGAATACTCCCCATTTGGACAAGGTAGAATTGCGGTTTGTCAGTAAAATTAGTTCTATTGAAATGGATTTGTCTAACTTTTTGGCTTGCAGGCTATGATAGGTGATTACTTGGGCCAACATGAGGAATTTGCCCTTGCTGTCATGCACGCTTATGTAGATTCCATGAATTTCTCTGAGATGAAGTTTGATTCTGCAATCCGCGAATTCCTTAAAGGATTCCGACTTCCAGGAGAAGCACAAAAGATAGATCGGATCATGGAGAAGTTTGCAGAGCGGTGGGTTTATATGACTATACTTCAAGTTTGTTTGTAACTGTGTGTGTGTGTGTGTGTGTGTGTGTATATATATATATATATATATATATGCACGCCAAAGTTCCAGAAAACACTGGCATATCAATACTTTGCATTACAAAAACCATTTTTAAGGCATGCTAATTTTCTGTTGTAGAATGTTAAACTTGGGAATACAAAGCATTCTTTTTTATCTCTCTTGTTAGTGTTCTATTTTATGAGGATGAAACATGAAAAGCCATATATAGTGCCAATTGAGAAGAGGGGCTTTGGATTTTAGATGAGTAGAAAGAAAATCCCTTACTGCTAAATTAATATAAAATTAGCTGAGTGAAAAAATTAATCTAGAATGAACTATGGAGTCAGTTATATGCTTTTAAATACGTAAAATATATGAACAAAGATAGTAGACAACTTTGGCTATTCAAAAATCTCATTTTTTGTTGATTTTCTCTTGCCCTTGGAGGATAGATCAATGGAGTGGATTTCATTCCCCAATTAAGAGGCTTGAGTTTTGGTCGAAATATGTTTCCTGTCAAATGAAAACAAAAAAATCCCTATGTGAAATGAATGTATCACTCTTGCAATTGAACCTACTATTTTTGCGTTGATCTATGTGAATAATTGTACAAACCGACAGTGTCCCAGATACCACATTTCTGTTCTTGTTTGCTTCTGTGTACTTTCTGATATTTCATCTATGGTTCACTTGGCACTTTGGCTTTCTTTTCTTTAGACCAAGATCTGGTAACTTGGATGAAGCTTACTCTCTCTCTGTGTTACAAAATGCACTTTGTAGACCACATTGACCATCTTGTGCAGACAGTTTAAAGTTGAGCTTGTCAATGTGATTCTACAATGTGCATCATAACAGGACTAGGCCCATGTACGTTGCAGGTCACCTCATTTATATCTTTACTACCTTTTTTTTTTTTTTTGCTTCATATTGTATCAATGGCTTTTTTATATCCATGACTCTTCTTTGTTTGCTTCCCTTTTGCAAACTGCTGCCTTTCTTCTTTAAGTTGAAGAAGAACCATAATTGCCATTTATTTACATGGAAAACAACGTAGCTCTGGAGGCATAGAGCTGTCTCCATTTAAAGATCACTGCTAGTGCTAGTGTATTGTGCCCTAGCAATAGAGAAATCAAACCTTTTCCTAATTCATTGATAATGTTGAGCTGGGTGAAATTGGGATGCTTTGTGATCAGGTGGCATCCCTTTTGATGCTTTGGCTTATAAATTTTCCTGAAAAGACATATGGAGTATTTTTGGTGAAATTTTGGTATAGGGGCATTAATTTGTATTTATCATATTGTCAATTTGATTAAGCCCTTTCTGTTGCTGACTAATAATTTGATTTCCTGTCCCAGTTATTGTGCAGATAATCCTGGATTGTTTAAGAATGCAGATACTGCATATGTTCTTGCATATGCAGTTATAATGTTGAATACTGATGCACATAACCCTATGGTGTGGCCTAAAATGTCCAAGGCTGATTTTATACACATGAATGCCACAAATGATCCTGAAGAGTGTGCTCCTAAGGGACTCCTGGAGGAGATCTATGATTCTATTGTCAAAGAAGAGATAAAAATGAAAGATGACCTGGCTGCTCTTGGTAAAAGTAAGCGACAGAAGCCAGAAGTAGAAGAGAGAGGTCGCCTTGTCAGTATTCTTAATCTGGCTCTCCCAAGGGGGAAGTCATCAACAGATGCAAAGTCTGAGGGTGAAGCAATTGTTAAAGAAACACAGGCTATTATTAGGAGTAAAGGATTGAAAAGAGGAGTCTTTTACACTTCATATCAGATTGAACTTGTAAGGCCAATGGTTGAAGCTGTTGGTTGGCCTTTGCTTGCTACTTTTTCTGTTACTATGGGTGAAGCAGAGAATAAGCCAAGAGTTGTTCTCTGTATGGAAGGATTTAGGGCAGGGATACACATTACCCATGTTCTTGGAATGGATACCATGCGATATGCTTTTTTGACATCACTAATTAGGTAAAGTTCCTCTTTTCTATTGTCTTCTTATTCTTATTCTCTCTCTCTCTCTCTCTCTTGTTGTCTCTTTGTATTTGCTTCTCTTTTGTGCTTTTAAACAATGATTATGTTTTGTTTCTTTTGTGCACTAAACTCATGTGCATGTTTTCTTTCTTTTTTGAAAGAATAACATACCATTATCATGTCATTGTCCTTGTGAACAAGGTGTGGAAGCTTTTGATGATTATCAAATGATATCTAACATTTGACATTAACTTAATACCCTGGTATTCAAATATTTCAGATTCAATTTCTTACATGCACCAAAGGACATGCGTAGTAAAAATGTAGAAGCATTGAGGACTCTACTCACATTATGTGATTCTGATACTTACGCTCTTCAAGACACATGGAATGCTGTTCTGGAGTGCATTTCTCGGCTTGAATACATAACATCTACCCCTTCTATTGCTGCTACTGTCATGCAAGGATCGAACCAAATTTCCAGGGATGCCATTCTTCAATCTCTGAGAGAGTTGTCTGGGAAACCAGCTGATCAAGTATTTATGAATAGTGTTAAATTGCCCAGTGAAACTGTTGTGGAGTTTTTTACCGCTCTCTGTACTGTGTCAGCTGAAGAACTCAAACAAACTCCTGCTCGTGTCTTTAGCTTGCAGAAACTGGTTGAGATAAGCTATTTCAATATGGCTCGTATACGCATGGTAATCTTGTTAGCCACTTATTTTCAAGTTGTAGCGTGGATGCAATTTCTTTTTTGCTTGATGCTTGCTGTTGTAAGTGTATGTTGTTCATTCAATTAGACTACTAATTGTTGGAATATAGCCCTAGAGCTGCAGTTTCGGCCTTTGTTGTGTGGCATAAGTTGGCTTCAGAAAAATAATCGACCAGAATTTTAGAGGAATAAGAGTATGCATTTTGATCGATAATCCTTGTGGACTATGTTTAATTTGTTCACGATTGCTTGAGGTATTGATTCTTATGATTATGGTTCATGTTAAAATGTGATAATCAGACCAGCTGTCCATTTTGTTGCCTGCTGTTTGAGGGCACTTTTGTCTTCATTTGATGAGCTATTAATTTTCTTGATAGCAAGACATGTTGATCTTCTGTGAGGTGTCTACTCTTGTGTACCAGTTAAAATGCTACCTATGTCTGGTGGAGTTCATATTTACACTGGTACTGTAGTAGGTAAACTTGAAGGGGAAAGAGACGTCAGTTTGGACCTCATTGATTTACTGCATGATGATTATATTGAAAAAAATTGGAGCTGTGGTATATAGTCAACTGAAGGTTGGGTCTAGACAAACTATGATCTGAATCTATTATAGCAACAACAGTTACAAGCCTTAATCTCACTTGGGGGGTTCAGCTACATGAATTTTAGACCTTTAGCAATCTCTATTCATGGCTACATCCTTTATAAGGCCATAATGTTGTATGTTACATTTAAGGGTTTCCAACCAAGATTTTTTCTTTGGTCTTCCTCTCTCTTTTGCTATGAACTCCCTTCATTTCATCCTCTTGCCTCTCAATAAATATTTTATTATCTGTTTTTACTTTAAAATGCGTTTCATAGAATTGTCCATAAGACTGATGAATGTGTTGCTATCTTCACCCTAAGAATTTTCAAGAGCCGTTATTATCTCAAACATCCTTTGAATTGTAATGAGCCTAGTAGACTTAGATGCAAATGCAAAAGAATTATTAGATGTGGTAAAGTCAATAGAACTTTTAAGTTTCACAAAAAATACAATGACTAAAATTTTCATCTTAGGTAATAATCAAATTTGTCTTTTTTGTGCTGAGAAACTTGTCCTATTTATTTGCTTATGTTGAATCTATATAATCTCTAACCGTTATTTAAAAATGTTTATTTTCATATCTATTGTTTTACAGTTGTCAGTCAGTCATATGTTTTGATTAAATGTTGTTACCAGTTGGATTAATCTCCATCTAAGCATTTGTATATAATCTCAGCTTCTCACCCCCCACCCCCTACCTGCCTGTCTTTCTAGATAAAGTGATCTTCTTGATTATTGGTTATCTTCTTATTTGGATCTTCTGTTTATGTTTGCCTCCTTTTCTTGTAATTTGCCTTTTCTTTCAGATTTTTGGTTCTTTCTCTAAATTTTTGTGAGGTGCAACTTTAAAGGTGTTGTTTTGATGTGCTTAGTTTTGCTACATTTATGTCAACAAAAAGCATAAACCATGGTTTAATATCTGACAGAGAAACTATCATGTTTATGTACATCAACAAGCATAAACCATGGTCATCTTGCAGCCAATGTATGCATGTTTAGATCACTGCATGACATATCTCTTTCCAGGTTTCTGGTTAAGTGACTGTTAATGCATTTGTTTGACATATTATTTGTTTTGAGTCATCGAAACTTGTATCTTTGAAAAATTTACATTTGGATAGGAACATCTCTACATGTATCTTTATTAACGAAATCTGATAACACATTTCTGTTTCTAATATTAAAGTTCTGCAATACTTTCTCCAGGTATGGGCTAGAATATGGTCTGTCCTATCTAATCATTTTATTTTTGCTGGGAGTCATCATGATGAAAAAATTGCCATGTATGCCATAGATTCTCTGAGGCAACTTGGTATGAAGTACTTGGAGCGTGCTGAGCTTGCCAACTTCACATTCCAGAATGACATTCTGAAACCCTTTGTCGTTCTTATGCGGAGTAGTCGAAGTGAAACTGTACGGAGGCTGATTGTAGATTGCATTGTTCAAGTATGTTTTGCCATCAGATTTCTGGAAGTTGGTTATTTTTATTACTTGTATTAGATCATGTTTTTTGGTATAATTGCAGATGATAAAATCTAAAGTTGGAAGCATAAAGTCAGGCTGGCGAAGTGTTTTCATGATTTTTACTGCTGCTGCAGATGATGAATTGGAACCAATCGTTGAGGGCGCATTTGAAAATGTAGAACAAGGTGAGATTCAAGCACTTTCTCATAGAGTGTTTTTGTCTGATGTGTTGTTTTTTTCATTTCTACTGCAGCTAACTGTATTCTATACCCCCCCCCCCCCAAAAAAAAAAAAAATAAAAATTGCAGTTATCTTGGAACATTTCGATCAGGTTGTTGGGGACTGTTTTATGGATTGTGTCAACTGTCTTATTGGGTTTGCCAACAACAAAAGGTCCCCCCGCATAAGTCTGAAGGCTATTGCACTCTTGCGAATATGTGAAGATCGTCTTGCAGAGGTTGTTTCACCAATACTAATTAGGAAGTCATTTTCTAGAGGACATATTTGGCATAATTTTTCTCTCTTGAATGTTAAAGTAAGATATTTTAACTTCATTTGGCTTGGCTAAATAGGTAAAGTTTTAATTTATTATTATGATAGATTGATTATAATGCTAACATTTGAGAATGAACTTGACTTGCTTTATACTGGCTTAATTTTATTGATATTAGGTGCAGAAAATAAGGAGCAGTGATGTTTGATTACCAGCACTTTCCCTAGAGTGCCTGTTTTTCTAGCTTGATCAATCACTAGGGGTCAAATGCATGAAGTCTAATTTAAATATGGATGAAGTTGGGATGTATTTATGGAGTCAACCTTTATGAACATATTCTCCTAAGAAAAATCAAAGGAAAAATTTCATTAATGTGATGCCACATAGTGGGATAAAGGCTGGATATGTTGTTGTTGTTGTTGTTGTTTTGATGCCATCTGCACATAGCATTGCAAATTTTGGTCGTTGAATGAACAGTAGATAATTTAAGTGGGAAAATGAACAAAAATAGAGGTGTACTCTAAGCTATTACCTCTTGGTTCTAGTTATGGATGAACTCTCAAAGTACATCCAGTAAAATGTTCCTTGGTGTATGTTATTTGTAGACGATAGTTTTTTGGCGGATAAGGCAAAAGAAGACTTGAATAATAAGTTCAAATTGTGGAGGGATATCTTATAATACAAATGCTCCAAGTTGAATAGTTAAAAAAATGAATATATAGAAAGTAAGTTTAGTAAAACAGAAGTGGGGATGATAGATTTGGTGAGACTTGAAGATCAAATTATTTCAAGAAAAAGTCAGTTCAGATATCTCAAATCAATTGTTGAAAAAAGAAGAAATTTTTGAGGATGTTACTCACAGATACAGGGCACAGTGGTTAAAATGGGTAAGCGTTTCCAACATTTTATGTGATTGTAAATCTTTTAAAGCCAAAAATGAAGTTTTATCATATATTGAAGACCAACTTTATTTTGTGAATATGGAATGCTAGGCAGTTAACCGATATGTGCAAAATAAAGGTTTACTTGAGATTAGGATGTTATGGAGAATGCCAAATCAAACAAGAGAAGACAAAATTAGAAACGAGATTATTAAATAAGTCCAAGTGGCTATTGATGATCAGTTGCATTAGATGCAATTGAGATTGTTTTTGGACATGTGAGAAGAAAATTGATAGAGACTTTTGTAAGGAGAGTGGATGGAATGGAAGAAGTTTATGGCAAAAGAGATTGAGAAAGATAAATGAAAATAAAAAGAAAAGAAGAACACAATGTGAAACTCCTAAGTTTGACATTGTTGGTCTTGCCCCTTGTATTATGGTCAGACTCAAGAGAGGGGGTGAATTAAGTCTTATAAATTTTTTCTCAAATGTTAAGTGCTTACCCAGGTTTTAATAGTTGTGTTTAGATGACACAATTTATCCTCAATAGTAGGGGACTTATGCACAAAAGTGATGGTGTATTGCTAGCAAGATTAGCACGACAAAAGTTAAATATAACACACCACACAATGGAACAAGATTTATAGTAGTTCAACACCTTTGACTTCCTATGTCTACTTATTAAAGCAACACATTTTGAGTTCCAAAAAAAGATGCCAATTGAGTTTTCATGTGTTTACTCCAATAACCTTTTCATCTTGGTTTTCACAGGCTCACTACAAACCTCACTTCCAGTTTTCTTTTTCTCCCTGAGATCTGTCACTTTGCAAGCATGTCACAATCCTTACCGCAATCAAAAGTATTTATATTTATGATAAGGATGCCTCTAGACATGCTGATATGTATCCAAATCAAACAGACACAAAAGACGAATAGAGATTATACTTTACAACTGCTTCGCAACTGTTTCTCTTCAAATGGTAGCTGTGTCTCAAAATGCCTTTGAGAAACTTCTGATTTGAAGTTGTGTCGACTTCTTTTTGGTGCTCTCTTGAAGAGGAAATCAAAATTTGTTTTCTTTAAGCTCATATATGTTTTTCTTTGTAGGTCTATTGAATAGGCACTGTAAATGCCTTAGTTCTTCAATGAGCCTAGAGGAGGTTCTTGGTTCAATGTTATATTCCTTGAATCTCCTATTTGATGCTTGCCCTTATATATGGATTTAACTTGTAGAGGTGCTTGGTGAATGTTGTGACTTATTCCCAACATTCCTTTGCCTTTCATTAATGCTTTGCAGTGGGTAGATGCCATTATGAAATTTGAAATTTTCTTCCAGATGAGTGATGGATGCTCCAATCAGGCCATTGATGGTTTTGCCTGATGGATCAGGTGCCGTGAACAGATGATTGATGCTTCAGCTTATGATGCCTAGAACCCAATCTTCTTCAGTTGGCATTTAGGAAGTTGATTGATGAAGTGGTTGATAATGTTCAGAAATAAAAAATCATGACTGAGAAAGCCTCAAGACAACTAAACAAGTGACTGTTGATGTCCAGAATCTGAATTGCATCGCCTGATCAAGATTCAGGTGACTAATCGACTTGCTGATCTACTCCAGTGGCTAAACATCAAAGTCTGAACGTTTAGGCAGTTGATACCCATCAGTTATTCCATTCCAGTGTTAAAGTGTAGCGCCTGATAATATTCAGGTGATTAGTTGATCGACTGATGGTTGGACTGGGTTGGTGGCAAGGGTCTTCCTGTTTAGGCAATGAACAAGACTTGAATTTGAATTTGATGCTTCAGTTGATCCTTTAGGTGACTGAGCTAGTAGCACCTAAGGTTGTCCAATATGTAACTTGTAATTGATGCTTCACCTGACTACTCCAAGCTTAAGGAAAATGTTTCAGCTGATTGATGCCTCTTGAGAGCTGCAAGCCTGCAACTTCCGTGCACTTAAGACAAAACCATTAGATCTTCATCCATATGAGTTTTTCAACGTAAAAACATGGAATAGGGGTGTACTATCCTCAACTTATATAAGTTGGTTATACAGTCATGGATTGTAATGGCTTTACAAAATAAATGGTCATTGATATAGATGATTGATGATTTAAAATTTATGTAGCGTACACTAACTGGCGAGGCTTAGTGTTGTGTTCTCTCTCTTTGTACATATGGCTGATTTTCGTCAAACAAACACCTATGGTTTATTATCCAATGTCTTCCAGGAAAATAGTTATTGAAATATGTTAGTAGGATACCATTTCCATGGCTTGATAACTTGTCAATATATTTCATTTTGAAGGTAGGCTACATGTTTATCCTTTCTGATATCTTCGCATTAGAGTAATATCTGTTTACACCTGACCTGGAATCCATTTTTCTTTGGAAGAGGTCTATTAAATATGTTGCTATTTTATTTTTTAAATTTCAGGGCCTTGTACCAGGTGGTGCTTTGAAGCCCATTGATGTCAATATGGATACAACATATGATGTGACTGAGCATTACTGGTTCCCGATGCTGGCTGGTTTGTCTGACCTAACGTCTGATCCTAGGCCAGAGGTCAGAAACTGTGCATTGGAGGTCTTGTTTGACCTGCTGAATGAAAGAGGTAGCAAGTTTTCATCACCATTTTGGGAAAGCATTTTCTACCGCGTCCTATTTCCCATTTTTGATCATGTGAGGCAAGCTGGAAAAGAGAGCTCGTTCTCTCCTGGCGATGAGTGGCTTCGTGAAACTAGTATTCATTCGCTTCAGTTGTTGTGTAACCTTTTCAACACTTTTTACAAGGTACCCAAATGCTTTTTTTTTTTGTGTGTAACATTTATGGATTACTTTTGCTTATTAGCCTTGGTTTCTGCCATCTCTAAGCCCTAGACTCCTAGGAATAGTATTTTCCTCTTATCATGGATGGAGTGAATAAGAAAGCTCTTCCAAATACTTTAATTTGCTTTGCAAGAGGTGTTTAAGTTATTCTTTCAAGATATTTCATGGTAGACTGGTGGGAACTGTGCATTCACTTGTTTTCTTGGACGTGTTTTGACTTTTGATATGATTTTTTTTTTTTTGGTTTTTTTTTTTTTTTTTGGGGGGGGGGGGGGGGGGGGGGGGGAGTCACAGCCTGAATTTTGCATCAAAATTTTTAGATTCTGCAGATGAAATCTCAGTTTCATCCTATAAAAAATAAAAATGGCATGCTTTCACGTGGATAAGAGCATCGGGTGTGGTAATCCTTCCCAGTCCTGGCATATAAACAAAGAATTTCTGTAGGTTTCCAAATAGAAAATATCGCACACAAGCACCTCATTTTAGAGTAATCTCCTATACTATGCTGAGTTGAATCTTCTAAACGTGTGAACTACCTGTACACACTTGTTTGAATTAACTACTTGGAGATGTATCAGATGAATATGTTTCCAAATGAAACAAGCACCTCATTTACTTTGAGACTATGCATAAAAGTCTCGTCCTTAGCATAAAAAGTCCCTGTTAGTTTGCAGACAACTTCCCCCCTGCCCCAACACACACATACAAAAAGTAAATGAAAGTATTACTCTTAGATAAAAGTCCCTCTTAGTTTGCAAACAACTTCCCCCCTGCCCCAACACACACATACAAAAAGTAAATGAAAGTATTACTCTTAGATATATGAAATGTCGCTTTGTCTTAGTTTGCTTGAGCATGAAAGATAAACATATCTGAATACTTAGACAGCCACACTCAGAACCATACTGAGTTTTTATATCGTAGTTTCTTCACAAGATCATTTTTTGGTTAAATCAAGTCTATTGCTGGAATATTCAGGTTTTGTATACCATCTTGTAGTGTTTTTGGGGCAACTTTAATGTGCTTTTGAATTGATAGTTTATTTTGTTTTCAAGTGTCAAGAGATACAATTCTTGTTTTTGCAAATGCTTTTGTATTGTTACACGGCATATATTCTGTTCATGTATACCAGAAAAATATCCCTCTGATATAGTCATCATTTTAGCAAGCTTGATTATATTGGCAAGTCAAAAAAATATAATAATACTTCAAAAGAATAATTTTCTTTTTTTGTCAGCAAAATAAGAATGGTTTAATTTCACAGTGCAAGGAGGATAGGTTTCACCAATTTTTGCATTTCATGTACTTCTCCAAATTCTTCGAGCTTTACACTTAAAAAGACTTTTTTGGACTGCCAAACTTTGTTTTTGTATGACCAAATATCTCCTCCAGATCCCCAAAATTGAACCATGATGGGATGGGATTTTTTTTTTTTGGTGGGGGTGGGTGGGGAGGAATATGTCTTCACCACTAATGATTTTTATTGATTTTAATCTTTGCGTTATCCTTCCAGAAATAATTGGTTGGTGCATAAAGCCTTATGAGCTGCACTGACATAATATCTTCAGCTATAGTGTTATTCTTGGACAATTGTTTTTTTTTTGGCTAAATATTCTTGGAATATTTTTTGATTGCTTGTTTGTATCTGAGTATTCGGATACCAGTGATTTTAAAATTTAGTTTGATTACTGTTTTTTTTTTTTTTGCTCTCATTAGTTTGATTACTTTTAAAATTTAACTTCCACGATAGAGATTATCTTTCTTCCCCCACCCCCATGTAGGAAGTATGTTTTATGCTGCCTCCACTCCTGAGCTTGCTGTTAGATTGTGCCAAAAAGACAGATCAGTCAGTTGTTTCATTGTCTTTGGGTGCATTAGTACATCTCATCGAAGTCGGAGGACACCAGTTTAGTGACAATGACTGGGATACCTTGTTGAAAAGCATAAGGTATGAATCTCTTTGTCTAATAATTTCTTGCATTTGTTTTTAGTAATACTTCTTATCTTGGGCCAGGGATGCTTCATACACTACACAACCCCTTGAGCTGCTCAATTCTTTGGGTTTTGCACACTCCCAGAAGCATACAGTGTTATCCGGAGATTTAAAGATCGATAAAAGTGATGGTTCTCCCCTGAAGTTAGAGGAAAATGAACCATCGGCTAAACACCAGCTTAATGCCAGTGATAATGGTGATGCTCATGCTTCAGCATCCATAAACTTTAGTATGGACGAATCTTTAAAGGATCCTAATGCATCAATATTACTGGACCACAATCAAGAAACAGAGGATTCTGAAGGTTAGTTTAAGTAGAGTTTATGTGGGATTCTGAAGGTTAGTCTAATACATAAGAAACTGAAGCTGTAGCAGTGGAAGTTGTTTGCAGGCATATATTTAAGCTCATGCCTTAAACTAAAAATGCTCTTTTTCTGTAGGTGCAGTTTCACCTTCTGGAAGATCTCGGAGTCGTTCTGAAGCTGGAAGCCTCCAGCATAATCAAACAATTGGTCAAAGAATCATGGGAAACATGATGGACAATATCTTTACCAGAAGTTTTACCTCTAAACCTAAGAGTCCTTCTGCCGATGTTTTGATACCATCTTCACCATCCAAGGTATTTTGCAATTGGGTTTCTATTTTAACTGGTTGTTGTCTGTATGGTACCCTGTTCACCGTCATTGCTGTGCTTATATTTTCTATTTTCTTCTATAACTAGTGTATGCTAGTACCTAAATATGATGGTTTACTACTACTATTTCAATTTTGTTTTTCTATTCTTGGATCCTATACATTTAGTTGGGGAGAGTGGGGGTTGGAGATGCCCTTTCCTTTTTTAAAGAAAAACATATATAGAAAATTATTGACAAGATATATGGAGGGAGGATGATACCTGTATGCATATCAACGGGATGAAAGAAACAGCATCCAAAGAGATCCGACCAGACATGGGCGTCAGGAGAATAAAAGAACAGCATGGAAGTGAAAAAAAGTCCGCCAAACTTTCATCTTCTCACTTTTCTGGAAACTTTAATCAAAAAAAATTCAAGCATAAGACTCATCGCCCTGAGTACCCAATTAAAATAATAAAAAAATATGTGCTCTTGAACTTGGAGAGTCTCCCCAACAGGCAACCCTCGTCAATCTCCTTGGAATTTGCACTTCTGGAGCCACAGAATCTGGTTAGTAGAGTAGGTGGCTGGATGGACTTTGCAGCATGGTCGGTTTTGGGCAGCATGGACTTTGCAGATTTGTATGTTTCTTACAAAGGGTTAGAAAATGAAATTCAGATTTGTTTGAAACAGTTGAAGACAAATTGAGGTGTAGTGTTAGTAATGTAGAAACCCACTCCTGTTCAAGTCCGATTCCCAAAAGCTGACACCCTTTTGCCTTTCCCAAATCTGGCAACTGCAATGGTGCTGGACATGGAATATAAAACTTCTCAATCAATCCTGGGTCCACCCATAATGGGATCTCAAAGCACAAAAAGCCAATAGTAACCCTGATAGGTGCCAGATCTTCCCTCTTGGCCTCCTCACTAACAGCATCACCCTTCTGCAATGAGATTTCTGCTCCATGGCTTCAATTGCTTAAGAGATCACTTCATCTTATAGATGGATGGGCAGACGTGGATCCTGTGCCCAAACTTCTTTTGGCTCTGCTGGAAACTTGTAACGCCACCTCTCTATGGCCAGCAATTCTGAAGACATGGTTTCCTGTATCAAAATTTTATCCATCACCAATGATGTTATATATAATATTGCCCTTCTCTTTGAGAAACATGTAAGAAGATGGGTAGGGTAATTGAACAAAGATTAAGGAGAAAAATCAAAGGCTCTGAAAACCAATTTTGGTTTTATGTGTGGTAAGCCTACATCAGAAGCTATCTACTTACTGAAATGTCTAATGAAAAGGCCTGGAGATAAACAAAAAGATTTGTATATGGTATTTATAGATTTGAAAAACGATTATAATAGAGTCGTCCGGAAAGAGTTCTTGTGGAAGTTGTTGGAGAAGAAAGGAGTTCAAATTGCTTATTTACATGTTATTAAGTATTATCAAGTCGAAGGGTGTAAGACTTGTGGAGGTGAGGAGATATTGGAACCTTTTCAATTACAATTGTATTGCATCAAGATTTGCATTGAGCCATTGTGTCTTTGCTCTTGTGATATATAAATTCATAAAGCAAATCAATTGGCACATGTTATTTACAAACGATATTTTGTTGGTGGATGAGACAAGAAGACATGAATCATAAATTTGAATTTTGGAGAAACAACATAGAATTCAAAGGTTTTATTTATTTATTATTAAAAGAAGGTTTAAATTTTTATTAGATTAAGTTAAAGAGGACCATTACAAGTTTTGTAAAAATAAAAAGTGTGAGTGATGTTATTGTGAGACTCGAGGACCAAGTTATCTAGAAAAAGATCATTTTGGAATTCGTAGATCAATTGTTCAAAAAGATGGGAAGACTATGAAGGATGTTACTAAAATATAATGAATTTGGAATTTTTTGATCATAAAATCTCTTTAAAGCTAAAAGGTAAGTTTTAACTAGATGGCTATAAGACCATCTTTGTTTATGGCTCAGAATGTTGGGCAATTTAGTGCTAATATGTACAAAATATGGACATAGTTGAGATGAGACTGTTGCCATGGATGTGTGATCATAGAAGAAAAGACAAAATAAGAAACAAAATCATACATAATAAGGTTAGAGTGGCACCTACTAAATATGACGTAGGAGTTATGATTAAGATGGTTTGAATATGTGAGAAGAAGATTAGTAAATGCACATGTGAAGTGAGTGAATGAAGTTGAGGAAGTTTGTAATAAAAGAGGGAAAAGAAGACCAAAGAAAGCTTAGTGGGAAACCCTTAAACATGATAGAGGATATAATGATCTTGTAGAGGATGTGATTGTGGATAGAGATGCATGAAAGTCTACAATTCATGCAGGCTACTCCATCTAATGGGATTAAGGCTTTTGATTGTTGTTGTTGCTATTGTGGCCATAGACCTCATTCTGACTGGGTTCAATGTTTTGTCTAGGTTGCTATTTTGGCCAGGTTACTAGTAAGTGTTGTGCCTGGGCCCCCCATCTTTCAGAGAAATCTCTAAGACTGGGAGGTTGATTTGATGATTGCTTTGTTTGGTTTACTTAATGATCACTCTCTGGATGCATGGGCGTGGAGGTCCTGCTCAAGGAGAGTTTTGGTTAAATCATTCTATTTGAGCTTGGAAATTTATCCACAGATCAAGGGCTAATTTCAGGGTTGGTTTGCTTGTTTGAGTGGCCGCTTATAGTGCTATTCTCATAATTGAGAATCCAAGGAGTGCTTAATTTGTCATGAATTGGTGCTAAGGATGTAAAATCAGTTGCTGCTAAATTATCATGTAGCCAAAGAGATTTGCAGTTTTGTCATTCATTATTGGCTTACAGTGTGTTATGCCAGCTTCAGTAAAAGCATTCTTGTTGCCAATTGCATTTTTGGTTCAAAATAGATTTAGGTCTCTTATCTCTATATTTGTGACGTGGAAATTTGGATGGAAAGGATAGAACCTTTGAGGATGTGGAGCATTTGGTTGATACTCTTTGAGTGCTCTATTTTAGTTTTTACCTTTTTATGTGGTGCCATGGTCCTGCTTATTTTTCTTTGTTTTTCTTTGCTCATTCTTTTGATTTTTCTTTTTGGTGGTTGTTGAGGGGTGATTGAGCAGCATTAGTTCTTCTTGGTTGTTGCCTTTTGTTTTGTAAAGGGTTTGCTTTCTTTTGGTGGTGCATCTTTCCTTTATTCTCATAAAAAAAAGGCAAATGTTTTATGTGAATCATACCCCTCCTATATTTGTAAACGGTTGTCAAGTTGAGCTTCAGCAGCACCTTAAATTCATGATCTGTATAATTTGCACATCCTTTCATTGATTTTGTGACACTATGATTAAGTTGTTTACTTATTTAATGTAGCATTGCAGGTTTTTTTTTAATTATTTAGTAACTCAGGTCATTATCCCACAATGGCTTGGTATGCTGCTGTTGTAGTAACTTGATCATTTTACTTTCCTCAATATCAGTTAAGTTCCTTTTGGTTTTGCCTTTTGAACACCCCCCACCCTCCCCAAACCCCCCACAAAAAAGAAAAAAAGAAAAAAAAAAAAAGAAAATACTCTTTTTCTGCTAATAGGATCACATTTTAGAATTTAATGAGCATTTTTTTTTTTTTTTTTACTTTAACTGGGATTTGAATTTGTCACCTAACATTAAATCCTCCTACCCACAACCAAAAAAGGAAAAACAAATCTTGCTTTCACTGCCAGGATCACATTTTAGAATTTTATGAATGAGCATTTATTGAAATTGTCGCCTAACATTAAATACTGTATTGGACCTTTGTGTGGGCCCTTGCCAGTCATTCAGGCTAAAATTTTAGAACTGCAAAATCACTGTGATTCTTTCATGACGTGAGATTAGAAAATTTTCATGGCTGGTGCCTTACTAATGGAAAACTTTTGCAGCATGAATTCTATCCTGAGACCAATTAAGTTGCATTGCTATTTCACCTCACTTACTACTTCATTTAATGCTGTCTTCTTTAGCTTTCTGATGCTGTGGAGACAGATGCCACCAAAGATGAGGAGGATAGTCAATTACTGACAACAATAAGGAGTAAATGCATCACTCAGTTACTACTTCTAGGTGCTGTTGATAGTATTCAGGTATTTACCTATTTCTTGTATAATTTTTTCATCGTTCATAATTATTTTATAGTGTCATCTTTCTTCTCCCCATGAATCATGTATTTTCCTTTGCTGTTTCAGAAATTGAAATTGATATCAAACCTGATAAATTCTGTGCACATAAACTCAGTCACTCATGCTGATAAATTTATTCATAATATCTGGTATGGGTTTTGCCAGATCAGCAATTCTATTAATAATTTTATTATCATCAAAGGAGGACAAATACTCATTTAGGGTGCCATATCCATGTCTGACACATGTTGGACAAGATACATGTTAGAACTTCCTATCCGCAGCCGACCTCAAATCTGAATAGAGGAGGATTGTGTTACGTAGCAAAAACTCATCAGATCACACAACATGAGTTCTAAACAAATGATAAATAGTTAGGGAATGGCAAAAAGTTGGCACTGTTTAGAAACATTCTCAGTGAAACAATCGCTTCTCTTCACAAGAAGACCCAGAATAGATACTGGCTATTCAAATGTTTAGGATCAGTTGAAAGCTTAGATGAATTTAGCTTCTCCATCCACAACTGGACTCAAATGTCTCTTTGAGTCTCAGAGATTGGACAACTTAATTAAATGAATGAATGGGCTAAAATTTCACATCTGCTTTCTTTATTATGACATGAGAAAATCTTTTACATTGTCATCTTTAATCTGCAGAAGAAATACTGGAACAAGTTGAATGCATCACAAAAGATCGCCATAATGGACATTTTGTTCTCTGTGTTAGAGTTTGCAGCATCTTATAATTCATATACCAACCTCAGATTGCGGATGAACCACATACCTGCTGAAAGGTAAGCATTGCTGTTCAAGATTATATATATACATATATATCATCTGTTAATCTGGCCACTGAATTTTGTTATCCATAAGCTGTGAGAACCTTGTCTTCTGACTGACTTTATCATTGAACAGGCCACCTCTGAATCTTCTTCGCCAGGAATTAGCTGGGACTTGCATTTATTTGGACATCCTGCAGAAGACAACTTCAGTGGATAATGGCAGAGAGGACCAACTCGTTAATGATGTTTATGAGGATGCTTCTAGTACTTCGCTGAAAACTGATTCAAGTCCCACTGGAAGTTATAGTGTTGGGGGGAAACTTGAAACACTAGCAGAGGAGAAGTTAGTGTCCTTTTGTGGGCAGGTTCTCAAGGAGGCATGTGATTTCCAGTCTAGTATTGGGGACACTACTAATATGGAAACTCATCAGGTTCTAGAATTACGTTCCCCAATCATTGTCAAGGTATGATTGTGCTATTTTGGGACTTTGATATCTGCTGTCTGTAGTCCTGTGTGATCCTTCTGTATTAGAGACTGTCTATGCCCTCCCATGAATAGATCATGTGGTTCTATTAGCTAGTGGATGGGATACATGTTCAAACTCCAATACGTACCCTAAGAATAGGAAGAATCAAATGAAATCAACAGTGCTTCAAGTGTCAGGAATCTCAAATTTTCAGGAAAGCAGTAATGCATGTGTCTAGATGGTCAAACTTTATGTTTACTGAATTTTAGAACACAAATGTTATCAGCTGCTTTATATTTTCTCCCATGAAGCATTTTGGTCTTCTAGAAATGTTTTGAAAATTCTGTTCAACCACATTAGTATTCTTTTAGAATGAGAAATTGATATGATCAACCTTCATTTTTTTTTCCCAACTCAAGTCCTTCTACCTCACCTAAACACCTGAGTTCTAAATTTAACTAGTAGGAAATTCACCATACAAATCAGGCACATCTTTTTCTTCTTCAATTTTCTATGTTGCATTTAGGCCCTAATGTTTGTTAGCCCTGGAAGCCTTTGGGTGGACTGGTAAGATATATATTTATTGGTTGTCTCGATGAATTGCTTCTTTGATTGCATTGCAGGTCATATATCTTAGGTTGCGTTCTTTTTAATGTTTTCAAGTCATTTTTAGTTTTTAATTTTCTAAAATAATAAAAACGTGTTCTTTTTGTTATTTTTAAAAATGCATTTTTGAAAACAAAAAAAAAATTATAAAGAAAACTCAAAACAACAAAAAGTTGTTTTGAGTATTTTCATCCAAAACAAACTCTAAACTCAAAACACATTTATTTATTTATTTATTCATATTTTATTATTGTAATGGGAAAAAATATTATAAAATTCATTAACTTTAAGATGTATATATTTTTTTAATAATATATTAACGTTAAATATTTATAATTTATTGAATAATCAAATTTATTTAATAAAATATTATTAAAAAAATATTTTCAAAATTTAAAAGAGAATGTATTTTCTAATTTTCTGTTTTGAAAAATAGTTTTTCAAAATGACAAAGAGAACGCATTTTTAATTTTCTAAAAATAGACTACCAAAACAAAAAATTAAAAATGAATTCAAAACTCAAAATTGAAAAGTAAAGAGAATGCATGCTTAGGGTGCGTTCTCTTTGCTTTTCAATTTTTAGTTTTGAGTTTTGAATTCATTTTCAGTTTTCTGTTTTGGTAATCTATTTTTAGAAAATTAAAAACGCGTTCTCTTTGTCATTTTGAAAAACTATTTCTCAAAACAGAAAATTAGAAAACGCGTTCTCTTTGAAATTTTAAAAATAATTTTTTAATGATATTTTATTCAATAAATTTGATTATTTAGTAAATTAAAAATATTTAATGTTTATAAGTTATTAAAAAAATTCTACATTTTAAAGTTAATAAATTTTGTAATATTTTTTTCATTATAATAATAAAATATGAATAAATAAATAAATGTGTTTTGAGTTTGTTTTGAATGAAAACACTCAAAACAACTTTTTGTTGTTTTGAGTTTTCTTTATAAATATGTTTTTTGTTTTCAAAAATGCATTTTTAAAAACAGTAAAGAGAACGCGTTTTCATTATTTTAAAAAATTAAAAACTAAAAATGACTTGAAAACAGCAAAGAGAACGCAACCTTAGTTTCTTGTTTTTCAATTTAACTAACTCTGTGTGTGTGGTTTTTTTTTTTTTATTTGGGGGGGGGGGGGGGGGGATTGTGTTTGTTACTCGTAACTTCTTTGTGTTGGTTTCCTCAATCTCAGAACTATATCATAAAGATGAGGGAAGAGTTTAACTTGTCTCTTGATTATTCACCGTAAAGAACTGTAGCATTAAGAGGCTGGCTTTTATGCTTTTTTTTGGTCTTTCAGGTGCTTAAAGGAATGTGCTTTATGAACAACAAGATTTTCCAAAAACACCTGAGAGTATTCTATCCCTCTATGACAAAACTTGTATGCTGTGACCAGGTAATCTCTCTCTCTATTATATTTGTAGTCACATTAGCTATTCTCTTTCCCGAAATGCTGTTGTTTCTGGCCCATCTTTTCTGACACGTTTAACCAGTTGGCAGTTGTATATATGGCTATAAGTGTAGGCTGTGAAATAGTTAGCTTGAATTACTAATTCTTAGTTGCAGCAGCCATATGATGCACTTAAAAAATGAGTGTCTGACCTAGTTAGGAAGAGGTATATGATTACAGCACATTGCTGTCTGGAACTGAACCTTTTCAAGTTGAATAAACTTAAAATCTCAACTGGATTGTTCAAATTCGTATTTACCTCATTTACATTATTGGGTTGTTCTCCTTCATGATATTTAAGGTGCTTGGCTTTTTGGGATTTGATATTTCCAGGTTGGCTAATACTTTACGTGTGAGTGTCTGTGGGGGGTGAAAACACAGACAAACTTCTGTATAGAGTGGAGACTTGGAATGAATACATGGCCTATCCTCAAATCATAAATTGCTAATGATACAGACTAGCAGCTCCGTCTGTGCGAATCTAATTATCTTTTGTTTTGCTCAGATGGATGTTCGGGGAGCTCTGGGCGATCTCTTTAGCATGCAGTTGAATGCTCTATTGCCATAGATGATGCTGATGTATATGTTGCACCTTATTCGAGCTTTGCTGGGTAGAACTGTGTCGGCAGTATTACTTTAGAGGGCTGATGTTGCTCAATTTTTCTATTATATATATATATATATTTATATATATTGGCAGTTAACCAGTACGCTTGAGAAGCGAGGCACATTCCATTTTGTTTTGACGGGTGTGTCGTGGATTTTGGTTAGCGCACTGTTTCTGCAAATTGTTTTTGCAGTGTAGAGGACAATACAACACAAGATAGCTAGGATTATATTCCTCCTGGGTTTTTTTTTTTTCTTATATAGAAGATAATAGAAAAAGTTGCCGAACTGAAAACTAATTGCAGTTGAGCTAACTTAGCTTCAGGTTTTGGTATTCATGTATGATGGACTGCCCGAGCCCAATTATCAAGAGAATAATCATCCCTCGTCACAATTTAATTAGGGCTATTAATATTAGATTTGATTGTTGCTTCCAGTTCTGTTTTCATTTTCAAAATTTCGAGCTTCTGGCTGGATTTTTTTGCATTCGAGAAAGTGAAAATTTAACAGTCACCTAAGTATTCTATGCTGAAAAGAGGATTCCTACGTGGATTTTACGCGAGTAAAATTTGCCATTGCTGCTAGCGAGCTCAATATCAAGCATCCCAAACTCAAAAGAGTGTTGATTTTATGCGAGTAAAGCTAGCTATAATCACCAGCGATTTTATTAAGTTCGATGTTTGGTCAAATTTTGGTAACTTATTCAGTGTGTTGCTTTTAAATAGTTTATAATTTTTACTTGATAAAAAAAAATAAAGTTAAATTTGTTAAGAGAGGCAAGATATGATGGCTTGAATTGGATACCCTTAGTAGTTAGTACTGGAGTAACAAAAAAAATACCCGTATAAATATGATATTCAATATAGTTGAATTTATTTGAAGTATCAAAACTCTTTAGAAGCAACTTACTAGACAGTTGAACAAAATCTGACTTCAAGTGTTAGGGCATTAGAAATTCGAAGAAAATTATTTTCAATTTAAAGTGTATTTATTTTTTATAGTCCTGATCATGAAATGTTTTAGATGTCTTTTAATAAAGAATTATGCTAGATGTATAATCATTTTGTACATCTTAGGCTACATATAAAGGTATTATGACCAAAATATCCCTCGCCTCACATGTGCCTCACGCGCCTCTATGCGCCTCACGCGGGACTTTTTTGTCATTGGTACACCTTTATGTAACTCAAGGAGTACATAAAGGTGTATCAATAATATTTTCTTTTAATAAAAGTGTATAGAAATACAGAGTTGTTAAGAGTAATAAAAATATTTCATAACCCGAACCCTAAATTAAAAATAATAAACCTCTTATTTTAAATAGTTTAAAATATTACTTAAAATTTTCTTCATGTATTTATGTGTTTTATTTGTTTCAATCTCTTCCATTATTTCACTCATTTTTAAATAATTTTCTAAAATATATATTTTTGCTACTAATATTAAATAAAATTATACAACATTGAACTTACAAAAGTTATTTCAAGATGTGAAAAATAATCAATAGAAATAGATTTATCAAAATAATAGTTTTTATTTTATTATTTTCAATTGAAAACAACAGTAGAACACAAAAAATTTAAAAACTTAAATTGAAAACGAGAATATGAATATGACAACAAAATCAATAATAGTTAAAATTGGTTAGTCTTGGACCCCTCGGCCTCTCGGTTGGATGTAGGGTTGGCAATGGTTCGGTTTGATTTCGGTTTTTGCTAAAATCATAACCAAACCAAATTTAAAATACTAAAACCAAAACCAAATCATTAACCCATTGGTTTTAAAAATTAAAAATCATAACCAAATCATTCGGTTTCGATTTTAATTATGGTTTTTTTAGTTTGATCCATACCAACAAATAAAGACAAACTCTTGCAAATAGCATTTATTAAAACTTATTGATTTGCATGCACTACATTATGCCTTTTACAGTTGTGGCAACTAACAATAACATTATGCAAACATATATCTAACTATTAGATGAAAATCCTAACATTAACCTCATGCTTTTCGCTTCAGATTGACAGTGCCTCTTAAATTGCAATAATTTAATTTATTTATACATCTAAGTGACAAACACAAACACACCCACAATATATATTAATATTTGATCAAAAAAATTGATGCAAGCGCGAAGAGAGGAAACAAAAAGTTCGACCTTCCAATTCATTGCAGTAAGGGGAAAAAGAAACAAAACAGAGGAGTAAAGAAAGAAATAACAAACACAAACACATTCTTAAACATTATAGATTTACATAAAAATATATAATGGAAGTTAGATTTAGATTTAGGCATTTGCGTATCAATCGAACCAAAATAATAAATCAAGTCAGAAACCCTAATTTGTGAGTTGTCGAGAGAGAGAGGGAGACTTGTTGTCGGCGTACAGAGATAAATTGTATAAGGCAATTCAAGTGTGATGCTCAAAAAATGAAGGTCCACGACTCCCGACTCGCCTGGTCGATGCTTCTTGTGTTTCGATTATTACTCTCAAAACTGTATTTGTATTACAAAGAGGGCGAGGGAGGTAGCGAGCAAGAGCGAGGGCAAGCGGCCGAGAGCAAACAACAAAACGGATCAAGAGAGAAGGGGAGAGGGAGAAGGGTTTGCTGCTGTTTGCAGGAGGGGACGGAACGAGACCAAGAGAGAGACAGAGAGCGAGGGCGAGTGCGAGCGAGAGGGGCCGAGAATGAAGGCAACGAGAGCAATAGAGGCAGAAAGCGAGGGCTAGTGTGAGAAAGAGGGGCCGAGCTCTAGCGAGAGCAAGAGAGAGCTAGCGAGGGCAAGCGAGAGGGAGACTGCAAGAGAGAGGCAGAGAGCAAGGGTTAGCGCAAGCGCAAGCGGACGAGTAAGAGAGATGAGGCAGAGAGCGAGAGGCAACGAGGGTGAGAGAGAGTGAGAGCGAGGTTGAGAAAGAAAGGAGAAGAGAAAGGTTTGCAAGTGGACTGGGGTGGGGTGGGTTTGCAAGTGGGCTGGGCTGGGTTTGGGGCTGGGCTTCGCAGCCGCCCCTCTAATATATAATATATATTTATATATTTGATTCGATTCTGTTTGATTTGGTTTGGTTACCCATATAACGATTCGGGTTTTGGTTTGATTTTAATGAAAATCATAATCAAATCATACCCATTGAAACAGTGTTCGATTTTTTTTCAAACCAAATCATTACCTAGTCAAACAATTTTTAATCGCATTGATCAGTTCGATTTTGATTTAATTCTCCACGATTTCGATTACAATTGCCATCCCTAGTTGGATGGTTGAAAATTAGGTTCTTGCATGTATGTTTATTTGATGGATCCAAACTCTAGCAATATGCTGCAACCTTAATTTGGATTCTTCTAAATTCAAGGTGCGCTGCAACCTACGTTTGTTTGAACGTAAATGATTTTATATTTAAAATATTTTATACATAAAAAAATGGTTTATATGATTTGAAAATCATAAGTTTTTGTAAAAAAATAATTTCATTGGTGATGTGTATTGTATGGTTTTACCAATAGAGTAACGCGCAACGTAGACTCGTGAGAATTTAAATACAAGATTTAAGTTTCTTAATACTTTCACTTATTACATTGCATTAGATTAGTACTACTGAGAAAAAAATAAAAATACTTAGTTAAAGAATTAAAAAGCCTATATTAAGACTTGCCGGGTTACCATATTTCAAGGTGAGACTATACATAATTTTGTATGTTACGTGTTGTTTCATTGTAGATTATTAACATGAATTATTGTCCATAAAAATAAAAGTAAAAAAAGGCTTAGTCCTAGGAAAAAAAATAACTAGATGCTATATTGGTAGGTCCCAATATATAACTTCCGAGATAATGCTATTTGTATAGAAGGGTATACAAATTGCTTTACAGATTAGTAAAATAACCAACTTGCCCTTCTCATAAATGACCCAAAAGACCCAAAACAACACACACTCTCTCTCCTCCGTCTCTCTCTCGCTCTCGCCCTCTCCCTGGTATTCTCTCTCTTTCTCTCCTCTGTCTCTGTCTCTCTCGCTCTCACCCTCTCCTTGGTCGCTCGCTCACCTCGTCGCTAGCCTCGCCTTCACTCTCGCCGCTTGCAGACTATCGCTGCATCCTCGATTGGTTTGGGTGGTCACCGATTGCTAAAGGATGCAGCGGTGAGGAGGCAAGGCTATAGAGGCGAGGCGACAAAGCGACGGAGGCAAGGTGGCAAAGCGACAGAGGCAATGTGACAAGGCGGCGAAAGGAAACGAGGCGTCGGAAGCGAGAGGCAGCAGAGGCAAGGCGATGAGGTTGCAACGGCGAGAGGCGACGAGGCGGTGAGGTTGCAACAGCGAGAGAAAGTGAGGTGGCGGTGATAGCAGGCGAGGGCGAGGCGGGCAGAGAGAGAGAGGGAAGAGAGAGAGAAGGGGTGAACAAAATCGCGATATTTTGATGTCAAAATATCGTGATTTTGTTCACCTCTCTCTCTCTCTTTCTCTCCCCTATCTCTTTCTCTGCCCGTCTTGCCCTCGCTTGGTCTTGTCGCCGTCTCGCCTCCTCTCCCCGCTGCAACCTATCGCCTCGCCTCTGCAGCCTCACTTCCTCTCGCCGCCTTGCTATCTCACCTCCGTCGCTTCGCCTCCTTATCGTTGCATCCTCCAGCAACTGGCGACCACCCAAACCAACTGAGGATGTAGTAGGCAGCGGCGGTCAGCAAGCAATGGGGACAAAGGCGAGGCGGACGAGCGGCCAGAAAGAGTGCGAGAGCAAGAGAGAGACAGAAGAGAGAGATAGTGTTGTTTTGGGTCATTTATGAGAAGGACAAGTTGGTCATTTTACTAATCTGTAAAGCAATATGTATATTTTTTTCTGTACAAATAACTTTATCCTAATTTTTAGGAGACTGGGGGCCACTTGCCCCTTTCCATGCGGGAAAATGCTATTTGTACAGAAAAAATTTTACAAAATACTTACAGGGATGATATATCGCGATATTTTGTCATCAAAATATCGCAACATTTCGCGATATTTTGATCCCTGTTCATCCCTTTCCCTTGCCACTGCAACCTTACCCGTCGCTGTTCTTCGCCTCCGTCTGCTCTCGCCTCGCCTTGCCACAGCCTCATCTCAGTTGCCTCGCCTCGTCGCTACAACCTCCTCCGCCTCGCCCCGTCGCCTTTGCTGCCTCATCGCGTCGCCTCGGCAGCCTCGCCTCACCGTTGTTGCTGCTACCGCCAACAGTGTGAGAGGGAGAGAGACAGAGGGAGAGAGAGATGCTATTGGGTATTTGGGTCATTAATTGCAAGGGTAAAATGGATATTTTGATTCTTCTGTAAATGTTTCTGTAATATATGTTCTGTACAAATAGCATGATCCTTTCGTCCGACGTTTGTTACCAAAACATCTCCGTGCGAAAAACGCGGTGCCATTCACCGCTGTAATAACAAAAATGGCTCAGCATATTTTCCCTAAAGATGAAAAGAAAAAAAAAATGATCAAGAACATTCTCGCGACCTTCGGCAGAATTATCCGCTCAGAGGTTAATTACTAATGCAAATAGTCAACAAGAAGTTCACTCCATTCCTTTCTTCTCTCTCTCTCTCTCTCTCTCTCTCTCTATATATATATATATATATATAGACACACACATACATACACAGGTACGCACACACCCTCATACATATTATATATATAAAAACGTGTGGTGTAGGGTACTAAGTTGGTTCATGGGTGGGTTTACCCCTTCGAATCCAGTTCCTTGTTGAATCCCAGTGCAATTCCTTGCCTTTTCCTTCCACAAAAGGCCAAAAAAAATTAAAAAAAAAGACAGCCATATTTCTGCACTTCTATATCTAGAGCTTTAATCCCATAAGAGCTGGAAGTGGAACAAAGGAAATTAAGAGAGAAACCTAGCTAAGATGAGAGAGACTACCATGAATAATTGGGTTTTCATGTTAATCGGGCTCTTTCTCCCCTCCTTCATACTGCTGGCTGAAATTCTGGGTGTGGAGGGGCTGGCATGCAACTGGGGACTGCAAGCATCCCACCCCCTTCCAGCCAACATAGTGGTGAAGCTGATGAAGGAGAATGGGTTTAACAAAGTGAAGCTCTTTGAAGCTGACCCCGCTGCTATGAAGGCCCTTGGCAAGTCCGGCATCCAGGTTATGGTTGGCATACCCAATGAGCTGCTGGCTCCCCTTGCCGGCAGTGTTGCAGCTGCTGAGAATTGGGTGACCCAAAATGTTTCTTCTTTTGTTTCCAAATATGGGGTGGATGTAAGGTTAGTATATATATATATTCTTATTTCATGTCCCCTCGTTTTCAGGGTAATAATTCCAAATTATGTGTATACATAAACATATATAAAAATTTGTGTGTTGACTTAATCTCTAGAGAAGTTTTAAATCCTAAATACAAATAACATAGGAGAGACTACTCTAACCTCTCTCTTATCATCGAACTGACCATTGGGAGTCATGCACTGTTTTAGGTGTATAGATAGGCGCTAGAGTTTTTGTTCTATCTAACTATTAACAGGTACAAGGGGAAAGAACAGGTGAAGTAGCAGAGCATCCAAGCCAAGGAAATATATTGGAAATTGGATTAGTTCTTCTAACGAATATTTTTCATCAAATAAAGATACTGCTTAGCTTTCTTAATTTCCTTGTTCTATGCCTTAATACCACATAACACATACACACACGCATACTATATATATTTATAAATATAGCGTAGTCGAGCTTAATTTGCAGTATTTTTTCAGGTACGTAGCTGTGGGCAATGAACCTTTCCTCAAGACTTACAAAGACAAATTTCTACAAACCACATTACCAGCTCTCCAAAATATCCAAGCCGCCCTCATCAAAGCTGGGTTGGGGCGTCAAGTCAAGGTAACCGTTCCCCTAAACGCCGACGTCTACCAAACGGACACCGGCGTCCCCTCCGGCGGCGACTTCCGGCCGGACATCCACAGCCTCATGATCTCCATAATCAAGTTCCTGAGCAACAACGGCGGCCCACTAACCATCAACATCTACCCCTTCCTCAGCCTCTACGACGACCCTCATTTCCCGGTCGACTATGCCTTCTTCTCCGGCAACGCAACTCCTGTGGTCGATGGCAGCGTGTCCTACACCAACGTGTTTGAAGCCAACTTTGACACCCTCATTTCGGCTCTGGAAAAGAACGGCTTCCCGAACTTGCCAGTGATCGTCGGCGAAATTGGGTGGCCGACGGACGGCGACTCCAATGCTAGCAAGGAGCTTGCGAGGAGGTTTAACCAGGGGCTGGTCGACCGGATAATTCAAGGCGCAGGAACGCCGAAGAGGCGGACGCCGACGGATATATACATTTTTGGGCTGATTGATGAAGATGCTAAGAGCATTATGCCTGGGAATTTTGAGAGGCATTGGGGTATTTTCAACTATGATGGCACCATCAAATACTCGCTTAATTTAGGTAAAGTTTCTTTTTCTTTGTTTTCCTACAATGGTATTTAGTCATTGTGAAAAAAAAGGAAAATTGTTAAAACCCAAGAAAATTGTTTTTTCTTTGTTTTTTGATATTCTGTACGCTGCGTTGTTAATCTTCATATAGTCAGTCATACGCTTTTTTGCTGTGGTACACTCTGTCGTTGTGAACAGGCAACAACCGGAGACTGGTGCCGGCCAAGGGGGTGAGGTACTTGGCTAGGCAGTGGTGCATAATGGCTCCACAGGCGAGCCTTTCGGATCCAAACCTGCCCAACAGCATCAACTACGCTTGTACCTACGCCGATTGCACCACTGTCGGCTACGGCTCTTCCTGCGGCGGATTGGACGCCAGGAAGAACGCTTCCTACGCTTTCAACATGTACTACCAGACCATGAATCAGCGCAACGGGGCCTGCCAGTTCTCCAACTTATCCGTCATCACAACCATTGATCCCTCCGAAGTTAACTGCAGGTTCGAGATCATGATCGACATCGGCAAGCATGAGAAGGCCAAGAGTCCAACCACTTCCTGGGCTGGAGAAAATAAGTTTGTCTCATTGGCAGTGGTGGTGTCATCTTTGGTCATTGGGTTTCTGGGTATATGATTGACACTATCGTCAAGCGATTGGCCGCATTTCTAGTCCTTGATGTTTGTGATATTCTAATGGTTCTTCAAGATTCTTTCGAGTGTTTTTCTGATTAAATCCATTAAGATTTTCTTATTTTTTTATATGTCTAGGATGACGTTTTCCCCCCCTCCCTTTTATTAAAGCAGATGTACAGGCTAGTTTTTATGGGATTCTGTTCAATGATTGGTTCATCTTCCATTCGTGATCTAAATTCTAAGTTTGTTATCTTCTATTTTACTATGGTTAAGATTATTGTTATTATTTTGCTACGAATTTGGGTGTAAATTCAATAAACCTTGACCTTTTTATTTTCAGATTAACCTTGACTTTTCATTGAAATCATGGCTCTCGCCATTATTTTTTGAAAATTTCTAAATGCCGAGGAATTTAGTGAAATCTTTCTGCTGTTATTTAAAAAGTACATGAACTGTAACATGTATCACTCTTTAAGTACATAACATTGACAGATTGTCCTATTTTAGTAGTATCACAGACTTTAATTCCATCAAACTAATAGTCTATCTAATCAGAGCACCACCAAATTACAAAATACAGGAAAAACTTACTCATAAAACTCGAAATACAAAAATATCTAGGAAAGGAACTCAAATTTTCCATTCCTGGACATTCTTCTGTAGCAATTCGCTATTATTTACTCTCCAACTTCCACTTCAACTTCTCAAAAGAACTATACTACTGCTTCTAAAACATAACCGTGAGAGAAAAGAGCAGAGAGGGAAGGACAGAGCGTCGACGTAAGTTCAAGTATTGTTCTCTTCCCCGTCTTCATATTACTCATCTTGGAGAGCTTGAATACTATTCCTAATTAATGTTTTTTTTAGGAAATGCTATTGATTTACGTGTCATGTGAAAATAAGAGTGTTCAATCTTTAAATAATGAAGTTCAGTTTGAATTAGTGGCATGATCTGGATGGGAGGATAATTTACATACGTATATCACCGATGTCGATCATGCATATGAATAACACTGTTGGTAAGTTACTTGATAATAATGCAAAGAAAGAACTTATTTAAATGTTACATATAGATTCATAGATATAGCAGAGAGAGAGAGAGAGAGAGGTAGTGCCTGTTGAAGGTTAAGAACGTCAGACAGGTCAGGAGCGTAATTGCGAAGAGAGGCACCATTGACGAGACAAATATGATTTCAGAAGCAGTTGACCGACAAGTGCATTCTCTGAAAATCAGCGATTCGTGAGGGCTTCATATGAAGAAATCTTCTCTTGAATTCAAGAATATATAAATCCAATCAACAGGTGAACTTTTTTTACTTTTATCTTAGATCTTCTGGTTCCCGAGTAATCAAGCATCGAGAAGAAGCAATGAAGTCGATAGATCGATTATGATTCCTCAGTGTTCCAAAAAATGTAAGTATATATTCGTTATACAAATCTAGTTGAGTGTATGTATATATATATATATATATAAAGAGAGAGAGAGAGAGAGAGTACCGCATCGTGTTCTCCATTGTTCGAAGTATGGCATCTCAAAACATTGAGAGAGAGTTGATTGAGAAGTAGAAAACGATGCGAGCGTGACAAAGAGTCTCTGCTTTCTTCTATTAATAACCAATTTATATAAATACGTAAAACATCTAGAGTACTTAATATAATGTAAAATTAACGAAAATTAATAAATATATTTTTTAAAATTATCATCCTCCTACGGTTCTTCGTATACTTAATTTAGACAAAAAAAATAAATTATAAATAAAAAATTTATCTCATTGCACAAGATAAAAAATTAAATCCACAATTTATCAATGCAAATTTTAACTTATCGTAACTCAACTATTTGATTTATATGTTAAGGGTAATAAATTTTTTGAATGCACCATATCACTTAACATAATTAAGTTATATTTTATTATAATCTTTTTGTGAGGCCGAAAATAAAAATAAAATTTATCTTCAACCACTGCTAATTAATTTTTTTTATCAAAACCAATCACCATTAATTGATTAATAATATATATAACAAAATATAATTAATTTTGTGATCAAATTAGCTTTAAAAAATAGAACTAGTAATATGGTATTGACCTGTCACCTCTAATTAAAAAATATAATAAACAAATAAGACATATAATACAATCTGATTTGAACAAACGTCACCTTAAAAAGTGATTATAAAATGATGTGTAAAGTACAACCACTTGGGTGAAGAAGAGCGGTTATGTGCTGCCTTACAGTGGAAGTAGACGGTAGTTTACGTGGCAAGCTTGAAATGGACACGTTTTAATATTAAAAAGGTATTATTCTTCTAAAAATCTCTCAAAATAAAAAGACGAGTGAAACTGTGAGCTCAGGAAAAAAAAAAAAGAGAGAGCGCAGTGAAACTGTGAAAGTAGCGCTTTCACTGACATCTAATTCAGGTTAGGGTTTGTGCGCGCCCTGAAGACCACAGCTCGACTTGTATATCAGCATATATATATATATATGTATATATCTATAGATATGTATCTCCAGCTTAGAGTTTGGGGCGGTGACTGCGAGCTACAAAGAGATGTTGTGATAAACTATGTTCTTGCGAGGCTTCGCACTTCCTACCACTTGATGCATATCATTTTTGCGTGCAGTGATCTGTGGATCTCTCTGCTCTTTCCTTTCCCCCATTTTTACTACTGTTTCTGAACAAATCACTCGATTTACGAGCTTCTTTTCGTCTTCGTTTTCTATATCTTGTTGCTATATATGTACGAGTTCAATCAGACATCACATCGGATTGCTAATTGATGGGGTGTAGGAGGGAAGGGAGCGATTTCATAGATCACTCGCGCAAAAATGATATAATTAGTGGTCGGTATTGCAAGCCACGGCCATGATCTGCAACAATAGGAGCAGGATAAAATTTACCGACATTCGTGCTAAGATTTGTTAGTTATGTGCTGCAGGGTTTCGAGGTACGAACTTTTGATGAGAATTTCATTGCAATTGGGGCTTTAAATGTAAAGCTCTGGTGTTTGATGTCTTTAACTTCTGCTTTTGGTTTAGAACTGATGAACTGTTCTTCGTAGCTGTACCCAATATTCTTTATTTGGAAGACCTGGAATTTGCACCGGTGGCTTGTTTCTTTTCTTTTTTTTTTCATCCGATCGATTGTGAGTTTGATTTTCACCTATGAAAGGGCAAAGTTCTAACTTGTAATTTACCTCCTATGAAAGGGCAAAGGTCTAACTTGTAATTTAGCAAAGGTTTAACTTGTAATTTACCTCCTGAAAATAATTGAGGAGACATAATTGAGGACATGAACGCAGGAGACCGGACAGTCATCCAAATAGTTTCATCTATATTCCGATTTAATTGGGATACATGTAGTAATGGCATGGTGGAAAAATGGACATGGTATTTGGGTACCTGAGTTGTGAAATACCTTATCAAAAAATTTAGCTAACATTTCTAGGTGAATTGATTCTTCGCCAGAACTGGATGCCAGAGGCTGCACTTCTGTTATCCACGGTCGGTCTTTTTAGATGGTGTTTGGTGTTTTTGAGTGTTTTATGTTTTCATCTGTTGTGTTTATTATTGTGGTTTTCTTGGTGGGGTTTTTCGGTTATGGTTTTTAAGTGAATTGTAGATAATTGCATTAACTCTTACCGCAATTTGTTGAGTGTTGTTTTATGTTTCAACAGTTCTGAATCTTCTGATACTTACCGAAACTGGTAGTCTGATACTTGTCAGGTTGTAAAAGATACATGTTACTTTAGTCTTTACCCACCACCTTTGATAAATATTAATTAGACTACAATTGTATTTCACTATTTTGTGTCAGTCCGAATAGCACCACTGTCGTAGCAACTGTGATAGAGGCTGCGGAGATGCAGGGCGGCATCAATTGAGTTTGGCAGATCCGTTACAGAGCTTGGAAGTGAGTCGCGCGACGAACATTGAGCAGTTTGATATGCTGGCCAAGGAGGGCAAGAAGAGGGTGAGTGAAGATGTGTCGTCGGATTCTGCCAAGGTTGCCCTCGTATTCCAGCTCTCTTTACATAACCGGAGTGTTCTTGGCAGGGAGTCTTCCCTGGAACATGTTGGAGTACATGGGTCACACCATTCATGTCAACCAAGTTGTGGCTGAAGAGATCATTCACTGGTAATTAATTTTGACCCTTTTTTGGCTTAGCTTAATGTATCTTGATTTTAGTTTTTTCACTGATTTTTTGTTTCATTATTGGACCGTACTAATTCCGCTAGGCTCGGCCTAAACAGTAGGCCCATAGTTTGGCACTGGACCCGATCCTTAGGCCCGATCTCAGCCCAACACCAGCGCTGCAACACTCGCATGTCGTCAGCGCCCTCCGTGATCCTCGCGACTGTAACAAGCCTCATCAACTCCAAATATCTCAACCCCCAATTCTCATTAGCACCGAAAATCTCGGCTCTCTATCCTCTCACAATGACCAGTGACACGCAAGGGGCTCTCCCCTTCTCTTATATAAATTAGCCGACCACCAATTAAGGTATGTTCTTTTCAGTTTTATAGAAACTCATACACTCTTAAGCTCTTACTTATTTGAGCATTGGAGTGCTTACAGGTGCTACTCCCATCGTGTGGATCGCCGTTGCCTTAAGCTCCCCGTTCGATCACCTTTTGGGCTAAAAGGATAATTATTATACTTACCAAATTTATCTTGTTGTTGCTGTTTGAATTTAGGTTGACGAAAGGGTTGTGCAAACACCCCCCCCCCCCCCCCCCCCCAAAAAAAAAAAAAAAAATGTGAAAGATCTTATGACATTTATTTTCTTTGGTCAAAATGTTATTAGTAGTTTTAATGATTTAGTTTTTCTATGTTGATGTAACAACATATCCGGCTTTCATCCCATTATGTGAGGTCGACTACATGAATTCTATACTTTCATGTATGTCTTTTGTCATATCTTCATTTAGGCCCATACACTTCATATCAAAATTTAATGTCTCTCCCAAAATCTTCTTGGGTATGCCTCTACTTATTTTTTTAACTAATTGTTCCATTTCATCAACTCTCCTCACAGAAGCGTCTCTCGGTCTCCTTCTTATAAGGCCAAACCATCTTAGTTTAGTCTCTATCATCTTCTCCTCGATTGACATTATTCCTATTTTGTTACGAATAACCTCATTTCTAATTTTATCTTTTCTTGTATGATCGCACATCCATCTTAGCATCCTCATCTTCGCTACGTTCGTCTTATGCTCATGCTAGTATTTGACTACCCAACATTTTGAGCCATACAATAAGATTAGTTTTATAGTTGTTCTATAAAATTTTTCTTTCAGTTTTAATGGGATTTTACCATCATATAACACTTCCGATGCACTTCTCCATTTTAGCTAACCTACCTTAATTCTATGCGTGACATCCTCGTGAATTTCTCCATCTTTTTAAATCACTGGTTCTAAATATAAAAAATGGTCTTTTCTTTGTAGATTTGGTTTTCCAATTTTATTATAACATCCTCCATTCTTGCATTCTTATTGAACTTACATTCTATATATTATGTTTTCCTTCTACTTAATTTAAATCTCTTAGATTTTAAATTATTTTTTCACAACTTAAGCTTAGTGTTAACTCCCTCTTTTGTTTCATTCACCAACATTATGTCATTTGCAAATAGCATACACCATGACACCTCTGTATGAATGTATTTAATGAGTTCGTCCATTACTAAAGCAAATAAGTACGGACTTAGTGCAAAATCTTGATGCAGTCCTATTATAATTTTAAACGGTTCAGTATCCCCTCCACATGTTCTGACATTTGTCCATACACCGTGATACATGTCCTTAAAGGCTTGTATATAGGTTATTTAGACTCATTTATTCTCTAAAACCTTCCATAATACTTCTTTAGGGACTATCATAGGCTTTTTTTAAAATTTATAAACACCATATACAGGTCTTTTTAATGATCTTGATACATTTTCATTAGGCGCCTCAGTAGGTATATAGCTTCTATTGTTAACCTATCAGGCATGAAATCAAACTGATTTTTCGAAACATCTGTTTCTTTTATGAGCCTTTGTTCTATTACTCTCTCTGAGAGTTTCATGGTATGACTCATTAACTTAATTCCTCTATAATTTTCATAGTTTTGAACATCTCATTTGTTCTTGTATATAGAGACCAAATTACTCTTCCTTCACTCATCTGACATCTGTTTTGATTTAAGGATTTTTTTCTATGTTGATGTAAAAGGATAAAATGCTCAGAGTTGTGCTATTTGTACAAAAAGGGATTTACAAAAAGGTTGTTTGGCTTAGCGTTTTTTTATATATAGCTTTTAAGCTATTTAGCTTCTAAATTAAAAGTTGGATAATGTTTAAATTAATAATGTGTTTTTAAGTTATCAATTAATAGTTATTTATGTGTTTGATTTAAAAAAATTAATAAACTATCAAAACTTGATAAAAAGACTAAAATAGACATGGTGTTGAATGATGTAAAACTTTATCATTAAATGTTGAGAAATTATATATAATTATTAAAAATATATTAATTAATATTATTATATATGTTATATATATAAATAATATATATTATTATGTATATATATATGAGCAGTCGGTGGGGGCGACAACACAATTAGACAACAACGACGACAACGGTTATGAATGAGGGGTGACGACGGCAGCGACGGTAATGATAGAACATAAGCGAAGGAAAGATGATGGGAGCAAATAGCAATGGAGGAGAAGATGTAATAGCAGAGACAAGTATGTAAATATGGAGAATATTTGAGGGCAGAATAATAAATTAGTTGGTCAAAGTAGTAGCATTTTTTGCAAAACGCTATTATAATAGTTTTTAAGCTAATTATTATTGTCAAACACATAACTATAAAATGTTATATAGCTTATAAGCGACCAAACTGCTAAGCCTTATAGCCTCAGAATGCTTTACAAGGACAATAAAATGACCAATTTGCCTCTTTGATAACTAACTCAAACCCAAAAGATCCAAAACTATCTTTTTCTCTCTCTTTCGCTTTCTCTCTCGCAAACACTGTCGGCCCTAACTCTCCGGCCACCCGCATTTTCCTCTCCGAACACCATCGCCCCAATTGCCAGCCACCCCTCCCCCTCTTATGGCCACTGTTTGGCTCTCGTCCCCATTGCGGATAAGGGCGGCTGAAGTTGGCAGTTAAGGAAGAAGTATGGCAGATTGACAGGTTAAAATTACGGTCATTCCTAGCTCAAGTTGAGAATCAGCCATGAGAGGGCGATAGTTGCAAAGCAAAGCATAATGGGACACCATTCAATTCATTTATCAGTAAAAATGGATTGGAATTGGTAGATTTGCAGAACACCATGTTATTCTCTTCTTCATCCAAAATTTGTTCCAAATCAGGAACACCTCCCAAATGGACCCAAAACTCACAAATTTTGTAAATAAAAGAACAAGAATCAAAGGGAAAAAGAACAGATTGAATTTGTACACAGCCATGAAATGAATATCTGAAAGAAAATAGAAAGAAGAATCAAATCAAATTTGAATGCGAAGAAGTTGACAACCTGCTTCAATTTGTGATGTTGCTGGAGATGGTATAGATCGTTTGGCTACCAGAGATAATCCAAGGGGCTCGGGTTCTTCATGTCGAGTCGGGCCCAGGGTTTGCCCTTCCCGCTCCAATGGAGCAAGCTCACTGGACCTGGGTGGAGCGACCAACAACTCCCTCTCCGATTGTCGTCGTCGAGCCCGTGCTGGTTCCACCGGTGGTCCACTGCCTCCACGTCGCCCACGAATACAAGTAAGAACGACGTCATCAAACCCAACTCGTAGATTCGCCGCTTTTTTCTGGAGCTCCATCTAGCTCTCGATCTTGCTCCGGTAATGACCCACTTGCCATTTCTCCAGGTCCATCACCATCACGCCCGTGTTGAAATAACAGGCCTTTCTTGACCTGAATACCGAAGAAGAATGGACAAAAATGGACACTAGCTGGAACCCGAGGCGTGACAAACGTCACTGTCCTTAAGAGTATTTTCCACCCCTCAATGAAGTGCAAAGGCTCTGGTGGATACTCTCCTAGGATACAATGAGCACTTCCAAGCCCACGTGCACTCACGGTGTTTGGGAAAAAGAGGAGAGCAAGAAAACAATGAACTCAGCAACAAATTACAGCGGCAATAATTGAATGAAGAATAGCACATACAACAACAACAATGAGTATATCACGAACAGAAATAGGAAGCAGCCAAGGAATGCATAAGTAAGCTGCCAAGGAATGCATATTGAGAACAGAAACAGAAAGCAACAATGAAATATATATCTGGGAGATTACTAATAGTAAGCTAAAGCAAGACTTGCTTGTTGTTTTGTTTACAAGTGCAGCGAAGGCTGCCTTTCATAGCCGAAGAAGTGTACATTGAAAGAGAGAAATAATTGGCCAAAGGATAAGAAGCAAGACTAATTCAAAAGCAAAATGATAAGAGGATAAGACGCAATTGAAGCCAACATGGGAGTCTTGGTCAACCATGACTTGGTCTTCCTCAACTGCAGAAGACCATTTGAAATATTATTTGTTTTACAACAAATACAAGGGACAAAACAAGGTCGGACTAGAAACTATTGGTGAAGTACTTGGTGAAGTTGGCGTGGCAGTACTCCGGGGCGCCAATCACCCGATTTCCAGCGAGGGTAATGTTCCAAAGCTTCTATATGTCGTCTAAGAGGACGACGTCAGAGCCTAGGCCACGAGATTGTCTCATCTCTTGTCTCCCTCTTTTCATTTAATCCGATTTATCAGCAATATATCATGATGAATTGCTCCAATTTATATCCTACATATTGTTAAGTTCTCGCAATATATAGTCCCAATAAAGCATTCTGTAAATCCGTTTCTGTACAAATAGTACAACTCAAATGCTGAAATTTAAGGTGTTTGATAGTATTGGATTGATGTTTGGCAAAACTGGAATTTATCAACAGATTAAGTAACTTCTTAATTGGGAATGTAATTCTGTTACCTGCATTTAAAAAAAATTAAAAAAGAAGAATTGCAACCGCAATGGTGGTTGCAGAAAGGTATGTGCCAGGGGGGAGGGGAGATTTGCAATGCAACTGAATAAACAAAGGGTAATAGAGGGGGAGCAACCCGAAGCATTCTTGAGCAGTGTTATCTGCTCCAACTCCAGTTGCAAGGGAGATTTTTTCGTATGGACCATGTTTAGTAATAGTTTGTGTCCATTGAGTAATGTATGGTTCTTTGCTCAAGCCTCAAATGCTGAGCATTAATTATCATCAGCAGTAAGCAATCCAAGCTGGTTCTTCCATTAAATTTGCTGGGTGTTAAGGTTCTGGATTCTGGAATGAAAGTCTATCCGACATCTTGCCCATCAATGCCCTAGCAGATGTAGTATTCTTGCAATGAGCGCAAAGGTACCGGTGAAACCATCAATCACAAGTATTGTTGCCCACAGTACAGAGGTGAAAAGGTTGTAGGAGAGAAGAAAGTTCTGGAAGTCATTGTGGAAAAAGGGAACGCAGAATGGACATAGAAACACTTTCCTCAAGAGGCTGATGAAGCTGTAAGCCAATGGATTATATGCATACATTTGTATATGCTTTCTTAAAAGTTTTGAATTCATTTGTGTTTTTGCAGCCAGACACCGTTATAGGGGATATAGTGTTTGTTCTACAAACAAAAAGTGCATCCTAAGTTTAGTTTAAGAGAAAGGGCAACGAGTTATTTGTCCAACACACCTTAGACACTTATGGAGGCACTCTGTTTCTTTCAGTTTACTCTGGTAAACCCTGGTAAATTGATTATCTTCGATAGCATGTAATGCTTTGAGATAATACATTTTGAATGTGCCATTTAGAAGTTATTACTGAAATAAATTGTGCTCTGCATTTTAATTTGGTTAACGAATAAATTGACTGTTGCAATAATACTTCTCATTTCTGTGTATTGCACACACAATGTTTCTACTTGATTATTAAGACAACTATCCTCTCTTCTTGGTGTGTATTTTAGTTTTTGATTTTTCATTTATTATTGTATGCTATTGAAACTTGATAACTATGTGACTATGAAATGATCTCTCTCTTATGGTTGTTCATCTTGATAATCAGATTTCCTGCAGCTTCTTTTTTGGTTCTTGGTCCGTCCTTGATCATCTTATTTGTTCAAAAACCATTCTATTGTATATGTTCATCGATCCAGGATTAATTTTCATCCTGTCACTTTATTGGAACAAATTCATACCATTCATCACCAACACATCGAACTTCCCTTCCAGATTCAGTTGGATGAGGAAATTAGAAATGTATTTTCCAACAGCCACCATAATAACACCTAGCCTGAGTCCTACTATGTATAAGGCTGTTTACATAGATTTTCACTTGTCCACTATCTTTGACTATGGCCACGTCTTTTATAAAGTCATAGTGACTGGTATCATGTCTAAGGAGTTTTTTTACAAAGGTTTTTGTCTTATTGTGTTTCTTCCGGTACAAGTTTCATCATTTTCATTCACTTTCTTTACATGTCCGTCTATGTTTTTTTTTTTTTTTTCTAAGTACATGTCTAAACTATCGTAAACATGGAACATTTTATCTCTTGTATATGTTACCCAGAACACAAATTTTAATTTTAATTCTATCCTTTATATATGTTTGCACATTCACTTTAACGTGCTCAGGCGCTCAGGGCTCATATTTAACAGTTAGGCCAGTTTGATATATTTTTTTTTTTATCTAATTTTTCGCTTGTGCAATGTTTGATAGCTATTTTTTTTTCAAGTATCTCATTTTTCTATTTATGCTCACGTGATGGGTTTTCCTTCAAATCAAGAAAATAAAGTTGGGGGAGGAGCTCTGATTTTTCAGACAATTGAAGCAACCAACTTACTAAACGAAAAAGTCAAAAGAGGCAGTAAGCGAGAGATCGAGGGGAGAGCCAGTGGCCGACCAGGGCGAGCAACGATTGAGGGGGCTAGGGGGGCGACTGGTGAGGCTGAGGCTGAGTCTGCTTCGACAAACGACAGAGCCAAACAGAGGCCGAATCATCCGATAGAGACAAGGAGACCAGAGAGGAAGAGGGGCAGAGGGGTGGGAAATGGCTGGTAACGGGCACCCGAGCGAAACAGAGAATGAGAGAGGGTTTGCAAATTTTATATTGGGGAATAATTGATAAATACTAAAAAATAAAAAAATTATGTACAAATAAATTTGGACAACAATTTTTTTTTAATTTTCTGGTTTCATTTCTTCGAAGAAATGATTTAATTAATTTAAAATATATTATTATTTTAATTTTTTTTGTATAGAATTCAATATTTTTAATATATTTTTACAATTGAATTTCATGAAAAATAATAACTATCAAATATGAAATGCCAAGAAAATGACCAAATTTTATAGAAAATATTACCAATCAAAACATCAAAAGATGAAAAATAACATTATTTTTCAAATAGAAAATTATATCAATCGAATAACTTAAACTTTCAATTTTTAGAAATTTATTTTTCTTATAATTTAATTTTCTGGAATTCAATTTTCTTCCGTCCAAATTTTACCCTTACAATCAAATGCACATTTATTGTTGCTTTAACTTGGAACCTTAGGTAGTGTTCTCTTTGTGTTTCATTTTTGAGTTTTGAATTCATTTTGAGTTTTGTGTTTTGAATGTTTGTTTTGAAATTTCTAAAAATGCATTCTCTTTGTCATTTTAAAAAATTGTTTCTCAAAACTAAAAATTGAAAACACATTTATTTTGTAATTTTTGAAAAATTATTTTATGTTTTATTTCTTTTCTTTTTTATTTCTTTCCTTTTCTTCCCTTTCCTTTTTCCATTCCCCAGCGCTGCATCTTCTCCGGCCAGCGGTTCTGTCGCCAGCGACCACCGATCAGAGCCTACCATTAGAAGCTCCAAGCCAAGACAGTTAACATACCCAAAAATCAGCAAGATCCAACGGACATGTAACGACCAGTTTTCTGAGCGCGTTATAACTCAAGACAATTCTGAGATAATTTTTTTTTTTTTAAAACTATTGCTAAATCATATCACTCTTTAAATAAATTCCAAAAGCTCCATTCATTTATCTCCAAGGAGAATCATCATAAATATCAAATGGGGAAGCTAGAATCAAACTCAACATCATAACATTAATCATAATTCAGTGCTTACATCTTGGGAACATAAATTTCTCAACATGTCTTAATACATAACATAAGTTCTCAACTAACATTAACCTTAAATAGAATTCTACATCATCATTCCTCAAAATGTTCAGAATTCGAAGTAGTAGAATTTAAATACATGAGCTACATAACATACATTCAACTGATCATACAACTCATCATGTACTTTGCTAAGTGCCATTTCATGCCTCATTCATTCTTGTTTCTGCTACAATTTTCATCTGGAACGTTTGAATATTCCAGGGGCAAAGCCCAAGTTAGATGATGAATCATCTAAGTAAGGGAAACAAAACATTTAATGCTCATGTATGTATGTAATGTACTTAACATTATAACTTTCATGTTTTGGTCGACTGCACCTTAAGATTACTCGCCATTTTTCCAGTCTCCTTGCCAGACCGGAGTGTATGGATGCACCCTTAACAAAGCAACAGCGCCAGTACCTAATCTCAAACCCATGCAACGTATGATCGTGAATCTTATCATGCTCATATGCATAATTCATAAATCAAAACATGTAAAATGCAATTTACATGACATACTCATAACAAGGCATGATAACATGATAAGATCATAAAACCTAGTCTAGTTGGGAAGCACCACTTACCTTGTAAAAAGATAATTTTGCCCCTAACGTAATTTTGCCACAAAATTTGCGTCGGACTTCCAATTGTAGTCAATTATGAACCTTGACGTACCCTGACACCATAATTACTTAAGAAAATCATATTTCTAATTTTTCTCTAATTTTTCTAATTTCTCCAATTTCCTCCTATTATTTCCTCAAGATTATGAAATAAATAATTTCTCATAAAATTTTCTCAATTTCTCTTCACAATAATTTCTAAAACAATATTTCTAAACCCCAGAAATTTTCTCATAATTTTAAAATCCATGTTCTATTTATTTCTCATTTTTTCCTTTGATTTTCAGGCATCTATTGCCTCAAAAATCCATAATAAATACTAATCATGCATTTCTCCTCCAATTTTACTATTAAAAATTCTAGAATATCATTCTAATATTTCTGAAATTTTTAAAGAATTTTTTGAAGATAACTTACTTTCCCTCGGAGTGATTCGGTATTCTTCCATAATGCAATGAAGTCTCGATTTGCGTATCCAACAACGTCTTTTGCCATAAATTTTCATACGAATTACTAAACTCAACCTATAAGATTTTTCTAAAAATTTTTGGTATTTTTTTTCTCTATATTCTTTCTTTCTCTTTCTCAAATCTCTCTTTTACTCTCAAATCCTTCTTTCTTACAACATTTCTCTTTCTAATTCAAGTCCTCCAACCTTTCAAGTTTCCTCTATTTATAGAGGTTGAATTAAGTTTAGTATAATTGTAGTGATCCACTATCTTTCATTTTTTTTAAATTATTTTTCACTAAATCTCATTCATAATCTCTAATTATTTGTCCATACACTACTTTATCTTCCACATTTCTCCATTAATTCACCCATTATCTTTTATTATTTGGCCACACTGTACTTTGTCTCCCACATTTCTCCATTAATTCATCATTTATCTTTGATTATTTGTCAACACCATATTTTATTTCCCACATTTCTCCATTATAATTCACCCATTATCTTTGATTATTTGTTCACACCATATTTTGTCTCCCACATTTCTCCATTAATTCACCCATTATCTTTGATTATTTGCCCATACTCTATTTTGTCTTCACATTTCTCCATTATTTCACCCACTATCTTTAATTATTTTTCAACTAAATCTTATTTTGAATGGACTATTCTTTCATTTAGTCAATAAATTTAAGTCCACTTTATTAATCTACTAACTCTAAGCCCATTTACTTAGCTTTTGTTTTTTTTCAATTTAACCCATTAATTCTAAACTCATTTACTTAACATTTCTTCTTCTTTTTTTTTTCTTTTTTTTTAACTTAATCTACTAACTCTAAACCCATTTACTTAACATTTCATTTTTCAAGTTAGCCTACTAACTCTAAGCCCATTAGTTTTTTCAATTATAATTTCTAATGATGTCAAAAAATATTTTAAGTATAAAATTAATTATTATTATTATTCTCAAAATACTATGATATTATAGGACAAATCTCTGTAGATCTAAGATCGATGGTGGCGGCTTTCAAAAGAACCAGCAAGATCGACGGTGGTGACTTTCAGCAATGGTGAGCGAGGTTGATGGCGGCTTTAGAGGTGGCAGGCGAGGTCGATGGTGGCTTCAGCGGTGGCGAGCGAGGTCGATGGCTTATGCTTGCGAGAGAGAAAGCAGAGAGGAGAGTGGCAGCGACATCGATGGCGAGGTGGTTGACGGCCGATGCTTGCGAGAGGGAGAGCAAAAATGAGAGTGGCAGCGACGGAGATGGCAAGGCGGTCGATGGCTAATACTTGCGAGAGAGAGAGCAGAAATGAGAGTGGAGATGGCAAGGTCATTGATGCTTGCGAGGGAGAGAGAGAGCAAAGAGCAGAGAGAACAGTTCTATCGAGAATTTGGGGGGTTGGGGGAGGGGTTGAGTGTTTTTCATGTTTTTGAGTTTTCAATGTATTTTCACTGAAAACGCCCAAAACAACAAAATGTTGTTTTGGGTTTTCTTTACAAATTTTTTAGTTGTTTTCGAAAATACGTTTTTAAAAATAACAAAGTAAATGCGTTTTTAGTATTTTGAAAAATTAAAAACTCAAAATAGGCTGAAAATGTCAAAGAGAACAGACCCTTAATGTTTAGGAATTTCCATTCAATTTCATAAAAGGGCATAAATCATTGAGTCAATATCAAACTCTAAAATGAGGGATAAAAGAGGCATTAGAAAGGAAAGCGAGGAAAAAGATGTGCAAGTATGACTAGTCATTGCTTATTGGTGGGGTGTCATTCATATATATTTTTTTAAGATAATATTTATTAATTAAGATATGAGTTGAAAAAAAAAAATATGATAAGTATTTCAGATAAAAATATTTTTTATTGTATTTGTTAAATTTATTTGGCAACTTTTAAAAAAAAAGTTACACGATTTTTTATCTAGGATTATCCAAATAAATTTATCTCTCCTCCGTTTAAATAAATTTATTTTGGACTTTACAAATAAGAAAAAATGACTCATATGTCCTTTAATGTATTTTAAAAAATTTAACAAATAATCTGATAAAAATGTTATAATACTTCTTATTCTTATCTTGACTATTTCATATTTTGGTCCGTAAAATATTTTAATTTTATTTTATTCATTTTAACAAACGTTATCTAAGTGGGTTGTATTTGTACTAGCTGTAAGGCTATCTCTAATCAATCGCCATTTCCTTTGTTGAGCTAAATTTTTAAGACAACCTTCACATTTCTCTACTCCAACATTGCTTGCCATTGTAAATCTTTATAAAAGAAGTCATGTGACTTCTTATCTAGGATTATCCATATAAATTTATCTCTCTTCTCTTTAGATAAATTATCTTAAATTTTACAGATAAGAAAAAATTACCCATATGTCCTTTAATGCATTTCAAAAAATTTAAAAAATAATCTGATAAAAAATTTGGAATACTTTTCATTTTTATCTTAATCAACTATTTCATATATTGGTCCGTAAAGTATTATAATTTTATTTTGATACAATTTTATCTTGCTCATTTTAACAAATGTTACCTAAGGGGGTAAAGTTCGTACTAACTATAAGGCTATCTCTAACCGATCACCATTTCCCTCGCTAAGCTAAATTTTTAGGGTAACCTTCACATTTCTCTACTTTAACACTGCTTGCCATCACAAATTTTCCTCTTTATATTAATAGAGATCTGCCATCGCCTCACTAGATTTGTCGATCAAGTTCGTTGCTATAGCCCTTGTCATCTTTTACCACAACAGCCATCTCAACGGCTCGCACCCCCACAAATCGTCGCAGCCCTTGCCATTGCTGGTTACAACCAATTTGCCATCGACTTTGGAGACAGAGGGTTCAAATTAAATGGTCGGACATGATGAATCAAAAGAGACCTACGGCCGGAGAAGATAAAGAGTCAACGGCAAATGGGCGATGGAAGATGAATAGACACAGCGATGAAATATGAGCAGATGATAGTGATACAAATGGTTTGTGTATTTGTTATTGATTTTGATTATTGATTTGTGTATTTGATTATTAATTTTGTGTGTTAGTTATGGTGAATCCTGATTACAAATTGGTTTGATGGATTTGTTTGATTATTGATTTTGTGTATTTATTATTATATAATTAATTTGAAAAATTTTGTTAAATAATTTTAATTAAAAATATTAGTAAATTTATTTTTAAAAATATATTAAATAATATTAAAATTCAATGCAATAATATTTATTATTAAATTAAAAAATAAATATTAAATTTTAATAATAATAAATATGATAGGTAAGGTAAAATAAATTAGAATTAAAATTTATTAATAAATAAATAAAATAAAAAGTTAAATAGAGAGTAATAGGAAGTGTGGTTGGAGTAAGCATAATTTTTGAGAGATATTTGTTCTTATCAACGTATTTATTAAATTTATCTTTTCTTCTTCAAAAAAATTATCACATAACTTCTTATCTCACTTTTTACAAATAAATTTATTTGACATGCTCTCTCAAATAAAGTTATCTGACATTTTATAAAAAAAAAAAACCTAAATTACTCATATGTCCTTGTATTTTCTTCTATTTTTTTTTCTTCTTTTCTTCTTTTCTTCTTTTTCGGTCATTTTCTCTGGCAACGGTGACCGGAAACGATCTCCGATGGCTGATCTGACGACACCTCCTAGAAGATCTCCTCAACCCAATCACAATGGCACCTTTCGATTGCCGAAACACCCACCAGAAGTAGTCGAAACGGGCAATTTTTAGACCGACTCCGACGATGTTTCTGCTTTTTCCGATGAGCTTCGAATACCCCTTCAAACCTTCATGAAAATTCACCAAACTCTTCAAAATTGCTCCTCAACACATGGGGAGTAAAAACCCCTTATCCACGACTCCTGATTTGCTCTCAAATGCTAGAAATTCGAAATTTAAACTTTGATGAATTCGGCCACTTTGAACGCCTCTATATATACACGATTTGGGAGCCCAATCAAGCCATATTGGTCAAATTGACACCTCTATCATCCTTACAAGTATTTAATAGCCTCAAATCGTGATGATTCGATACGAACGTCCTTCTCTCGAATTTTCAGTGATCGCGACCTTGTCTCGCCATTTTCTGTTAAATCACAGCCATGCTAGGCCATTCGTGACCCTATACCTTGCCCAATCAACTCACCATGTCATGGGGCCCATTTTCGTGCCCTCAGATGACCCCAAGGACATTGGCCGAGGATGGCAATGGCCAATGGCGGCTATGGCTGTGCTTCCTTCTTTTTTTTTTTTCTTTTATTTACACTTTGGCCCCTTTAATTTTTAAAATCTCTTTTAAGCCTTTCCATGAAGCCTATCGAGTTCCTGAAAATTCCACTATGATCCTTAGAATTTCATCTTTCACATTATGTTTTTTGAGACCCGTTTTACCACTTTTTGGCTAAGATTCAAAAATTACACTTGAGGCTGAAACTTATGAAAAATCACGCTTGATTGAAAACTCAATTGTTTCACCCTAAACCTTCTTCGGGGTTGTTCCTTATGCAAAATTTAACTCATTTCAAGGTTTCGTTGTCTTTTTGGAAGTCATTTACGATGATTCAGTTTTTCAGCTTGAATCGCAGCTATACTAAAAATAGTCTCAGATTTGATTTTTTTTCGGCGTCATAAATTCTGCCTCAAGACACTCGTCAATGTCGTACCCTTATCTTTAGGTATCTAAGTTCTGAGACCTTCCATGCCATTGATTCAACAATTTATTTTACTATCAAACTAACTTTTCAATATTTTAAATTCATCCAAATTATGTGTCGACCTCACACAAATATGGGGTATTACATCCCCTAGCCCTCTTCAAGATGAAGTTTGATCGAACTTGAAGTCAATCAGACTTCATCTATGGATGAAGTATGATTCCATTTGGGTTTAATCTGAAATGAGTTTCATCCACAAATGCTCAGAAACATTTCCATAAATTCTTAAATGTAATTAAAAGCTTGATTTTCAACTCTAAATCATCTGGAAAATCTAAAAAACACACACAAAATGAGAAGAAGATAGATCTTACTTGATGAAGTCTGATCGGACTTCAAGTATCTCAAACCTCATTAGAAGATGAAGTTCTAATGATGTCCGATTTGATCGGACCTCATGAGAAGATGAAGTCCGACTTGAAGTTCGATTCTATTTGGGTTTCACTCGAAATGAGTTTCATCCACAAATGCTCAAAAGCACTTCCACAAACGATTAAATCTCATCCTAAACTTGACTTTCAACTCTAAATCACTTGGAAAATCTTTAAAACACATACACACACAAATAGGATAAGACAAATCTTACCTAAAGATGAAGTCCGATCAGACTTCATCCCATTTAGGTTTCATCTGAAATGAGTTTCATCCACAAATGCTCAAAAACACTTTCACAAATGCTTAAGTCTCATCCTAAACTTAATTTTCAATTCTAAATCACTTGAAAAATCTAAAAAAAAAAAAAAAACCCACATAAAATGAGGAGATATATTTTACCTAGTCGGTGGGTTGCGACAGGGTGTGAGTCGCGGCGGTCAGCAATATGGCTAATAGTAGTGTTTGGCTTGAGAAGGTAGCACATGGTTGCAGATTGGGTCTTATGGAGATACGATCGGACTTGATTGTGAGGGAGTCATTGTATTAGGGTTGTTTTGTTTTGTAATGGTGAGGGTATTTTGGTCTTTGTACAATTCACAAGAGCAAAATTATCATTTTCTCATTTCGCTCATCCTTTAGTAACCCAGTTTGTACAAGTAACAAGGTCCACTGCAAAATTCCACATACCCATTTGCCACCCATTAAGAAAGTTAAACGGGTTGGGTTGGGTTTATCCTTATTCCTTACCCAATTTAATTATTCAACGTCTTAAAGTACTTAATTTCATGCTTAATTAATATTTTATATTAATATTTTATACATTTATATTAATATGACACAAAATATAAGATATCAATTCAAAATATGACTACAAATGTCAAACTTAACTATTCAAACAACATTTCAGAATACCCAATACTTGATTTGCTTATTAATTAGAACAAATAATTTTTTAATTATTAACCTCGTTAGATAATTAAAAAAAAAAAAAGTGAGTTCCGTGAGTAAGAAATTGTATTGTCTAATCTTATGTATAATTTTTAATAAAACAATAAAAAATTCAATACAACTTGCACATCTGATCACTTGGGCATTGTGCTTAATCAACCTCAATTCAAGTGGGGCTTGGTGTGTTAACCCAAGTAAATAAGTTGTATAGAATCAACGAAACCCTACAACGCACTTTGAATGACCAATATTACGTGGAGGAGAGGTATCCCATTGATGGCTTGAAATGAAAAAATAGAGAAAAATGTGAAAAAAAATATATATAACTACTAACCCTAATTAGTTCATAAATAAATAAATGCAATTAAAACTCTAATTTATCTATATTAAAAAGATATAAAACCAGTCCGTCTATAATTTAAGTGAAATTTAATTCATCTTTTAAATTACAAAAACAAATTAGTATTCAATTTATTTTTGAATTGTGAAAGCTTCAAAAAATTAAATTTTCTTATTTTTCTTTCTCAATAAATACGGTTTTGTTTAAATTTTCAAACACTATATTTGTGTTCACAATTTCAAAAATTTATTAACTTTCTTGTTTTCTTTTTGAGTTAACGATTACATTCTTCTTTTGTTTTTTTTTTTTTTTTCCCCTTAAATCATAAATTTACATCACTTTCCTTCACCTGGGGTAAGTTTGGTATTTTTACTTTTAATTCATTTGTATAATGAAATTATGTATAATTATAACAATGCGATCATTTTTAAATTTAAATGATGTATTAAATTTTGATTAAATTAAATTTTAAATATTAATTATAATCAATAAAATACTAACACATAAATAAATTTATAAATTCCCCAACTTTGCCGTGTCATATTTTAAACTAAGTACTACCTATTGTTATTTGGTGAAACGATATGTCAAGTATGAATCCAAATGGAATGATATGTCGTCATGAGAGAATTCAGGGCCAGGCAGACTTATAGAATGGGGATTAAAAGATTAAAATACCCTCACTTACATTATATTAGAAAAAATATAATACATTATAGACAAATATATTTTAATCTTTTAACTCTGATTCTTAAGTCTCTCTCTGTTTCTCAAGTATTCAATAGTGTTAGAAGATTGCACTGAAGAATTCAATACTGTTTGGATTTGGGCCAACGAGACAACGACACGTGAAGGATCAAGGAAAGTTCCCCCTCGCCTACCCTTCCCCTTCCCCTTCCCCTTCCCCTTCCGTCCTCCTGCATTTGGATAGTATAATATAAAGATGACATGTTAAGGCTAAGCTGTAAAACCGCGTTTTGTACGTGTCCTTTTCCAAAAGCTGATCCTTTTGATATTGATTTGGTCTCTCTCTCTCTCTCTCTCGATGACGTTCCCGCGTTTATTCTTCTTCTTTCTCAGCTGCTGGTTTGTTAGACGAAGCTTTCTATCACCGCCAAGGAAATTATGTAAGATGGAGACCCCAAAATTGAATTTGGCTATATGGTTATCTAAGTTCATACCCCATTATTTTATTGAATAAATTGGTCTGATTTTTAAGATAACATTGAATATACCTATAAATTGGTAGCAATCCTGGACTCATTCTTTGTGAACTAATACAATTAAATAAATCAGCTGGTTTAAAGATTTCTTCTCTTTAATAAGGGCATAAATTTTAGTTTTAGCCATGTATCAAATTCCCTGCTCTCTCAGGAGTCAGGACAGAGCCTCCTTCTTTCCTTAATCCGATGGCCAGAATGTTTTTCTTTGATTTTCCATTTCTGGGTAGTTAGTTCCCTTTACCTTGTGATGTTACGTTAGGTCAAAGTCGGCAGGGAGGGGAAAGGGAATGGTCATCCATTAATGTGTAATGGCCGGCCAGCCCATGAGAAGTGAGAACAGATACAGAGCATTTGTTTAGACACCCAGACAGCTGACCCTTCATTGATGGAATTAAGGCCTTAACTGCCACTATATATATATATATATATATATATCTCAAAATGAATTTGTTCTTCCATGTGAATGGTTTTTTTGCGGCAAAATGAATGAGTTTCATGCACCAATCATCCCCTAACTTGGAACCCCTTAGAGGGCCTGCCCCGGGCATGTGCGTGCTTAATTGCCAGTGGTGTGACCAAATAAAATTGCTAAAAATGCCGTGCCCCTGTTGCACCCTGACTCGTCACCATGTCCGTACATTTTTTAAAATTATTTCGTACACATTATATCGTTTATACTTACCTGCTTCCATTCACCCATTCATTAGTTTTGACTTAAGACATTAAACAACCTTCTCAAACACGCTCTAAACCAATTTTTCTATCGTGATTGCGAATCTTATAAATACTAAATTAAGTCCATCTACTATTACTTAACAGTAGTGATTCATCATACCATAAATATATTCTTCCTATAAATCTTGGATTGTATCTATATATTTTAATCTTTGGACTTTGCTAACACATAAAAATACTTCTTATGACTACGTGTTGCAATCCAACACTATAAATTACTATTATTTAGCATTCAATGGATCCATAGTATTCTCAGTTAGAAATATAGTATTCATTGTTCACCGAAATGTGATTTATAATAGCAATTACTTTTTTTTAGCATATTGAAAATAATTAAAATATATCAATATGGAACGAGAAAATTAAAACTCATAGTTTTATGAGTTTATGATTCAGAATATTGATATATTATTATGAATAATTTATAAAAATTATACTTGTGTTCAAATAGTATTTTAGTAAAGATAATAATACCACCAATTTTATTAGGATACATTTACGCTCTAAATTGATAATGGGATATGATTGAATTGAATGATTATGATACATAAGATCGATCACAATTAAAATGAATAGTTTGTAGTATTTAAGGGCGATGATGTATGCATCGCAACACCATGAAAGGGAAGGGATATGGCAAGACCATTCATATTGATTAACGACAAAGCCACAGGGCGTGCCGTCTCGCATAGGACTGGCACCGCGTGCTATGCCATCGCACAACGTAACATAATTAGGAACATGCTGGCAGATTGGGCCTGGGCGGGGGGGGCAATGTCATCATCATATATGGGAAATAGAAGCAAGCAGTGAAAGAAATAAAGAAGGACAGAAGGCCCATAATTTATATTGGGTGGTATTATGAGGATCGCTGTGACTGACTCTTTTTTATTTATTTATTTTCTTTCTTTTGCTGGATTGTGATTTCGACGGTAGTTTAGAATGGAAGCCTTTAGAAGCAGGGAAAGCAAGCAACATGGCCTGGCGGGACATGCATGAGCGAGAGAGAGAGAGAGAGAGAGAGAGGGGCTTTTGGGTTGGCAGTTGGCACGCAACACGAAGATACCCGCGTTTCGGGCCAAATTCCGCCACTCCTTGCTTTCTATGGCGGCCGACACGACCCGTTCAATAGAGAAAAATAAAGTAGTAACGTCGCTTCCCAATTAATAAGTGATTATGATTTTAGTAAAGTTTTATCTCAGGCTCGTAGATAATTTAATATAAGTGGGGCTAATTGTACAAAGTGCAATCTTCAAGAGATCCGTAATTTATTAACCTTTAAAAAGTTCATGCAAAATCACTTTTTTTTTATATATACGATATTCCCGTTTACGAGCTGCCAGTCCAGTGCCACCCACAGAGATTCCTACAAACTTTATTTTCTGGGGGGCATGAATGACATTTACATAAATAAAAATTGTATGTAAAAATAGTATAAATTAAAAAAATAAACATAGATAATCCAACTATATACGATTATTATCGACTTTCGATTTCAGCCGATCGTGATTCGTTTAGGGTTGCGGTGAGTAAATCCAAAATACTAAGAAGAAGAAAAGAACCCAAATTCCAAACGCGAGTTAACGTCGGAATTTTTACGTGGTTCGGCCAGAACGATGCCTACTCCACGACTGCATCCTTATTATTCTCTTAGAATCACGGTATCTGATTATTCTTCTTGTCCCTACCCCTCATGATATCTACCATTCTCCTTTATACTAAGGGGCTTTTACAATTTAGATAACATATAAAAATACAATGATTGTATAATGGAGGATAAACTGACCTTATCGTTTACATAAAATTGGAAGTGAGATCTTCATTACGAGGGGTATGGACTCTTGCAGGTAAAGTGAATAGTCCCTACCTCTGACTTCTCAGCAGGTTTACCACTTGCGCGAGCTGATGATCTTAAGCCAGCGACCTGAGTGGTATAACGAACTGAGGGTTTTATAGCGAACTCGTTAGTCGATCGTTGAGAGCTCGCCAAGAATTTTATTAAGGGCTCGTAAGGTGCTTGTTTTACAGGCTTCAGGTTTCGGTGGTCTATAGATTTCATTTGACGAGATTCTTGGGATTTTTTTGAACTCTCGATGATTGGGCCGGCCCATTGATCTAAGCTTGACCCGGGTGATGCTGAAATAGCGTATAAGAGTTGTAAAAATGTATTTATTGTTTTATGAATGTAATTTTTTATTAAATATTCATTAATAAGTGAAGTATTAACGCGTATTTTTTATTAAATATTCATCAATAAGTGAAGTATTAACGCTCCTGCCGCCATTAATGCCCTGCATCTGCCCCCTACCACTTACCCCCCTGACCTCTTTCCATTACCTATTTATGGCAGTCTCCTCTCCACCCTCTCACTCTAATTCTCCATGCACAGTCAATAACAATCTCTCTCTCTCTACAATCTGCTCTGCCGCTGCTTCTCTTCAATGGCGGCTTCACGAGACCTTTCCGTGTTCTTCATCATGCTGATGTGGGTTCTGTGTTTGTGCGCGCCTCTGGGAAGCGCAGGCTCCAATGTGGCGCAGTCGGAGTGCTTGAAGGTTCCGGCGGCGGAGTTCGCGAGATCGGTGAAGTCCGCCATCGACGTGGTGCAGCAGGTGGTGAGCCTCGTCTCCAAATTCGCCAGCGCGTCCGGCGATTTCCGACTCTCCAACGCAATTCTCGACTGCCTTGATCTGCTCGATCTCTCCGCTGACGAGCTAAGCCGCACCCTCTCCGCCTCTCAAATTCGCAACGGTACTGCTGCCCCAACTCTGTTTTCTCCTTTCATTCCCTTTTCCCCCCTCCAAATCGTTGCTGCTGTGTTTGTTAATTAATGGGGTAATTCTGGATTTTAAGGATGCATGCTTCAGTCTATCTATTAGGTTAGGCTACGGGGCCAATTCCATATTAACTTGCTGTAATTAGGAGTCATTCACGGAGCGACAGTACCTCACTAGATTTTGATGACACATCATCATCTTTTTCTATTTTTGAACTCTTAATAATGTCATACATCTCTTGTAAAATAAGATCATTTAGAAAACTCAAGCTCGACATTTTCGAGATATATAATAATAGTACCTTCGCCTATGGGTTCCACCCAGGTGGTGACTAAATGCAAGATTGTGATGGCCCTGTTCTTATGGATCACCATTGTGATTGGTGGTTTAATTTTTCAGGCAAAGATAACAGCACCGGAGATTTGGCCGCCGATCTGAGGACGTGGCTAAGCGGAGCGCTGGGCAACCAAGACACCTGCATGGAGGGATTCGACGGCACCAACAGCATTGTCAAGAGCTTAGTGGCAGGGAGCCTCAACCAAGTCACCTCCTTGGTCAAAAGCATTCTCACCCAGGTCCGGCAGGAGCCCAATCCCCCTTCCAAACGCGGGAGCCCCGGGACAGGTGGCGGCCACCCGCCGGGACGGAAGCTCACGGCCGGAGACCCTTTCCCTCAGTGGCTGAAACCCAGTGATCGGAAACTCCTGCAAGCGAATGGGGTGGCGGCCGATGTCGTTGTGGCGGCGGACGGCACCGGCACCTTCACCAAGCTGATGGATGCTGTTTCTGCCGCTCCTGATTATAGCAGCCGCCGGTATGTTATATACGTCAAGAAAGGGATTTATAATGAGTATGTGGAGATCGATAAGAAGAAATGGAACCTCATGATGGTCGGCGACGGGATAGATGTCACTGTTATTTCCGGCAACCGGAGCTACATCGACGGTTGGACCACCTACCGAAGTACAACCTTCGGTAAGAGCCCTGTTCGTTACACTAAACATGATTTTATCTTATTACGACTAAATCACTTTATAGAATCCAAAATCAGGTAATATACTAAAAATCACTCTACTAAACCATAGATTAGTTATGTCGTGACAAACTGTTCTGTCTTTTAATTCTTAGCATACTCATCAGATCAAAAATTCATATTTAAGTATGATTCAAACTAGTTCGAAACCTTTCCACTACTCGTACCTACTCTGTAATGGTCTTAAAGTTGGCTCTGGCCTTGCTCAAAAATGGTAATTGACCCTGATTGTTGGGTTCTTTAGATCCAAGACTGTTATAGGGGAGTACGGATGTTACTTGAGTCGTGAAAAAATTTTCGCACACGTATGAAGTATAGTTCCTTCAACAATTGTTTGCCACTTTTTGGGTCCCTTCCATCTATCTAGTACTCAGTTTCACCATTAATCTCCACTATCTTTACCACTCAATGCATACACCCGTACGCTATTATTGCTGGCGGTTTCTCCATTTTGGCAACCGTCACACCATTGACGCCGACATCTCACCTCAAACTCCTGTGGAAGTTTGGGACCATCAAACGTTTGATCAGAAACATTTTACCATCCGACCGACTTTCGTTCGTGAATTTCACCTCTAATATTATAATCAAAATGGTGCCATAGAATTGTCTAGACTTGCTCTGTTTTCTGATGATGGAAAACAAATTGTTGCAGCGGTTAAAGGGCAAGGATTCATCGCCCGGGACATGACGTTTCAGAACACCGCCGGGCCGGAGAAACACCAGGCGGTGGCTTTCCGGTCAGACTCCGATTTATCGGTCCTGTTTCGATGCGCCATGAGGGGCTACCAAGACACTCTCTACGCCCACTCAATGCGCCAATTCTACCGAGAATGCGAGATCACTGGCACCGTCGACTTCATCTTCGGCGACGGCACCGTCGTCTTTCAAAACTGCAGGATCCTGGCCAGAAAAGGCCTGCAGAACCAGAAAAACACCATAACCGCCCAAGGCAGGAAGGACCCAACTGAGTCCACTGGGTTTTCGATCCAGTTCTGCAACATTTCCGGTGACGCAGAGCTACTTACTTCCGGGAACTCGACGTTGAGTTACCTCGGCCGGCCATGGAAGCTGTATTCAAGAACTGTGATTATGCAGTCTTATATAAGCAATGCGATTCGGCCGGAAGGGTGGCTGGAATGGAACGGTGATTTTGCTTTGAACACTCTGTTTTACGGCGAGTACTCGAACTACGGCCCGGGGGCCGGAACGGGGAGCAGAGTGAAGTGGGATGGTTTCCAGGTCATGAACGACTCGGCTCAGGCGAATAATTTCACGGTGTCTCAGTTCATTCTTGGGAACTTATGGCTGCCGTCGACTGGCGTCAAGTACACCGCCGGATTGGAGGTTTAAGCAGAGAAATATGCTCATAGAAATTCATTATCTATTACATCGATTGTGGGTTTTGAAGCTTCTTGTTTCTCTGATCTTGCGGAGACGTCGTTTTGATGGTAAATATGCATTCGGCCAAAGGAATTGATTTCTGGGGCCCCCTCTCTCTCTCTCCCATTCGGCCAGATGAATTGATTTCTGGGGCCCTCTCTCTCTCTCTCTCTCTCTCTCTCTATACACTTGTTTGTTGTTGTATGACGGATGCCGAGGCTAGATGATCATAGTCAATGCCTAGATTTTTGGGCAATAGTTTGCTCACTTGCCAAAGTAAAAGCCATATTCGCATGTTTAATTGCATTGTGAACTTGTTCAAGTGTAAGCATGTATAAATCTTGACTCGAGTGCAGAATTACACTATTATTATGCACAATGATATAAAGTACTCCTTAATTAAAGTCATTTGATTACAATAATATTATTACTTATTGTTAGAATGGACTACATACAGCACACAAAAATAAGTGAGAGAGGGTGTAGAAATTTAACCTTATTTAATTTCAATAGGCCTTCATTTACAATAATAATAGGATGAAGGTGTAGTTCTTGAACTAAAAATGCACTAAAAATACAAATTCACAATAAAGATATTAATTAATTATCAAGTAATAACACGCTCCGTGGATGAATTCATTAGCAAAAATGTTACTACTAACCACCAATTAAACCATAAAAGTAAATCATGGAAAAGCAAGAGGAGATGATCTGTAGCTGCGCTGTTCACTTCCAAAATAAAGCATGCTGCTGCCAAACAGATTCTGGGGCCATGAACAGCAGAGGAGAGGAGTGGAGAGGAGAGGACTCATCCCCACAAACAAATATATTTCTTGACTATGTTTTGATCCGAATGTTTCTTCTGTTCACGATCGATGTCATTGAATGCCCCTTCCATGCCATAAATGGTGCTATCAGCCTCTCACTATCAGAAAACCCCTAAAATTCGTGTATTTTGATCCATTTCTTTCACGAGTTATGCTATTTGTCCAAAAGAGTTTTTATAAATTGATTTACAAGGGGAGAAATTGACCATTTTACTCTCTGTGTGAAATTAACCATTTTGCCCCTATCTAAAGTCTCACTCTCTCTCCTCCCAAAATCTGCATTAACGCCTAACTTAATATCTCTTCCTCTTTCAATTTTGTAAGAAGACCTCTATAAATCACTGATCAATACTGTGTTCATTAATATTCAGTAGTTTCAACTTTCAAGTTTCATTGTTGGAATCCTTAATCTTCTCCTAAGAGAATACTTATCTTTGCATAAATATACCATAAATCAATTTATTCCTAAATTTTGAGTGCATGAGACACCAAATTTGATAAACAAATTCCTAATAAGTAAAATGATTAGAAAAAAAGAAATGGACAACAAACATGAAGCTATTTTCAATCTGAAATTTTGAAGAATAATATAAAAATAATAAATGATCGTAATACAAGACTTGTATCCAGAAACAATGATAAGAGGGAGGCAAATCTAAATCATCAAGTAGCAATGGCCTTGTAGTGTTGTTCGAAAAAGGGCATCAATGGCCACTTGAGGTAAATCCACAGAGAGATGGAGAGGGAAAAGTAGGTGACAGAGACCACTAGTGGTTCCGCATTGGCAACGCCTTCACGGGGAGCTTGGAGGCAATGGCTATGGCTTGGCTATGGCGATATAAGAAGAACAGTGGCGTTATAGCTCGCGGTCAAAGAAGGGATCTTGAAAAGTTGGAGACAAAAGGTAGAGGAAGCAACTCGTAGAACAGAACCTAAAGCGCACGACCAGTTGGGTCGTCGCTGTAGGCTACAAGATTGGGGGAGACGGGAGCAATTGTGGGAGGCAAATCAGCTGGAATGATGGCACTGATCCAACAGCGAGTCGGCTTGTCCTACTTTCTCTGTGATTGGTGAAAAATGGTGGCTTCGTCGCTGATCACGAGAAATTTTTCATAAAATTGCAAGTGAGTAAAGCAAAGAATGGAACTTGATCGATTTCCATTTAGAATTAATTTATCACAATAAATTACTTTAATTTAAATTTAAAATATCATCAATTTATTGTAATATTCCCCACTTGTAAACTAATCTGTAAACACATTTTGTAGAAATAGCATAACTCTTCTTTCACCATATATGCCACCGAGAGAAACCTTTTTCCACTTCAATCTATTTGACTTATGGGATCACGGTTATATAACATGCCCTCATAATGAAATCACAGGCCCCCAGTTTACTGATTTCATTATGTTATCTAGCTGTCACATTGATGCTTTATGATCTAAAATTAATTTTTTAATTTAATAGAAAAGTAAAATGATATTTTTACAAAATTATTATGCATTAAATGTTATTAAAACATATAATAGGTAGTTAAATACACAATGCGACCCTAAGTTCTAGTGTAATTACATTAAGAACCCCCCTCATGTTTCAAAAATTAGATTGCCTACCCTTATCATCCAAACTCTATTAGTTTACTCCTATTGTTAACTTTCCCTTGCACCCTATTTCCTTGAAATTTTATATACTCAACTGATCTCTTAAGGCATAATATTAGCCTCAAATAATATAATAACAGTATTTAGATAATTAAGTAATAAAAATCCAAACATTTTCATTTTTTTTGTAATATAATTCAAACGTTTTAATTTTGACAATAATATTTCAATTTGATTGATTGAGTCTAATTTTATCCAAAACTCAATCCGATTGGAGAGGCACGTGCATTTGCTAACATGGCACGTTATCTGGCATTTTAAAACATTTGAGTGGACCTCACATGTACATATGTAAATAAAATAAAATAAATAAAATGTTATGTTAAATATATATGTTATATATATATACACACACACAAAAGGAAAGGCAATGAACGAACGATGACGACGACAAAGCTATGACAACACTGGGCTAGAAGCGACGATTGATCTGAAAGGTAGAAGTGGCGATAGAGGCCAATTTGGAAGAAGAATGAGGAAACCTAGCAACCGACGACAAGGACGTCATCGAAAGGCAATAGCAAAGGCCATCAATTAGTTTCTGTGAGATGGCCTTAAGTAGGAGGAAGACCATATTAGAAACAAGAAAGGTGGACTATCACATAGTAAGGAAATACTGCAATCACTAGGCTTCATTCTCCTTCTTCTAGATCGGCCTCCATCACTGCCTCTAGTTTCCAGCTCAGCCATCGTTGTGTGTCCCTTTCCTTTTCTCTATGTGTGTGTATATATATAACATAACACATACACATATATATATATTTAAAATAATATTTTATTTTTTTTTATTTTTTACACATGTACATGTGAACTCCACTCAAATATTTTAAAATGTCAGGTGTCGTGCCATCTCGGCCAGGGGCGGAGCCAATGTAGGCCCAATGAAGGCCTTGTTCTTCACTGGGCCTTGGTCCGCCATTGATTTGGCCTACACTCAAGCCTAGGTATAAAATCTAAAACCCTCCCTCAATCCTTCTCTTGCTCAAGCTCCCGCCGCCTGCCTCCCTGGCCCCTGCCATTCTCCCTCTCTCGCTCTTGCTAGCTGTCGGCTGCAGGCTTCCTCTCTGTCGCTCTCACTCACTATGGTCTTCGTCCGACAACTCGGACCATCCGACCATCGCTGAGGTGAGGTCGCTGACTCGCTCCGCTCACCCTCCCCTCATCTCCTCGGTCTACGGTTCCTCTCGCTTGCCTCGCTCAGTCCGTCACTGTCAGTCACTCATGCTTGCTAGTTGATGCCTCTTTTCGGGCCTCTGGCTCCATCGCTCACTGGCGGTCAGTCACTCATGCTTGCTAGTTGATGCCTCTTTTCAGGCCTCTGGCTCCATCGCTCACTGGCGTCGCCACCTCGGCCTCGGCCTCGCCAGCTCGCCCCTCAGTGCTCTGGCCCTCTGTCGCTGATCGCTCGTTGGAGCTGGACGCTGCCTGCCTCTCTGACTCCAGCTCTCTCTCTCTCTCGCTTAATCAGTGAGCAGTAAGGTCTCACCAATTTTTGTCTCAAAAAGGTATTTATTTTTCATTTTTAAAATTAAGGTATTGATTAAATTATGTTAATTTTTTTGTATATTTATATTATTATATTATTTTTTATTTTTTAATTTTTCCTTAATAAATTTTGCCTTCACTAAAAAATATTGCTAGCTCCGCCCCTGATCTCGGCAAATGCACCCCATCGATCAAATCAAGACATTATTAACAAAATTGAAACGTTTGGATTACGATGCAAAAAGTGAAAATATTTAGATTTTTATTGCTATTAAGTCAAATAAAAAAATTAATCTTGAAATGGACAGTTTTTTTGTGTTTTATATAATTACATTATACAAAATTTTCTTGCAGTACTCAAATCTTACCCACATCTCATTGATTGCGACATTCAACTATGCATTCATCGTTTCATGCCTCGAAATCTTCATGAACATGCATGCACGATGGCGATATATCAGTTGTGCTTGGTTGCATGGAAATTCATTCAGTCCCCACCCGATAAGACATCCAATCCAACAACATTAAATTGAACACTGTATATAAACACGAAGGGCCGTTGTGCTGTTGTTCTCACCCATTTGCTTGCTCAAGTTGAGATGTGATATATATATATATATATAGCTACAAATTAGTAAATGACAATATTGATGTAGAAAATTAACAATTATAAACACTTACGATTTGACTTGGATCAACAGTTAAACAATTCGTTGTTAAAACTTTATAATAACGGCTTTTGAACATGCAACCACAACTAAACCAAAATTGTCTAAATATGTCTTGAGATGGAATGGTTCTCACTTAATTAAAGTTATGAGAAGAGATGAGAAATAATAGGTAGGATCCTGCAGTGACACTTGGAAGTCTACAACTAATATTTAAGATGTTCTCAATTTAGCCACTATATATATATATATATATATATAGTAAGTTGTTTATTATTACAATATTGCTTGTTGGCAATATATACACTACTAGTGTGCTTTAAGACTAGAAGTCTACAACTAGTCGCTGCCCTCGCCGTCGTCGATAACCAGTCTGCCGGCGACTAGTATAGTTTTGCGGCAAAAATCTAGCCAAACTCACTCACCCTCTCGTTCGTTCTTCTTGTTGCTTTGGTGCGTTCAGTTCAGAACTGACTAACCCCCATGCTTTTATAGGCCAAATTAAATTGTCATTTTTGAACCTTCCACATATGTGTATATACGTACGCATATACGATCACATATTCCCTATTCATTGCCAAATTTCCTTCAATTTCTGCTCCTATTTTGATCTCATCAGATTGCTTCCAATCACGATTCAATCTCAATTCTTGAGATTTGCCAGAGATATGGTAACTTGCGGTGGTTGATTTGGAGTCAAAACTTTCTGATCTTGACGAATTAAGATTGTTTTTTTTTGTCATTTTCAACCTCTAATATCTTTCTCATTCTTATTCAAAATTGGTGTTGGAATTGCCTGAGTTGTTCTCCTTCGCCTCATAAATCAGCTCGCTCCGATTTAAATTTAAAGTCAATTGTTAGGAATTTGAGTTTCGTTGTGTTGATCAAAATTTTCACAAACTTAATTTGGCGTAGAATTACGTCTCAATTATATTTTTGCTTCAGTACTTAATCTTTCGTTTGGTCTTTATTAATTACCCGAATTTGTTCAAATTTTACTCTCATGTTTAAAGCATGCATATTATAACTTGACTAGTTAATTATGTGTTGGGATCAATTTTAAGTTTAAATCACGACTAGTTAAACTGCGCGCTTAGTGATTTTTCGTGAAGTTGGGTCTATAAGTTCCCCCTCAATCCCTAATTAATGTGAAATCGTGTATTAATTAGCTAGGTTGCGAATTTGGTTTATTTTAATTATAATTTTAAATAAATTACACTTAAGTCTTTTTATTATTATTATTATTATTTATAAATTCTTTTACGTACGTACTCTTCTCTTCCTGCTGCTCATGCCATGTTAACAAGTAATTTTAAATAAAATAAAATAAAAAATTAGTCACTATTAATAAATCACATTAATTAACGACAATTAAGTTAATTAAATGGAGAGGCGGAGCTAGCTAGGATCGATGAAAGGATTGGCGAGAAAGGAGGGAGGGTGAATGGGGGAGCAAAGCTTGAAATTGCCCACGTCCAAGCATTTGACTAACGAACCTGTGAAAAGAGCTCCTAAAATCCCTCCAATCCAAACCTTATTTTCTGAGAAACGAAGGTTCAAGAGCCGTGGAATTTTATTAGAAAAAAAAATAAAAAATAAAAAACGGGAGGCAAATAAAGGAGTAGACCATCAGGAGAAAACCGTCTGCTTCCATCCCAACCGGATTGGTACGTAAACCTTAAGGCAGAGACAAACCATCTCTGCCTTGAGTTGGCAGCATCACAACCACCAAGCTCAATGGCGTTTCAGGATTTCGATCACATCTCCGAACGGCGAAGGCGTGAGAGGCAGGCCAAGCGCAAGAAGATCATCATCATCGCTACTGTCTCCATCCTCGTCGTCCTCCTCGCCGCCGCCGCAGCCGTCGCCGCAGTCGTCTACAACCGCCGCGACGCCTCCTCCTCCCCCTCCTCCTCCTCGACTTCCAAGCATGGCAGCAGCAGCAGCAGCAAAAATAAGGAGGCGCCTGTGAAGGAGATTGCGCAGAACCAGAAGGCGATTAAGATGATCTGCTCGCCCACAGATTACAAGAAGGCATGCGAGAGCAGCCTCTCGAAGGAGGTGCCGGAAAACTCCTCCGCCTCCCCGCAGCCGAAGGATTTCCTCAAGGCCGCCATTTCCGTCACCGCGGCCGAGCTGAAGAAGGCCGTCAAGGAGATCAACTCTAAGCTGAAATTCGACTCGCCGGAGGAGAAGGCCGCTTTCGAAGACTGCAAGGTGCTTTTCGAAGACGCCATGGAAGAGCTGAACAGTTCGATCTCCGACGTCGAAGTCGAAGACTTGACGAAGCTGTCTTCGACCACGCCGGATCTGAACAACTGGCTAAGCGCCGTGATTTCTTACCAACAGACCTGCATCGACGGGTTTCCGGATGGAGAGTTGAAAACTTCGATGCAGAAGAGCTTGAAGAGCACGAAGGAATTGACGAGCAATGCCCTCGCTATTATCGCGAAGATCAGTTCTGTGTTTTCTTCTTTCTCGCCGGGATCCAGCCGCCACCTCCTGGCCGATCAACCGGCCAGCTCGCCGCCGGCCGTTGACGAGGATGGGCTTCCGAGCTGGATAAGCCATGAAGATCGGAGAATGCTGAAAGCAAAAACGGTTAATCTCGCACCCAATGTGACTGTTGCAAAAGATGGCAGCGGAAACTACAGCACCATCTCTGCTGCATTGGCCGCCATCCCTGAAAAATTTGAAGGAAGGTATATATATAAATATATACACACACATATATATATATATGGATATTCCCGCCAGAGTTTCTTCTTGTTTAAACTGCGTACCAATCTCTTCACGTAGTTTCGAAAGCGGCATGACCATATATAGACCCAATCAGTTAATTAAGTCGGCTCACGGGTAGAATCAGAATTTTATTCTGTACGTCGGCCAACACACAATTGAGTCGATTAATTTATTATCATAGGATAGGATCTTCTTAAACACTGATCAGATAGAACTATATATATATATATATGCGTTAATTAAATTTTCTAGATTCTGTTGTGAGATCTGATGTTAAGACAAACATCAGCCAATAATATATATTGTCAAATTAAATGGATATTAATTGTTTGTTGGATTTCATTCATTCATATTTGGCCCAATTTAGGTACGTCATCTACGTGAAAGAAGGAATTTATGATGAGACCGTGATAGTGACGAAGAAGATGGTGAACATTACCATGTTTGGCGATGGATCCCAGAAGTCTGTCGTCACAGGGAATAAAAATTTCGTGGACGGCGTTCGAACTTTCCAGACTGCAACTTTTGGTATGCTGCTCATCATTAACGTCTAACCGATCGAATGGTTGGAAAATCATCTCATCTCTCCCTCTAATTAATTAGTAATTAAATAATTTTCAAACGAAGGGATTTAATTTCCTTCCCTCACTTTCCCTCCATCCAAACGGAAGTTTTAAAACTCCATGCATGCATGAAAAACTATATATATATTAATTAGAAAGAACTGAATCATGCACACCATCACATTAATTAATTTCAACTTCATTTTTGGCTTAATATTTTCTGCAGCGGTTATAGGAGAAGGCTTCATGGCTCAATCCATGGGATTTAGAAACACCGCCGGCCCCGAAAAGCACCAGGCGGTGGCCCTGAGAGTCCAATCCGATCGCTCCATCTTCGTCAACTGCCGCATGGAGGGATACCAAGACACGCTCTACGCTCAAACCCACCGCCAATTCTACCGCAGCTGCCTCATCAAAGGCACCATCGACTTCATCTTCGGCGACGCTGCCGCCATCTTCCAGAACTGCATGATCTACATCCGGAAGCCATTGGAAAACCAACAGAACATCGTCACCGCCCAAGGCCGCGCCGACCGACACGAAACCACCGGCATCGTCTTGCAGAACTGCAAGATCCTGGCCGACGAGACGCTCGAGCCGGAGAAATCCAAGTTCAAGAGCTACCTCGGCCGGCCGTGGAAGGAATATTCTAGAACCATCGTGATGGAATCGGAGATCTGCGACCTGATCCACCCCGACGGCTGGCTGCCATGGGACAAAGACTTCGCCTTGAAGACATTGTTCTACGCGGAGTTTAACAACAAAGGAGCGGGTTCCTCCGTTTCCAAGAGAGTGAAGTGGCCCGGTTACAAGGTGATTACCAAGGAAGAAGAGGTGATGAAGTTCACCGTCGGTCCCTTCATTCAAGGCGAATCTTGGTTGAAACCGGCCGGCGTTCCCGTCCGAATCGGCTTGTTTTAACTTAAACTGGGTGTTGTGAAGGGTGGGTCATGCATGGCGAGGCGAGGAGAGGGTTGGAAGAATTACAGAAAATGTAAAGAGGAATTGAAGGAAACGGAAAGCGGAAGGAAGGAAGGAAGAAAGAAAGAGTGAGTTTATGTGCATTCTATTTGTAGTATGTGAAAAGAAATAAATGTATCGCAACTTAATCAATTTTTTTGCTACTTTGATTAGTTCAATCCAGCTTCCCATCTTCACAACTTAATTTCAACTGGGATTTCTCCCATCATCTACTTATGCGTCTCCGATCTTCTTCTTCTTCTCCTCTCTTGTTCAATTATATACATATACGAGAGATGATCTGTTGCCGTCTCGTTCAACAGACACAGGCTAGCAAGGGGAGTCCAGACCAGATCTGCTCTCCCTTCCCACCACTGTCCCATCTTTTTCTCTCCAATCAAATTATGCCACCACACTAAATTAATACACATTACCAAATAATAATATATATTAATAACGACAAAAAAATTAATATTCTTCTTCTGAAATTTATTTTGTAATCAATAACAAAAAACTCATTTCTTCCCAATAAAGACATAGGTTTTTTTCCAGATAGAATATTTGTCTGAAAGTATCTATTAAAAAAAAAAATCTCATTTCTTCATATGGAAGAGATGAGTTTTTTTTTCTATTAATTACGGAATGAATTTTAAAAGAAGAATATTAAATTTTTTGTTATCACTAATACACATTACTATTTGATGATGTGTATTAATTTAATGAGATGACATAATTTAATTGGAGAGATAGTCAAGGAGACAAGAAGAAAAGCAGAGGAAAGGAAGCAGATCTCAACTAGGGGGGTTGTGGTGTGTGGCCCCTACCACCCCCCCCCCCATGGAGCCCATGTTCTATATCTGAAATTGCTCGTATTAGGCAATTGTAATATTTTGTCTGGCGTGAGCAACATAACAATTCTGATACATATATATGCGTTGGCACGCTTGCTTAATAAATGCACGTTTTATTCCACTAATATTTAATTATAATGACTATAATAATTATAATTCAAAATTCTAATTAATATGTGATTAGATTTTCTAATTTGACTACAATTATAACTTCAAATTTGATTGTAATTAGAATATTGTTTAATTCGATTTTGACTAAGAATTATCTTATTTAAAGGAATATCCTCAAAAATTATTTTTTGATCAGGATACGATTTCATGTATATATCTATAAATGATTTTAGATCTATAAATAGACGTCTAATGCTATTGAATTTTATGTGGCAACATCTCTTATATTGTTGTTGAGAAATCTGTGACCTAAACACACAACCAGATTCGGCAGTATCAAGATCCAAAACGAATAATCGAACAAAATCGAAAAAATACAACACCATAACACCACGCACACAACAGAAAAATAAAGAACACAACATATACGTGTTCAGATCGAAAGATCCTACTCACGGCAGAGATTCCGCCTCTAGTCAATCCACTAGAAATGTATAGGTGATTACACAACCAAGATTACATCTGAATCCCTCAAGAAACAAAGCTATCAGAATCAAAACAGAAGCAAACTACAATGAAAATACAACTCGATCTCAGAACGAGTAATAGAAACGAAATAAGCTTTTTACCGACCAATCTCACACGCCATAGGCGATTTGCACCGAGATATACAGATACCTGAAGCCGATTCTTGCCAAAGAACAGAAAGAATTCATGATGTGTCCATCGGTTGCAGATTTAGGGTTTCAAACGAGAGAGAGAGAGAGAGAGAGAGAGATTGCAAAACATCTGCTGGTTAGGGCATGAACAAGCCCTTATATACTTGAGAGCTGAAGACTTGGGCCTAAGCAATAGAGACATGGGCCAAATGCGAGCTTGGGCTAGGCTGCTAATAAAAACTCGACCCACCATATATATATATATCATCATAATGTATATACAACAGATAACCAAATGAAATGCAAATGAAATATAAATGCAAATTCACATGAAACCCAATTGCAAACATAAAATGTAATAATCAAATACATTTTGAATCACCTAAAGTATTAACAAATTCCACCTTGATTTAAGAATGGATTGATAGTAGACTTTGACCAGAGACCCCTACAACTCTCTCATCTACAACAGGAGAACATTGAGCAACGACCAAGCTTGCTCAAACTATTGACACGGGACCAACTCAACTAATACATACCTCACCATGGACAACAGAAACCTCTATCAAGACTTCTATGAACAAGACATTAGGACTTTCATTAGACTCGAAAATTTCCTAAGGTTCCACCTTAAGGCTAACAAATTTCCACCTCAAACTAAACACTATCAGTTTGATCAGGTTTGTCTAACTCTACAAGACTAGGCACATATCAACTTCTAGACCTACATTCAGCTTTTCAAACTCAAATTCTCTATCTTATTCAATATTCAAAGACTTTCCACTTCTTAGACTTCTCAAAAAAAAAACATTTTTACACCTAAGAAAGAATTCTCAAAATCTTTACAGAATATTTATCAACAAAGGAAAGAAAATTATCAGGCCCTAGACAGAAAACAGGGACTTGGGAAAACTCCACAACAAGGGAAAGCAACATGCCAACAATGGGATTTACCCATACCTTAGGCATCCATGGGATCCACCCATAACACAAGGCATCTATTGGGATTTACACAACCCACAGGATTCACAAAAAAACACTAGGTTATCAACCTATCGGAATCCAATCATACCTTAACAAGCTTAACTCTAACAGCCCTATTATGACCAATGTGCCCTAGCCTTTACATGCCTAGAGTCCAAAGACAAACTACCCATCCCCATTCTCACATCCCTCTGAGAGATTTGCATTTTCTTCCTTATTTTCTTTCTGCCTCGAATGACAGATCCTCCTAAGATGACCTTCTTTCTTACAAAACCAACAAGTCACCGGTTTAGAATTCTCTTTACTCTTTGACTTAGACTCACCCTTACCTCTAGAATAAAATTTCTTATTTGACTTATCCTTAACATATAGACCTTCACCTAAACTAGATTTTTGTTCACTCTTAGTTTCAAGGTCTCTTGATCTTAAGGCTGATAAGACATCTTCTAGAGTTAGAGAAGTTCTACCATATTCTATTACAGTTCTTAAATCTCTATAGGATTCTGGCACAGAATTCAACAGAATAATTGCTTGATTTTCATCTGATATTACATCATCTATGTTAGCAAGACCTATGGTAATTACATTGAAGTCATCTAAATTTTCTTCTAAAGACTTTGAAGAATCCATTTTAAAACCAAACAGTCTTCTTTTCAAATGAATTTTGTTAGTCAAGGATTTTACCATATAAAGAGACTCAAGTTTTAACCATACCTTTACAGCAGTGTTCATGCCAGTGTTCATACCATTTACCTGTCATAGTACCTTGTCAGCTAGGTTTAGGATGATAAGGCTATAAGCCAATTCATCCATTTCCTGGCTTTCCTCAAAAGGCGGCGTAGCTTCCTTATCCTTTCCATCCGTTGGCACAACCAGTGCCTTTGAGCACCAATTTTGAACCAAAATAGCCTTTATTTTCTGCTGCCACAACCTGAAGTCACTGTGACCATCGAACTTTTCAAGTTCTATCTTCATAGGTGCCATCTTTGGTTTTGTTCTTGCAAGGAAAAACAAAAAACCAATAGCAACACAAGATGGAACAAGAATAACACAGGATGGATAGTGCACACAGAACACAAACAGCAAGGAGAAAATCACAGCCACAAGAACAGTATATGGATCAGATTGCAAAGCTTCAAGAACACTAAGCAATACAATCAACAATAGCTAGAGTAAATACAAAACAATAGCAACAGAAAACAGCAGCAACAGTTAATGATTGAAAGAAATAATCCAATCCAAAAACTACAAAACTGACTCTCCAAATCCTATCTTGATTTACAAAACAAATTCAAGAACACAGTAAGGATTACGACAAAAATAAACTTGCTCGTTACAATCCTAACTAAGTTCAAGAACAACAAGAAATCAATAGTAAGGAACAAATCTCATAAACGAAATCAGCAAGCATAATAGGATAACAAAAAACCAATATCTTACCGAACAACAAGATCAAAGGATACCAAATACTTATAGAATCGGATAACCGATTACGGCCTTTGATCTTCCGAAAGCGACGTGACCTTTCAGATCTTACCGATCGCCTTCAAGATCGAGTTCTCGGATCTAATCGCCGATGGATCTGGTTCGCCCTCGAGTGGCTCTAATACCACTTGTTGAGAAATCTGTGAACTAAACACACAACCAGATTCGGCAATACCAAGATCCAAAATGAATAATCGAACAAAATCGAAAAAATACAACACCACAATACCACGCACACAACAGAAAAATAAAGAACACAGCATATACGTGTTCGGATCGAAAGATCCTACTCACGGCAGAGACTCCGCCTCTAGTCAATCCACTAGAAATGTATAGGTGATTACACAACCAAGATTACATCCGAATCCCTCAAGAAACAAGGCTATCAGAATCAAAACAGAAGCAAACTACAATGAAAATACAACTCGATCTCAGAACGAGTAACAGAAACGAAATAAGCTTCTTACCGACCAATCTCACACGCCATAGGTGATTTGCACTGAGATATACAGATACTTGAAGCCGATTCTTGCCAAAGAACAGAAAGGATTCATGATGTGTCCATCGGTTGCAGATTTAGGGTTTCAAACGAGAGAGAGAGAGAGAGAGAGAGAGAGATCGCAAAACATCTGCTAGTTAGGGCATGAACAAGCCCTTATATACTTGGGAGCTGAAGACTTGGGCCAAGCAATAGAGACATGGGCCAAATGCAAGCTTGGGCTGGGCTGCTAATAAAAACTCGGCCCACCATATATATATATATATCATCATAATGTATATACAGTAGATAACCAAATGAAATATAAATGCAAATTCACATGAAACCCAATTGCAAACATAAAATGCAATAATCAAATACATTTTGAATCACTAAAGTATTAACAATTGTAATAATATTTGTTTAGTGATATTTTGTTCTTTCTGCCAGTGATTTTTTTCAGTTTGAGCTTTTCACATAAATTTTTGTGTTCGTGTATGTGATTAATGGTTTGATCATAGTTTGTATTTGATCCAATTTCGAACAAATTGGTATCAAAGTTGTTGAATCAAACCATCTTTGGCAAATCTTAGCCGTCATATCTACATCATCTTTTAGCAAGGGTTTTAAAGCTTTTGTCGCCTCTATCTCTGTTGCTGACAGTCGAAGAAGCCTTCGCCACCGTTAGCTCGATCTTTCCCGTTGCTGACTGCCATTGAGCTCTCTCTTTTTGCTCACAGTCAACCCACAACACCTCAGATCTAGTCGCCATCAACTGCCACATCGTCGATCTGTTCTTTTCTGGCCGCCTTCATCTTTGCCTCCACCTACCGTTGGCCACCCCCAAGCTATTTTTGTCGTCGTTCACTACTTTCTCTTCTTGCTCATGGCTGACACACAGTAGCCCACCATCATCTTGCAACAATCATTGTCCATCTCGGCTGACCAAATCCTTTTCTAGCTACCTCGCACCACCATCAATCAACAAGCCACGCAATCGCCGAACATAGCCTCTAGCATCCGTGATCACCGCTTGGATGTTCTTGCCTCTTTCTACCATTCACAGCCATTCCAACCTTCACCCAAATTTGACCCAGATTTGGGTTAACCCAACCCACTCTAGACCTGTTCCAGATTCAATCAACCAAATCCAATAGATCCATATTTGTTTTTTTTGCTCAGATTTAGCTCATATTTGATATTTTTGGTATGTTTTTAATTGGGTTTCTTTTTTATTAATTATTTAATATTATTCGAGATTATTTAATGGCTTCATTAAAGTATGATATTCCCCTGTTGGATTAAAATATCATATTTTCGTTATGGCAAGTTAAGATGCGTGCGATTTTTGACACATATGGATTTAGACGATACATTTTTTGGCATTGAAAAAATGCCATAATCATAGAGTATTAAGAAAAAATAACGTAAGGATCGTAAGGCCTTGTCTCAAATATATTTGCATTTATCGAATTAAATTTTACAAAATACTTTAAAAGAAAAAACTGTTGCTCTATGGTTCAAACTAAAACAGTTGCGCTTAAATAGTAAGTTGCATTTAAAGCAAATGATGTATTCTCATCGACTGGTTTAAGGTATGCCTATTAAAAGTCATTTAACCACTTTTAAATGAATTGTTTCTTATTTGGAAAGTATGGAGGTTAAGTATAATGCTGAGGATTTGGGTCTAATTTTGTTATGTTCTCTATCGACCTTGTATTCAACATTTAAAGACACCATACTCTATAGTTGTGATATTCTCACTCTAAATAAAGTTTATGATATTTTATTCTTGAACGAGAAAATTGATAAACAATTATTGAGAAATTTTAAAAATCAAGAAGATAATATGTTGATTAGAAATGAACGCACGATAGAAATTATGGTGATAAAGGAAAAAATATATCCAAGTCCAAAAACAAAGAAAAAACTTGTAATTACTATAAGAAAAATTGACACATAAAGGAGTGTTATAAGCTGCAGAACAAATTTAAGAGACAAGAATCTGATCAGAAATGAAAACAACTAGAAACTTCTAATAAAACCAATGTTGTTGAAGATAACAGTAATGATAAGAAATTTATGGTGGTTACTAAATCTAGTGAAGATTGAATTCTCAACACAGCAGGCACGTTTCGTATGTCTCCTAATAGGAATTAGTTTTCGACATATAAAACTTTACTTCTGGTGATGTGTTGATGGGTAATAATTCTTTCTTATAAAATTGTTGGTATTAAAATAATTAAAATTAAGATATTTAATGGTATTGTTCAAACTTTAACTGATGTTAGACATGTTCTCGATCTCAAAAAAATCTTAATTCATTAAGTATTCTTGATTTGAATGGATATAAGTTTATTAGTGAAGGTAGAATTATTAAAGTCAGTAAAAGTGCTCTTGTTGTGATGAAATGTACAAAACAATATGGTCGATTATATGTTCTGATCAGAATATGATTTTCTATGTACATCTATAAATGATTTTAGGTCTATAAATAGGTGTTCAATGCAATAAAATTTTGTGTGGCAATATAATTTTTGTTATAACAATATTTGTTTGGTGATATTTTGTTCTTTCTATCCATAGTTTTTTTCAATTTGAGTTTTTCATGTAAAATTTTGTGTTCGTATGTGTGATTGATGGATTATGCTATTTGTACAGAAAGCCTTTTACATTATGGTTTACATGGGAAATTAAATGACCATTTTGCCCATGTGATAAATGACCCAAAACCATATCTCTCTCTCTTTCGCAAGCACCGTCGGCCCCAACTCTCAAGCCACCCGCATGTCCCTATCACGACCACCATCTATCTCTATTTCTCTCTCGCTCTGACGACACCAACGGCCCTACCCGCCTCTCTGTCTCGTTTTAAATAAGCCCACCACTATTGTTGCGGTGACTTTTGGGTGCCCATGAGCGACATCGGCAAGGAAGCTATGATATCCCGGTTATCAGCACCATTCTACTAGTGGGCTTGAACGACGTCAGCAAAAGCTCCATTGTCAATTTCATGTACAATGTCTTCGCTCGATCAACCTTTATTCCCTTTGCCCAAGCCACTTGCGGTAACACAGAATCACAACCATCTCACTCTTCTTCATTCTTTCTTTGTTAGCTAACTATATCTTAGATCTTAATGTATTGTGGTAGAAAAGTAGATGGTTGTTGCTATTACATAAACAAGCCAATCTTGAAAAAATTATCAATTTTCTGAAACTCAACTCACTTTAGAGATATACTTACTTCAAATAATATGTAGAAGGTTTAGTCTAGCTTCAATTTCTCCTACTTTCCGTCTACTGCTTTCATTTTGTTCTAATTTCTCGCGATAAATTGCTCTAACTCATATCCAATATATCGTAATTTAATCGCCCTTGTAAACCATTATGTAAAAAGCCTTCTATACAAATAGCATAATCCGTAATTGATTGTTTGATCATGGTTTGTATTCAATTTAATTTCATAAAAAAAACACAAACTTATTTTTTTCATTTAGTTGTGCAAAATAAATTTTGTTTTTTATTTTAAGTTTGTTTTATAAAAAAAAAATGTATTCTTTTTTTTTTTCAAATATCAAATTAGTTTTAAATTTCAAAAAACAAGAAAATATGTTCAAAAGTATATTATTCTTTACTTGAATAAAAATTAAAAAGAGTAAAAGTCAAATATCTGAGAAGATGAGAGGCCTACAATCCGTTAAAAACTTATGAGAAAAGGAGAACCAAATAATTTACAAAAATGAGAAGCCAATGATTCTCAAAGAATTTGTAAAAATAGGAGGGCTGAATGATTCGCAAATGATTTGTATGAAAAAGAGAGGCCAACAATTCCCAAAAGTTTTCCAAGAATAGAAGGGTAAAACGAACCACAATTCTTTGAAATAGCGGTTGAAGTTACATAATGTGTGATGAAGAGAAAGAATTATGAGTGATGTGCATCAAGAAGGATACGAGATTTGTAGAACTCAAAGCTAATGTTCTTTTATAGAAAATTATGTTTTTTTGAAAATGATGGAAAAATATAATTCAAATTTATGGAAATAGTAGAAAATATTTTTATAAAAAATATTTCTAAGATTTGGATAACAAAAAAATTATTTCTATTCTTTAATTAAAAAAAGTCATTTTAAACATTATTTTTATTTTTTTATCTCTGTAAACTTTTTTGAAAAACTATGTTAGTTTTCCACAAATAAACAATTCCTAATATTGTTAAATATTTTTTTATTTTAAAATTTGCTCATAAGGAAATACATATATTCAAGAACCAATAGTTAATACCATCTTAATAAAACATTTTCTAACTCTAATTTTTTAATTTTTAACTCTAACTTTACAACAAGATATGTCCTAATATTTTATATTTTAAGAGGTGATAACATTTATTTTAAAAAAATTTAGAAAACATCAAGAGTAGTATTTCTAATTTATAGTATAATATAAAATCGAAAAATAAAAAAATGAATTTTCTATTCTATAGTGAAATATTTAATTATTTAATAAAAAATTAAAGTCAAAACTCTAAATGCTACTCTAAACTTTTACAAAATTAAGGTTAATATTATTGTAAAAACATAAAATTCAAAATTTTCTATTCGTTGTGTGTTCCAAAATTTTCTCTATTTGTTTACGTTTTATTCTATGCAAATAAACTTGTTCTTTATTTTATTTAATTTTTTTCTTTTAATAATGAATTATTGGACCCAATCTTACAGTTTTAAACTATTTTTTATTGTAATGGTTTGTACATACAATAATTGAAATTCCAAAATCATTATTTGGATGCACATTAATTTGTTGAAATATTAAGATTTTTGGATGACTCCAAATTCACGTCCAATCCATGTGTGTTAAAAGTCTTCCACATATTTATTTCCCACAATTATTAGCATAAAAGAAACTTCTATATCTACAAGTAATTATTATAAATTGATGTGCTGCGTATAAATTTATAATAATTATATATATAATTCATAATATTAAGTATATTTATTATTAATTTTAAATAAAATAATTATGAATTTAAAGATATATAACTATTATAAATTATTATGTCATGTTAATTTATGAGAATTATTTGTTAACGGTCTTATTATATTGTTCAAAGCGACTTGCAGAGAATATATGAGTCTCAAATCTCTTATGAGGTCGACGTCCTCTCTCTTATTTTGTTCATATCGACTAATATAAAAATTGTTTGATGTAAATAATATAATAAATCTGTATTTGTTAATTAGTATTTTTGTAGAGGGTGCACTGGAGGGCATTATTCAAATAAAATTAAATTTTTAAATTGAACCAATTATTTTGTATAGTTTAAAATGTAATTAATTTTTAATTTTATTTTGAGATTAGTTTTTTTTTTATTTTGACTTAAATGTATGATTATTTTAAAAAATAATAATTCTAAGTTTTATTTATTTCGAAAACTATAATTTAGTTATTTAATTTATATTACATTTTAAATGAATATACACATGTAGAATAGTTTTGTTACATGGTAGAATGTAATACCTTTTTTTTTTTTTTGTTAAATTTAATGTTCTGGGTCCATAATAAATATTTATTATTTTAAATATTTCTTATTTAACAAATTAAATAATTTTACCCAATAAATCTCATCTCATACTAATACACATTACTGAGATATAAAAATTAACAAAATCAACTTTAATATTATTAAAAATTAAATTCGATCTAAAAGGCAGTTAAATAGACCTAAGGTATTTAAAATAATATTAATAAGCAATTAATTAAATTATAAACGAGTTATTATAAATTTATAACTGGTCTCCCTCTTCGTTTTCCATTTCTCTGAATTCTCAGCTCCAGTCACCAGAGCACCACCGCAATTTTGTCAATTTTCTTCCTTCCTCCTCCGTTGCCGGTGAAGGTAAGTTCCTTGCCTCCTGCTCTATCTATCTCGTGCACGCAAGCTTTCAGCGGCACGGCGCCAGATTGATAGATGGAATTCATTATGATGAACAATTGTCTAGACTCGAGATCTCCTTATCGTACCCATAGGTTCATTGCAATGTGTTTGATCACATCATTGAATTGAGTCCCTTCGTTTTTAGTGGGCTTCAGGCTAGGCGAAAGAGAGCTAGGGTTTCGCGATTCCTTTTGATTCCTGAAAGTGATTTGCGTTATATCTTCTCCACAAGAAAAAAAAAAAAAAAGGACAATGGCGGGAGGTTCGAGCGGTTTCGTTGCTCAACTCAGTTTTACCGGTCTCTCGCGAAGTCTTCAATCTTCATAGCCAAAGCCAAAGCAAAGGTAACCACTGGAATTTTTTCCATTGTTTTATTCTGCCGCCGGATCCAGATCTGGAAGTCGCCGACACCCAGATAAACCAGATCTGGGATTGCAAGCAGAACGAAGTTGTTGCCTACTACTCTCGTTAGCAGATTTTCCGTGGGACCTTTCTGATATTTCACTCTTAGTACTAAAATAGTTCACCGTTTTGAAATTCAGGCTGAGCATCGTGTTATTTCAGTTCCTTACCAGTCTGTACAGGTATTTACTTACCCCAGCAAGAATTGTGCCAAAAAATAAAAATTTTGTAAAGTTATGCATTCGAAGTATCTAATCTATGGTTAAAAATGAAACGTGGACATGCTTTTCTGGAAGTCTTGAAGATTCCATTGATATGCTAAATGATAGGTTATTCATGTAGTTTAGTTTCATATAATGTATTTTAATGGGTAACTTAATGTTAAAATTAGAATATTTAGTAAAACTGGGAGGTTGTGTTGCAACCAGCCTCCCAGCTTTTTCAGTAGTTGGCGTTTGAAGAAACCTGAAAAAACTTCAGGAGAGATGTTAGTCTCAATGGACACAAATTTTGGTTAAAGGATCATCTACAGTCTTTATCAATGTGATCTGGACTGGAGCATAGCAGCTTGTTTTAATTCTCACCTTCTATTTTTGATCCGCTTGTTTTAATTCTCACTGGGATCACCCAGACCTGGGAAAGCCTAGATGTGGAATTTGGAATCCCATATTTCTATAAAGATTTAATTTTTTATACTTATGCTGTTTAGAAATTATGATTCATTGATATGTACTTCGAATGTGTAGATGGATCATAATGATGTTGACATAGATGCTATCAGTAACTCTGACAGTATGCAAGATATATTAGTTGATGTCAAAGCTGAAAACGGTGTTAAGCATAAGCGAAAGCTTACACCAACAGTGTGGTCCGCGGTATGCTCTCGTTTTCTTTGATTATATTTATTTATCATCTTTAAGTTTGTTCGTGCATGATTTAGCTGTTTTTGAGCTTGATCATTGATTGTTTAACTTGAAGATGGATCTGGTATTACAATCTGGATCTTCTTTTCTTAAATTATAATTGGGCATGATGGTCTGCAAGGGCAGCCCTTGCTGCAATAGGAAGGTGGCTCCATGTGACTTGGGTCTCGCTATTTCTTTATCCAATACTGGCAGTGACAGGAGTGCCATGTGCTGCAAGTGCCCCTTATGTAGCAATGTGGATGAATTGCGTCCAATCAGGGTTTTTTAACATGGGAAAATACCCAACAATGTCTATTTTTTATGGACAGTGGAAGCACAAACTCTCTCCCATTCTCTTATTGTATCCTCATCACTTAATATGCCCTTTGTTCTTGGAATTGTTTGATTGGAAATAGCTCAATTGCTCCTTGTGCCAGCTCCTTGCGCCAATATCTACTTTCATTTGATCTCCTTTGCATATCTATCATTCTCATACTAGGTATTTGTACCGATGTGTTATGTATAAGTATTGGCATATTTTGGTATATTTGCTTAGATTTACCGTCATAATTATATATTTAAGAAAGCAATACATATTTAATTGTAAAGTATATAGGCATGATAGGATATTCCAAAAATTAGTTAATAACATTGGTGTTAAGACAAGGGTGCATATATTGCATCTTATTTTCAACATTCAAACAATTCTTTTGGTTGATTAAATGGTTCAAAACATGATACATTTATCATCAACCAATAAAATTTTTTGGATGTTGAAAATAAAATGTAAAAAATGCATCTTGTCTTAAAACAAGGTTGATTTATTGGTGCTTAACCATTGACCCTAGCATTACCCTTAATACAAATGTACTAACAAATTTGACTTCTATACAAAAATGACTTAAGAAATATATTTATTATGTAAACACATAAAAAATACAAGCACAAATCTTCTTAAAAGACAAATATAATAGTGTAAGTAACTAATTTAAATATTAACTAGATGCCAACTAAGTAATGGAAACACTTATATAACTGTTGTCTTGTGTCAAACACTTGTCTTGGGTATAAACACTTCACAGACACTTCAAAATGCAATTTGACACTCATTCAAATATATTGGATACTTTGTAGGCACCTGGGGGGCACACAAAGTCGTCATAGCATTTTACACATCCATTGGTTAAATAAATTAAAATCACATTGTAAGTTAAAAATCAATTGTAAAATAATAAATACAGATTTAAATTGATTTGTCATCTGTACCTTGAATTTTTTAATTTAAGAATCAAACTATGAAAAATCGTTGGGGCGTAACTCTTCATAGCGATGAACTACACTGCCCACGTGTAGTGTCAAGTGAGCTAGAGTCGCTACATCGGTGCTCGAATGTAGTGACAAATGAGCAAGGGTCTCTGCATTTGCTTGGACGGATGTGGGTAAAGAAGGTAGTCCAAAACCAAAATAAAAAACAAAATCAAATTCAAAGTCAAGGCCAAAACCAAAATCATAGATTAAGGATTGGGTCATGGAATATAGGAACATTAACATGCAAATCTATGGAAGTGGTAGATGTGATGATTAGGAGAAAGATTAATATTATGTGCCTTCAAGAGATGAGATGGGTAGGGAAAAAAGCAAGAACTTTATCAGAAACTGGATATAAAATATGGTACACAAGAAATGATCCAGCGAAAAATGGAGTGGAGATTATTGTAGATAAAAGCTTAGTAGATGAGGTAGTGGATGTAAAGAGAATAGGAGATAGGATTATTATGGTGAAGGTTGGTCTAGGAAGAATGACTATGAATATCTTTAGTACATATGCACCACAAGCGGGGTTAGGTGAGGAGATAAAAGCAAAATTCTGGGAGGACCTAGAGGGACTCATACAAATGATACCAAGAGAAGAGAAAGTGATTATAGGAGGTGACTTAAATGGTCACGTGGGTAGAGACGGAAACGGCTATAGAGAGATACATGGAGGGTATGGATTCGGGGAAATTAGTATTGAGCGTAAATCTATTCTAGATTTTGTTATGGCATATGAGCTCATCATAACCAATACTAGGTTCAAAAAATGGGATGAACACTTAATCACATATAAAAATGTCACATCAAGCACCCAAATAGATTATTTTCTCATGAGACAACAACTAATCTTCAAAGAAAAATTAAGGTGTAGAAGGGAAGGGAATGGAATGGAGAAGGACAGGCAAACCAAATGTGGAGGGAAATGGCTACTGCCCTGAGAAGCACGACAAAGGTAATCCTTGGAGAGACAAATGGTAGAGCCCCAAACCTTAAGGAGTCTTGGTGGTGGAATGAAGAGGTACAATTGAAAATTAGAAATAAAAAAACTTGCTATAAGGCTGTATATTAGTGCAACAATGAAGAAAACCTAAAAAATTATAAAGAAGCAAAAAAGGTAGCAAAAAGAGCTGTTAGTGAAGCAAGGTCAAAAGCATATGAAAATCTATATAAACGAGTTGATACAAAATATGGAGAAAGGGATATATATAAATTAGCTAAAGTAAGAGAAAGAAAAACAAGGGATCTAAACCAAGTGAAATGAATAAAAGATGAAAACCAAAATGTATTAATGAATGAATGAGCGATTAAGGAGAGATGGAATGAGTATTTCACAAAATTATTTAATGATGGTGAGGACACAAGAGTTAGGTTGGGACATCTTAGTAATTTCGAAGGGAATGTGAGCTATACATTTTATCGATGCATAAGTTCAAATGAAATAAGCCAAACATTAAAAAAGATGAAAAATCATAAGGCGATGAGATCGGATAATATACTAATAGAAGCATGGAAATGCATGGGAGAAGAGGGCATCTCTTGGCTAACAAAATTATTTAACGCGATTCTTAAATCAAAAAAGATGCCAAATGAGTGGAGGAATAGTACTTTGGTTTCTATATACAAGAACAAATGAGACGTTCAAAACTGTGAAAATTACAGAGGAATTAAGTTAATGAGCCATATCATGAAACTTTGGGAAAGAGTAATAGAGCAGAGGCTTAAAAAAAAAGCAGATGTCTTGGAAAATCAGTTTGGTTTCATGTCTGGTAGGTCAACAATAGAAGCTATATACCTATTGAGGCGCCTAATGGAAAGGTATCGGGATTAGCAGAAGGACCTACATATGGTGTTTATAGATCTAGAAAAGGTCTATGATAGGGTCTCTAGAGAAGTATTATGGAGAGTTTTAGGGAGAAAATGAGTCCGAATAGCCTATATACAAGCCCTTAAGGACATGTATCATGGTGCAGAGACAAGGGTTAGAACATGCAGAGGGGATACTGAACCGTTTAAAATTATAATGGGATTGCACCAAGGTTCTGCACTAAGTCCATACTTATTTACTTTAGTAATGGATGAACTCACTAAACACATTCAGACAGAGGTGCCATGGTGTATGCTATTTTTAGATGATATAGTGTTGGTGGATGAAACAAAAGAGGAAATGAACATAAGCTTGAGTTGTGGAGGAACAATTTAGAATCTAACGGATTTAAATTAAGTAGAAGGAAAACAGAATATATGGAATGTAAATTTAGTAAGAATATAAGAGTGAAAGATGTTATAATAAAATTGGAAGATCAAATCTTACAAAGAAAAGACTATTTTCGATATTTGGGATCGGTGATTCAAAAAGATGGAGAAATTCATGAGGATGTCACGCATAGAATTAAGGTAGGTTGGCTAAAATGGAGAAATGCATCGGGGGTGTTATGTGATGCTAAAATCTCATTAAAACTAAAAGGAAAATTCTATAGGATAGCTATAAGGCCAGTTTTGTTATATGGCTCAGAATATTGGGCAGTCAAATACCAGTATGAGCAAAAGATGAGCGTAGTGGAGATGAGGATGCTAAGATGGATGTGCGGCCGTACAAGAAAAAATAAAATTAGAAATGAGATTATTTGTAATAAGGTAGGAGTAGTGTCAATCGAGGAGAAAATGAGAGAGACTAGACTAAGATGGTTTGGTCATGTGAGAAGAAGACCAAGAGACGCTCATGTGAGGAGAGTTGATGAAATGGAATAATTAATCAAAAAAAGAGGTAAAGGCAGACCCAAGAAAATTTTGGGAGAGACATTAAATTTTGATATGAAGTGTATGGGCCTAAATGAAGATATGACAAAAACAAAAATACACGGAAGTCTAGAATTCATGTAGTCGACTCCACATAGTGGGATAAAGGCTGGATATGTTGTTGTTGTTTAATCACAATTATTATATAGAATATGTTTTAAAGCATATATATATATATATTAAAGCATATAATATATTATTTCACTGGTCCGACTCAAGTTGTGTCCTAATTCTTTTGTCATATTGACATGTCAGTGTTATGTGTTTTTATCTATGCTTTTTAGAATGTCAATATGTTTTTAAAGTTATAAAAATATAAAACATCTTTTTAATTCCAATGGAGTTATTTTGTCATTTGATGCAGTATGTGTCTATTCTTTGATAAAGGACCCCTAAATGAGTAACTCAATTGGCTGGCATGACTAAGTGGATCTAGGCATATTTTTGTATTTATTCGGATCACAGTAATTTGACCATGGAACAGCTAGTCTTAATTTGAACATGAAACAGCTAGTCTTTTAACTTTTGGTTCAAGATCTGCCTTGGTATGTTCTCGTCGTCTAACCTGCTCTTTCTCATGCTCATTCAATAAATCTAAGAAATCTCAAGCAAAACTACCCTCTCCCCTACCTTATATAAATTTCACCATTTTTTAAATGCGCAACAAATTTACAACAGTCCCCGACTAAAAGAATCTGCCACTCTGCTTCTGTTTTAAGCTCTATGATGACAACAAGAGGGGCAGAAGGCTAAAATTAAGCTGTGCAATTTCAAAAGTTGTGTTTTTGATTGAGATACTGCTTTTGTTAGGTTGTCAAATTTATTGTTTTATCTCCAATACCATCATCACTAACTGCATGCCCAAGATGTCCTGGATAGCCAGTCAATCGAATTGGATGAAATGTCCTGGTCTGTCCAAGATGGTCCAGGGTACACTGGAAAGTTGATCCAAACGAAATACATGCCTTCTTTTCTGATTTGGTCCAATATGTTAACTATCAGGCTGTACCAGCTGAAAAAAACCAAAGGGAAATGATAACTATGTTCCTATGTTTCCTTCCCTCTTTTTCTTTTGTGGGAATATGTTTATGCAGTTATGCTTGTTTTGAGGCATTAATTAGCTGTGAAACTACTTCTTTTAGAGCTGTCATCAATGAGTGCTTGACTTGTTTTTCTGTTTGTCAAAGAATGCTCCATTGACAGAGCAACAACAAGCAGCAATAGCAGCACTTTTTCATGCATTTGCTGAGCGACCATTTCCTGTCAAGTTGGTGAGACTTAATTCCTGTGCTGTAAAGCATTATAATGCTTTTTAAGCTTCCTTCTCTCTCTCTCTCTCTCTCTGTATGGTTTCTATTCCAGTGCACTAATTTTATGCTATTTACTGGGTTTTTCTTTTTATAGTCCCAGGAGAACGTAAGCGGACAGGATAATGGTTTGTCTGTTTCCACAAAGCACAGTGCTGTGGAAGACTCGGGGGCCATTGAAGATGTCATGGTCAATACAAATCAGGCATGTTTTCTTTTTCTTATTTTTGTTTCCAATTTCCATCAAAGGCTGCTATGTGGCAGCTCCTGTTTGTAACAGGAGCACTTAATTCCATCCAAAAAATTGAATCCAGAAACAAACTCAACAGACAAATGTGTGTCAAAATTCCATGCCTGAGTACTGAAATATAGAACTTAAAAGAGAAAAAGAAAAAGGGAACTGTACTCCCCACTCAACATCCTCTAACAACCTCATATTCTGTTCTAGCCTATTGCCAACTACAAAATACCTCCAATTAGCAAGCTGTGGCACCCTGAATCACAAGCAGTGTTTAGGGAAGAACTATCTTCTATGTACTATCATAAGATAACGAAAGATGTTCTTCAATACAGGCAACAATAACTTGGAAACCTGGAAGCCACTTGCACAAGAGATACCCTTAGTGTTTTTTTTACTGTGTTATGGCTTGGTCAAGTGAGAAGAAGACTTATTGATGTGATGCTCATGCGAGGAGAGTGGATGAAATCAAAGAAATTTGTAGTGAAAAAGGTAGAAGAAGACCAAGAAAAACTTGGTGGAAAACTTATAAGCATGACATGGACAGAAATAGAGATGATTGGTGGGTTAGAATTCATGTGCTGATTTCACTTGGTGGGATTAAGTCTTGGGGTGTCATGTTTTTTAACATGAATTCAGTTTTGACTTTCATACATATTTTTCTTTTTAATACTCCGTTCATATAATTTATCTTCATTCATACTCTCTATGTTTAATTCTGCATTCACTCTAAACCCATAATTACCATTTGCCAATCATTGTAATTTCCAACCCCCACCCCCACCAAAAAAATAAATAAATAAATTCATGCCCTTACTCTCAATGAGCATAACTAAATGGTAGCTCGCTCAACCATAAACCTCCACAACCCCATACCTAAGAGGGTTTTACTATAGATCTCAAGCTTTCTAATCCCCAAACTGTCCTCTTTATAGGAAGATAAACCTTACCCAAACCTGATGATGTTATAATGTAATCTCCCACCCCATGCCTCCAAAGAACTCACATTGTAGCTTTTCTAACCCCTTAGCCGTCTCATGTCATATTTAGTTTTTTTTTTATTTGTTTAATCTTTTCTTAGTGTGTCAAATTAGTAACTACCAACTCTTGCTGAAATTTTAAGTTGTTAGAGAAACGCATCCCTCAAATGTTGCCATACCTTAGGGGCCGAACATGTGTAAATATTGTACTAAATGTGTAGGTGGTTAGATTAAGCACGGGATGGCCCACTCTAGTGCCATGTTGAATGTTAAACACTGCATCATCTAATCATCTAAACAGTTCATGCTTTAGATTGACATGATAACCAACTACTCAACATTTATGGCACTATAGTTTCAGAAGCTTATGGTTCAATACCTGGTATAGATAGCTATTACAGTTTATTGTTTATAACCAAGAAATCTTTCTGTTGGTCATATCTTTTTATTATGGATTCTAAACATGATTGGCAAGATAGAATCCATGTAGCAAGCTCCACTTACTGGGATTAAAGCTTAATATAATGTTGTCATTTTTGTAACTTAACTCATGTGAATCCATTTTAAATGATCCTAAAATATCTATGCTGGCTGATGGTTACTGAATGCAATCTTTCTTGTTCATTTGGGCTTGAGACTGGCTGTAACTAGGAGTTATACCTTTAATGTTAAAAGTGTTGTAGAGATTACCCAATTTAATAAGAGTTGCCTTGGGTTAGCAAAAAACGAAAAAAGAAGAAGAGGAGTTGCCTTGGAGGTTGTTATCTGCAGATGCCATTATTTAAATGGATGAGATAAAGGAAGTGTGAATACTAAGGTGGTGTTTTCTTTGTATTTCAGTTTTGAGTTTTAAATTCATTTTTTGTTTCGTGTTTTGAGTGTCTATTTTGAAATTTTTGAAAATGCGTTTTTTTTATCATTCTAAAAAACTGTTTCTTAAAATAGAAAACTAGAAAATGTGTTTACTTTGAAATTTTGAAAAACTGTTTTGTAATATTTTATTCAATAAATTTGATTCAAAGTAAATTGTAAACATTTATTAATAAATTGTAAATTTGATTCAAGGGGTTTAAACTATAATACAAGAGATAACTGATAATCTAATCGTATGTAATACATTAAAATTACAAAGTGCTTTTTAAAATAATTTTCGATTTGGTTTAACTATTAGTTCCATGATAAATTTATTTTTGCCTACAAATTGAAATCTAATATCTTAATTTCAAGATTTAAATTACCCACAACATGAGACATTGAAGAAAGGAATTATAAATTACAAAATAACAAAACATTAGTTTATCATAAAAAGAATCCAAAATTTTAGAAATATCATTAAAAAGGAAAATTAATACAAAAAAATCATATTAAATATTCAGTATTCAAATAAAACAAAACAAAAAAAAAAAATCAAATCACTAAAGGATTCAAAACACAGAAGATGAGGAGCCCCAACAATAAGAAATCAATCACAGAAGGAAGTAATGATCGGTGAAGGGGAGGTGAGCCGCGATTCAAATGATAGTGGTGGCTGGGGTTGTTGGTCGACGGTGGTGGGTGGTGGCGGGCGCGATGCTCGGCCATTTCGCAGTTGAACAGAGGGGGGCGGTGATGTTGGACGCGATGCAAGGGGAGCAACGGTGGGCGGTCGACGACGACTCACATGATTGGTGGTGGGTGTGGTTGACGGCGATGGTCGCGATGGCAGTGGCGGGTGCGGTCGATGACGGTGGTCGGGGGGGGGGGGGTTCGCGTTTTGGGTGTTTTTAGTGTGTTTTTCTTGAAAACATCCAAAACAACAATGTTGTTTTGGGTTTTCTTTATAAAAAAAATTCTTGTTTTCGAAAATGCGTTTTTGAAAACAACAAAGAAAACGCGTTTTCAGTGTTTTGAAAATCTGAAAACTCAAAACGGGTTGAAAACAGCAAAGAGAACGTAACCGAAGCTTTGGTTATGGAGGGATACCTTAGTATTCAAATGCTTTAAGTTGAGGAAAGCAAATACTGAATATGTACAATACAAATTTATTAAAAATAAAAATATAGATGATGTTATAGTGAGACTTGAATATCAAGTCATTTCAAAAAAAGATTAGTTCAGATATCTCACATCAATTATTCAAAAAGATGGGTAGATTATTCAAGGTTACTCACAATATCAACATCAGGTGACATAAATAGAGAAGTTCTTTAAACATTTTATGTAATTATAGAACTCCTTTAGACCTGGAAATGAAGTTTTATCAAATGGTTATAAGACCAATGCCATTGTATGGTATAGAATTGTGGGCAATTAAACACCAAAATATTCAAAACATGAGCGAAACTTAGATGAAAATGTTAAAATGAATGAAGGCTGAATTGAAAATGGGGTTATTTTGAATAATGTTAGAATAATGCCTATAAAAGTGAATATGCGTGAGGTGTTTTGAAGATAATTTGAACATGTGAGAAAAAGACCAATAGATGCTCTTGTGAGAGAGTGGATGGTATGAAACTTTTAATCATGACTAGGATATAATTGTTTTATAAAAGATATGGTCGTGGATAGAGAGATTGGAAAGCTATAATGCATGTAACTGACCCCACCTAGTGGGATTAATTATTAGTGTATTATGGTGGTCTTGTTGTGCATGATTGATTTAATTGATGCATATATCAGTTGAAAATATTTTCATCTAATATTAATTTATCTAACCGTCAAGGTTGCAACATTGAGAAACTCACCTTTTCTCAGGTTTAATGATTTCAAATAACTTTCAGATTTAATTAAATTTAGTATACATGCGTGTCATGATCCTGAGGATATGATTGTAATTGGAGGGGAAATCCATGGTGTATAAATTGTAGAACTAATTGTAGAAATTTAGAGGTTAGGTGGGAATAACTAACTCTTGTATAAACAGTTAACAAGGTTGTTAGAGTAGTTAGTTGGTTGTATTTTTTGTTATTTCCTTCAATTATAAGCCTATAAAGAGGCTGGCATAGTTAGAGAAAGGCATGATTTGAATAACAATTGAATCCATTTCCCTCTGTCAATTCTCCTTGCTTTCCCTGGGTTATCTTTCTTCTCCCACAATTCTTTATGTTCTGTTCTCTCTTTCCCTCCCTTTCTGCTCTCCCTTCCTCTAATTCTTACCAATTTACTTCCTAAACCCTAGCCAAACCCTAGGGTCGTAACAATGCGTATCATGTGCATTGTTAAATCATGGGAGCTTTCATTAAATTTAGTATGCATGCATATCACATGCCATCATACCAATACCATGTAAAACCAATTTCACCATGATATCTATATTGGGTTCTCCTGTCACTTATGATAAATGAGAGCTTTACTTCTCAATTTCATGGCACAACCTTACCTTTCTCTGTTACATTGCATTGCAGCATATAGTTAAAACATGGGAGCTCTGTTGGGCACACCTTGGAATATGTTGTGGCATCTGTTTGATAGCAATTTTTACTCCTTTAATAAATTAAGTTTTGCTGTTCACATTTCTAGGGAATTGGATGTGGCAAGAAATGCGCATACAGAATAAATGTATAAAATAAAAATGTTGAAATAGGGTTTATCTACCCGACCAACCATGATGCTATATTTGGCAAGTGACAAGCAAAGGGAAAAAAAGAGAAAATCAAGGAAGGGAAATGGAGAAGAAAGAAGTGAAGATCATTACTAAATTTGTGCTGAACATACTTTATGCTTATCAAAAAGAAAACTGTTGTTAGCAAAAGAGGTAGCAGAAGACCGGAAAAAAAAAAAAAAAAAAACAAGGTGGGAGACACTTCTCATGGACTAGAATGGAAATCGGAAGGATCCGATATAGTTAAGAACAAGAACATAATGTATAGAGAGGAAATTGAAGAAGAATGGGGGGAGAAATTAGAGAGAATTGAGGGAGAATGGCAGAAGAATGAGAGAGAGAGATTGGAGAGAAATCTTGGGAGAGAATTGAGAATTCAATTATCAAAATCAGCATAAGCATTCCTCTGTTTACAACGGCCTTTTATAGGCATTATCAGCTTCTAGCTAATTGCATAACAGCACCCATGTGCTTCTAACCACTAACTAAAATCTCTCCTAATAAACTAATATAAGCCTATTACAATATTACCCTTCTAATCCTCCTAGGGACATGACAACACTTAGATTTGACATTAAGTGAATGGGTCTTACAAAAATTATGACAGTGGATAGAAATGAATGGAATTCTAGAATTCATGTAGCCTACCCCCCTAGTGCAATAAAGGCTTGATATGTTTGTTGTTGTTGTATGTTTTATTTTCAAATAGAGAATTAATCAATATAATGAAAGGGGCAAAAATTATACTTGTTATTAATCAATCTCTGGGTTAGGCATTGACTTTGTACTTGTCATGCTTTTATTGTCTTTAATCCTCTACATTTTCTTCTTATTCTGTTTTTAGTTCCCAACATGTTGTACTCGTTGGATTGAAATAGCCATTAATCAACATATTCGATTGTTCTTTGAATGTATCATGGAACCCATGCCATTTTGTTAGTTCTTTAAGATATTCACCTTCAATATTATTTACTACTTATTTGCATTTTCCTTGGTGCAGTTTTACAAATGGTTTATGGATCTTGAAGCTGCCATGAAATCGGAAGTTAGTGTTTGTTTCTTTTTTGAATTCTTCATTATAGCGGAATTCTCATATTAAGCCATATTTTTACCTGATTTTTCTCTTGGCATAGACTGAAGAGAAGTATCAGCACTACTTAACCACGTTAACAGATAAGATACAGACATGTGATAGTATACTTCATCAGGTATTCTATCACTGTTGACATCGTTGATATCTATTTTTTACTTCTGATTGTTCTGAGAGTCTTAGAATTTGGCTTATTTTGTCTTTGGTTTCGATTCTTGCCTCATAAGTCAGATTAAAGTAATTCACTGTCCTAACCTTTTGCAGGTGGACGAGACCCTGGATTTATTTAACGAACTACAGCTTCAGCATCAAGCAGTGGCTACAAAGACAAAAACTCTTCATGATGCATGTGATCGGCTGGTGTGGAGCACTTCCTGTTCTCATTGACCTTGATGCTTCATTTACTTAGAATGCTGGCTGTATCATCTTTAATTTTGAAATTATATCTTTAGATTTTTCATTCTGGGAAGTGAGTTAAAATTTCTTTTTGTCAGATGGAAACAAGTTTTTTTTTTTTTTTTCGGGGGGGGGGGGGGGGAAGGACTTGGGAGTAGAAGTTCAGCCGAGTTCAAAAAGTTATTTTAGGAAAGTGGCTTTGGATGTTTGTGTCTAAGGAAGACAGCTTGTGGAGGGAAGTGATAGCCTAAAAGTATTGGAGTGACTTTTTTTTTCCCCTTTTTTTTTTCTCTTGGGGGTGTTTTTTTTTTTTTTGGGGTGGGGGGCACTTGTAGAGTGCCTTCCCTCATGGTATTGGCCTTTGAGGGCCATCTTGAAAATTGAAGTGCAAGTGTCCATTTATCCACTTTAGGTTAAAAATGGTTCAGAGCATATTCAAGTTATCAGATAACTTTAAAATTGGGCTTGATATTGTTTAGGATTGGAATGGGTAAGCCTCAGATGGAATGTTATTTGTGTGTCAGTTTCATGGTTTCTGATAAATTGTTGAGGTCTTTCACTTCAAGTTCCAATTTTGTGAATTGTATGTTTCAGATTAAGTCCAGTGATGATTAATTCGTTATAATTCTTGGTGTTGCTTATGCATAGAGTGATCTGTGCAAAATGTTGAATATCCTGATTTGACTTGTCTCAGTTGCTTCCTTCTAGTGCAGTTAATAGAGAAACAAAGATTGATTGAGTTTGCAGAAGCACTTCGTAGTAAGCTCAACTACTTTGATGAATTGGAGAATGTAAGATTCAGTTGCTATCTTATGTGTTGTTGGCTTCGTTTTTATTTCAGTCTCATATATTTCATGGAATATCTACCTTAAATTTGAGTTCAAATTGAAATGATGGTATGATTAGTGTTCATTTGAGATATTTGGTCTCAGAAAGGTTTATGCAAATCACAAATTGCAACAACCCAGTTAGTAAAGTTTGTCAAGTAATAACTAGGCTGAAATCAAACAAGAACTTAGGAGCTTAAGCAGCAATTGAACACTACTCAATCCCTTTCAGCAGAGCTTGGCCTTCAACAGCTTATCAATACTCAGCACGGCTCTGAGAGTTGCAGTGCTTTTGGTGGATGACAGTACATAGTGCCTTATCTTTGTTATGCTACTTAGATGTTGAAGTCTTGATTAAAAAGTTTTCATGAAAATTGTTATGGTGTTGGGAAGATTGGCAGAGATGAAATTGATTTTTCTTTTTTTGCAAGAGATGACAATCAGATGCCAATGTTTTGTACCATTAGAGGATGACAATTAAGCTCTCCATCAAGGACTCAAACTAATCAAATGCCTTGTCACCTCTGGCTCTTCACAGAATTCCTGATAGAAATTCCCAATGCCATTAGTGATATTCCCCTCCCTGACCAAGTCCAACCTGCCATTCCCTGTGCTGGTAATGTGGACGGCTGAGTCTTCTGTGTGCATTATTTATGCAGCTGGAGAAACATGGCATTCATGTTTCACACCTTTATCCAAAAGAAATCTGGTTTCTATCTCTGACTAACCCGTTCAGAGATCAATAATCTGCCACCTCCTTCTCAGCTGTGCCCACCTTGATCTGGTATTTATTGAATAGTGGTTTCTTTTTACCTCTTTTGAATGCAGTTCCTGAGAATGACAAACCAAGCAAATTTTAGTATTGCTTCAGTTTATGCAACTGTAATAAAAGAAAAATGTTTGTGTGAACCCTAAAAAACACAACATATTGTCACATCTCACATTGATTCAAGATAGAGTGCCGCATGGGTATCTAAGGTCTTGGGTGAACTAGACCTAACAACAATTGCTTTTTGGATGTGAGCCTGTGAGAAAATGATATTAGAGTGATACCCATGTGCATCATTCCTTTAATATCATTACGGGTCTTATTGGAGATAACAGAATCGAGGTATCCTTGAGCCAAGGTGGTCCCTTGACTCCCTAGGAGAAGAGTGGGGAGCCAATGTGACAAGGGCGTCACATGATTGGGTGGGGGAGAATGTCCCATCCCACATCAGTTGGAGAGAGAGTGTGACATAGGTATATAAGGCTGTGGGTGAACCACGAATAACAATTTTGTTGGGGACATGAGCCCATGACAATGGTGTTTATCTTTTATTTTTGCTCTTTGTTCTTTATATGTGTAAATTAAATTTTTTTAGCTTTGTTACAATTTTAGGATGAACTTTTAATTTTAACAATTCACTAACCCAACTTTTCTATTTGTTACAATCTTGTAACACCCTTAGAAATTGTTAAATGATGACTTGGCTGATGAGTTGGAAAGAAGGAAAGATCATGCGTACAATGATGTGGCTTTTAATTGCTACGTAATTCCTCAATTCATATTCATTGCTCAGCAATGTTCCTCAATTTTGCCCCTAGTTAACAATTGAAAACGACATCATTGTCCACATCATCTTTTCTTCTATCATACCCATTCGCCAAGTCATCATTTAACTATATAGGCTAAGAGTTTCTAACAGCTATATATGATTGTAACAAATGGATAAGTTCAGTTAGTGATTGCTAAAATTAGAAGTCTGTTCTAAAGTTGTAACATACCTAAATGCTTAGTATTGTTTTGTAACTTACCCTTCTTTCTTTTATCTGTTGGCTAATGCTAGTCTGACAAGATGTTTCTCTTTGAAATGAACAAACTTGTTCTTTACAACTATTCAAAAGATGTTAAAAGATCTAAATTCACATCATAAAACATGGCAAATAGTTTGGGAAATATAAAAAATCACACTGGGCATAATTCATCTACCAAAAGCTATGTTGATTTCTTGGTTTATTTGTACATAAAAAGTTCTGATGAACTTTCCTCCTACATCATCTTTGGCACTGAGGGCAAGTGATGCAAAACAATCAACCGAAAGATAGCTGTGATTCTCTTAGTAAAATAATAATAATAATAATAATAAAGATAGCTCTGACTCCAATTAATGTAGAACCAAGAACAACACAAGAATAAACTAAAAATTCGATCAATAAACTGAAATAAAGTAAATAGGAAATAAACAAAAAAACTAAAATGAATATTACTAATTCCTAATATTTACTTTTTTGTCCTACATCAGGAAAATTTTAGCTTATTGATAGTAACATCCGTGTGCTGGTGTAAATATAAATGGTGTTTTATTGTCCATTTGCAGGTTGCCACCAATTTCTATTCTTCCAATATGAATGTTGCAAATGGAAATTTTCTCCCTCTGCTCAAAAGGCTTGATGAGTGTATATCGTAAGTCAGTTTTAATTGCACCTTATATAAGTCATATCAGAACTTTCTGATATCTAGAATGTGTAACCCAGTGATGGAAAGTGCTGATTTCTTGCAAGAACAGTCGGACAGTTAATTTTAAACTTGCTTCATTCACATGAGCAGAAAAAAAATTGTTTAGTTTTATTTTGTTCTGAGTGTAGGTATGTTGAAAACAATCCACAGTATGCAGAATCAAATGTTTACTTGGTCAAATTTCGTCAACTTCAGGTACCTAGTATGGTTTTTTTCAAAAAGAAATTCCTTTTCTTTCTTTTTTGCTTGAAAGCCTTGCTCTGGGGTTTTAATTCTAAGAAAACATTTTTAATGCATCTATTTGGCAGTCTCGAGCCCTGGGTATGATTCGTTCTCATGTACTATCTATTCTGAAAAATACTTCATCTCAGGTAAAGCCCCTTGAAAATTGAAAATGCTGTTCTAGTAAAACAATGAGAAGCTCTCTGAAATGTTTAATCTTGTTTGTCAGGTCCAGGCAGCAATCCGGAGCAGTAGTGGCAGCATGTCAGCTGTTTCAGAGGGTGTAGAGACATCTGTCATTTATGTCCGCTTCAAAGCTGCAGCAAGTGAGGTAATGGGTTTCTCCTTCATCTCTTTGGTCTTAGCCCACTCTGTTGTTTGAGCTATAGGAGGAAGATGATATGCAATAGTAAATGGGGGCATAAAATTATACTGTTTACTGTAATATGTGTCAAATAGATGAAACTAATGGTTGTAAGTAAACATTTGCAGCTTAAGCCAGTGTTAGAGGAAATTGAAAGCAGGTCACCCAGGAAAGAATATGTCCAAATTCTTGCAGAATGCCACAAACTATACTGTGAACAGAGGCTATCCTTGGTAACCTTGCAAATTTCTTATTTCTACTTATTATGCAGTTCCATTGACAGCTGCTTTTTCTGCTTTATTATTGGCTAGGTTAAAGGAATAGTGCAACAACGGATATCGGAATTTTCCAAGAAGGAGAAATTGCCATCATTGACTAGATCTGGATGTGCATACCTAATGCAGGTTCTAAAAAATTTCACATTTCATATTTATCAACCTGAAATTCTTCTCAGTTTTGTTCATAGTAGGAACATTGAATTATCATTTTTGCAGTTTGAGACATGAAACTACATATAGGCATTGTCAATGGACCACTATTTGGCTTTGTTTAAGCTTGAAGCCTATTTGGCAGTGATATGGGAAAGCAGAAATGTGATTTTAGGTAGTTATAAGTGTTTTTTGTATATATATATTTTTTGTGGTGTTTGGCCAATAGCAAAATGCACTTTTGTATGACTAAAATTTGTAGCTTCTGCTATGTAGATGAAACAGAAATAGAGAGACAATAAAATTATTTTTGGACAAGATTGTCTTCAATCAAAATTTAATATTGCATGGCTTGTGCCTCAACCAGATACCAAAATCTCAACATCACTTGGCCCCTCAGCTAGATCTAAAAAATCTCAATCTTACTCTGCTCGGTCTCCATCTCCAAACTTGATCTTTCTTGATCTCCATCTCAATCAATCTTCTCCTTCTCATCTTCATCTCCATCTTACTTGATCTTCTTCTCCCCATCTCTTTATCGCTGCTTCGTTTAGTCTTAGTTGTCCCTTAAATCACTATCACAGCCACCAGACAGATTTTTTATTGTCATTGCCATCAGCTTAGAGCTTTGCTTCCTCTGTTGCTTTGCTTCCTCTGTTGCTTGGTCTCACTCATGCTTGAATTAAATTTCTTATAATTATTATAAAATTATTAGGCTCATTATTGTGTTAGATTCAAAATATTAACTATATTTTTAATTATGTTAATAATTTAAATAACAAAAGTGAATAAATTTTTATAATTAAAATAACGTCTAATATTTAAAAAATTGTTAAAAGCACTTTTACATCCAAGAATTATTAGCTGTGAAAGCGCTTATACTAATGTCTTATTTAGTAATTTGACAATTGAAAGCACTATTTTTGGTCATTGGCCAGTCATGTAGAACAACATTAAAACCATTTATTGGATGAGTAGGCGAAACCCTATTGTTTGTTTCTAGCTGTGATTCTCACAAAAGTAATTTTCACAGAAGTGATTCTTGCAACAATAGAATTTTTAAAGCAATGCCAAACAGAAACTAATTTCATTCTATAATTACATTGTGATTTGAATTCCATTTTCTTGTATTAGTAGTTAATTTATGCTATCATGCCCTTTTTGTGTCTCATATTTGATTGGACTCGTGTTAGAAGAATTGCATGATGGGAATGGAATATTTACAAGGTGATACCATTGAGACATTTTGATTCATACTTTTTTGCTTTAATCTTTTTTTATTTTCAGGTATGTCAACTTGAGCATCAACTCTTTGATCATTTTTTCCCATCATCTTCAGAAGATATTTCAAGTTTGGCTCCCTTAGTAGATCCTCTGTTAGTTCTCTCAATTATTCTTTTGTGTGCATCATGTTTTCATTTTTCTTATCCTGCACCTTCATCGTTTCTGAACATTATTATTATAACATTTGCATTCCATGCTGCAATAAATACTGAGCTATCAATGAAAATTATTCATGTTAGTCCTCAAAAAGTATAGAAAGCTTTCTTGAGTTATCAGTGAAAATATTGGTTTAGTGGTTGGAGAAGGCTGACACAACTATGCTTCATTGGCTTCACAGTTTGTCTTCTGTATGTTTTGTTGAATTCATTGCTAGATGTGAATCGTGCTTAATGCTCTTACTAAAATGTACCTAGTTAAGATGATACTCCCATCATATTCCTTCACCTTGCATAAGCCTGTGAATAGGCATGAACATATAAATGTAAATCCTTTGAAAGTATAGAATTTGAATGTGGTCAAGACATCGGTAGTTAATTGTGTACTTGTACTGAATGCATAATGTAAAGAAAACAATTCATTTTATTACTTTGAATTTTAGTACTAAAAATTGGAAGTTAGGAAAATGAGCTCCACATTTGTTGTGGTTGAATATTTTCTTCTAAAATTACCCTTTAATATTATGTTCTTTTGTTAAATTAGTAGTTAGCCTACTATTTTACAATGAAGAGGTCCATCCATGTGGACATTTTACTGTGTCTTGTGCCCCATTATTAATTGTTGTGATCCATCATTTAGAGCCAGTGATAATAGTGTCACCATAATCTTCCAGCATGGGAACATCTGTCATGTACCTAGGGTTTGAGTAGGATCCAGGCAAGTGACTTCTCTGCTGAATGAGAGAATTAGGGAAGATTTTAGGAAGAATTAGGGTAGACTTAGAGAAAGAGAGGGAAAAACAGGAGGCAGGAGAAACGGGGAGATCGAGAGGGAGAATCAGAGAGGATCGGGAGGGAGAAAGAGAAGAAGAGAAGCTGAGGGAGAGAAAGAGACAGATCTGAGAGGGAGAGAGAGTTCGGAGAGAGGAAAGCAGAAGATTCAATTGATATTTCTCAATGGTCCATCTACAACAGCCATGGCTTTATATAGCTATTTCTCCAATGGTAGGATTCTATTACAAAGGCAAAACAGAAAATAAAACAACAATATATCCAGCCTTTATCCCATTATGTGGGGTTGGCTACATGAATTATAGACTTCCAAACCATCCAATGTAAAGACGGTTTTCGGTGCTAGTTATCCAGTTATAGAAGCGACCCCATAGGCTTTCGCTTTCATGTCTCTCTAAAATTGCAGTCATGGTAAAATCTTGGTTTATTTAATTTTCAGGGACTCCAAAACACATGAATTTTCATAAATAGAAATAGAAAATTAAAGACTTGTTATTCAACAGTATAACATGACTTATATGTCCTTGTCAACCAATATCTATCTAGATCTATCAGAATTGTTTGTAAATAAATGAAGTAGATTTCAAAAATAGAATACGTATTGCTATACATATGATTTCGATACGACAATGGGTTGCCTGGGATTCGAACCTAGATCTAGTCGGATGGAGTAGATAATTTCCTTGTTAAACAAGCAAAAACCCTTCCCCAAGCCGTGCTTGCATTTTTCATTGCTCACGGCTTTCCCTATGTATGCATCTAAAACTCAGTTCTTTCCCTAGACAACCTTTTTTTTAAGGGTTGAATATTCAGTTGATTTAAGCCTTACTACATGAACATTTCAGAATAGAAATAAATGAATGTTTTTTAGTTCTTCATCATTCAGATTATTTACGAAAAATTTCTATTTACACGATCTCATAACAAATCATCAATGATTTGCCAGATCATTGATAAAAATAATATCCAAATACCAAATTTGTCTTCTATATAACCCCCGCGAAGTAAAAGAAGCTTTTGGGAAGGTTAAAGAGAAAACTTGTTCTTCCTTCGTAAAGAATTCTTCCAATAATTCTGAGCCTAATCTTTTCAAAAAAGCACGTACCATACTTTTGTGTTTATGAGCCAAAGTTCTAGCACAAGAAAGTCAAAGTATATACTTTATTCGATACAAACTCATTTTTTTTGAGGATCCGCTATAATAATGAGAAAGATTTATATATATATGCCCGAATCAGTCAATAATATCCTAATCGGATAAATCGAACCAGACTGGCTTACTAATAAGATGTCCTAATACATTACAAAATTTCGCTTTAGACAATAATCCAATCAGAGGAATAATTGGAACTATGGTATCGAACTTCTTAATAGCATTACCTATTAGAATGAATTTTCTAGCATTTGACTTCGTACTATTGAAGGGTTTAGTCGCACACTTGAAAGATATCCCAGAAAGTCGAGGGAATGGTTAGATAATTGGTTTCTATGTATCCTTCCTGGTTGAGACCACATATAAAAATAACATTGCTAGAAATTGACAAGGTAATATTTCCATTTATTCATCAACAGAGACGTCCCTTTTGAAGCCAAAAGAGATTTTGCTTGATACCTAACATAATGTATGAAAGGATCCTTGAACAACCATAGAATGGCCTTAAAATCTTTAGTAAAGACTTCTATGAAATGTTCTATTTTTCCGTATAAATATATTCATTCAAGAAAGGTTCCAGAAGATATTGATTGTAAATGAGAAGATTGGTTGCGGAGAAAAACAAAGATAGATTCGTATTCACATACATGAGAATTATATAGGAACAAGAATAATCTTTGATTTCTTTTTGAAAAAGAAAAACTAGATTTCTTTGGAGTAATAAGACTATTCCAATTACGATACTCGTGGAGAAAGAATCGTAATAAATGCAAAGAGGAGACATCTTTTACCCAATATCGAAGAGTTTGAACCAAGACTTCTAGATGGATGGAGTGGGGTATTAGTATATCTAACACATAATTTAAATGTGAAAATTTGTCCTCTAAAAAAGGAAATATTGAATGAATTGATCGTAAATTATGAGATTTGACTATTTCTTTTCCTTTTAGGGAAGATATTAATCGTAGAGAAAATGGAATTTCCACAAGGACTGCAAATCCTTCTAACACCATTTGAGAATACACATTTGTGTTGTGTCCAAAAAATGGATTTTGGTTAGAATCATTAGCACAAAAAATCAAATGATTCCGTTGATACATTTGAGTAATTAAACGTTTCACAATTAGTAAGCTGGATTTATTGTCATAACCCGTATTTTGCAAGAAAATCGATCTATTTAACCCATGATCATGGGCAAGTGCATAAATATACTCCTGAAAGATAAGTGCAAAACAGAAAATACAGCAAGTAAAATAACTAACTACTCCTGAGGAATAATATGCTACATCCAACCCTACTGTAAGCTACTATACACCCTAGGGTCCTGACATCATCCAGTAGCTAGACTCTGTATGTTATAGACAAGATAATTGGCTTAGGGTGTAATGCCCTTTAGCAACATGTTGCATTGCCCAACTACAGTGAAAAATGGGTTAGGGCCACCGTGTTGTCATCTAGACATAAGTGTTATATTTGCAAGGATTCTCACCTTTTCATGAGCAGGTGCTAGTAAAGAAGTTAGTTCATAACTATAGGACTGAATTTTGGAACATTGAAAACTTAACAGGGAAATCTACTGAGATAGGGATGTGATGAGTAGGAGAAAAATAATATTATTTGCCTCCAACAAATGAAACAGGATGGTGAGAAGGCAAAAATATTGGAGTCAAATAAACTTTGGTACACATCAAATGACCGTGTGAGAAATGGAGTGGGGATTACTATGGATAAGACTTTAAAGGATCTATTAGTCGTTGTAAAGAGGTTAGGGGATATAATTATTGTAATTAAAATTATTTTAGGAGAAGAGACTATGAATATTGTCAATGCATATACACCACAAGTCAGATAAGAAAAGAAATAAAATCAAAATTCATCTTAATTATAAAATGAATAGGGTATTTGTGACACATGTAAATTCATCTTAATTGTCTATGTATATACATTGAGGTTTGGTTGTTTTACCTTCACTTCTTATTTCTATTTACCTTGCTATTTACTTCTTTGCAGGTGTACATATTTGTATGATACATTACGCCCAAAACTTATTCATGAAGCAAATCTTGATGTACTGTGTGAACTTGTTGATATTCTTAAAGTTGAAGTCCTTGGAGAACAGCTCAACAGACGAAGTGAACCACTTGCTGGATTACATCCTACATTAGACAGAATTCTAGCAGATGTTCATGAGAGACTAACTTTTCGAGCTCGCACGCATATTCGTGATGAAGTAGGTATCACACTTGATTGATCCATGGACATTTGGCCTACTTAAACTTTATTGGCTAAAAATAGTTAGATATTATTGTGATTACATCTGTACATTGTATAAAGGAAACCTTAGAATTTGTATGTCTTTCTTCAATTGCATCCTGATAGTGTAAGCCTTCAGACAAAATGTACAATAAATCCAGCAAAGTATGATAGAGATAACTGCAAATAAAGGAGATTACCAAATTGAGAGAAAATAACTCACTTAAAAAACTGGGATGGAGATAAGTGTCCCACCTCTGATTGTACACAAGTTTACCAATTCTCCAAGTGCAGAATGCTGAGAATTGGAGATATGCTATCTTATGTTTTGAGTAGTAAAAAACTTTACTTTTTTTTCCCATGAAGTTTACTTTCTTTGGAATTTGTATATCTGAAAATAATTTATTTGTGAGGAGTTTTGAATTATGAACTATTGGCATCTGTTTCCTTAACAATTATATTATTAATTATAGAGAGACTATCACTATTTAATGTACTTATTGGATATTGCGTGAGTTGTTGAAGGGGTAAGACTGATACATTTATCATTCTGATGCTGCTGGCTTTCCTTTCAGTTAAGTTGTTCAATTAATTAATATTTAGTAAATTGCCTGCTTAGTCAAGTGGATGCCAAAACAAGCAGCGAACATGACGGAGTACAAATATTCTAATATGGAAACAAGTATACATGAAACTTGCATCTAGAATGACATTTTATGCTTTTACGCTATCTCCTATAATTATGTAGTGTTAATGTGCTGCTTGTTTATTTCTTTTCTTTTTTTTGTCATTATTTTTTCTAACAATGCTAGTATTTCTAAACATTGGTATGTTTTTTGACCTTATATTTTATCTAGATTGCAAATTATACGCCTTTTGATGAAGATTTGGACTACCCTGCAAAGCTCAAGCAATCTTCTGAGACTAAATCAGAAATCACTTCTGTAAGTGCAAGACCACCATTTCCGTGGATAATTGTGTTTATGTGGATCTCTATGTCATTTTACTAGTTCTTGTTTGGGTTTTTTACCTCAATAAATTAAGCATTAGCAAGCCAATGCTTTTATAGGGGCATCTTCTTTTCCATGTATGAGGCTGTCATTTAATTTCTAGGGTTTCCACAAGTTCCATGGATAATAATATCATTAGGAAAAAAAAAAAGAATAAACTACCTAGGTAGCCTTTATTTGCCTACAAACAACAACAATCACAACCCTTATTCTCACTTGGTGGGGAAAGATATTTTATTCGCCTATGTAGAAGAATTATGACCCAATGCTACCTATTGATGTTTCTCATGCTCTGTGGGACTATTGTCAGTTGAATACATGCAGTTGTAGTTTTCATATACATATATATATGTTGATGTTTTCTCATGTAAAATTTGTTGTATAACTTTCCCAAGTTTTGTAATGCTCTTATTAAGTGCAGGCTAGTGAAGACCCAGATGTTTCTCAAAGTTGGTACCCACCTCTGGAGAAAACTCTATCGTGCCTGTCCAAGTTGTATCGCTGTTTAGAACCAGAAGTTTTCACTGGTTTAGCCCAGGTTTTAGTCTCTTTTAGCTATGTTTTTCTTGTTAAATTCTGTATATAAACTGATTTTCTTATTCAAGTGGATGGTCTCCATCTCTCAGGAAGCTGTAGAAGTTTGTTCCACATCCATCCAAGTAAGTGAGCCAATGAAAATTTCTATTAGTCCATCCTTTACTGATTAGTAGTTTGTAATACACTGTACCACATATCAACAGTAGAGAGGATGCCACACATGATCCTTAGGACCATGCCTATGTATAAAGAATGTACACACTTCAATTGAGTTTTGCATCTGCATCCAACATATTCCTAACATAAATACTATTTAGGCGCCATAGTATGTTTGGACTCATCACCTGATGTGTTAACTGCTGATGGCTTGCAAGACTCATAAAGATACACGTGAAACAAACCATGTGGGGGCATCCATTGGCCATAACTTGTTAAAGTTGTGTGTGCTTGGGAATACTTTTTTTTTTTTTGGTACATTAGGGATTGTTGTTTTTCAATTGTAAATTGTAATGATATATTAGATTATGTTTTTTGTTTCTTGTGAATTATCTATTTTCTATGTCAAATTAGATTTGTTCTTTTTTGTTGTTTGTGGATATTATTTTGTCAAAGTATTAATAACAACATAATTTCTGTCACTTATCCCTTCATATCTGTAACCTCCTTTTTGTGGATCTCCAGATTTTTATATATTTTTTTTCCAAATTGTTATACATATCATGTGGCCTTTTCCTGAGTCACTGAATCTTGTTTTTTCAAACCACCACAATCCTGTGCATGCATCTATGTGCTAATATGCTTATCCATACCCAGCCTCTGTAGCTCGTGATCAAACCTCTAATCATACAGAAAGATGAAAAGAGTAAGATAGGTAAATTTGGAAGTGACAAGAGACTATAGGAAGCCTAACATATTCAAAACTTGTTTAAATTTCTTCAACATTTCTTGTTGTTCCAGTTTCAGGACATATGGATTGAGTAACAGGTATCAGAAGATTAGGTTGTGAACCAACCCCACCAAAATTGGAGGGGCACCTCACTTCCTAATATTAATAGATATATCTAAAATTGTATCATCTTTTATGCACGATCCAGAATTTGATCATTACCCTTGAAAAGTGACCTAATATGTTGACCCTTTTGTATGCATCAGAAAGCAAGTAAAGTGATCGCAAAAAGATCATCACCCATGGATGGTCAGCTTTTCCTCATAAAGCATCTCCTCATTCTAAGGGAGCAGGTTACCTCTGACCTTTTACTCTGGATGGTTATAGTATTGACTGAGGTTGTGTAACTGATTATTTTGATGCTTGGGTTTCCAGATTGCTCCATTTGACATAGAATTTGCAGTTACTCATAAGGAACTTGATTTCTCACATTTGCTGGTTAGTAACTCCACACCGGAAATTTAAATTTTGTTTTGCTGTAATTCAAAAGATGTGGAAGTACTTGGCCAAAAGGAAAAAAAAAAAGAAGCCAAGGAAATACTTATAACAGGGACCATAAGTTTCCATGGGAGCTAATAGAAAAAGTGTTTGATTTGATTGGTTTCCGTGTTGAACTTTTTCTGCCTTTCTTTTTGGTTCCTTAGCCAACCCACCTAGGGGGGTTAAAGGCTTGATATGTTGTTTTCTTCTTAGTTCCCCTTTTCTGTGTAGTCTTGTCTTCCCCTCTTCTTTCTGCACTGCAGGCAAGATCACCATAGTTATATTTAAAATGCAAGAAGTAGAACTGGTCTTGATAGTAAATGTGAAAGAGAAAGGGTGGGAAACATGCAGGTTCCGAGAGAAACCAGTTGGTATCTGAAGCAGTTAAATCTCTGTCTGCGTTTTTCTGTGAGCTTGCCATATGTTGGGTGAATTTGCAAGTATTCTACATGGGACAGAGATCAGTCTCTCACAAGCCCTCAGTCATCAAATATATGCCAAATCCACACAACTGAATGAGAGTTTAGAACATGGTGCTGGAACACTTCCTAAGAAGAAGAGAGATTCAGCCTTCAACACCCCCCCCCCCCCCCAACCCCCCCAAAAAATAAAATTAAATAAATAAATAAAGAGAAAGTAAAATGAGACTGTTCACCTATAAAATTTTCTTCGTAGCATTGCAACTTGATCTATTTGATATTTTTAAAGATCAGTTAAGTCCTATTTTCATCTTATTAATGCAAATGACCGTTGATTAATCTGCATATTCCATTACTAGGATCACCTGAGACGGATTCTTAGGGGTCAGGCCTCGCTGTTTGATTGGTCAAGATCAACTTCATTGGCAAGGACTTTATCTCCACGAATTTTGGAAAGTCAAATAGATGCAAAGAAGGTATGTGGCTTCCTTTTAATTGCTAGCATTTTACCTTGAAATAACTCATACTCCCTCAGTTTAATATTGTTTTCCTAATGCATTCTAGATCACCTTATTTAGACAGGAGTCAGCTGATGTTTGGCGGGAGAAATGGCTTCTTTGTTCCAAAATGTAGAGGAAAAAAAGGGGGTGGGGGTGAGATTAGTTTCCAAAATTTAAGAAATTGACCTCCATCTTCTTGGTTTATTCCTGTAAAAAGGTTGATGATGCAGGCCTCATACTTCTTCTGTTATAAATCAGTGGTGATGGCATACCTTCCCAATCCCAATACAACTTTCTTAAACCTGCTCAAGTCCTTTTTTATTCTTTTTATTAGTTTTCTCTTTTCCCTTAGCATACCCATCTTCTTTACATAGTTTCTTCTTTCCAACCTATGCTGAAGCTGCAGGTACTCCATATTCAAGCACCCAAGAAAGTGAAAATGGTTCTAAGATGTCTAGGAAGAATTAGGCATGTTAAAGGAACATCAGTATTGATGTGCTGAAAGTTATGAATTTCATTGGGTTGAGTGTCCTAAAAAAATTATAGTAATGGAGAAATTTTGTACCTTTTAGGAGACTTCCTAATGTGGGACAAGGATATTTACTTTACTAGTGATAATAGGAGTTAAACAATGTCAGGATGGTGGTGTTTGAATTGTTTCTAGGAGGGGGAAATTGTTGGTTGAAACTGGTGCTGTGGGAACACTCATATCACATCATCTATAAATCTCACATTGATAGAAACTTTTAGTATAATTTAAGATTTTGTTCAAGCCAATTAATATCCAATGTGGGAACACAAATTGTTTTATGGTTTACAATCTTTTTGATTGGATTTGGGCTGGAAAAATCAATTAAATCTTGGTGATTGTTTTTCATTGTCTTGAAAAGCAAAGGTTACGTTCACTTGTCTTTTTCATGTAACAACATTAGAATTTCTATAATTTTTCTTTTGGTATAATGTTTTACATGGTTTTTCTGAATGTCTTTCAGAAACAAATCTCTGGAGTCAATTTATTATTGAGCATGATAACAATTCAAAAGTCGAATAATCCATCAAGTATGATGACTGATGTTTTGCTGCTATTTGGCAACACCCTGATGAAGTTGCTCCCAACCTACAATGTTATCAAGCTTGTGCCTCTCCATGATAAATCCCTGTCCAAAGAAATGCTACCAAGCTTGATGATCTTTTCACCAAGACTCGAAATAATATTATAACTTGCAAAGGATGATTTTTTCCTCTAATCTATGATACTGCCAACTGAACCAAAGATTTAGTAGAATATCTTTTAGTAGAAGTTCAAGTTCATTTTTCTTTACTATCATTTTATTTGGACATCCAATCCTACTATGTCCCACTGTTTAGCAGTCAAGAGTGCAGATAAATAATCATTTTCTTGCAGGAACTGGAGAAGAGTCTCAAGGCAACCTGTGAAGAGTTCATAATGTCAGTCACAAAACTGATTGTGGATCCTATGCTTTCCTTTGTTACCAAGGTCTGTTGGCCCATTGCTGTCGAGAAAACTTGTAAATTGGAAATCCATGTAATTTGTTCCTTAATTTTCAGATCAAACTGCTGCAAGTAACCAGGAAGTAGCAAATTCAGACAAATAATATCAGCATCTTGATGTTTTCATTGATTGATTGTCTGCCTATGCCGCGAAAGATTATCATGATTTCAATGGTCTCTTGCATGATTTTGCACGATGATATTTGTTGTTTAGTTTCTGTGGTATATGGTAATAAAATAAAATGCCAGTGGTTTATCTATATGATGCCATAAATCTTCGATGTTGTGAAGCTTCCTCATATCTTTGGCAACTGGAACTACAACCGGCCTTCTGACTATGGATTCTCTTGATATTGTGCTTGCAGGTAACAGCTGTGAAAGTTGCATTGTCCTCTGGCAGTCCAAATCAAAAGCTAGAGTCAGTTATGGCGAAGCCACTCAAGGATCAAGCATTTGCAACACCAGATAAAGTTTCTGAACTTGTTCAGAAGGTATGTTGTGTGAACTAATACATCTTATGCTGGACTATTATTGAAAATACAATCTGCTGGAGACATGGAGAACCTTCCAAAATAGTTATCAGAAAATAAAAGATCTGGAAAGCACTGGTGGTTGTGCCTCCTGTGTTTTTGCTTTCTGATTGCTCAATTGAGAATCATCCAACAATCGAACAAATGTTGTGAACTTAAAAAAGTTTATAAATCTTCCCTATTTTATTGTGTGCCTGCCAGTGGCTAGAATACAAGATTCTCTTATCTGGTCTTGTTTCCCGAATGTGGTGGTGTGCATAATAAGTTTGTGTTACCTTTAATTATGGACTGATTGGTAGGATCAACATTTTGAATTCCACTTAATAATGTCAAAGAGCTTAACTGAACTGATTTAATGTTACACATCTGAAACAGGTCGGTGTTGCTATTCATCAAGAGTTGCCCACAGTAATGGAAAAACTAAAGCTTTACTTGCAGAACCCTTCAACGCGTGCAATACTTTTCAAACCTATAAAGTAAGTTACTGAATGCTGCTGCTTGGGATATTCTCTCTGTTTGCCACACTGTAGGATTTAGCCCATACCTATTTTCCTCGTTTTGTTTTCTCAAATAAAAAGCTCAGTTAAATGAACAAAATGGAAAGTAGGAAAGCCAGATACCACCGGGGGTTTATGGCTCTGGGTCATCTTAAGTCATGATCAATCTAAATGTAAAAGTTCTTCAGAACTTTGTACCACAAATTGTTTTAACATTTTACATTTTGATGTAAAATTGTTGGCAAATCACTACTCTATTTAAGGAAAAATGAGGAAAAAATGGTCACTATATCACTCTACTAGAACTATGCCCACGCAGCGTGATTTTTCTTAATTCCGTCTTTCTGGATTCTGATCGTTGGGCCCATTTTCTGATTGGCCATTTCCCATCATCATTCATCAATGATTTTCTGGGGAATATACCAAGAATTTCATTCTTCATATCTATTTGCATGACTTTTGCTACTGAATCCACATTATATTTTTTGTTAATTATGTCTCTGTTAACTAGTTTCATACTAATGAAAGCTTTTCTGTATCTCAAGATACAATATTTGTTGCTATTATTCTTATGTAAACTTGCATTTAACTTTGGTGCTAAGCTGATTGGAATATTTATTTTAGTAATCCTAATTGGAAGATTGGTCTTACTCAGGACTAACATTGTGGAAGCCCATATCCAAGTACAATCCCTCCTAAAATCGGAGTATTCTCCTGAAGAGATACAGAGCATTAACATGGTCTCCATACAGGATCTGCAAGTGCAACTCGACAACCTCCTGTAGGATGCTTCCGAAGTCCTTAGAAGATGGTTGTGTGCATGTTTATGTTCTTAATGGCATTCTTTGTTTTGAATGGAAGAATCTTTGAGGCTACTTGAAATAATTGAAGCCCCAAAAGAACTGTGGCCAGAAATCGCCCCGGGTACATACGACACAGAAAAACAGGAAAATCGTGGATTGAATTTTATTGATGAATGCTGAGGAGACGAATAGTGGAGCAGCCTTCGATTTCCCCATAAAGGAAAATGGAGATAGTAATACAAAGCTGGTTTTGATTATCGAATGGTAATATTTTTTTTTTTCTCCTTTTTAGTATTTTTGGGTTATAGTCTTTCTTGTTGAAGACCATGAGAAGAATTAGCCAGAAGAGGCAAAAGGCTTGTATCGACTTTTGTACATTGTTACCAGCATGGTACGGGCAATTTTGTTTTTGGATGCAATGATGCTGTCACAAGAGAGAATGTTATGTGTCCACCAAGCTATTTTTGATAGTATTTAGTTGAAAAATAATTTTTTTATAAAAAAAATATTAAATGATATTTTAATAGTTGTATCATGAAATTTAATTTTATAAAAAATTGTAACTTGCCAAATAATAAATATGAAATTTAATTTCTTAAATAAAATATTTTTTATAAAATTTTTATGTTACCAAACACGAGATACTTAGTCATGATAATCAAAGGAGATGACAAATTTTATACTATGAAGCACAGGAACGGCTCGGAGGCACCATTTTGGTGTTTTCAAATCATTTTTCATTTTGGAAACACGAAGACGGCCCGAAACGACTTTCGGGCCATTTCTGTAAATTGTGAAATGTTCTGGGTGCGGTTTCGCAATTTATAGAAAATGTAGGAAATGTGTTTCACACTTGAAACACGTTTCCAACGACCACGGTCGGTCACTTGCAGTAAGGAAGACAATGGTCACCAAGAGGCGAGGCAGCAACGGTCGGTGACGAGGTGAGATATGGAGTGTGCGGCGACGATCGAGGCCAGATGGTGTACAGCGATGGGCGACGACGAGGATAAGAGGCTAATGACGGTGGCAGAAACGCTTCGACTGTGAGAGAGGCGAGATCGAACGCGATGGTGAGAGTAAGAGACTCGTCAATGGCGAGAGAGGCGAACGACGGTGGCAGAAACGCATCGACTGTGAGATAGGCAAGACGAAGGCGAGGGTGAGGGAGGCAGCAACTATAGCAGAGATCGATTGTGAGAGAGGCGAGATCGACGGCAAGGGCAAGGGCAACAGACGCGTCGACGGCAAGAGAGACAGCGAGTCGGCGACGATGGTAGACAGAGGAAGCAGCGGCAGTCGGCCCTTGACAGCAAGCGGCGTGAGTCTCTCTCAGGGTAGAGAAAAGCAAATCTAGGATTTGTAAAATTATAACTTAATATTATTTATAGTATATAAATTATATATTAATTTCATATACACTCCTATATTTTTTAAAATTACAATTTACCCAACATTTTCGTTTCCTAACTTTTTTGAAAAATATCATTTTCGAGTTTTCGTTTCCATATTTTTGCCTTTTTCGTTTTCGTTTTTGTGTAACATAATCTAGAAATGTAGCTGGACGTTGCCAAAGGTTGTACGCCTGCAATGAGTTGCCTCTCTTCTCTTTTTGATTTAATTGGCAGCACCTCTATTAAAGTTAAATGTAAAGTCGAGCTAGCTAGAATGTTCTTTTTGTAGTGGCAGAATGCGATGCGTCAAGTCAAGGGGTCCTAGTGAACTTTGTTTTTTTTTTTCTTGAAAAGTATACTCAGTGAAAGTACCGTAGTGAGAATTTGCTTTCCAGTGAAAGTACCGTAGAGAATTTTTTTGCTACTTTTGAGTGCAAGGTGACCTGTCTTTCTTTCCATATTTCCGGTTGGTCGGTACTCAGGATTAGTAAGCATAAAAACAAGCTTTTCATCTATTTTATTGGGCTAATTGCAATAGAAAATTAAATCTTTTTATGTTTTTTTAATTTAATTTAATTTAAACCTTTCAATTTTAATAATAATATATTGATTTGATCAATTGAGTGTAATTTTATTTAAGATTCAAATCTGATTGTAGCGGCATGTGCTTTTGTTAACATGAAACGTCATTTGACATTTTAAAATTTTTGAATGGATTTTACATATATATGTGTAAAAAAATAAAAAATAAAATAATATATTATATATATTTATACAAAGAAAAGGAAAAAAGAGGGATGGACAACGACGACAACGAAAGAGAATGGCAATGGTGTTGGGTTGGAGGCGATGATTGATTTGGAAGAAATTAGAAGTGGCGATGGAAGTCGATCTAGAAGGAGGAAGAGAAAGTCCAGTGATTGTCATATTTGCCTTGTCACGTAATAGTCAACTTTTCTTGTTTCTAATGTGGGTTGACTGACGGCCCTCTACTCTTGCCAGCTAATGACGTCCTTTAATGGTTGCCTCACCCTTATCGTTGATCGCTTAAGTCGGCCCCATAGACGTTTACGATCGGCGATCAAGCTTCTAGACCGGACTTCATCGTCGTCTCCAGCTTCCAAATCAATCGTCGCTATCCTCTTTCGTCGTCATTGCCGTCCATCTTCGTCCTTCCTTATCTCACTCTCTCTCTCTCTCTATATATATATATAACATGTTATTTTATTTTTTTGCTTATGCAACCTATCATTTTAAAACATTTAAATTCACAAATACACATGTAAGCACACGCCTCTCCAATCGAATTCAAAATTTGAATAAAATTACACTCAATCGATCAAATTATGATATTATTGTCAAAATTAAAACGTTTGAATTAAATTATAAAAAGGCAAAAAGATTGAACTTTTTATTGCTATTAGCCCTATTTTGTTTCATTCATTCATTCTAATCCCACTTTTGTGAAACACAAACAAAGGCTTTGAATGAAAATTGGAAAAGGGTATTTTCATCAATTTTCATTTCATTCGATTCCATACTTATTCTCTCTCTCAAACATAGGTAACACTTGTCTACCTTTATCATTCAATCGCCCTCCCAATGGCACTGTGAAATATAGCAAATGCAGCAAACCCGTCTGTCATAATTCATGAAAACAGTTAATAAGAAAGCGTCTAAATGAAAACCAGGTCAAATTGGGTTGTGCACGATTGGTACCAACCAATGTCACTTAACGGATGAAAGCACATCAGTACATAATCAGTATATACACAATTAAATTGACAGATATTGTGACATCTACATACACACCAGCTAGATATACAAGTCTGCTAGTGCTAGGTGAATCTGTATAATAATCAAGCATAACATGCACAAATGGTGGGTCCAGGGATGGTTTAGGCTTATAAACAAAATATGTTGTCAACGCCACACGTTTCAATCCTTGAACCATGTTGTACGGACACACAGCCGAGGCATTTCACAGGTAGCAAGGATATACGTAATTTTCCAAGCTAGTTCAATGTCAATGTGAACTAACTAGCATTGAAGATTCAAGTAAAGGTCTTTTAGAGCAGCATACAAGGGCTCAGCAGCCCTCGGTCTGTCCACTGTCCCAAGTATTATATCTGATGTGGTGAGATAAGGATCGCCATAGAACCGCAAGTTAGTATCCATTCTCGTCGCGACAATGTTTCCTTCCAGCGAGACTCCCACAAAAGCACCTGACCAATTATTAACAACAGTCAGGCTCTCCCCATAAACCTAGCTATCTGGAAATGATTCTCTCCCAGTTAAAAAATTAAAGCGTTCTCACGTTAGTTGTTGCTAAAAACCTTTCTAGTGATGCGAGTAAGCAAAATAAATAAAAAGCCACTGGTACAAAATCCTTCAGTACCTTTACTACAGCTGTAAGTGTAACATATGCCAGAACCTCTATCTCCAGCTCGCAGATCTGCTTCCAGCACTCTTCCAACTGGTCCAGCTGCAACACTACAACCAGCCCCAAGAGAAAAATGCATCCGGCTACAAAATGTTTTGACCGCTTTAGAATCATGGAGTACAATTATGAAGTCCATTAGCTCACACCCAACCTACAAAATAAGCAATGACATAAAGGCATCAATGCTGAGACAGGTATAGTACTTGACCCAAACAACTCGGTTTCTAACATTCATCTGTATATAAGTGAAGTGAATGCAGCCTGAAGCCCGTTATAGCATGCCAAATAGAATGTGCATGCCACAAAATCTTACTAGTGACACAGAATATCCCTCTCACCTCATTATAGGAAACACCTCATTATACGAGACATATATGTCATACACATTCCTAGCGCACAAATATATTCCAAACCTTCATGCATAATGAAATGAACAAGTACATAAACTTAGCTAAGTTAACTAAAACACTGGATCTAAGTTCAAACTTTTAAGTAGCCTCACAGTTGAATGCTTAAACATCAGAAGAAAAGCATCCTGAGAATCCAACCGATGCAAATTGTCAAAGAACAAAGGATACTGATACCCAATGCTCCACATCTTTCATTGTCGGAACTTTCTTCACATATATTGAATTATTCTATAAAGAAATGCAATACATTAAGCTTTATAATGTTGTTTAAAATAGATTACCAATGAAAGGTGATTTGGGAACTTCACCATTTTGGCATCCAGTTTGGTCTAATAACTATAATTATGCCAAAACACACCATCAATTCTAGCCCTTCCAACACCTTCAGTTTTGGGTACCAGCTTTGCAATATATGGCCTTTTAAAAGCAGAGTAAACAAAATGATTATGCAGATCTTTTGCATGTAACAAAGAAGATTGATCATTGTTTTGCAAGTGAAACAAGAATATTTTAGCACAGCCTCAAAAGTGTGAGAAACTTGATTGTCAAGTCAAGTTGTGTAGAATGTTCAATAGCAATCTGATGGCTAAAAAGAATAATTGAAGGAAGTGCTAATGGACATATTAGAGCTACAAAAATTATCAGTGCCAAGCTTGTGGTTGAAGTATTGACTATGAGGGGACACTCAAAACAGAAAATAATTATATTTGCAGTTCCTATCTGAACCAAGTCATAGCTACAGAAAAAGTTTACATTACGAAGAACAATAAGCATGCATTGCTTTTGGTAAATAAGAGTATATGAAGCAAATGATAAAAAGGAATGATATAACTTATGCAAAGCAAACATGAGAAAAGTCAAAATGGAGAAAGAAAGGGTTCAATTTCATTATAGCTTCAAAACTATTTTCTGGTTTTGGAACCAGTCAATGAGTTTGGTGAATTAAATATAAAAACTCTTTTCAAGAAATTGATCTTAAAACACCACAATTTTAAGAACTGAAAAAAAAAAAAAAGAGAGAGAAGATGTTTTATTGGTCTCCAAAATATTCATCATATGTAAATGAAAACTACATGTAAACAAAGTTATTTTTAGAGTTTCCAGAATTCTCAGCTCTAAAAACAATGACGACAGAGAAAACAAAAAATGAAAAACAAACCTAAAATGGTCTTTATTTTTCAGGACAGCTTAGAAAACAAGAATTTCATGGAGTTATACTTAGCACCCATCGAGAAAAGATGCATGTCATGTAATTCATTTACCCAGCATATGCACTTTCTTGTTCACTACATGTCTTTTCTCTCTCTTTTTTTTTCCTTGACAATTATTACATCCATTATTTATACATAAAAGCAAATAAGAATATTACTTAATTTCAAAATTCGCTCAATTAGTAATATTAGAAGAGACCATATCAATTCAAAAACACCCAAGCATTGGTAGGCTTACCTGAGCACCCCATCCTAAACCAACAGAAACAATTGCAGATGGTGCAGACCATGATCCATCTGACCTTCGGGCAACAACCAACCCAGAGCCAAGTTTGTAAGCAACTAATGCTCCAGCTTTAGCCACTGTTAAAATTGCCAAACCTTTGGCTTCTTTTAGAACTGTTGTGGGTATGGATCTCTCAGGGTTCAATCTGGCAACCTGTCCATTCCAAAAATTCTTTCCGATATGAAACTTTCATCTACATAAACATGTATATAATTTTTTAGAAACACAATCTACATAAATTTCACTTAACTGGATTAGGATAAAACTTTTCCAGTTTAAAGAATGGATCCACAGATAATTAAACTCAAGTTTGACTCCCAGTTTCATACTGTAAATTACCAACTCCAAAATTACCACAAGTGGCAAGTGTCCAGTATGTGGACGAACGCCTCTGTGTGGGAGGGCCCTGGGGGAGATGTGTGTGTGTGTGTGTGTTGGGGCGCGGGGGGGGTGTTGGAATGAATGTTGACTAGTTGATCTCTAATATGAAGGGTCTATGGCATGGCACAAGAAGCTAATATGATTTTAGAGTAAATAAAACCAGCCATTGTTGGAAGATGGTTTCACTGTGAATGTAACCAGCACCTGGCAGAAACTCCTCAATGTATTTGAAGATTTATATATTTCATGTTCCATGGACAGACCCACAGGTAGATTCAGCCAACCTCTGGTGCATGTCCAATCCATCACATCATTCTTGGCAACCTGCACAGCATTGCTAGTGCTGTTGATTAGTACACCTTGCAAAGGATCAAGCCTATCATAGCAGGCATCACACACCCTCTGTGGATTCCTCTCTCTAAACTTAACAGGCATCAAGCATCTCCCCTTTGAGCATGTCCTACAAAATATCCCTCCACAAAACCGACAATGATGTCTGCCGCGGGTCAGAGCAGTGAAGGGAGCATTGCATTGCATGCAAACTGTAGTAGAACTGTCTGGAAGCCATTCTGGGGGTTCAGCTTCCAGCACCTCTTTGTAAGCACTATAGTCAATACCACATCCATAATGTTGAAGAAGCGGTGGAGCACTCGGTGTGTAGACAGAAGCATGCAAGAAAGTTTCTCCATTCTCAGCAGAGCCAAGAAATGAAACATCAGAACTGGAGAATTGCTGAGCTCCACTGACACCTGAACCTTTATTTTGGCCAGTCACAATTGCAAGCAACCCGCTTAAGACATTTTTCAGGTTCACCTCCGGAGGCTGATGCTCAGAACTAGAAAGATCTTCACCAGAATTATATCCTCCCTCCAAAATGTCCTCAGATTCATGGGGATATTGATATGGGCATTCATGCTTCAAGGACCTTGAGCCTGAGGAGCACGTATTATTGGCCTCTGGCACAGTCCAAGTAAAATCAGTGTAATCATCAACGTACTGGAAGTTCTTCTCCTTTGATAACTTAGAAATTGAGGAATATGAATCTCGTCCTCCAGGTTTAGCCATAAATTTGTGCTACATACATCCACTGTCTGGAATTAGCTAATTTTCTGCATTGTGAAAACAGTTATCTCAGTGACAGTAATTAGAAAGGAAGGGAAGCAAGAAAATTGGAGTTCTCAAGTGTGGTTCACACTTTACACATGACACGCAAAGTATAAAAATGGAACATTAGCATTAAGCAGGTTCCCATTTATCAAACAGTGCATCTCCTAGGGTAAAAGCATACAACATACTAAAATGTTTATCCTTATTTCCCAATACATAGAAATCTCTCCCTGACTTACCATTCCTATTACTATTGATGTCGCTGAAGGATCTCAAGATATTGATGCTTAGATACTGTTATGAGTGATTCACAATGAGATTTCGTTACATAAGCAGTTAATTGACAAAAGCAAGTAGAATGGAGATTTGGCCACCTGACTGATATAATCCTCGCGTTTGCTTTGATAGAGATTACCAATTTGGGAACTCCACTGTATAGGATAACCAGTTCCAAAACACACAACTTTAGGAGTTACTACTTTGTAGCTTAAAAACCTTGTATGATCATCCTAGCATTTATTAACCCGGCCTTGACCTTAGACTTCATGATACAATTAAACGAACTCTTCAATACCACAAGCAAACATTAAAGAAATAGAAATCAGAAACAGGATTGCGTGCGTTAGCCTCCACTAGTGAACAATTTCACGAAAACGAATCTCGATTTGAGGCTTCGCCTTTCGGCAACCAATAGGCTTTCAGGCAGCCGAAGAGAAGCCAAACTGAAATCAACTACCCTCGAATTCAGGTTGCTAGCGTTATCCCCAACCAAGGAGGACAAAAATAGCAGCAAGGAACACTTAACTATAGAAATCACAATATCACACCGAAGAACGGAGAAAAAAAAAAAAAAAAACAAGCAATCTAAAGAAGGAATTGCAGAGAGGAGGGATTGAACAGAATCAATCTGCCCTACCTTTGGTGTCTCAGAAATTGAGCGTCAAATCTCCGTCTTCGTTTCTCTCCTTTCCTCGTGGTTAGATACAACAGATAGATGAAGAATCTATGGATAACAACGGAGGTTGCCTGTGGATCGGAGGAGTTTGCAAGTTGAAGGTCAAACGAAAATCGAAGAGAGAGAGCCAAAACGCGCAGCCATAAAAGATTAATTAAAAGATAAACAGGCATATATATGCACATGCTCGTTAATTTAGTCGCACGCTTTCTCCCGGCCAATCAAAATCACGCATCCCAATTGGGGATTGGGATGTTTTGCATTAATGGAATTGTTTAAACCAAATTAATGTTAATCTTCTTCTTCTTCTTCTTCTTCTTCTTCTTCTTCTTCTTCTTCACAACTATTATTTGATTTATAAATACCTAACAAATTTAATTTCTTGATTCAGCCCGTAGAATTATAAATTTATAGCTCGCCTGAACATTTTTTATGGGCAATATTTTTATAACTCATCCGGAATATAAATATCTCTTATTTCTTTTTTATTATAAATACATTTGATATTGTGATTTATAAAACAAATATTTTTTTTCACTACAGAACAAAATTTACTTGCCAAATAAAAATAACAAAAAAAAATCTTCTTTATTTGGACTTAAAAGTTCAAAAAAAATTTATTGCTCGTGTAAGACAATATAACATTTATCCGACATAAACAAATTGAGGGAGACATGGCCCCATAGAAGGTGGGACCCACACCCCTTATAAGCCCGCATCAAACAACATACTATTGTCTAACACGAGTAATATAATAGTTTTGCTTAAAAGTAACAATAAATAAAAATATATTCAAAATTAAAAATATGCATTTGAGCAAAACCTAACATGACTCAAAACTCAAGAGTTAGGCTCGGAACAAAAAAAGCCAACAAGTACTTGGTTCATCTCTTAGTCCACCACCACCTTTCTAAAGCACAAATAAGGCTCATGAATAACTCTCTAGGACCAACTTACAAATTTTATTTTCGTTGATCATGAGGTCCTATCTAGACTACTTTTTTAGTACAAGACACCTGTATAAATGCACAATGCCTAACAAGTGAGAGAGGTCATTTCTTATACTCTAATTACATTATTGTTGTGTCATTCTTAAATAGTAACTAACTTGAGTGACCAAGGATTTACTAGAGACGAGACCATACTCTCATTTTGTCTCATAAGAGCATTTCAGACATGCTTAGCCTCGACAAGCATTAAGACAATTTCGAACTAGAAAACTACAAATTGGGTGGTGATCAATTTTTTAACCGTGTCATTTTAGCACCCACCGTGGGGCCAATTTCAACTTCAATTCATACTTGATCAACCTTGATGGCCACGCACTTGTCCATCAAGCATTAGGACAATCTCGAACTAGAAAACTACAAATTGAGTGGTGATCAATCTTTCAACCGCGTCATTTTAGCACCCACCGTGGGGCCCATTTCAACTTCAATTCATACTTGATCAACCTTGATGGCCACGCACTTGTCCATCAAGCAATTACCAAGCTCTTCCAACAGCATGCCTCTACAATGAGCCCCAGCTACTGTTGGAACCAAGCATCCAAATCCGAGCCACAAAGAGGCTTAGATCCTCATTGTGCTTAATCATTCATCTCACAAGCAGCAAGGGAATCAACCCCCCTTCCAAATCGAGTAGCTCAACTCAAAGATCAAGTGCAGCACCTTACGGAATTGTTAACAATGTTCCTTAAATAACAGGGGACAAGGGTAACAACATTGAGATTTAGCCCTCCCAACATCATGATAATCATTATAGGGAGCAACTCCACCTTTCACAAGAAAAGAGGTCATCAAATAGAGAACTCGACTCAAGGCACCATGATCAACATCAGCACCAAAAAGAAAGAATCCCCCATTTCTAAGAAGGAGAGGCAACAGTCAGGAAGTGAAGGGTCGATATTTTCCAGACACATGAAGGTTATCACTCCGCAAAAAAGATGCCTCTGGCATCTAGAGAGGAAAATAGAGTGCATGGCAGAATGGAAAGAAACTCAAGGCAATGGACCAAGTGAGCCCCTGAACAGAGCAATAATGGCCAAGATTCCCCCGATAGATTTCGAGTTCCAACGGTTAAACTCTATGATGGAACCATAGATTTGCTCGACCACATCGAGCTCTTCACTTTACACATGTTGGTTCAACAGCCTCGAACAGGATGTGCTGTAGAGCGTCCCCAGCAAAGCTTGATGGCAATTAGAGTTGGGAATGATTCAATTTGATTTTAATTTTTACTAAAATCATGACTAAATTAACTTTAAACTATTAAAATCAAAACTAAATTATTATTCATTAATTTTAAAAATTAAAAACCATAACTAAATCATTCAGTTTTGGTTCAGTTTCAGTTTTAATCATGATTTTTTTAATTTGATCCATACTCATCGGGTTTTATTTTTTTTAAATATTTAATTAAATATTTTTATTAATAATTATTTAATTGATAAAAATAAAATAATTTAAGATTAGGTTTTATTTTTATTTGTTAATTACTTTATAAATGTTAAATATTTTATATATTTGTAATGCATTAGTTAAAATACTTATAAAAAAATGCATTAGTCAATATATATATTATGTGTATATATAATATATTAAATAAATATATATATTATATTTATGTATATTCGATTCAGTTACTCACATATTCGGTTCGATTTCGGATCGGATTTCGATTTGAATTTAGTAAAAATCATAATCAAACCATACCTAGTGAAACAGTATGCAGTTTTTTCCCAAACCAAACCATTATCCAGTCAAATAGTTTTTAACCGCGTTGACCAGTTCGGTTGCCCACAATTTCGGTTGCAATTGTCATCCCTAATGGCAATGTTTGATATTAGTATTCGGCATTGCTAAATCAATTAATCCACTCATTTCAAGGAGCTAAAGATCAACTTCTTGCTCATTTTACCTTTTCCGACGGGTATGAAAGAACACTATGACCTTAGTCAACATTTAGCAATAACACGACGAGTCCCTTCAAGACTATGTTACCTGGTTCAACTTAAAAGCACTTAGTATAAGGGACTTTGATCGATAGATTGCTATCGTGGCCTTCTAAAACAACCTAAAAGGTGAAAGGCTATTAAACTTACTTGTGAAGAACCCCATTCTATTTCCTGAACGTTCTTGATAGGGTTGTTAAGTACATTAATGTTGAGGATGTACACTGGGCTAAGAAAATAGAGACTACGAAAAATAAGGACAAGAAAAAGAAATCTACTAGACAAAAAGGTCGAGTAGAACCTTTATGAGGGAAGAAACCTAACCGAGAAGGTTGGCCTAACCTCCAGAGGAGCCCCATGAGATACACCCTTCTCAATGCCCGAGAATCGAAATATTGATGGCCATAGAAGGGAAGGAATACAAGAGATCAAGCTAAATATTGTTGATTCCACAAAGATCGCATGCATGACATCAAGGAATGTAAGCAATTGAGGGAAGAAATCAAAGACTTGATGAATTGAAGGTACTTGCGACAATTCATTACTTAGAAATTAGAATGGATAGACTGTAGAGATGAAACGAGAGGGGAGGGAGGAATCCTTCCTAGCACAAAGTCCGATCCAGCTAGACTAGACTTATACTCCACCCTAGTGAGAGGGAAAACGATGATTGAAGAATCCCCTAGTTTTCTACACTTTGGTTGGGGGTCCCGACCCTCGAAATATATTGGAGCTAAGAAGAACAATCTCGGGGAGTATAGTGCCCCAAAAATTTAGGAAGAGTGGAAGATCCCAAGGATCCATAATCTTCTCCAATAAGGACCTCTCATCTCAAACCAACTATAATTATCCGTTGGTAATCTTGATACTCATGGGTTGGTGGGAGTTTAGGAGAATTTTGGTTGATATGGGGAACTGTTTGGAGATTTTGAATCGGCGAGCTTTTCTCAACATGGGATATACCATGGAACAACTAAGTCTAATTTTGAGTCCCTTTAGTGGGATTTAATGGAAGGATAGTACAAACAGAAGGGATGATTCAACTCTTGGTTACTATAAAATCCAAGTCAAGAAGAGTAACGAAAGAGCTAGACTTCATAATAGTCAATGCACCATTTGCCAATAATATGATCCTTGAAAGGTTTAATTTGACCACATTCCGAGCTACTCCCAATACTTATAAGATGGTGATGAAGTTCCTTACTCCAAACAACACAAAAGAGGTCTAAGCTGATAAGAAATGTCTTGAGAATGTTACCTAGCCTCTCTCTCGTCAGCCAGGGAATGAGATGGCTTGGGAACATCCACCCTCAAAGAAGGTGCAGGACCATCATCAAGACATGGCAACTTGAGGGCACCTCTGGACAAAAGATCTAGAGCTAATACGTTTGGAAACGATATAGCACCAAAAGGGAGCAAGAAAGAAGAAAGACAATGTTGGAGACAAAACTACAAAGCCCCATGCATGAACTAATTTAAATTCCGTTAAATGAGGATAGATCAAATCAAATAGTAGAGCTTAACGCTTGACTAAAGGACCATACCCGCTTGAAAATCATCTCAGTGCTCAGAAGTTATGCAGAGGTCTTCACTTGGTCAACGGATGAGAGTTCAAGCCCAGTCTTGAGATAATGTTCCAAAAGTTGCACACAAACATGAATACTCAACTAGTGTAACAAAAGAAAAGAGATTTGCTCTAGAAAGGGCCTGGGTTATATAAAGGGAAATGGATAATGAAGGCTCTGTGTGGACTTTACTAACCTGAACAAGGCATGGCCAAGAGATAACATTCATTGTCGAGTATACACACAGAGAGAGGAGAGAGAAGAAGCAACATACATACATACATACATACATACATCCAACCCAAATAATGGATCTGCCTTATGGTTGATAGTACAAAAACTTCTGAGACAGTTCATATGCCTAGCCTAAACAATTCAAAATTTTCCAAACCACCTTCCCAATCCCACTGTTTTGAAAAAACCACATGGAAATACAATGATACATAGTGTCACCAATCCACCAAGCTTTATACCTAAAGCTTCTTCCTGGGATGTGACAATGCGTCACAGAGGCGCAACCCCCCCCACCCCCCACCCAGCCCGGTTATCATCTATCTCACCCTTCCTTCTTTCCGACTTCTTTCTGTCTAGTATGTTCGTCAATCTTGTGGGCCTCATTACCAAACTTTATATCCTAAGCTTCTTACCTGGATGTGATTCATCGTCATAGATGCCCCCATCATCATTTAGCTCACCCTTCTCCTTCTCCATCTTCTTTCTGGCAAGTATCTTGTTAATCTTGTGCAGCTCATTAGTAAGTTTCTGGTCTTTATTCTGTTTTCTAGTCTTCCTACCATCTTGCATCTTCACCCCAAACTGGAATGCAGCCTTTGGCATTGCTTCCTTCTGCTCATTGTATTTTGCCCATTCCTCTTCAGTCTCAAAGTCCCACCGGTGGAGACGACCCTTTGCCTGCAACAGCATCGAATATTAATTTATTAACCATATCAAAATCACCAATGAGGAACTACCATGACCGCTAAAAGGTTCATTTCCCCTAAAGCACAAACAATAATTTTGGGACAACTACTACATTTCTATAACCGGATAAATGAATTTTATCTTAAAGGAGAAAAGAAGAATGAAAAGGCCAATGAGAGCTTTTATTTATTCATGCTAGCCATGCAAGGAAAACTTAATTTCTCAAAGGCATCAACGCATAATGATTATCCGAAGAACAAATAAATGAATATTTCTTAAAAGGAGAAAAAAGAAGATAAGGCTCGTGAGAGTTTTTATATATTCATTTTCAAACCATGCAAGAAAAACTCATTTCGATAAAAGCATCAATGCACAATTGTTATGTATAACCAAAACATCACCTCAGACTGATGTGATTTTAATTTAATTATTTTCAAATGAAAATTTCTACTTTATTATTCCTCCTATTCACCTCAACACTTCTAGTGTCGAAGGTCTTCCTCCAATTAACAACTAGTCCAAGGCCAGATAAAAGAGGATTATATTAGGTAGCCAATAGGTAGCATAAAGATTATTGGATCTTAAAACATGCTCATGCAAGAAAAATTTATTATAAAACCATCAATGCATGATAGTTATTGAAGATCAAAACATCACCCACCCTTCCACCCATATCCATTTTCGATAAGTCATCTTCATCGTCACTGTCAACAATCTCACGGTTGTACTCTTGGTATCCAGGATAGCATTCAGAGTAACTCTCAGATATGAAATTTGGATCCTTCTCCCGAGCATCTTTCTCTCGCAATTGCTGAAGCCTGTGATCATCACGCTTGAACACGGAGCCTAAACCCCTGTCTTTCTCCTCTTGAGTCATGAAGCGTGGGTCCTGTTGCATGTTTAAACCTGTTTGGACATCATAACCCTGAATGTTTGGCTGGAGGTATTGCTCAGGATAAGCTAGCTGCTCAGCATAGTGGTAATCTTGCCACTCTGCTTGATAGCCACCGGCTAAGGCCTGTGCTTGCATAGCATCATATCCACTCTGAAAAGGTCAAAATAAAAATGGAACCCGAGAAAATTAGGAGTAACTCACAGCACTTAGTTAGGTACTCTACTTTTGTTCAAGATAACTCACCATTTGCTGCCAATCATGGGAAGGTTCAGAGGGCGGGATCGGACCATAAGCAGGTCCACTAAAGTAGGAAGTTTTTTCCCTATTGCGAGGGGACTCCTCCATGTCTTCTGAGATAGGGCTTTGGCTCATATCTTTACTGGGGATAGCATAATCAATTCCATCCCCCACAAATATGTCATCGCCTTCAGCTCTGGCAACTGCAGGGCCTTGCTTTTCTTTTGGATCGGGCTGTACCTTTTTCAGAGGTGGGGGAGGTGGAGGGGGGTTTAGGCTAGTTTGATTCTTTACAATTCCACCATCATGCTTTGACACCCTCTCATCTTCATAATACTCATTGCCAACAGCTGCTATCTTTCCTGCATGATTTAATACGCATATGTTATATAGAGAAGGAAACTACTGATGTTGGAATAATTGGATATTGCTTATAAAAAACAGAACCAGATCACCACCTACCAGAAATGCACAAATAGATAAGAAGTTGAACTCTAGAGCTGTATTTACCTCGTTCTCTTTGGGGAAAAAAATCAAAATACCCTCTGATACCAAATGGTTGACAACATAGCTTTATTATCACACATGCATCACATGAATGCATGCATGAATTATCAAGAATATTTACCAGGAGTAGCATTCAATTGACTCACCATAGTTTTTGCTCTTATGAAGAAATTTGAATTCAATGCTTGCATGAACTCCACAGAATATTTACCGTGAGAAGAATTTGATGGACTTGCCAGATTTTCATTCTCATGAAGAAATTTGAATTCCTCCCTGTTTGTTATGTGCATTTATATTCATGTCAACCAGATTTGGTATATCCTTATATAAATGCCTTTTACAGCTTACAGAGGAGTTAGCATTTTGGGGACATCTTACAGCACAAGTGTGCTGAAAGTTTTCTCAAGAGTTCTTTGATTAAGGGAAAAAATCCATAGTTAAAATGGCAAACCAAGAAGTATCACGTTAATATCAAAATGAACACAGGATAAACAAGGGAAAAAATAAGGATACAGTTAAAGTATGACTACAACTAAGAAAAAAGTTTTTTTTTTTTCCATTAACTTGACCTATAAACATCACATCTAAAACCCGTAGGAACATATTTAATAGTACTGCACCGGTCAAATTATGTTCTTTTAGCCAACCCCACCTAGTGGGCTTAAGGATTGTGAGTATTGTTGTTGCACCAATCAGATTATCATTACACCAGAAATGTAAACAAATAAAATGTAAATTTAAGTTCAGTAGTCTTAAGTAATCTCAAATTTAGATAATTAAGTCACTAATCAAAGAAAATCATCATATGACAATATGATTTGAAAATACAAACAGACATCTAGTACTGATAACAAGGAAAACACCAGGAGGAATAGTAGATATTTCAACATTCCATTTAGGAGTGGACCTAACTTCAATCAAGCTCTCATAACCAGACATGCACATGGCACCTACAACATGTATTTAAAATGTCTGATGGGTATTCAACAAGTTTTGAATAAGGACATGGCACCCATTTTGGATTGTAAGGTTTATAGATGGTGAACTTATGAAGGAAAAAAAGGGGCAAAGCATACCTTTCACTTCTCTTTCTTTCTTCTTTTTCTTCAGAATCTTTCCAGATGATCCAAGGCGTAAATATGACATAATTTTGGCTATTCGATCTAGAACAGAACCATCAACACTGACGGTAACCATTTCCTGCAAAATGTGCAATGATCAATATTAAATCAGCAACATCACAACAATGAAATTTTGCATTTACAAATGCCAATAAGATACTAACCTCTGGGACTGGGCAGTCAGCTTTGCTTCTATGCAGAGTGGTTGGTATATCATGAGAAAACCCACCCTCCTAACATACATGGAAGAGAATTTAGATTAAAGAAAAAAATCTCAAATTGCTTTGTGCAACTCCCTCTAGATTCATTTTGTTTTTTGGAGTACAGGATTTTATGTACAGTTGTTACTTGTTGGTTGCCAGGACAGGTGTTTAACATAGCAAAACTATATCAACTACCTTAAAGTATTTGCCAAGCAGTCAAGAGCATATAACATACCACCTTTTTTGTGTATTACTGACTTCCTGAAACGAAGCCAGCTATACTAGCAAAGTACCATTCTCATAAGTGATGTCATCCAACACCCAAAAAAATAACTTTAATTAGAATGCATCAACTCATGATAGTCATTCATAATGAAATTTTGTGTCATGAGACATGGCTCACACTAGCAATATTCAAAGACAGTTTGTATGTTTGACTTGACAAAAACAATCAGCTGTGCTAGCCCTTGACCAACCTGATGATTGACATTCACCAGCTTAGGACCAACGGTGTATGATACTTAGAAGGCAGGCGATATCTCATGGCAGTTATCTACCACAACATGTCAAGCCTTTATCCTACTATGTGGGGTTGGCTACATGAATTCTAACTACTTTACATTCATTTCTATCCACGGCCTTATCTTCTACAAGGCCCAAGGTCACTTACATCAAAAGGCAACAAAACCAATATTATGCGAGGACAATGTTGGAACTACATAGATGCTAAAACAACTCAGTATGCACACCACAAAAAGAAAAGGAAAGAAAGAAACAAAACAAAATAAGGACCTAGAAACCAAAAGGCAGCTTCACAAATAGATGGTAATTTTCCAACACATGAACACACATAAGGGCCACATGGCCCGTTCAAACAATAAAGCATTTGTCTAGACCAAAATTAAACTGTCTTGATCATTGTCTCAATTAATTTCCCATTTTCTAAAGGAGTCTAGGTTAGTAATATCAGTAATGAAATGGAACATGGACACAACTATTAGGTATATGATGATATAAGGAAGAAAGAACCATACCATATTGAAAATAAAAGCCATTCGACCTGGAAGAAACATCTCATTTGACTTGATTACTGTTTGAGGCTTGACTATCCACTGATACACTGACTGCAACAGACAAATAGGATAATCACCATTGTTTTTCTTCATTAGAAGTTACGTATTTATATGCTCTGAGTAGCATCATGGCAACTGAAACCACTAGATTCATCCAAGTCTTCAGATGTTACCTTTGCAGTTGATGTGCGAAATGACACTGGTTGATCTTCCTTGGGAGCCCTATCAGTAAATTGAGAGAAAGAGAGAGAGAGAGAGCATCATCAATACACAGTATATAGGCTCAATTTTTTATGAAAGGAATATGCACCTAAAAAGCAATGTGAGTCAAATATATTTAAACGGAACAAAATGGAACATAAAATAAGGGAAAAATTGCAAAACAAAATAGACACAAATATTTTACACGCTTAAATAAGTTAAGCAATCTCAGATACCTAGATTTTCCATCATCATCATCTCCGGCGTCTGGCTTCTTGTCAATCTCACTCCTTACTTTGTGAAGCAAAGCATAATCCAAGCCTTTAACTAAATGGGTATGTTCCACATCACCTGAATCACATTGATTGAGCCAAAACAAAAAAGAATTAGTTGAACAAAAGACAGCTAAAGCAGATATCACTCCCATATCAAGATAAATAAGAAAGGAGCATCAACAGTATACAATCTCAGTGAAAAGAGTTTGATAGTAACTTTATTCCAATAAGGGCCTTTGAGGAACTAACCAAGGAGGGAAAACTATACTCCATCAGATTTTTAGTGATACAAACTGCTTAAGCTGGTCCAAGCAACTTATTCTTTTACAGTAGCTACTTGCAGGCTTGTTCCCACATGTGTAGGCCATCACGATGTTTTAATTTCCATCTTTTAGTCATCTGAGAGGTAAAGATGTAGCAGAAGAGACTGTTGCTCATAATCAGAAGAGGGGGGGAGGGGGGGGGGGGAGAGAAGGGTATGTGAGATAGTGGATAAAATCCACATGCTGGACAAGAGCTTTGCTAAAAGGATCAACTTTTATTGTTCACGCTCAATCTCATCTTCCACTGTCATAGCACAAAGTGGCATGTTTGTATTTCTTAAAGCTACTTCTCGGGGGGGGGGGGGAACAGCGCTGCTATTTGGATCTGTGCTTGGTGGAGAGAAAGATAAAAGAAGGAAAATCATAGGAAAACACAATGGAAGGAGCTTTTTGTGTTTGATTAAGGTATGCAAGAAACAACCCACAAGGACAGGGAGCTCCACAAAAAGGGAGAATTTTCAGGAATTGAAGACCTTTTTTTATCCTGTGGGTTAGAAGATGAAAAGCAAATGAATAATTTTTTGTCCACAAATAATATGTCCATGCAAGGTGTTTTATTTTACTTGGGTAAATTCAAATGTCGTTTAACTCTGTACTTAACCAACTGAATCTTTCAGTTCCATCATTAAACAACCCCCAAAAAAAAGAACCATAATTAATATGACATTGAATTGAACTTAGTAAAATTTCATTCATAGAAAGTGAGCAATAGGTTGTCCTACAAAGACAAGAACAAAAAGCATTATTTACAGGACACATACCTCCAAGATACTTGCTCTTCTCGATGGATAGCTTGTGGGCGTCAGCCAACCTAGGAAACCGAAAACATCAGTGATGTTGTCGTTAGGACTTACAAATCAGGAACACATAAGAAGAATACTCCTATCAAATCCTTACACACTTACAGAATAAAAAAGACAATAAGAACAATCAGTTATAACAGAAGAATAAGCAAGAACAATAAATTAAAATGATCAAACCACACAAAGAGATCGAGATTATCCTGGTTCGGAATGCCCTTAGGCAAACCTACATCCAGTAGTACAACACCCACAGAGCAGCCTTTTATTCAGTAGGAAATTGATCAATACATCAAGCCCTCTCCTTCATCTATATCCCCAAGTACAAAACCCTCATTCCCTCAAGAATACACAAGGACTAAATTCTTATCACTTAGCCTCTCTTTTCTCAAGAACGACACAGCACTCATCACAAATGAAACTGAGAACTCACCAATTAATCTTGATTGCTATCAACTGCCCCCTGCCCTCTTATTTATAGAACAGGCGGACACGCTAATGAAACTAACCAACATTGGAGATATTACAATTAGACCCCAAAAATTAAGACACATTACACTTTGAAATTGAAACCTAACTGTTCTAAATCTTCCAGCCTATAGATCACCAAGACTTCACTGACCTCCTATCGCTCAAACTCGAGGCAAACTCAACAAGTGAAATAGCAGTAATGCTGGTATGAGTAAATTTCTTTACATATTTATGGTCACAGAACTAAAATTGAACCACGAGAACAGAAGAGAAAGAGACGGATGGGGCATGGGACAAACCGAAGATCCACAGTCCCTGGAGGAGCAACCGCATGAAAAGAGCCCAATTCAGTGATTTCATAATCTGGATTCTGATCTTCCCTACGTTCTTTAGCTCTGTCTCGATACTTAGGTTGCTCAGGTTCCTCCGCCTTCTCGTCCCTGCACAAAAGGGAAGGTAAAACCCACAAAACGCAGAAATTACAGACTGTTTGAATAAAAGAGGGAGAAAACAGAGCAAAGGAGGAACGAACGTCTTGCGACGAATAATCTTCTCCTTGTAGTTTCTTTTGGACGACGACATTGAATGCTTCTTGGAGGAATCGCCTGAAGAAACACAGCGTTCAGCTTTTCGTGGGGAAAACAAATCGAGTCACCGTTAGGGCTTTCAGCTTCCAGAGGGTAAGGTCGAGACTCGAGAGCAGAGTCCTCGCTCACAAGGGAGAGAAGAGAAGAAACCTGCTAATGACGAAAATACCCCTTTATTTTCCTTAAATCTCTTATTAGCCCGCTTCAGAAAGCCTGGGCCTGGCGACTCTGATCCATTGCATCAAACCCAACATTAAGGCCCAGAAAAGTATATTAAGCCAGAGATTTTGGGGCCCATTTTATTTTCATTCCCTTTCCGGCTTTCCTGTTTTTGAGTGGTCTTTCCAACGGGAGAAATTCTAAGGTAAATTATAACAAAAAAATATTAATAAAATCATTATTTTGGAAAAAATTACCAAAAAAATTATTTTTATGACTTACAAAAATATACTATCAAAATAGTTTGGTGATGTGATTGATACGAGCGATTTACGTTATATGGTCGCACTGCATAAAAATATTTATATTCTTAGAAAAAATCAAAAAATATTCGCTGCTCCTACCTCAACGTGTTTACTTAGTGGACATAATTTTTTAAATTATTATTTATATAATTATTTATGATATATTATTATATGTTGTGTTACCCAATCAACTTAAATAAATGAATACTACATCATTATTTCCCTTTACAGAGATTGTTACTTCAACTCACTCTTAAATAATTTTCGTAAAAACAAGATTATTTAATATAAAAGCATAACTAAGTTTTAAAATCGTGGGACCAAGTGTCAGGGACTTTCACAAGAAAAGGCATCCCAAGACTAAGTTTTATCAATCTTACACACCTTAAGAATGGAGAAACGAAAATTTTCTCAATATATCATGAATAATACAAGTAACCTAACAATAAAAAGCTTACCTCAAAATCATTTTTAAGACATTTTTATATTTTTGTACAATCTAACAAGAGAGATATTATCAATTCATTACCTTTTCCGCACTAACCTTGTTGCCCCTATTAATCTAAGTTACTAATTTCTTATTTATATATGGTTAAAAATATTTTACTTAGGTTTATTCGTCATAGGTCACAAGGGAACAAGTTAAGTTAAAAAAAAAAAAAAAACAGCAATCATTAGATTGCATGATATTACTTAACAAATAAACTTGAAGCTTTTGTTTTGGAAATTGGCATGAAGTTTAAGCGAATGGGAGTGACAAAAGCGATAAGATCAAAGAAAGATAAAAGAGGTAGTTGGGTGGTTGAAACTCTATAATAAATGACGACAACTGACAACTACCTTTCTTTTATCATACAAAACCCAAGGAATCAATCCAACTTTGTGTCATAACAATCATATAAAGGCAAAACTCACATAGGACTTGCACTCCCCATTTATACGCGTCCAACCAAATTCATTGTAAAAAGCACACTTCTTTCAATAATATGCGGCAGATCAACCGGCCATGGAATCACACTACACACCAGCTTTGAACCTCCTCAGACCAAGCCCTCTATATATCAGACCCATCAGGAGTGTTTTTCACATATGATCAGGGAAGGTAGGTAGGTATGGGTGGCCAACCCTAGCAAAATATGAGATTGGTGAAGTATATATGTTGAAAAAATATGTCATATTATTTACATTTTTTGAATTTTCTAACACGACAAAAAGATGCAAAACATAAAATAAGCATGGGTACGTTAATAATATTACTGAGAAAATACTCTCAAAAAGTGTTAAAAGAGAACACTACTGGGTTTCTCGTTGACAGCAAAGACACAAATGTGATCTCTACCATTTAAATGTATACTAAAAGATTTACCAAACACTGGTAATGCTTTACAAATTACTCAAATTAGATAAACACACAAATTAATGTTTGTGTATGTGCTCAAACCCAGAAAATTTTATTTTATATTATGGTACCAGCAAAGGAAGTTGTTATGAACTTCAAGCGCAGTTCAACAGTACTTGAGACTCAGTAAAAGATGCTTAAAAAAACTCAATATATTTTAATCCATATATGTCCATACCAATTCATTGGAAAATTCGCCCCCAAAGACTTAAATTGAATGCATGATTATTATTAGGTGCCTCAACGAAACGAATAGCCAGCCGGCGAAGTTCTCGGCAATGGCGAGGTGGGTGCCCTCCAGACTCAGTTACTTGGCGGTGTATCTGTCCTTATTTCTATCAGTGCTTGGTTTGAGGGCGGCGGCGGCGGAGACTGGGCGGAGCAGCGCCAGCCCCTTGTTCGTGTTCGGCGACTCCACGGTGGATCCCGGCAACAATAACTACATCGACACCATTCCCGAGAACCGAGCAAACTACGCGCCCTACGGCCAGAACGGCTTCTTTCACGGCCCCACCGGACGCTTCTCCGACGGTCGCGTCATTGTAGATTTTATCGGTAAAATACTAAACGTCTCACCTAACTAAAACCATTGCTTATTCCTCGGAATAGTGATAGGGAGGGTCTGGATTGTGGTCTTTGTGGATTACTCCCCTTGTCATACACATAATCTTTCAAATAAGTGCATATGAGATATAAGTGCACTGTCAATGGGTTGTCGATGAGGGAAGAGGGAGGAAATAGAAGTCGACGACGAGAGAAAGAGAGAAAACAAAGGTCGATAACGAGAAAAGAGGGAGGAAACAGAGGTCGGAGGTGGAAAGGTGGGCAAAGACCAATCGATAGAACTTCCTCACGTCGGATATCAAGAAAGGTTCTTTCTTGCTTGGTGGGTAGATTGACCAAGGCGAAAGCAGCGATGAGTGGATCGCCAACAAACTCATCGCCTCTCTCGCCTTGGCCAACCGACCCATCGGCTGATTGACCCACCCATTGGTTTGGCCCCAGGGGCGGATCCAGCAAGTTGGGGTGGGCTGGGCTGGGCCAGGGGTGGGCTGGGGCTGGGCTAACATGAATTTAGGGCAAACTTTTGTATTAACATTTTAATTTTTTTGTGGACTGCCCTGGGCTTCAGCCCAGGGCAGCTCACATGTGTATCTGCCCCTGTTTGGCCCCACCCATTGGCCGATTGACCCATCACCTCCCTCGTCGGCAGTCTCTGTTTCCACCCCCTTCCTCGCCAGCAACCCATTGACAATGCACATATATCTCACACACTCATTTAAGAGATAAAGTGTGATTGCAGTAAAATTAAAAGTTGAGGAATATGATATGTCCATAAGTTACCAAATGACTATAGAGAAGAGTTGGAGAGCATATGTATACCTTATGCCTTTGTTTAATTTTTTACTTTGTCCAACGACGGATATTTGATGGGTATCTTCAAATTTTATTTTTCATAGTTTAAATATTTTTTTATATTACTTCTTAATTTCACTCATTCATTTCAAAAGAGGAATTATTGTGTTGATTTGTTGATTGTTGAAGTTTGGAAAAATGGCTAATCTGCCGCTGTAAAAAGAAATTATTGATTTGTTGATGGTTGACGGGAATGAGAAACAAATAGTGTTTGTGAAATGAGAGTTCATTTCATGATTTGCATAAACGAGTTTAGGTTATTAGGATTTCTTTTCTTAAATTTTGAAATATAACATAAAAAACTTAAAATTTATTAATTTAAATATATTTAAATTAAGAATCATATATATGCGACCCATTAAATTTTGATTTTCTCAACCAAATTAAAATTTGTTTCGACCAGAGTTTTTATTATTTAATTTTGTCCCATAAAACAAATCTCCATTGCTAACTTTTTTTTTAGTCTAGAAATTTACTAAAGTTTGATAGCATCTTCAAGAGTGTTATAATTGTATCACTTTGTCACATATTAAACATACCATACATGAATATCAAACTCTTGGCATATTTTGAGACTGATCTGAGTGACTTCACATTCCTAATCCTTAATAATTAAGTTTATATTACCCACATCCCAAGCCCAAAGTACTATACAAATGCTTTTATTTGAAAGCTTGAACTCTCAGTTGTGTGTTCCTTTTTTGCACAGCCGAATATGCGAAGCTGCCCTTAATTCCTCCGTTCTTGGAACCATCTGCTGAATACGTTGCCGGTGTAAACTTCGCCTCCGGTGGGGCTGGCATTCTTCCTGAAACCAATCAGGGTTTGGTAAGAAAATCAAAACCGATCGTTTTCCCGGAGCAAGATTGAGAATAATCTTTGCAATTTATAGATACTTTTGAGTTAACCACGGATTTGGTGGGATTAATCTTTTAGGTAATTGATCTGAAGACACAGTTGAAGCACTTTGGAGAGGTGCGAAAAGCGTTGGGAGATGAAGAGGCGGCAAGGAAGCTCATATCGGAAGCTGTTTATTTCATTAGCATTGGGAGCAATGACTACATGGGTGGCTATCTTGGCAACCCAACCATGAGGCTTCGACATCACCCTGAAGAATACGTGGGCATGGTCATTGGGAACTTGACGCAAGCAATCCAGGTGATTAATCAAATCTCGATTTTAAGGAATGCTTGTGTGTACAAAGAATAAGTTTATGTTGGAAAATTGAAACAAAATTAGCATTATTATGGTATACTAATACTAAAATTTAAGTGGAAGCTATTAACTATTTTAATCAACTCAAAGTAAATTTTATTTTTAGTCGGAGATCAATTTGGAATACCCAAAACTGCCATTCTAATTTAAGTATATGCCCAATTTATCTTAAAAATTATCCAAAAAGATAAAGATAAATGAATACCATTAACTCACAACCTTCTCCTATAAATAGGGCCCTTCTACTTTTTTAAAATACAGATAGTCTTCCCTACACGAAAATTGCATTCTTTCAAATCATTCTGACACACAAAGATATTCTAATTAATAGTGTTCTCTTATTGTTCAAGTTTGTTGGAAGATTTTAAAGTGTTTGTGTTAACTTTAAAATTTATCTGTATATCATTATATCTGAGAGACAAATACCTAAACAATCTCTAGCGCTCTTGGTGAGAAGGCGAATCTATTTTAAGGACACTATGTGTCACAGATGCCTTAATTCTTTATTCGTGCACTACCTCTATTCAATTTTATATATGCTGTTGTACTATTAGTTTTATTTATATAATATTATATTTTATAACAGTTTATACATTACTTTAGTGGCATTGGGCGATTTTAAGTGAATTTTTTTCCATTGCACCTAAAGTGAACATTTGATAAATTTATTTATTTATAAAACAATTTAGGAATTGAATCAAATTTATATATAACAACGTCTAACTAAACCAAAATTTTAAAAAATCAATGTAATCGGAACTAACCAAAATAGTTCAAATGATGACAAACGTTAATTAAAATAATTAAATTTATGAAAAATAACCTAAACTCTTGCTAAAGTGTAATTATTGTCAGACATTGTTTACCTTAGTGATAATTTTGTAAATAGCCTAAAATATAGGGGTATATTTTGAAAATAACCATAAATTTTGGTTTATTTAAGTCTCTTCCCTTAAATAGTAAATTATAATCTTCAAAACAGAAAATATAAAAAAAAATTGAAAACTTAAAGCCTAAATTGACCAAAAAATTAATCGAAATTTATTGATATGATTCGAAAATTCAATTTTTACTGAATAATGCTCGCCCACAAAAATTAACCATTCTAAATTGTAGAATAAGCTTGGTCAGTAATTTTGTGTAGATGATTAATGCTGATGATGTAGGAATTATATGAGGTGGGTGCCAGAAAATTTGGGTTCTTAAGCCTGTCGCCTTTAGGTTGCTTGCCGGCACTAAGAGCTTTGAACCCTAAAGGCGAAGAAAGCGGCGACTGCTTTGAAGAAGCTTGCTCCTTGGCATTAGCACATAACAATGCTCTAAAGCTTGTCCTCACTAACCTGGAGCATCTTCTAAAGGGCTTCAAGTATTGCAACTCCAATTTCTACGACTGGCTTCTGGACAGAGTCAATAATCCATCAAATTACGGTATGCATATATATATATATATATTCCTCAATTCTAAAATATTTTGTTTGTGACCCACAAATTAATGGCAGACAATTTGAAGACCACTAGTGCAACATATATATATATATTATATTAATATAACTAAACTGAGTGTGTTATGATAAATGTATAATGTAATGATAAAGAAAGGGATAAAATTAAAAATGAGATTACCTATTATAAGATTAGGGTAGTGCCTCTTATATGAGATGCGATGAATAGAAAATAGTTTGAAAATGTGAGAAAAAAGATTAATATCTTTTGGAGCAAGATAAAATACAAAGACTTTGTAGATATATAAAGACAAAAGTAAATAAAATGAAAAACTCCTACAATTATAGGGGTGACATTATTCAATTAAAAATAGAATTTTTAAACCAATTAATTTCAGCTAATTTGGTTAATTTCTTTCATTAAGTTTGGTTCCGTTCATTTTTTTTTATATAAAAAAATATGGGTTTCAATTTGGTTTTAGCATATACTGATTACTAATCCAATTAACTGATGATATACTATTACTTTACACAAATACCACTAGATTTTAGGTTATTTACGGAATTACCACTATAATAGACTTAAAATCCTGTCTATCAAAGTTATTGCACTTAGTAAAATGTTTTATATTCTTACTGAACTTTTTTAGCATTGAAAATTCTAAATAAAATTTATTTATTTTGATTATTCAATTCATTTTATTTATTTTTGGTTATTTTGTTTGAATCAATTTTTTTTTTTTAATAAAATTTCAATTCACTTCAGCTCATTTTGTTAAATATAGGTTGGTTAATCCAATTTAGTTACCAAATTACTCTATAACCGAATGCTCGGAACTCTTAAGAGTTAAGACATAAATCGGATGACATAGTCACTTGTATATATGCGGTACAAAACTATTTTGTTGAGAAAAACAACACTGCCACAAATTAATGTGGTTGAGCTGTTGCTTTCATATTCTAACTCTGAAGGCACCGCGCCACATGCACACGCGCATGCGCATATGCATATGGGGCTTGATTGTGAAACAGGTTTCAAGGACGGGGTGAATGCTTGCTGCGGAACTGGACCATTTGGGGGAGTGTTCACTTGTGGAGGCACCAAGAAGCTAACTGATTACCAGCTTTGCCACCACCCCGATGACCATGTTTGGTGGGACTCTTTCCACCCCGCTGAGCGGATCCACCAGCAGTTTGCCGAGGCCCTGTGGGCCGGACCGCCGCCGGCCGTCCGGCCCTACAACCTCCAAGCCCTCTTCTTCGCCGGCGAGACCCTCACCATTGCCGACATCGTCGACGATCCAGACGCCCAGCAGATCATTTATTGATCGGCTTAGTTAGGAAAAACAGAAAATAAAATTGCTCTCCGTGAAAGCACTTCTTACGAAAAAGATATATTGTCGGAGACAGCATAAGCATAAATTTGGCATTGCTTCCAAGAGGCACTGAAGCATGCTTGGTTACAAAAATGATTTTGGGCATTGTGTGATGTTAGGTAAATGGAGTTTTCATAATATATATAAATATATATATAATATAATATAATATAAGTGATTTTTTTTTTATATTCATGTTGATAAATAAAAATTTATAATAACAAACTATAATTATAAAAATGTTAATATATATAGTTAATATCATTTTCACCACTTTTTTACAAAAATAATTAACATACGTTTCATTGTAGAGAAAAATATTAGAAAATTTTGAAGTTCCAAAAATAAAAAGGTAATAAATTTCACAAACTCTTTTGAAGTTTCTAAAAATTGAGTTTAACAGCCTTGTATTTTTAAAAAGGACTATTAGTACAAAAAATTCAAAATTTTTCGAGTTATGACGATTTTATCCAATCTTTCTAATTTTGACAATTAAATCTGAATTTGTAAAATTAGTAGCAATTTTATCCAAATTGCAATAACGGGCTGCCCGACCATTATTTTAATAGTAATTTCTTTTATAATAAAATGTTAAATACATTTTTTTTTAGTGTGTGAGTTTAATTTTTTTGTCACAGAAAAATCAGATAAACAAATCGCCCTCACTTTTTTTTTAAATAGTTTCAAACAAACAGTCCATTCCATCTCAGACCAATTTTTTAGATGGCTCCACAACAGATCACCCTTACTCTCATTTTATTTTTATATAGTCCCTAAAAAATTTTAACAAATAACAAAATTATTTTATAAGCAATAATAAATAATTATTTCATAAAGGTAATTAAAGTAATACACATATATACATTCACCAAATAGAATATTATACTCCCTTAAAAAGGTGAAAAAAAAAACATAAACTCTCTTAACTCTACTACATATAAATGTTAAAACGGTCACATTTTTTTTAGAATCACAACAAATATATTACATTTGAATGATACATTTCTTTTTATAATAAAATGTTAAACTGTTATACAAAGTTATATTTAATAAAATTGTACGACCAGGTAATCTGTTTTTTCAATTCTGCAATTCTAGCCAAATTGAGAAAATGGGCTGCCCGACAGTACAATTTTGTTAAATATAGTTTTGTATAACAGTTTAACATTTTATTATAAAAAATATATAAAATTAAACTCACACACTAAAAAAATATATTTAACATTTTATTATAAAAAAAACTATTAAAATAAGGCCGGGCAGCCCACTTTTCCAATTTGGATAAAATTGCTACTAATTTTACAAATTTGACCTTAATTGCCAAAATTAAAAAGATTTGATAAAATCATCACAACTCAAAAAGTTTTAATTTTTTTATACTAATATCCCTTTTAAAAATGATACTGGCTTTCCTTGTTATTAAAATGAAAAGTAAAACGACCATTTTACCCATAAATATATTATCCTTTCATTTTTTCTATCTAATTTCTCCATCTCTAACATTTCTCATATCTTGTCGTAAGTTGCCTGCTAATAGCCAATCACTAACTATCAATTGAACCCAAATCGAAGTTAGATCTAGATTTGTTATTCATCTTCCTTGATAAAGAGCAAACCTAAACCTAAGTTCAAGATGAACTAATCTAGATATATAATCATTTATTTCAAATCTATAAAATTTTGGCTTATAGGTCTGAAATGAATGAACCCAAAAGGTTTGGGTTGGATAAATTGAACCTAAAACTTGTTGTGTTCATTGAAATGTAAGTAAGAAAGAGAGAAATATACTTTTCTTTGTCGGTTTATCTTCAATTTCATTTTTGAATTTATTTTCATTTGTTCATTTTCATCTTTATTTTATCAATTTATCTTTATGATAAAAAAACTCATTTAGGTTTGAATGAGAAAGAGAGATAAGGGAATAAATCTTGTTTCCCATCAATAATAATGGTCGTTAGCAACCAAATTTTATTCATAGTGTATACTGCAGAAAAAGAGAAATCTTGTTTCTTATCACTACTAATTCATAAGGTAGGGCTAGTACAAATTATAGAAAAATAATAAAGTGATGTAGAGAGATATAATGAGATGAGAGAAATATAAGTGAGGGCATTTTGGTCATTTAAATTATATTAATAGCAAATTTTAGATGGGATGATGAAAATTGACGTCAAACCATAAAAGTTAAAGGGAGGTTGGTGTTGTTTTTCAAAAGATTAAGATGGTCAATGCAATTTAAATAAATCTCAAAAGTAATATATGAAATTTATCAAATAAAATCATATTAGATGATTTATGTACTAACAAGTTTATTAAAGGATAAAGTTCTATAATTATTTTGTATTGAAAGATAAAATTATTTGATATCATAAGATAAAACATTGTAACAGCCCACCTTCTCGGGCGTGTTATATCTTAAGAAATTTGGTCTATATATATTTTTTTTAAATTCCCTAAGACCGTATCTAGTGCTAGATGAGATATCTATACTAGAGAATAAATACAAAGCGGAAGCTGAATCGAACCTGCTCATGGCAATAATAATAACTGGACATGGCGTTCATTACAAGGTATAAGCGTCTGATAAATACAATGTACACAATTCTTTAAACTATCCATATTACAACATATCATGGTACATATACTCGTATCTTGTCGTCTCGCGACACTACTCATCACCAATCTCGGAATCATCTCTGCAAGTCCCGACTGGAACGTCGAATGTTCCAGGGGCGAAAACCCAAGTTAGATGATGAGTCATCTAAGTAAGGTACACAATGTCATGTCATGTGTGTATGCAATGTCTTTCATCGTATGTGTCAACTGCACCCCTCATGTTGCCTACTATTTTAGTGGCCATCTCTTTCGAAGCCGAGGTGTATGGGTGCACCCTTGATAAGACAGCAGTGTCAGTTCGTACTCCCTACGGCCTCATATGCGTGTGATCAACAGTATCAATGTGTATGTATGCATTTCATAATCATGTCATTGATGCAGTCTACGTGTTGATTGCACATCATAACATGCCAATATGGTAAAAGCATTAACATTTATAACTGTACTAAGTTCATGCGGTACACTTATTGCTATTTTGTCTCGAACAACGTGCCGAGTAGCTATTCCTTAATCTCCCTACTCACAAGGACTCCTACAACATAAATTTATTTTTAGAACACCATTTACTATTTTTCATAATTTCTTCCATTTTTTCTTTTGTTTCTAAGCTTTATCTTTTCGAAACTACATAATTATCTAGACTTCATAAAAATTTAATCTTTTTACTAATATTCCTTAAGTAATATTTCTAGTATTCTGAAATTTTCATGGAATTTTCCAACTTAAATTCTTATTTTTCTCTTATTTCATAATAGCTAAATATGTAATTATTACATAATAATTACCTAATCTTTTATTTTATTCTATTTCTCTTTACTAATATAATACTTCTAATATCCTGAAATTTTCTTGGAATTTTTGGAATTAAAAATCTTATTTTTTTATTTCCATAATAAAAAAATCTACTTAATAATTAATAAATTTAGCATTTTCAGAAAATTTCTTCACCAATAAATCATAAACAACATTTCAGATTTAATAAAATTTTTCTAAAATTTTATTTCTTTTATTTACATTTTTTCTTTTATTTCTTTTTTTTTTCTTTTATTATTTTTTTTCTGTCGAGCGCGTGAGCAGCACGCGCCTTCTTCCCACTCGCGGGCCCGTGTTTCCACGCGCCCGATTGCAGTCGCCTTCTCCGACGGCCCCTCCGAGCTTCGAAACGAAGCTCTCCCCCCTTATTTTCAACCCCCTGAATCCAAATTTACTATTAAAAACGAGAAAAAAACATTAAAAGTACCTTAATTTTCCGATCGAATGCGCGATTTTCCGGCGATGCTTGGGTCTTTCTCTTCACTGCTCCATTGGCCACCAAACTTAACAGAAATGATGCCCATGACTTGGAGATCAGAATCTCACTCTTAAATCTCTCAAACTCACTCCCAATCAGCCAATCTTTGAATTAAAATTTTCGGTGCTTTGCTTCCCTCGAACGAGGCTATTTATAGCCCAAATTCGACGTGACTTGTCCTATCATGGACGACCACGCGTCCCCTAGGTCACTCCGACATCGCTTCGGCCATTTAATGGCCCCCTCACCCTTGAAATCCGGTTGCAGGCGTGGCCATGCCTTGGCCGCGCACTACTCTGTAGAAATCCGAATTTTTCGGATTTTCTTTTTTTTTTTTTATACATATATATACCATACGACATACATACATGCATATATACTTATATATACTTATACTTATATAATAAGCACACTTTAATAACTTAATTATATATCATATTAAGCTAATTAAATATATCATATAAGCATCATCTAAATAAAAGTATAACTAAGTATAGTATTAATTTTATTCATAATAACTTAGGGTATTACAAACATGGTCTTAAATGTTTGGGGAGCATTTATAAAAATAATATATAATGATACCACAAAGGAAAAATACCCAAAGTAACATTCACAAGAAGTACACACAAGTCTAAGGTATAAATTAAATACGAAACTCAAGAAATTTATATAAATCGAGATTTGAAAAGTCAGGTCTAGAATAACTCTAAGACCTAACATAAGATCCTCTATGGGTCACGAGACCTACCTAAGAAAATCAACCCAAGCTCAAGCCAACACTACATTGCCAATTGGTAAGGCTCACATCGTGATCAATATTATATCCTCTATGTTACTCGATCCTAACCTTTCCTAGCCTTGTTGGGAGCCTATATAAAGATACAATTTTCTAAAAGTTAAGTACCTCATTAATTATACATTGATTACATAACTATTGTATCATTCTCGAGTACAATGATTGACTTAATCATCAAAAGATTTACTTGAGACTCGCTTTTATTTTGCAAGTAGAGAAAATTCAAACAATCTTGAGCTCAAGGATTGCTAATAATATTTTTGAACCAATAAAGACCAATAAAAAACACAACTATTATACAAATCAAGTGATGATCAACCTTGAAACTTTCATCCATATACAAGTTACAAGTGTCATATTTATTTTTATCATATGAGTTTAAGCATTTAGGTGATGTTCTCTTCGTGTTTCAGTTTTTGATTTTGAGTTTTGAATTTATTTTTAGTTTTGTGTTTTGAGTATCCGTTTTGAGATTTTTGAAAATGTGTTCTTTTTATCATTTTGAAAAATTGTTTCTTAAAACAAAAAACTAGAAAACGCGTTTGTTTTGAAATTTTGAAAAACATCATTTTATAATATTTTATTCAATAAATTTAATTTAAAATAAATTATAAACATTTATTAATAAATTATAAACTATTAAAAAAAAATAATACAAAAAAATTATATTACATATCATATTCCATATTTGTATTCAAATAAAACAAAACAAAAAAAATCAAATAAAAAAAGAATTCAAAAAATAGAAGACAAAATGGATGGGGTCTCGTACGAAGGGGAGGCGATGATGGTGGACGCGATGTAAGGGGAGTGACTAGGGGTGTCAAAAAATATTCGAAAACTGGTGAACCAAACCGAACCGTGTCATTTGGATTGGTTCTATGGTTCAATAGTTAGGTTCTGATTCTAAAAAATTAAGAACCGATATATTTGGTTTGGTTACTGATTTATCTTTTTAAACCGTGGTTCGGACTGAATCGGAACCAATATTATACTTGTATATATATTATAATTTTTTAGGTATATATATTGACTGCACTCTCACCCTGCAATTAAACCATAATAAAAACAAATCATAATAAAACTTTTATATTTTTTTTTTATTTTAGTGAGAGGTTTATACTCGCCAGTGTACGAGTGCAGTTGTAGTCCAAATTTAAATTTATATTTTCTGGATGAATCCAGGTCGTCCACTGAGAGATTTATTTATGGCAAAAGAAAAAGAATGTCACACACACGCACACGCATTTGGACAAATTGGCAACAAGGTTTTTTATGAGTTTTTTTTTTAGACAACAGATACTAGAAAATAAAGTAAGGCAGAAATTGAAATAAACATTAAACGTAAAAATATGAATTTGGATAGTGCTTGAGTTAAGACAATTTCAGTACCAACCCGTTGATTCTCAAATTTTAGCATAAAAAATTAGCAACATTAATTTAATTTCAGATATGAGGGTTTGTTATTAAATGCAATTAGAGATGATGATAGTTCTAGGTTAAGCAATCCCCATACATGATATGCGAGATTCTAATTTAAGCAACCACCATAAATTCAATTGCAATTAATACACAAAACAACTAAATTAATCATCTGGGTTTAAGTATGATAGCGTTTCCAGTTCTAGTAACTCTCATACATGGCATGAAAGCTCTAAGTTAGGCTTACGCTCCAATCCAAACCTAGTGATTTTTTAATAATTAATACACACTCATATTGAAATTTAAATTAATGTTACTTATTTAAAGCGCAGCTTTCTTTGGGAATCATTGGCGTTGGATACTGTCCTTGCCTTAACTCAAAATTAGATTTAGCTACTCATCTCCATTAAATTAATTGACAGGAATTTAAATGACATAATTTAAATAACAGAATTTAAATGACAGGAATTAAAATAGAAGAAACTAACCGGCCATTTAGGCGGTAGATAATTAAAATACAAGAATTAAAATTGCAAGAATTTAAAGGCATAAACTAACCGTCCATTTAGGCGGTGAACAATTAAATGATAAGAATGAAAATTGCAAGAATTTAAAGGCAAAAACTAACCGTCCATTTAGGCGGTGAATAATAAAGTAATAATAAATGATATAAGAATTTAAAAGAAGAAAGGAAGGAAGTAAGATCACAAGAGAAAATACTAAAAAAAATGAGAGAGAACAAAAGCAATTCTCAAAGAGAGAATTCTAAGGAAATAACTAAACTTTTATTCAAGAATAATAATCACACTTACAAATGCAATCAAGTGAGCTATTTATAGGCTACACGATGCAATACAAACCACACAATTTCAATTATTCAATTAGACATAATTATATCTAATGGGCACTCACACACTTAAAGTTAAATGGATTTTAGCTATAATACACACCTAATATTAAATGGATTTTAGCTAAAATACATACCTAATAAAGCACTCATAAAGTTAAATGGATTTTAGCTATAATATCCACCTAATAGTTAAATGGATTTTAGCTAAAAAAAACACACCTAATAAAGCTCTCACATAAAAAATAAAAATAGATTTCTATAAATTGGTTTTTAATCTTTATTAGGATTAAAAATAATCCTTGGGCCTTCTCCAAATAATATCTTCCATGGGTTGCTCAAATTGGGCCTTAATTCTTCATGGGCTTGAATTCTTCATGGACTTTAATTTTTCATGGGCTTGATTTCTTCATGGACTTGAATTCTTCATGGACTTTAAGTCTTCATGGGCTTGAATTCTTCATGCCTAAAAAATAAAAATAATTTAATGTTATTAATAAATTATATATTATATATATGTATTACACATGGCACATATATATTAGATTATATTATATATATATATTACATGCATGCATATAATGATGTATATGTATTATATATAATTTTATATATTATTATTATTATTATTAAATTTTACTTTAAAATTTCATTTCATTCATTTTTCAATTTAAATTTACATATAACCATAAAATATATATTAATATCTAATTTAAACCATATTTAAGATCGAAAGAAGGGTATAATTATAACAAAATTTTTACAAAATTAACCACTAATCATACCCCCCAACTTAAACATTGCTAGTCCCTTAGCAATCAGATTATACACCTGCCAAACTTTATTCACAATAACTGTATGAATGTAAAAATTTCAAATTCGAAACCAAAATGCATAAAATCGAATAAGTAATTTAGCATTCTAAATCAGATTTTTGGTTAAAGGTCATACAATCTCAGGAATGGAAATTAGGATAACCAACACACAGATTTACTCCCTCAAAGTTTTGACTTCAAATCTCACTATGGATTTTCTCTCCAATAAAAAGGATTCCTCAGGTGTACACACAAGGGGGTGCACCGTTATAAGAGTAAATGCAGAACAAGTTCAAAACTCGGTGTCATCCCAAATACAAGGAACGTATTTTCATGAAAGAATAAGGAAATTGACATAGCTTCATGATTGGAATAATGCTCTAGATGAGTAACTTCTGAATTTAAACATGATTCCCTACTCCAAACTCGAATTCTGAGATCACATGATTTATAGCATCAACAGGGACCAGACTGGGTTGTAATGGGGCTATAAGGTTAATACGGGTTGTCAAAGAAAATGTAGAGTGTGCAAAGGGTGTGTCGGGATTTTTTTTTTTTTTTTAGCATTTATTTTGAAACAGTTATGCTGAATAGCTAAGAGAATTTGCCCCCTTTTTTTTTTCTTTTTCTTCTTTTTTTTTCTCTTTTTTTTCTCTTTTTTTTTCTTTTTCTCTTTAAATATGAAAATAGAAAGACAGATTAATTCCCAAAATCACACTAGGTTGGATAAAATTCATATGGTTATGGGTTAACCGAGAGTAACGAAAGAAATTGTACTACAAATGGCTCAAATGGGATAGCAAGGGAGGTTAATTTAAAGAAAGAAAAAGGTTTAATAGGCTCAAACTGAAAGAAATTGATCCCCCTATCATGGTTCTCAGTCATCTAAGTCGAAGTTTGAAACCAGTCAAATTCATCCGCTATCATACTAGACATTCAAAGCGAATTGATATTTTGAAGCCATTGAAAAGATAAGATAAACAAGAGAGCATATTTAGAGTAAGTGTTATTTCACTCAGAATTAATGGTTATTAGGCTCAAACACTTACTTGGGTAATAGTCTCCACTTCTGTTGAGGGATCATACAATGTACTAATCAGCTAATTACTGTTACCTTTGACTTTATGACCGATAACCAATTTTTAAATTTTGAATCCCCAATGAATGCAAATTACTTATTCTAATGCATAAACGTTTTCAAATAAGAAATCAATGCATCCATGTTTCGTATTGCAAACTTAACCGGCTATCAGTGCATAACTTTAAAGCTTTAGGAATAGCATTATTTAAAACACAATTTTTTTTTTTTAATAAGAGCAGATAAAGATAATCACTTCACACAAGACAACAAACTAGCAATAGCAAACTCACAGTTAAATATGAACCAAATAATTCATAACTAAACCTTACACCCCCCAACTTGAATTGCAGTAATAAATTAGGGTTGTTAAGAATACCTGTAACTCCACAAGTCCATAGATTTGCTGTGAACTGCTAAAACTTAAACAACAAATGAGCACACCATATATATATATATTTATATTTTTACACCAAAATAAAAATTTCATGCAAGTCATAAGATAAGTAAAATGCGTCTCAAGAGTACAAAAAGTACTCCTTACTCAGCCACCTTATCAAAGACTTTGCTAACAACATTCCACAGTTTTGTTTTTTTTTTGTTTTTTTTTTTTTAAAGAACACAACCAAGAAAAATCCTGCAAGGTGTACAATAACTAGATGCGTCTCAAGAGTACAAAAAGTACTCCTTACTCAGTCATCTTAATAAAGAGCATTTCTCACAGTGATAAATCTAAATTAATCGGACCCCTTTGGCGCTTGTTACTAATTGCCTTAGACCAGTCTATCCGAGGCTCATGAGGATCGTACTGTGGAACATAAGCATGTAATTTCTCTAGCAGCTTATCAATGGTGGATGCAGAAATGAGAATCTTTCTTGCTGAACGAGAAATGAACTGTTGGTCCACAGCCTGATTAAGAAAAGAGAGTAACCCATCGAAAAAATGGTTAACATTTAAAAGTCCAATGGGTTTGGTATGGAGATTACTCTTGGCCCAGGAGATTATACAAAAGATTTCTTCAAGTGTTCCAAAACCTACTGGTAAAGCAATGAAGGCATCTGACTGATAAATCTTACAAGCCATGCGCTCAGACATAGAAGTCGTTTCTATAAGTTGACCGCGTGTAATCCCGGAAATATGTGGTTCAGCTAAAGGGATTGGCATTACACCTACCACAGATGAATTTCCAAGATATACAGCTTGTGAAATATAACCATTCAATCCACGACTTCCCCCTCCATATACTAAATTAATTTTGTTCTCCCCTAATTTTTTACCAAGTTCGCTCGCTGCAAGTGCGTAACAAATATCGCTCCCAAGTTGAGAGCCACAAAGTACGCATATGGTATTGATTCGACGAACTAACTGGCCTTCCATGTTTGTTCCTTTTGTATGTCCTGAAAAGAAGTTTGGCGATCAAAAGTAGCTATACAACAATTCAACAAGAAATAAATACAAACAAAAATCATGCGTATGTATAAGTAGTTGTGATTGTGGCTCACATCTTCCTCTGGTTTTACGTCCAGAAACGGCTTAAACACTTTCTATGAAGCGGGGATAAGCTTCCCATCCAATTTTCTTATAGATTGGCAAACAGGGTCGTTTTTAGTCAGATTCCCAAGACTATAGCATTGGTGGTCACTTCTGAACTGGGTCCATAAAGCAAGAAGTTCTCTTTGCACTATTCCACATGGATGCGTCTCAAGAGTCAATCGGATATCATCCAGAGACTCCTTACTCAGTCCATCCTTTATGAAACTAATTTTATCTTCTCGATTTATGGACGTAAACCCCACAGATTTGCATCGTGTGTTACAGGTCCATCGAGCATATTTATAACAACCATTCACTCTTTTCGCTCTTCTTTTCTTCGCAAAACTACTCTTCCCTAAGCCTGGAAAATGCTTAAAACTAGGTGAAGTTTCACCAGCTAATCGAACTTTTGCTTCGATCAGCCAACGAATATCTTCAGGGATGTTATTAAGCATCAACAACCTAAGTCTTTCACACCTAACAACATAAATTTTTTTCAAATCATTCTGCGGGAGAGATGGATAGTACTTGTGAATTTTTGAGAGATAAAGATCCATTTTTTTTTTTTAAAAAAAAATTATACTAAGAAGAAAGTAAAGAACTATAAACTTTACAAAAGGGATGAGAGTACCTGATCGGAGAATAACACAAAGGAGAGAAGATTGAGCTCAAGAGGGGTGACTTGCCTCATACAGATATGGAGTCTCTTATAGAGCAATGGGCATCACTATTCTACACTCGACTCGAGGCATGCCATAATTGCACCGTCAGACTTGACGTCGTTTAGCGTCTCATTTTTCAACATTTGTCAGTGCCTTTTTTTTTTTCAACGCTCGCGCCTCTATTTTCAACATTTGGCAGTGTGCCTTCTTTCTTTATAGGGCAGTGTGATTGCACTGCCCAAGAAAAGATGGCTACCACCAGCGTCAATTCTGTCTCTCTCAATTCAATTTTTTTTTTTAATTAATTTTGTTTTAATTTTTGTTTTTTTTTTTTAGATAAAATTTTGTAGACACCTTACCCCTCCAACTTAAATTGCGTATTGTCCTCAATTGGCAATAAAAGGATAGAAGATAGGCATACCTAGCGGTCTTCAATACATAAACTCGTATGGAGAAATTTTATTTAGACTGCACATAGAGAAACACTAGTTAAGTAATGAAGAAAAGGAACAACTTATATGTATATATATATATAAAAAAAATTATTTTATTATATTTTTATTTATTTTTTTTTTAGAATTTTTTTTTCTTTTCTTCCAATTAAGGATCAAATGAGTGGTTGCCCACCTAATCGTATAATATCTCCCATTCACTACACCACTTTTAAAGTTATTTTCAAAATTATATAAATTGATTTTTCTCATGAATGCACATATATATTTTGAAAATATATCGTCCGAAGGTATTGGTTTTATTATATCCGCGTATGGCACATTAATTTGCACAAACATCTCACACGTGTTTGGTTTAATTTGATCCTCAATAATATCGACTAACCTAAAAGATAGAAATTGAGGGGTAAATGTGGATAAACTTATTATTTTTTCACATTTTGGCTCTAGAATTTTATCCTCTTCTTCCTCCCAGGTTTCTTCTTTTCTTACATCATTTTGGTCTTTTTCTTCCTCCAAGGCTTCATTGACATCTACCTCACTGTGATCAACCACTCTCTTTTCTTACACCAAAGGGTGTATTGTCCTAGGGGCATCAAGTTTCTCAATTATTTCTCCATTCCTTAAGACAGTCACTCCTATGTCCTGCTCCTGACTTTCACTTTTGATGATGGGTTTTATTAATGGGATTTGGAGTGAGTTGGGATGGACAGGCTCTGACATGCTCAAAGTCTGTGTTAGCTGTGTCAATTGGTTCCTAATGTCCTCTGTAACTCTAATGGTATGTTCTTGACATTTGGACATTTGTGTAAAAATTTCCATTTGGCCTTGCATAAATAGATTGAAGGTATCTTCTAATGAACTCCCATGAGGGGGTTGATATGCATCGAATGTAGACCCTTCATTAGTTTGAAATGATTGAGGCTGGGAAAGGAAGTGCTCATGTGGTTGGGCTACAAAATCATTTTTCCATGAGAAATTTGGATGAAAGTGTGAATTAAGGTGATATGCATCAAAGTCCGAATGGTAGTTTTCCTCATGGTTCTGGTAATACATTCTCTCATAGTTGTGTGTGTGTGTGTAACTAGATTGACCATACAATACATCCTTAAAAGCAGGTATTATAGGGCAGTCATCCGTTAAATGAGCTGAAGTCTCACACACAGCACACCAAACCTCAATTTCATGGTAAATGGGTAGTAAATGGGTAACAAATGGGTAGTGTCTGATTGCAAATCAAAAGTGGTTTGCCTAAGAGGGTATAGATAATCCTTAAGAGGTCTAGACAAATCAGATTCAAAATGATAATTTTCATCATGATAAGTATCTTGTGCAGACAGATTGTAGTAATTTTGAGACATGAGTGTAAAGTTGACAATCCAATTGCAGGTAAAGACTCAGAATGATATGAAAATACTGTTTCAAAATTCTACCTGATCTCAGTCTCATATACAATGCACAAACAAAAATAAAGTAAAAGAGAAATAGAGTTACCGATTTTATCAAGAGATGCTTATTCTTTTATTTTTTTTGTTTTTTTATTTTTTTCCTTTTGTTTTTGCCTTAATCTCCCCGGCAACGGCGCCAAAATTTGACTGCACTCTCACCCTGCAATTAAAACATAATAAAAACAAATCATAATAAAACTTTTATATTTTTTTTTTATTTTAGTGAGAGGTTTATACTCGCCAGTGTACGAGTGCAGTTGTAGTCCAAATTTAAATTTATATTTTCTGGATGAATCCAGGTCGTCCACTGAGAGATTTATTTATGGCAAAAGAAAAAGAATGTCACACACACGCACACGCATTTGGACAAATTGGCAACAAGGTTTTTTATGAGTTTTTTTTTTTTTACAACAGATACTAGAAAATAAAGTAAGGCAGAAATTGAAATAAACATTAAACGTAAAAATATGAATTTGGATAGTGCTTGAGTTAAGACAATTTCAGTACCAACCCGTTGATTCTCAAATTTTAGCATAAAAAATTAGCAACATTAATTTAATTTCAGATATGAGAATTTGTTATTAAATGCAATTAGAGATGATGATAGTTCTAGGTTAAGCAATCCCCATACATGATATGCGAGATTCTAATTTAAGCAACCACCATAAATCCAATTGCAATTAATACACAAAACAACTAAATTAATCATCTGGGTTTAAGTATGATAGCGTTTCCAGTTCTAGTAACTCTCATACATGGCATGAAAGCTCTAAGTTAGGCCTACGCTCCAATCCAAACCTAGTGATTTTTTAATAATTAATACACACTCATATTGAAATTTAAATTAATGTTACTTATTTAAAGCGCAGCTTTCTTTGGGAATCATTGGCGTTGGATACTGTCCTTGCCTTAACCCAAGATTAGATTTAGCTACTCATCTCCATTAAATTAATTGACAGGAATTTAAATGACATAATTTAAATAACAGAATTTAAATGACAGGAATTAAAATAGAAGAAACTAACCGGCCATTTAGGCGGTAGATAATTAAAATACAAGAATTAAAATTGCAAGAATTTAAAGGCATAAACTAACCGTCCATTTAGGCGGTGAACAATTAAATGATAAGAATGAAAATTGCAAGAATTTAAAGGCAAAAACTAACCGTCCATTTAGGCGGTGAATAATAAAGTAATAATAAATGACATAAGAATTTAAAAGAAGAAAGGAAGGAAGTAAGATCACAAGAGAAAATACTAAAGAAAATGAGAGAGAACAAAAGCAATTCTCAAAGAGAGAATTCTAAGGAAATAACTAAACTTTTATTCAAGAATAATAATCACACTTACAAATGCAATCAAGTGAGCTATTTATAGGCTACACGATGCAATACAAACCACACAATTTCAATTATTCAATTAGACATAATTATATCTAATGGGCACTCACACACTTAAAGTTAAATGGATTTTAGCTATAATACACACCTAATATTAAATGGATTTTAGCTAAAATACATACCTAATAAAGCACTCATAAAGTTAAATGGATTTTAGCTATAATATCCACCTAATAGTTAAATGGATTTTAGCTAAAAAAAACACACCTAATAAAGCTCTCACATAAAAAATAAAAATAGATTTCTATAAATTGGTTTTTAATCTTTATTAGGATTAAAAATAATCCTTGGGCCTTCTCCAAATAATATCTTCCATGGGTTGCTCAAATTGGACCTTAATTCTTCATGGGCTTGAATTCTTCATGGACATTAATTTTTCATGGGCTTGATTTCTTCATGGACTTGAATTCTTCATGGACTTTAAGTCTTCATGGGCTTGAATTCTTCATGCCTAAAAAATAAAAATAATTTAATGTTATTAATAAATTATATATTATATATATGTATTACACATGGCACATATATATATTAGATTATATTATATATATATATATATATTACATGCATGCATATAATGATGTATATGTATTATATATAATTTTATATATTATTATTATTATTATTAAATTTTACTTTAAAATTTCATTTCATTCATTTTTCAATTTAAATTTACATATAACCATAAAATATATATTAATATCTAATTTAAACCATATTTAAGATCGAAAGAAGGGTATAATTATAACAAAATTTTTACAAAATTAACCACTAATCATATATATACACATAAATATATTATTACTTGCAATTTTAATATGCTAGTTTTTGTTTATTTCTTTTTTATTGTTAGTTATTGTTATTCATAAACTCTTTTATTTTTAGACTTTTATGCGTTATTGCTATACTAAATGATCGATATAATATAATTTGATAAGGTAGTTTATGAATTATTTTGTTCTATTTTTACTTCAAGATTTGAAGCATTAATGAAGTTATGAATTTATTTTAATTAATAAATTTGTTTGTAATTTCATATTTTGTGAAAATGTATAAAAACTAAATGTTAATTAGATAGAACCGAAACCGAATCGAAATCGGTCTGATGCGACGGATTGGTCATGATTTGGTTTTACATATGTAATGGTTCGGTTACGGTTCTTATTTTTTCGGAACCGTTAAAAATTGTTCGGTTATTGGATTCTTATAGAACCGGATCAATCCTAACCGTTGACACCCCTGGGAGCGACGGTGTGCGGTAGACGGTAGCTCGCACGGCCGATGGTGAGTGCAGTTGACGGCGATGGTCATGGTGGTAGTGGCTGATTCAGTCGATAGCGGTATTGTGTTTTCGGGTTTGCGATTTTTGGGTGTTTTGGAGAGAAGAAAGAGAGAATGGATGGGGTTTGCTAGATTTAGGGGGAGAGGAGGGGTCGATGGCGACTTTCGGCGGTGGCAAACGAGGTTGACGGCGGCTCTGGCAGCGACGAAGATGGTGAGCGAGGTCAATGGTTGCTTTGGCAGCGACGGAGATGGCATGCGCGGTGTTTGGGCGAGGCTTGAGAGAGAGAGAGAGAAGATATGCAAGAATGGAGGCTGAGGCTGAGGCTGAGGCTGGGGGGAAGGCGGTTCATTTTTCGCGTTTTGGTGTTTTGTGTGTGTTTTCACATAAAACACCCAAAATAATAAATGTTGTTTTGGATTTTTTTTATAATTTTTTTAAATATATTTTTGAAAATAAAAAAGAGAAGGCATTTTCAGTATTTTAAAAAATTGAAAACTTAAAACGAATTAAAAACAACAAAGAGAAGAGACCCATAGTCTCTTCTAAATCTTTAGCATAACTAGATATACATTATCTTTTTTTTTATTGCAATTTCTTTAGGTCGTTTCATTTCAAACTAATCAGAATACATGCCAAATTTAGCTTAATTTCTTCAAATATCACTGTCATATATTTATTTTTGCCAAACTTTTTTGTATAAAATAATTATTAGAACCCATGCTAAACAGGAATATCACGTGCCAAATTTATTTTTCATAGATGGCGTGTTTAGATTTTTCTCCAATTCAACGAATATAATATGTCTACAGAGAATAATCAACTCTCAACAATACAATATATCTAGCATTAACAGACTAACCCGATTGAAAAATAAATTACACATGAATTTTAGATTTTGTATCACTTTAATCTTATATAGGGTTATTTTCGCATAAAATATTATTATACTATATACTATATCTAAGATTTTCTTAAATAAAAAATTAATTATTATTTTTGTCGTGACTCATGAATTAATGCTTCTACACATGGTCGATTAAGAAAGCTTTAGTTTTTAATTAAAGTACATAGTGGCTAAATCACACCACGCCACCAAAATTTGGTATCTTTTGCAATATGGTTATTAAACTTCAATTTATTGTAAAGTTATATTAAAAGTTTGAAATATCTTGCAATTTCGTCACATTTAAGATTTTTTAGCATGCACTCATTTGTGTTTTTGCTGTGGTGATGACATAGTGTTGGAGTGACGATGATGTGACAAACAGTTAAAGTCAAATGTTGAGTGTACAAAATTGCCAATGACAATGCGCCACATGGCATAGCTCCTTATCCCCACCAAACCCATTATCTCAATCTCTCTTTCTCTTCTCACCTGCGTTTGCTACCCTTTTATTCTGGTTGTCAATTGTTGCTGTTCCCCTCTAATGCCGACGATGCCAACTCAATCATCATTCGTCATCGCCTTTATCATCATTCATCGTCGTCACCATCAACACTTCTGCTTCGTTAGCCGTTGCTTTATGCGTTGGTCTCACCGATCATTGTTGTTTCGCTGTCGCCTTTGCTTTTGATTACTTTGGTCACGCATGGAGACGAAATATAGAGGGATTGTCATCATTCACTGCAGCTATTGTCTCTATCCTCGTTCGCCACCACGATTGTCAACGCTTCTATTTCACCCGTCGGTCACCACTGCTTCGCTCCCATCTCTGATCCCTCGTTGTTTCGCCACTACCTTCGACTGTTTCGGTCACACATGAAGAAGAAAAAGATAGGGAAAGAAGAATATGTTTGATGGGGATCAGGGGGATGTGCCATGTGGCACATTTTCATTGGCAATTTTGTACATTCAGCATTCGACTTTAATTGTTTGTCATGCAAGCACCATGTCATCATCTCGATAAGAGTTTTAGTGAGTGTGCGTTGAAAAATCTTAAATATGAATAAATTAAAAATTATTTTAAATTTTTATGATCATTTTATAAGTAATTAAAGTTTAGTGCCCATGTTGCAAAAATATAAAAAAAAAAAAAAAATTGATGTGATTTATCCGTACATGGTTGTTGGCTAAAAACGTAATTGTCCAGCTGGCATCTCGTGTAGGGACATGCCAAACATTTTGAGCAACGCCATTCGGTTCCGTATTATATGCTATTTATCTATATTTATCATAGAACTTAAAACGTGCGGGCAAGCAAATGAAGTGTGTTCCCAAAGCCACGGCCCACGTTCATAATTTTTTTTTTTTTTTCAAAACTATTAATTTGACATTGATGTAAAATCAGCCTAACATTGACATTGAAGTTACGAATTTAACCCTGGACTTGGAAGTTGCAATGCAATAAGATATTTTGATTCTTAATTTTTTTTTTATTTATAAACAGCGCAGCATGGTTGATAAATGAAGTCGGCAACAGTTTATTTCTTTCTTAGCATCCAAGAAAAACACACTTGTATGATGCTGGATTAAGACAAATGGTTTACAATTAACAATAGTATTAATTAATATTATATTATTTGAACTATACTTTTGTTATAAAAATTCAATAAGATTTAGTTGCATGTCGACAACTGTGAAAGAAAAAATATGTGAACAAGTGACATGCTTAATAATAATAAACATGGGATCATTCGCTTAAATCATTTGGCCTTTGGGAGTCTATTTAAATCCAGATTCAAACCCAGATCTAACAAATGATCACATCTATATTACAAAATTACTCTATTTTAAATATTTAATTAAAATATTTGTATACTTTAAAAATAATATACATTTCGAATCGTGTTCATCACCATATCGGACTGAGTCTCTTAACATAATAAAATTTGAAAAATGATCCAAGTAATTGCCAAGGTGTTGAAGTTGAACCGACCTTGCGCTTGCAGCCGCCCTATTATGAATGAATGATGGATTTCATAGTAATAATAATATAATGACAAAGGATTATACAGTACCTGGCTCTGGCTGGCAGATGATATTTAATTAGCGTTAGTGTGGGTAATGTGTAAACAGTGAAAATGTCATGCCATTTGATTCACAATGGCTTTCTAATTTTAAACGTTTAAACAGAACCACAAACATCTCCTTTTTTTTTTTTTAATTGCAAAAATTCTGTCACCTTGCTAGTTAATAAGAATATATTTTCCTCTTTTTTATTAATGAAAATATGTAATCTTTATTTTTTAATTATATATTAAATAAATTAATTGAATGCACTAATGAGGTTACGATAACAGGTGATGGAAGTTGAAGGTCGCATGAAATTTGGTCTCATGGACTATTATTATTATTATTGGCATAATATATGATTAATGAATTGGTTAAGGTTGTTGTATTTAATAGTCCTTCTAACTGTAACAGTACATTGGGCTTTAATTATCTCCTTTTTGTTTTATTTTTGAATTTCGTAATTAAAAAAATAAATAAAAGCGAGCACATTTTAAAGTGTTTTGTTGGAATCGGTTTTATTTTCCACCATTAGTTTTATATTTTTTTCAAATAAAAGGTTTTTAAAATAATGAAAATTAATTTAAAAAAGTTTTTGATAAATGGCATGAAAAGACTTTTGTTGCCATTTTTTGTTATCACCAAAGAGAGAATAATAATAATGCCCCTCAATTGATAATATGAATATTTAGTTTATAAAAAGAGTTAACAAAAATTATATATAAGAGTAATATTGGTTTCACCGTAACTCTATATATATTTATTTAGACTATACATAAAATATAATTTTTTTAAATAATTGTCTACACTAGATATTAATACCGAGTTACTTAGCTCTCAAATTGAAGAGAAAAATCAGCTAAGCGACAAGAGTTAAATAAGACGTGATTAATATGGTTTTAAATTTAGGTAAGGGGGAGAAAATATGGGGTCAATGATCAAGTCCAACAAGGAAGGCGTCGCAATTAATTGATCGACCTTCTGACCCGTTCTCACCAATCGACCCGAAAATGCCAATTAATTAATTAATTAATTAATTAATGGGTAACTGAGAAAGAGAAGCATCTTCACGAGAAGCTTGCTTCTAAAATTTTGCTTTTAGGGTTGTCTGGCTCACGCACGCATCACAGATTACACTCCATTATATGAAATGAATACCATAAAAAAAACAACGATTTCTCAACTTTGGGAGAAAATCAAATGATTTCCCGCAATGATTTGGGTGGCGATTTTTCTTTTTTAACCTAATTTGATTAATCAATTTGCCCTTTTTTTTTTTTTTTTTCGGTTGGGTGTGGGGATGGTGACATGTTGTTGTGGCCACCCACGTTGTGGTTTTCATTGATTTCTATGGATCTGAGCTCTCTCCCCCTCTCTATCTCTCTCCAAAATGATTTAATACAAACATAATTATTGTCATCATCATCTCCATAATCATCATCATTGTCAAAGCAAAAACTGGTTTGGAGCATCTCTAGACAGATTGTTCTTCGTCCTCGGTTCCATCTCCATCCTTCGCCAGTGAAGTTTCCATTTCGATTTCCAAACCCTAGTCCTTTCAGTTCCTGCTCCTGGTTTCGTATTTCCTTCGATAAATTGCAAGTTTCTGAAACCCTTGTTAGTTGGTTTCCGATTCACAATCAGTTTCCTTGTTTTTGGTTTTTTTTTTTTTTGGTTCTTTCTCGTGATCAAAGATTTGAAGATCAGGAGAGCTGTTCCCAGTACCGTGACCTTTATGGAAGAGAAGGGATTCAAATGGAGAAGGAAGCCAAATCGAACACTTTTTGGAGGAAAATGCTGTATTTGAAGCAACCGATAAGTTGTGTTTGGATGTGTTTGGGCCAGAGGTGATTTTGGTAGTGGTGAATGCGCGAGTGACTGTATCCCGAGCCCGAGGCTCGGGATCTGAAAACCCTAATGGCGTCAATGAACGAGCGCCCTTCGCAGTCTGTGACAACGCATCACGGGTATATGCAGAAATTCCGCCTCTATGAGACTCAATCGGTACACATTCTTCTTCGCTCTTGGTTTGCCTTGTCTGGAGCTGTGTACTTGATCTTGCAATTTCTTTCTCGATTTCATTTGGATGGTGTAAATTTCACCCTATTTTCCCCTAATGCTAAGGGTGAATCCTTTGCTTGCGGACAAACTCTTTGGGCTTGTTTCTCTGTCGAAAAAACCAATTTTAAACTCTGGCTATTTTACATACAATTGAAGCCAGTCAAGCCTGGATCAGTTGAGCTTCATTAAGTTCGTTCTGGTGCTAATGTAGTTGTGTCAATTTCTTGTTCTTTTTGTGGGTTTCTATTCTAACAAATCAACTTTGTTTTGCCGAGCAAGGAAAATATGTGAGGCAAAACTAGCCTCATGAGAAAGTCTACGTCTAGTTTCCGATGGTCCGTTCCCGCCCATTGCTCACCTTGATGGCCCCAGGTTGCAAATAGTCTGGCGATCACACAGAGGCTTGCTATCCTCCTAGCCTCATACCTCAAAGAATGCCAATTTTATACAATCTAACTGATCACATTTACTTAAATTGCTGACAAAAGATCCAGTCAACTTGGTCTAGTTGTACCTTTCAGTCCTTTCCAGTAAAGGTTGGAGTTTCAGTTGTGATACAAACTGCAGGTTGAAGTATGTTCACCTGCCTGATGTCTGGAACATTAATCATTAAAAATTGCTTGTGTGTTACATGCCAGTCAAATATCATGGATCAAGGGCTGCAACAGGCACCACCACTCTGCCAGGCCCTCATTCCAGTTCCAAATATTTGGTCCATCATCTTAGGGAAAACCATAGCAGGCACTAAATTGTCAAAATAAAAGCATAAACAATCCTGTAACCTCGTTTAGGCCCATTGGTTCAGATGTACTAAAGAATATCATTTGTATAGCTCTGACATGTTGACATCTCCATTAGAAGATACAACTGCTTTGTCTACTATGAATTGTTTCTTAGTCCATAGGTCTCATACTCACAACTGTAAGTTAAAGATCCACCAACTGAAAATATACACATCTTCCAACTCCACATTTACATTGATCTGGTAAAGCATGTGTCTAGGTGAAACAGGAAATAGCTAAGCTGATCATAACCAAAAGCTCTCTCTTCAGCACATATATGCCTGAAATAGTAAGGTGAGCATGAGCTGGATAGCGTGACTCCTACCATTTCCTGAAGGTTTGGAACAGTAGTTCTTTTAGAAATTAAATACATTCAAAAAGCTCAGATGTACAAATTTCTTATCTAAAACAAGAAATTTTAGGTTAAACTGAACAATTTTAAAGGTTTGTATAGAAATTCTAGGATTTGAATGAAACCTCAAGTTCTATGCTATTAGGGTTTCCACTTGCAATACTCTGCTGGTATTTCAGTATTAATTTCCAGGTTAATGTTGTGCTTGAAGCTAGATACTCAGAACCTCAAACATCAGTTACTGGTGTAATTCTCTTGGGCATTTGGACTAACTAATTCTCCTTTTATTATTCTCTTATGTAAAGGACTGACAACACTTCTTTTTCCATATTTGTTTTCTCAATCCCTTGCATAGTATATTGTATACTTAATATACCATTTTACTTCTTGTTGGTTGAGGGAAAACTCATCTTTGAAACATGGTCTTATAAGGGATGTAGGTATGGTGATGATACGAGAAAGTTCAGGGGAAAAATATATGGTAGACCAATAGATAGTAATTAATTTCTTTTGCATGAATTTACAATAATTCACCATTTACAACTTTCATTGACAAATGTTATTCTGCAGAAATTCTATATGATTGGAAGAAATAAGAGTAGAACATGTTGGAGAGTGCTAAAGATAGACAGATCAGAACCTTCTGAGCTAAACATTCGTCAGGACTCTGCAACATATACAGAGAATGAATGCTCCGAGTTGTTGAGAAGGATCCATGAAGGAAATAGGTCCACTGGGGGACTTAAATTTGTAACTACTTGTTATGGAATAGTTGGTATGCTATCTTCTAAGTGAAAACTCAGTGTCTGTATTAATTTTTTCCATTACAACATTCACTGCACTTTGCTGTTCTTTCAGGATTCATTAAGTTTCTGGGACCTTACTATATGCTGCTAATCACAAAAAGAAGGCAGATCGGTGCAATTTGTGGCCATGCAATATATGCTGTCTCCAAGAGTCAGATGATTCCTGTTCCCAATTCTACTGTCCTGGCCAACATGGTTATTTCAAAGAATGAGAACAGGTAGTTCTCTATTTCACTGGTGCTTTGTCTGTTTAATTTCTCTCCACCTAGTGGGATTATGGTTTGATATGTTACTGTTATTTTATCAGTTTAATTTGAGCTGAGCATGAAATTCTTGATTTTGTTTCCTTTGACATGTGGAAAGATATTAATGCTTCATCTTTTTACCTGTGGAATTTTATGACACAAATTTCCAGGGGTGTAATAATTGATTTGTTGTTCTCTGTTTTGTTGGTGATTCAGATACAAGAAGCTCCTTTGCATGGTTGATCTTACAAAGGATTTCTTCTTCAGCTACTCATACCATGTTATGCATAGTCTTCAGAAGAACTTGTGTGATAATGAGGCAGGGCAGGTCCTCTATGAAACCATGTTTGTTTGGAATGAGTTCTTGACTCGTGAAATTAGAAATATTCTGCATAATACTCTTTGGACGGTTGCATTAGTGTATGGTTTTTTCAAACAGGTGAGGATGATGCTTGCTTCTTTTTTTGAATTGTTGCGTTGAAATTTAATGGTCCCATTGCAGATATGTTTTCTGATTAATAACCTTGATTATTTTTGAGAGAATGCAAGATAATTTTTTAACCAAGTGTACTGGTTTTTAGCCAACACCACCTAGTGGGATTAAGGCTTCTGATCATTGTTTTCCTGGTTTATGTTTTGTGGCTTTTGCCTTGCTACTTTGATATTTTAACCCTTTTCTTCCCAAAATGGATCTTTGGACTTTGCATGGCTATTTCTTGAGTGTACAGTGTTATAGAATATACATATGACCATGGGGTAGATTCAGGTACCTACCTGAATAACTTTTGGATCTTGTCTCATCATTTCTTGATACGATTCCTATATTTTCTGCTCAATGATATGTGTTGTTTTACACTCTCTGAAAATTTTTAGAGTAATATAATTTATTAATGTGAGTGTGCTCTGTCAATCCAGGCTACCCTTTCTATATGTGGCCGTGTCTTCAAATTGACTCTAATTGCTAGACGCTCACGTTATTATGCAGGAACCAGGTCAGTATGAATTCATAATTCAAAGAATATATATAGGTTTCTTTCTTGATTTGTCACTAGTCATGACCTCTTTATTTCTGTAGAAAAGAGGATTTGTATCTTTCTTTCTTCTTTTTTTTTTCAGAATTCTTTGTCCCAAGACTTAATTACCTGGTTTATTCTTCGTAAGGTTCTTGCACTAAGTATTGTGTATCTGATATTAGGTTGGAACATGCCCAAGGATATGTTTGGTCAGGGCATTATGAATTTATGTAATGTGGCTACTATTATATGTTTGATTTATTTGATTGTTCTGTTTTATTGGTAGACATAAAAAAATTTACAAATCAACATAAAAAGCTCTATGAAGTTTCAGTATATACTCCAGAGAGCTTCAATGAGCAAGATTCACAAGTTTTTGTTGGTATGATTCAAATATTCTAAGTGGTTCTGGTAGAAGATTGTCTAAAGATTGGTATCTGAATGTAAATTGACATGAAAGGCATGGGTTGTTGATTTTGAGGTTTAGGTAAGACTTAAGAGATTATCTATTGAAATCCTAGATTGTTTGAAGAACACATTAAACCTGGTTATTGGAGTTGTCCTTTGGGGAGAAGGAAATTAGTGGTATATTGTGTTTTCTTGAACCTCTTATCCAAAACTTTTAACTGCCAATACATATTAAAAGAAAAAAAAATGCAATTAAATAACATGGAAATGGAGAATCTTTGCAATATTTTCTTCCTTATAGGTTTGTTAAAAGTGACTTATTTCATTACTAAAGCTTTTATATTACTTTCACTCGCTAAATTGATGGAACAGATGTGGTTTGGAGGCAAGTGGAGTGAGTGGAATCCACTTAAGTGAGTGGAATACACCTGTGGGATCGACTTTTCATTTTCTTGTTTGTCCTAGTTATATTTGTCAAAAGATAGTTACTTACCTTCATTAAGAATACCTTATCTAGTATTGCCTTGAATACAATGCCCTTTATGGCCATTGCATCACTTGTTATTAGATTAGAAAAATTTCAGAAGACCCTCACAAAGCAGGAAGCCCCGTGTACTGCGGCATGCCTATTATTTGTAAATTGGGATAAGATTATTAGGGGGCCCATTTGACAGAGCTTTCAACTTTCTCTTTTTAGTTTTCAGTTTTTATTTTCAATTTTTTTGTATTCAATTTCTTCATTTAAAAAAAATAGAAACTTAATATGTTGTTTGATCACTTTATGTTCATTTTCAGTTTTGTGTTTTATTTTTTTGTTTTCTTAACTTATTCCTAATGTTGCCAGCGGCTGGAGGGGGCCCGAATATCATTGGTGACTCCTTCCACATTCTCTCAGTTGCCAGTGACTCCTAGATTTGTTCCAGGAGTTTGCTGACTCCCAGATCTTTGAGTTGATGAGAAGCAAAAGAAGAAGCTTAGTAGAGCCATTGCAAGAATAGAGCCATAGTTGTCAAAGGTGCAACGCGCACTAAGGTGCAAATTAGTGCTTGAGGTGTAGGTGCAAGCCTCAGGCACATCACAAACTTATTCAAAATGCTTATAAAATACTAATTCTTTTCACTATGTACCTATAAGGGGGTAGATACAAAGTCATAAAATCATAAATGACAAATAACCTATAATAAGAACTAATATTATTGCAAAAAAACCAATTAGTTTCTTCTAATTGCAAAATAGATTAGAGGGAAGAAAAAATTATGGTAGAACACACTACACAAAATAATTACAAGAAAAGAAAATTATAATAGAACACACAACAAAAATAGTTAGAAAAACAATTAGTTTCTCTTTCAATTAGTTTTTTTTTTTTAAATTGCAAAAGAAATTAGATGAGAGAAAAAAATCAGTAGAGCACACAATGTAAACATTTGTTTCTTAACAACTAGTTTCTTCTAAATTGCAACAGAAATTGGAAGACAAAAAAAAAAAGAAAAAGAGTAGAACACAGGGAAAAACAACGAAGAATTATCTTCTTCTAAATTGCAAAAGAAATTAGAAGACTGAAAGAAAAATGAAGCAGAACGTGAAGTTCTCCTACAAGTTAACATCATCGCCAAAGGATCCTGGCGAGTGGGAGATCTGGTAGACCCTTAGCTTGCAATGCTAGGTTTGCTTCTCATCGGTATACAAAAATATGCAATCAAACCAACAAGAAATAACATCTAAGATGACAAATGGACAAGAAATAGGGTTTTAATACACTTATATCTACAAGGCATGTAACTCATGCACCTTGCACCTTTTGCCTTGCATGAGGTGTGCGCCTAGGCAGCGCCTCGAAGCATCTGCACCTCAGTGGTGATGAGACACACAGAGTTGCACCTTCTCACGCACTTGACAACTATGACTAGAGCCCTCGCCATCAACCTTGTTCCTAGTTGAGCCACCATAGTTAAAGGAGAGTTGGCATTAGAAGAGAGAAGGCTGCTGCCATTATTGCCACTGAAGTAGGTTGCTAAGAGTAGAGGTCTGTGATAGAACCCTTACACAATTGATTGAATTTTAGCTCTAAACAGTAGGAACTCCTCAATTACAGTAGCTTACAACAATGGATATTAGTGAATACAAGGAGAGAACAAAACAAGCCTATTTGAGAATCGAGAGGGCCTCACTCTCCAACGACTTCTTCAACAAATTTTCTAGATCCCTTCTCTCTCCTCCTCCCTCCCCTTTTATACCTATCTCTCATTCTATTTCAGCCAAGTGAATGAATATTCCCCTCTAATCAACTTCTGACTCTTTTGCCCCTAAATCAATTCCCTCGGTTGCCCCTATTGTTCCTCTCCCTTTACGCCTTTGATAGGTGAGACTAATGGGAGTCCTAACAATACTCCCACAAGTTTCACCTTGTCTTCAAGGTGAAATTTAGGAAACTGATGTAGGATATGATGATAGGGTTCCTAGGTGGCTTGTAGGGGTGGCAACCCCTTCCATTGTATCAGGACCTCAAGGTTCTGTAGATTCTTTCCCCGGCCCGGCCTTACACCCATCAAAAATTCTAGATGCACCTTCATTTCCCACTCAGCTGTTAACTAGTTGAGAAATTCGGTTGTTTCTTGTACCATTCCTTTCGCTTTGTGAAGCTGAGAGACATGGAATACGGGGTGGATCCCACAAGGTGGTAGGGACTGCTTGTAGGCCACCTTTCTAATCCTTTTCTCCATTGTAAAGGGCCCCTGGGCCTGTAGAACTTAGGTGACAACTTCTCGTTCATCTGAGTAGGCAATGTTTTCTGCTTGTAAGGGCGAATTTTAAGATAAACCAAGTCACCCACCTTGAATTTCACATCCCTCTTTTTATCTATTGTTTCCTTCATCCTTGCTTGCGCCCGCAACAGTTGGCACTGCAACTCTTCCAAATTAGAATCCCTCTCCACCAACTGTTGTTCAATCATCGAAACAGCCGTGGTGTCCTTCTTGAACCTCAACAGTGGGGGAGGTTCACGCCCATAAACTATCTGGAATGGAGTTAGTCTAGAGGAGACATGGAAGGATTTGTTATACCAATATTCCACCCATGGCAACCAGCTGCACCATGCCTTAGGCTTGGAGGAAGAAAAGCATCGAAGGTACGTCTCCAAGGTGTGGCTTAAGACCTCCGTTTGATCATCGGATTGAGGGTGGTAGGATGTGCTTCTTCTCAATTGAGTGCCTTGCAGCCTGAACAACTCTTCCCAAAAATGGCTAACAAAAATTCTATCTCTATTGGAAACTATAGAACTTAGAAACCCATGTAACCGCACAATCTCCTTCACAAAATTTCTCACAACGCTAGCCGCTGTAAAAGGGTGTTTCAAGGCAATAAAGTGTCTGTACTTACTTAGTCGATCCACAACTACCAAGATAGTATCCATCCCAGCTGACTTAGGTAACCATTCGATGAAGTCCATGGACACATCTTCCCAAACTCGACTAGGAACTGGAAGCGGCTGCAGCAACCCACCGGGTGATAGAGCCTCATATTTATTCTGTTGGCACACATAACATTGCTAAACATACTGCTGAATGTCCCACTTCATTCCCACCCAATACATGTTGGCGGCTATCCTCTTATAAGTCTTGAGAAACCCGGAATGACTCCCAACTAGTCCATCATGCCCTTTCTTTAACATTAACGAAATTAATACCGACTTTTTAGGAAGATACAACCTGCTTTTGAACAGGGAATGGCCATCCACCAGCGCAAAGTTGGGTCTATTGGAAGGATTCGCTTGAACTTCTCTAACAATTTGCTGTAGTGTAGCATCTCCTTTCACCTCCTCTTTTAGTTGGTCTAGCTATAATATTCGGGGAATGAAGAGAGCCATCAATGTGGTGGAAGAAGGGACGCTTGAGAGAGTATTAGCTGCTCGGTTCTCCAATCTGGGGAGATATTGAATCTCAAAATCGTACCCCATAAGCTTCATGACTCATTTTTGACACTTCGGGCTAACCATCTACTGCTCCATAAGAAATTTAAGGCTTCGCTGATTTGTTCTAATAACACACTTACGCCCAAGTAGGTAATGTCGCCACTTCCTCACTATAAATACTATTGCCATCAATTCCCTCTTATACATTGATCTAACTCGACCAGTGGGATTTAAGGAATGGTTGAAAAAGGCAATTGGCCACTGCCGCTGCATCAACACTGCCCCTAATCTATGCCCAGATGCATCAATTTCAATAATGAATTCCCTTGAAAAATTTAGCAAAGCCAACACGGGCAGATTAGTTATTGCCTTTTTTAAGGGATTGAAAAGCCTGCTCTGCTAATTCATCCCAAAAAGAAATTACCCTTCCGGAGTTGGTCTGTCAATGGCCATGCCATTTTTTTCGTAATTCTTCACAAATCTCCGATAATACCCCGTAAGACCCAAGAATCCTCGAAGTTCATGTAAGGATTTGGGGCTAGGCCATTCCACCACCGCCTTAACCTTAGAACTATCCGCAGCCATCTTGTCTTGAGAAATGACGTGCCCCAAATACTCAATTTCCCGCTGTCCAAACTGACATTTCTTCGCATTGGCATACAATTGGTGGACTTCTCGGAGCCCTAACACACACCTCAAATGTTCCCTATGTTAAGTCATATTCTTATTGTAAACCAGAATGTCGTCAAAAAACACGAAAACGAAGTTCCTCAAATGCTCCTTAAAGACGTCGTTCATCAATGATTGGAACGTGGTGGGGGCATTTGTTAACCCAAACGGCACAATAAAAAATTCATAATGTCCCTCATGTGTGCGGAAAGCAGTCTTAGGAATGTCATTAGGTACTATTCGAATCTAATGATACCCCGATTTCAAATCCAACTTGGAAAAAATAGCAACCCCATTCAATTCATCCAATAATTTTTCAATAACTGGAATTGGAAATCTATCAGGAATTGTTACCTTGTTTAAACTCTGTAGTCAACACAAAATCTCTAGCCTCCATCCTTCTTGACTAGCAACACTGGGCTGAAAAATGGACTCACACTCGGCTTGACAAGTCCTGCTGCCAGCATTTCTTGTACTAGCCTCTCAATCTCATTTTTCTGAAGGTGGGGGTATCGATAGGGACGTACATTCATCGACAACACTCCCGGTTGCAACATAATCACGTGATCCCGCCTCTGGTGTGGGGGAAGCCCACACGGCTCCTCGAACTCCTTTGCTTGAACTTCGCTAGCAGCTCTTGCAAGCTGCCAAGGATTGCCCAGCCCGCATCCTTTCTTGGGTAGTTAAACTCCCCAACTCCAATAACACCCCTTCTCCATTCTCTCTAATCTCCCTCATCATCGACTTCAACGTTACCAAAGTTTTGCTGAGGTTGGGATCCCCATGCAGTGTTATGGTAGCTCCCCCTGCTCTTAACTTCATGACTAATGAGCCCCAATCCACTTGTGTCTCCCCGAGTGTGGCCAACCACTTCATTCCAAGGATTACGTCCGAGCTTCCCAGCTCCAATGGCAAGAAATCCTCCACTACTTCCACATTTTGCAACGTTAAGGTTACCCCTTTACACACTCCAGTCCCCTGAACAACCATGCCTGATCCCATGATCACGCCATAGCCTCTTGTTTTTGACCGGATCAATCCCAATTTTATCACCAATTATGACGCTATAAAGTTATGGGAAGCCCCACTGTGAATTAGAACCACCACCTCCTGGTCTTCTATTTCCCTCATGGTCTGTGGAGGGGTTAAACCAACTACCGAGTTTATAGATAGCTCCACTACTTCCCCCATTTTGACCGTATTGCCTTCCTCCCACGAATTCTCCCCTGTTTCAGCTCCTTTTCCTCTTCCCTTTCCTCCTCGTGAATTACCGTCACTTGCAGTTCCTTGTTCTTGCATTTGTGCCCAATCGTATATTTCTCATCACAACGAAAACACAACCCCTTAGCTCGTTTAGCTTGTAGTTCACTCTCATTTAGTCGTTTAAACGGGGGATTGTTCCAGTTACTGACATTAGGAGGCCGGTGAGAGGAGCCAGGGTTAGTGGTCGTCGATTGAGGTGACGTTATTGGGGGAGGCAAGACCACTACTCACTGGTGGTTGGCGATCGAAGTTGCAGGGGTCTGTGAGCTAGTTGTGCCGGGATTGGAATGGCTCCCTCGAATCACTAGATTCCTCTCCTCAATTCTTTGGGCTAGGTCCATCATCTGCTCTAGCCCAATGGGTTTCAGTACCCTTATCCCTACCCTTATGTCGGGCCTCAACCCATTTACAAAGTGTCCCTCTAGCAGCGCCTCAAGCATGTCCTCGAGAGGAGCAGCTAGCGTCTCAAAGCAGAGGTGGTAGTCCTTGACGGACCCCTACTGCTGGAGCACCAGGAATCGCTCTTCCACCGTGCCTTCCTGCGTGGGCCTGAATCTATTCCTCATCATCGCCTTAAGCTCCTCCCAACTTCTCACCTGTCGCCTTCGTTGCTCCCACTAGAACCAAGCAAGAGCAGCTCCTTCAAAGCAAAGGGTAGTGGAGTCTAACTTCTCCGCATCCGACTGCTAATTCATGGAGAAGTATCGCTTAGCCTGGAACACCCAACCATCTGGGTCGTCTCCTTCAAACATTGGCATCTCCAGGCGTCGGACCCTTCCATTCGACCCCCCATAGGTATCGTACTCACCGCCAACTTCCTTATGCCGATTTCCCAATTTCGGCGTGGCCTCCCCATTGAGGGACGAACTCACCGGTAAGTGCTCGCCCGACTGTTTCCCCTTCCTCCCTTTCTCCTAGTCCTCCCATCTCTCCATCAACAATCCAAATTGTTCCATCATCGTCGCCATGTTTTTCCCGATGTTCTGCCCCCTTTGGAACTCTTTTTTCATTGATTCTAATCCCATATGTAATCCCTCCATCTTCCCTTCAATCTGTTGTTGATAATTCTCCATTCTTCCCTCCAAATGCCCCTCTCTCTCAAAGACGGTCACCCCCATGGATTGATGCTTTGATACTAGAATGATAGAACCCTTACACAACTGATTCAATTTTAACTCTGAACAGTAGGAACTCCTCAATTATAGTAGCTTACAGCAATGGATATTGGCGGATACAAAGAAAGAAAACAAAACATGCCTATTTGAGAGGGCTTCACTCTCCAATGACTTCTTCAACAAATTTTCCAGATCCCTTCTCTCTCCTCCTCCCTCCCCTTTTATACCTATCTCTCATTCTATTTCAGTCACGTGAATGAATATTTCCTTTTAACCAACTTCTGACTCTTTTGCCCTTGAATCAATTCCTTTGGCTGCCCCTATTGTTCCTCTCCTTTTATGCCTTCAATAGGTGAGACTAATGGGAGTCCTAATAGTTTGTCAATGGATTGGGTGCAGACCCATTTTTTTTGTTTTCAAAATTTTGAAAAATTTTCAAATTTTATTTAAAATGAAAAGGAGTAACCAAAAGTGATTTTTCTGTTTTGTTGTCAAAATAGTGAAAATGAAAATTGAAAACAAAAGCCAAACAGGCCGCAAACTGGTGTATGGAGGTGGTCTTGGCATTAGAAAGCTAGGCTTGTTATGTAAGCCTTTCTTGGCAAGTAAGTGGTTGTGGTGATTCGTGTGTGAGAGCCAAATAGATAAAATAAAGTTAATGTAGGAAAATTGTGGATGCTGAATATTGGCGGTAGGGGGGAATGCCACAGTGTTAGAACCCCCTATGGTGTAGGGGTCTAGAAAGGTAGCACCTGCATTTGGGATAGTTTTCCCTTTAGAGTATCTCTTACAAAGATGGCTTGAAGCTAGAGTTGCCAATAATTGGTGCCAGCATAGAGAGGTTTCCTGGATCTCTTTCTGTTGGCTAGGATAAAAATATTTGTGTTTAGGAATTCTTCCATATGGGTTAAAGAGGGCTTTATTTGACCACCATGGTTTAGGTGTAATCTTCGAGAGTGGGAAATAGATTCCATAGCTGCCTTATTTGGATCTCCAGGACTTGTCTATTTTAGGGGAGAGGGATGGTAGAGGGAGGATAGTTTGATGGAGCGGAGGTTGGCTTTCCTCATAAGGCCATTTGGAGAACACAATTGCTGCCCTGGGTGGACTTTTTGCTCAACTACATTGCATGGTTCAATCCTTACGATTGATAAACTGAGGAAGAGAGGACACAGGACACTACCTAGTTATTTGTGCTTCATGTTTTAGAATTGTGTGGAAAGGTTGGATTATCTTGTTATAGGTTATCAGTAGTGCATGGGTTTTGATGTCTTATTTATGGGTTTGTTGTATTACTTAGGTGATGCTGGCTAAAGAGTGTCAAGACCTAGTCTTGAATCTAGGGTTTTTTAGAATGTAATTGAGAAGGGAAAAATGGAAGAAAGAAACAGAGAAGAATAGAGAGAAAGTGGAGGAAAACAGAGAGAAAATTGCGAGAGAAATGAGAAACTGAATTCCGTACTTGATTTCACTCCAGACAGATTGGTTAGCTTTATATATAAATAACCAATCAACAGTTACAGGTTGTAACTGATCCTCTACAGAAATAATCTGCTACAATTGACATACAAAATAAACTTGAAATTTTCCCATCCTTGAAAATTTTCTTGTCCTCAAGAAAAACAAAGAAGCTGAGCAGCACGGGGAAATTGATTGAGCAAATCTGGCAAATATTCCCAAGTATTATTGTCCGGGCATAGATGAGACCAATGGACCAATGCTTTTGTAAGAGGTAGATTGTTCTTGTAAATCACTCTCTTATCCAAAATGACAGAAGGTTCCACCTTGAAATTTTCAGCTGCAGTTGGTGGAGGTAAAGTAGAACTGGAAGTAGTAGCAAGGCCAATGGTTTTCTTTAGTAAGGAAACATGAAACACTAGATGCATATTAGAATCTGGTAGAAGCTGCAAACGATAGGCAACAGATCCTACCTTAGCAATGATAGGAAAATGTCCAAAATACTTGGGAATCAATTTAGAAGGAGAAAAAATTTTCTGATGAGAATGTTTAATCCGAAAACACACCATCTCCAGCAACAAACTCTTTTTCACTTCTCTTTCTGTTAGCAATTGCTTCATCCGATTTTGAGCAATGGCTAGCTCTTGTTTAATGAGTTGCAGTAACTCCTGGCGAGATTGTAAATAAGTATCCACAGCTGCAACTGATGAAGTATCCACAGGGGCAGGTAACAGAGGAGGTTTAAAACCAAACAAGGCCTCAAATGTAGACATTTTCAGTGAACTGTGGTAGCTAGAATTGTACCACCATTAAGCTAAGACCAACCATTTATGGCAACGCTTTGGTTTTAGGAAACAAAAACACCTTAAGTAAGCCTCCACAGATTGATTTACCCTCTCTATTTGCCCATCTGTTTCAGGATGATAAGTTGTAGACATATTTAATGTTTAAACAAATCTTGCCAGAATATGCTAGTAAAAATTTTACCTCTAGCAAACACAATAGAGTGTGGAATTCTATGCAATTTCATCACTCAATCCGTAAAAGGTCTGGCTACTTCTTGGGCAATAAAAGGATGAGAAAGGCTCAAGAAGTGAGCAAATTTTGTGAATCTATCCATCACTACCAAAATTACATCCTTCACTTCTGATTTCGGCAGTCCTTCTATGAAGTCCATAGAAAGGCTCGTCCAAGCCTGTTCTGGAATTTTCAGTGGCTGTAATAAACCAGGTGCAGCCACATTTTCATGTTTGCAATGTTGACAAATATCACAGGCTAACACATAGTCAACCGAAGACCTGTTTTAATTTGGGCCAATAAAATAACTGTTTCACTTTATGGTATGTAGATCTGATGCCCAAATGACCTCCTAAGGGTGAACCATGTAAAGACTGTATTATTTGAGTCCTTGGCTGATTATTATCTCCTACTACAAGTCTTCTCCGAAACTGAAGTAATCCATTACTCAGAGTACAGCCTGGTTTTGCTAGTTGGACTGATAGAGAGATGGGTTAAGAGATCTTGTACCCAAACAGTAGACTCATAACTAGCAGTTACTTCTTGTAGCCAGTCTGGAATTATTGAAGTAATGGCAGCACTGTAACCTTCCTCAAATTTCCTAGATAATGCATCAACAACCAAATTTTCTCTTCCTTGGTGATATTATATAATATAGTCTAAGCCCAGCAACTTTGACATCCCTTTTCCTTGTAACTGTAACTGTGTATGGAGTCGTTGTTGGAGGAGAAATTTTAGACTCTCATGATCAATCCTAATTATGAACTGACCCCCTTCCAAATATTGGCACCATTTCTCCACAGCCACCAAAACTACTGTTGTCCCAATCTTCTACCTCACTTAATCAAACACTCTACCCTCAAGATAATCGGAATTACCCCACACACGAAAGAAATAGAAAAATAGAATATGAAAGCAGCACATTAGAAGAACACACACACAAGAAGACCCGAGATTTATCCTGGTTCAATTTCTCTTATAGGAAACCTACATCCAGAATGCCTTTGGCCTCTTCTCCACTATCTTGAATCTCGAAAACGATTACATGTACTGAAAACAAACTCTCTCTCACAACCCTATACCCAGGTTATATAGAGATTACAACAGATTACAAAGCTCTCAATTGCTTTCCTCTACACAGCATGTACTGGCACAGAATGCCCAAGATAGAATCAAAAACCCCGTGAGAACTAAAGGCCTCTGACCCCTTATTTATAGAACATAAGGGCGGACCAAACAAGACTTAATGATCTAACAGTTTTGGTTGTTATAACTAACCAACTAACAGAACGATTAAATGAAATATCGAATACATCCTTGACATTAATTGCTCACCCGAGACAATCCACTAATCTAATACAAATGATTTAACAACTGCTATCAATTCCTTATCATAAACATTGAGTCCCAAGTGGTTTGGTGCTAAGGCCCGACTTAGGAAGGCTAATGGCTTCCCTTCCTGCATCAATACCGCCCCTACTCCTTTATCACTTGCATCAGTTTTAAGAACAAAGGGCTTTGTGAAATCTGGCAAAACCAAAACTGGAGCTTGTGTCATAACTTTCTTTAATTCAATAAAGGCTGCTTTTGCTTGAAAACTCCAATGAAATCCATCTTTCTTTAGTAGCTCAGTTAATGGTTTACTTATAAGCCCATAATATTGAATAAACCGCTTGTAGTAACCAATTTGTCCCAAAAACCCATGTAAAGACTTGACTGTAGTGGGTCTAGGCCAGTCCACCACAGCTGCAATCTTCTTCGGGTCTGTACTTACACCCTCTCCTGAGATAATATGTCCCAAATACTCCACATGGTTTGTAGCAAAAGTAAATTTAGACTTCTTAACATACAATTGGTTGAATCGAAGGACTTCAATTGTAGTCCTAAGGTGATCAAGGTGCTGGTCAAAAGATTTACTTACACTAGGATATCATCAAAGAACACAAGTATGAAATTTCTATTTCTCAAAAATGGACTGAAGATATGGTTCATTAGGGCTTGGAAAGTGGTGGGAGCATTGTTAATCCAAAGGGCAAGACTGTAAACTCATAAAGACCTTGGTGGGTTTGAAATGTAGTTTTGGGAATGTTTTCAGGTTTTATTCTAATTTGATGATAACCTGCCCTTTGATCACGCTTGGTAAAAATGGTCGCTCTCTTTAATTAATCAAGAAGATCTTCTATAATTGGTATTGGAACCTTGTCTTTGATGGTAATAGCATTTAATTGATGGTAATCAATACAAAACCGCCAAGTGCCATATTTCTTTTTGACAAGAAGGGCCGGGGATGCAAATGGGCTATGGCTAGGCTGAATGATAGAATTGGTAAGCATTTCATTGACCAATTTTTCAATTTTAGTTTTCTGAAATGGAGGGTCTGTAGGAACAAATATTAATGGGTTTAACATTTGGTTTAAGGGGCACGGCATGGTCAAAGGGTTGTTGTGGAGGTAAGGTTTTAGGTTCTACAAATAGGTCCTCAAATTCAACCAAAAGTAAATGTAAAGAATCTGAATTTTGTACCTCATGTAAAGTTTGAATCATATGGCTGCAAGCAGTCTGCAGTGTCCACTCCTCTAGATAACCAGCCTCAGTTAACTCTTCTTAGAAAACATTTGAGCCACTTGGGTCATTTTAGTCTTCAAAAATTTCTGTAATTTTTTATTTCCAGAAATTAACTTGCAGGCTCTCATATCCAAGCTACCCATCAGAGTTAATCATTTCCCATCCTTCTCAAAATTAACCTCTAGCTTGTTAAAGTCAGATATTATTGGACTGACTGTTCTCAACCAATCAACCCCCAAAACTATATCGCAACCACCCAACTTCAATAGTTGTAGATCAGTAATAAATTCTTGTCCCTGCATCTCCCAACAAAAATCAACACATTTGGATTTACTGTACATCTTACTGCCATTCGCTACAGTAACTGATAAAGGAAATGTACTCTTCAGTTTGCAATGTAAGTCTTTGGCAGTATTTTCATCCAGAAAACTGAGTACTGCCACTATCAATTAACGCCAGTAATTTTCTACTTCCTACCTTTCCTTCAACCTTTATGATTTTATTAGTAGAACATTCTCTGTAATGAAATTTCTCCATCTTCATCTTCAAGTAAATTTTTATCCGCCAGTTCAATTTCTTCAATAATTTGCTCCTCATCTTCATTTTTGTCTTCCAGTTGCAACAATTGCCTCTTACCCTGATGCCCAAGAATAAATATTTCTCCACATTTATAATATAATCCAGATTGTGTCCTCTGTTCTACATTGGAAGTTTTTGCTGCATTTGGTTGGTAAGGTCATAAGGAAGTTTGACCTTGGAAAAGAATGTCTTATTTTCTCCAGAAGTAACATTTCTGGTATATGTTGAAGTTTGGTTACTGCTAGGCCCAATTCCCTTAAACGGGATTCTATGTTTCTTGAATAGAGCTTCCACTGACAATTCCTGTAGTTTTACCTTTTCTGCCTCCTGCTTGATTGTTGTAGGCTGCAGCATTTTAACTATTGGTCTCAACTCTTCACTTAGGCCACTAATGAAACTAGAAACAAAATAGGCTTCAGATAAGGTAGGGTTAGTAATGACCATTAAAGACTTTAGCTCCTCAAATTTTGTTTGATATTCAAGCACCGATCGAACCTGCTTCAATTTATTAAATTCTTTTGTAACATCGGTCATATTTTTATCCCCAAACCTTTCTCAGAATTCTTCCACAAAATCTTTCCACATGCATTCAACCCTAAGTCTTGTCCATCCCTGATACCAGGCATTAGCAGTATCATTCAAATAAGCTGAAGCCAAATTGATCTTCTGGAATTCTGGTATATTATAAAACTGAAAGAAATTTTGGCATCTTTTTATCCACCACCTTGGGTTTTTTCCATCAAACAAAGGAATTTCTAGTTTTGGCATAAGAACATTGTTGTGAACATATGGAGTATTAGAGGAATTATCCTCCAATCTCCTATGAACCACCCGATCTGTCAAAATATCTTTCTCACATATGTTTTCAATCTCTAACACTGTTACCTTCCAGAATTGGATCATCATTCTCCTTTGGCAGAAACCAGAAAGTCTACCGGCAAGCTGATTTTTGAATTTTGGAGAACATTTGCAAGCACCCATCGAGTCTTTTAGCCAATTCATCCATCGAAGCATCCAACTTGTTTTCCAATGATTGAATGCCTTTGTGATGCTGATGCTTACTCGATCCTACTTCCAAAGCTTCCATTCAAGTTTGCATATTATTCACCAAGGAATTAACTTGGTTAACTTGTGCCTCTAATTGCTTCATTTTGGTTCCGTCTGCCATTTCCAATTGAGTCAAGCTATTTAATTAGGAGTCCAAGAATCAACTGCTCTGATACCACAATTGTCAAGACCTAGTCTTGAATCTAGTTTTTAGAATAGAATTGAGAAGGAAAAAATGGAAGAAAGAAACGGAGAGAGAACAAAAACAAAGTGGAGGAAAACAAAGAGAAAATTGAGAGAGAAATGAGAAACTGAATTCAATATGTTATCCCAGTCTTTCGCCTCACTTATTCAAACACTCAACCCTCAAGAATAATAAGACACTCTCCACACACGAAAGAGAAAATAGAATATGGAAACAAATAGAAAATAGATGGACACACACACAAGAAGACACATAATTTATCCTGGTTCAGTTCCCTTGAAAGGAAACCTACATCCAAACTGCCTTAGGCCTCTTTTCCACTATCTTGAATCACAAGAAGATTACATGCACTGTAGAATAGTCTCTCATAGCCCTATACCCCGGCGATACATAGTTAACCCAGATTATAAAGCACTTATCAGCTTTTCTCTCACACAGCACATACTCGCACAGTTTTCCCAAGATAGAATTAAAACAAAACATAATGAGAATGAATGATCCCCGACCCCCTATTTATAGAACATAAGGGGCGGACCAAACAAGACATAACCAGCCGACCTTGGCCCTTATAATTAACCAACTAACAGAAATACTAACTAATGAAATACCGAATACATTCCTGACATAAATGCCCTCCCAAGACTCTCTAGCTAATCTAATACAAATGATTTAACACAGTATTTGATTGCTCTCCAAACAGATTGGTTCGCTATTATATATATCTAACCAATCATTAGTTACAAATCAGTTACCGGTTGTAACTGATCCTTTATTGAAATTGTCTGCTACAGCTGACATACAAAATAAACTGCTACACCCTACTAAAACCCTACAAACTTGACAAAGAGATAGATAACTGTTCTACTAATAGCGTGATTCCCCAAGGAGGAGCCTTGGGAATGTTTAGAATGCCATTCCTCTGTGTGAGATTTGGACCTTATGGAGAGAAAGAAATAGAAGAGCTTTTGAGGGTGTTGATAGCCTGTTTTACTTTCCTAAGGGAACACTTCCAATTTGCCTCTTTTTGTGGTTGAAAAAGGATATCTCTTTGTGGTGTTTCTCTTTGGCTATTTCTATTAATGTTCTTACTTTTAGATGGATGCGTTCACAGTTCTCTGCTTCTTCTTTTGGACATGGTTCATCCCTTAGACATGATATTGGAAATAATGGCCTTATAGCCTATAGGGGATATGGCCAAGGATAGAGGTGCATGTAGGTCTAGAAATTATGTAGCCAATCCGACCTATTAAGGGTTGTGATTGTTGTTGTCCACTTTTATTGTTGGTTTCTTCTATTGACATTTACTTATCTTAGAAAAAAACTCATTGAATTGGTGGTTATGCAAATAATTTCCATTGGAAGACTTAACAAAAAAGAAAGGCAAATCAGGGGTATTTGTTTTCGCTCTTCGTTGATGGTTGTAGTTTGTTGCATGGATAAAGTACTTCTTTGTATCATGTGATAAATAAACAGATTACTAGCTTTATTTATTTTTATGGTGTGGATGGGTATTCCGTTGTCTGAACTGTCTGTTTCATCATATGTTAATGTATCTTTCCGGGTTTTCCCTTTTGCTTTGAGTTGGGGTGAGATGTGTAGAAAACATGGTAGTGGCATTCTCCATGAAGGCAGAAATGAAAATAAATGAACAAGGCTCTGTATCCTTTGCATATCTAAAAAGTGAAAGGTGTTCCAACTAAACTTCTTGAGTCAATAGACATTTTCCTTAGATCGTTAGTAGGATTTTAAGTCTTGGCTTGGTATATCTTACATTTTCCTGGAGTGTGCTTTCTATTTCCTCCAGTAACTTTTATCTCTTTCATTTTACCTGGTCCTTTTATTCTACAATAAATCTTTGAATTCCTTTTTAATTATATTGCATTAATCATTCATGACCATTGTGTTGGTGTTGACATCTCATTATGTTCATCTGATCTAGGTACTTAAGACGAGGTGTAAATGAGAATGGTAAAGTGGCTAATGATGTTGAGACAGAACAGATTGTTTCTGAGGATGTTCCTGAAGGGTGCCTTACACAAATTAGTTCTGTTGTTCAAAACCGTGGCTCAATCCCCCTTTTTTGGTCACAGGAGACTTCACGCCTGAATATTAAACCTGACATTATATGTATGTCTCTGTTGGTAATTTGTAGCCATGTGAGTAGTTTATGTCTTTAAGGCTGACTTTTCTGTCTTCCAGTGTCAAAAAAGGACCAAAACTATGAGGCCACCAGACTTCACTTTGAAAATCTTGTTGAGAGATATGGAAATCCTATAATCATTTTGAATTTAATTAAGGTAAGGTACTGGAACTGAATGGGGGATAGTTTAAAGCCTTTTGCACAGTCATTGTTGTAGTTGACTGTTATTTTTCTTTATTAACTGCAAGATGTCATGAAGTCCAAGGCATATGGATTTCAAAATTAGATTGCTTAATCACACTGATTGTTGCAAAATGGCTTGAGTTGTTTTCAAGGTAGAAGGCCTTTTCTGACTAATGCGATCTTACAATCAACAGACCCATGAAAAGAAGCCTCGAGAGTCCATTCTCCGTTCAGAGTTTGCTAATGCAATTGAATACGTTAACAAAGATTTATCAGAGGAGTCTCATCTTAAGTTCCTTCACTGGGATTTACACAAGCATTCTCGGAGGTATTTTTATTACATGGTCATGTCTGGCTCCCCTGTTTTACCATGTCTTCTATTGTCTATTTTCTTCTTTCCAGAATTAAACCAAGTTTTACTTTGTATTTTTAAATTTTATCCAGCAATGCTACAAATGTGCTACTACTGCTGGGCAAAGTTGCTGCATATGCATTGACATTAACAGGTTTCTTTTATTTTCGAGCGCCATTAACCTTCAGGTCTGATGGATGTATAAAGTGGCCTTATTTTGAGTAAGTTTTTGTTCCTTGAAAATTTTCCAGAATTCCATGTATTCCGTTTTTCAATATGTCTGCCTTTATGTGTAATGATAACTTGCATTAATAGGTATCAGATATCTGTTTGTCAGTATTTTTATGTATGTGGGTAACATGGAAATCTTGGAACTTCTTTATAGCCTTTGGGCGTTACTTCAATGTATTATTAGACCATTCTCGCATCAGTGTTAGTTTTAATTAACAGCCACCACCCTTCTCTAAAGCAACACTGTTTTTCATCCTAAGCCTGTCATGGAAGTGGAATATGGTCCTTATACCCAAATATTGAATTGACCCCCCCCCCCTCCCCTCCCTCCCCAAATAAATAAATAAAAAAACTCCCAAGTATTTTGTTTCTTTTGATTTTCTGATGTACATCTTAATTAGTTTACAAAAAAGCAAATTAGTTGTCACGTCTTTCATTATTTTCATTACAGATTAAAACTCTGATAAGAATACTCAAATATTTTATTTTGTGTTTCACATTGACTCTGTGCCAGTAGTTAACTTAATTCTCTAGGCAATTTCATGAGGTTGATGTTTAGAATTAAATTTATTCATCATCAATCTTGAACTAAATTTCTTTTTCTATTGCAAAAATTGGTTCTAAACATCTGAGTGCTAGAGCCTAACATGCTAATCTTGATATGTTCTGTTAAGAGTTTTATTTAGTTACTTACCTGGTTACTGATGACACTGGATAACTGTGGGTGCAATGCTTGTAACATTCTTAAACCTGGAACATCTATTGTGTTCTATCTCACATTTTGGAAGTTCACGATGAATATTTGGGGCAGGAATTTTGATGCTAGTGACCAGTCTCCTGAAAGAGATTGCAATGTTGACACTGAGAAAAATGGTGACAGTGAGGATGCTGATAATCTAGAGATCAAACAATGTGGAGGTAATCACATGACCAATGGAAATAATTCAGTCAAGCGACCCATGTTCCAGAAAGGAGTGCTCAGGACAAATTGCATAGACTGTCTGGATCGCACAAATGTTGCACAATATGCCTATGGATTGGCTGCTCTTGGAATGCAGCTTCGTGCTCTAGGACTCATAAATACAGCTAAGATAGACATTGATGACCCACTGTCTGAAGAATTAATGGAGTTCTACGAGAAAATGGGTGATACACTTGCACACCAATATGGTGGCTCAGCAGCACACAATAAGGTAAGCAAATGCGTCATGTTGCTCTAGCACTCAAAAGGTTTCTCATCTTATTTATCAACAACATATAAAGTCATAATTCTACTGTGGGGTTGGTTACATGAATTCTAGCTCTCCAATTATTCTATCTATGACCTTATCTTCTAAAAAGCATTTATAACTCACATCACAATAAGAGCTCCCCCCACCAAGCTTTTCTTGGTTGTCTTCTTACATGATCAAATTATCTTAACCATGTTTCACTCATTTTATCTTCAATAGGAACCATTTTGACCTTATTAGTTATTATGAATAACCTCATTTTTATTTTTATCTTTTCTTATATGGGTGCACATCCATCGTAACATCATTATCTCCAATATATTCATATTTTATACATGTTGATGCTTTACTACCCAATATTTTGTGCCATATAACAAAGCTGGGCTTGTAGCCATCTTATTATCATATAAACACTTGATGCATTTTTCTATCTTAACCAACATTCTCATTAATCTCTGCATCTTTTTAGATGATTAATCCATGATATCTGAATTGATTGTTTCTTGAGATGACTAGATCTTCAAAGTTTTACCTTAACATCATCCACACTTGTATTTTTACTAAATTTATATTCCATGTATCTTGTTTTCAATATGCTTTACATACAACCTCTTGAGTCTAAAGTGTTCCTCCATATGTCAAGTTTAGTATTCAAGCTTTCTTTTACCTCATCCACCAACACAATGTCATCTACAAGTAGCATACACCAAGGCATCTATGTGTGAATATGTTTAATGATCTCATCTATTATTAGGGAAAAGTGATAAGGGTTCAATATAGATCCTTGATGTAATTCAATTTAATCGAAAAAGCCCTAGTATCTCCTTAACATGTTTTGACATGTGTTTTCATGATACACATATTTAGTAACCCGTATACAAGCAATTTTGACGTAACGTGTAGCGCGTGTGTGAAACAAACACACCAAAATAAACCCTTAAAAGAACAAACTTCAATGGCCGAAACTTAGCTTTCAAAAAGACGCAAAAACAAGATTGTTTTGCTAAGAAAATCCAAATAGGTTGCCGAAATTTGTATTGAGAAAAACTGATTACAAACTCTAGGTTCTAGGCATATTTATAGTGTTTGGCTAATCCAAATCCATCTAATATTTATAAATAAAATCCAATTGAAATCCTAATAGAAATAAAACCCTAACAAACATGAAATAGAATTAACATCCTAAAGCAACATATGAAGTAGAATAGAAGAAAAAAATTCGAAAAACTTATGGAGTTCTGCTGTAGCGCTACTATTTCGGCCTGTTACTGTTCTGGTTTGGGTCGGGTCAGCCTTGGACCGGGTCTTGAATATTAGTGACTGCATCATTTACCTCCACTTGAGAAAAAATTCAACCTCGAATTTTGATCCGAGTAGGACAAGTTCATGTCCAGCAAGTACAAAGAGAGATTATCCACATTGAATGTTTGGAAATACCCAAACCCTGACTCATTATAAGGGATCAAAGGCTGCATGGTATCGTGGAGGCCACCCACAACATGAACAACTGGAACAGTCCTTGGTTCAGAACCCTTGAACTTTTCTACTGAGGGAACATGAGCAAAAACATTCCTCCCCCTCTTAGCCCTATCTTCGTTGGCATGGGTCCAACCATCACCATGTTTGTTGTCCCTCTGCCTTCATTGTATTATTACTGTTAGATTGAGGACGTTGAACATTCCATCTTGAGCGCTTTTCTAATCTGGTAGATCTTATCACAGGTCATTCTTCTCTCACCAGCTTTCTTGATTTTGACTCCTCAACAACTTCCGAATTCATCTGTAGATTTTTCTTACCTTGAGAAGCATTCTTTTGCAAAGGCTTAATCCATGACTACCAACAGTTTCTCCATCACTTAAAAAATATTGATGCTTGAATCCTCCTTTGGTCCAAGCACTTGATCAGCTATAGCAGCAACTGCTACAACATTCTTAGTTTCGGAATCTAATTTCAGATTAGTACCGAAAGCAGTTGCACTACCCGAGTTAGTTAGCTTGGGAGATCCAATACCCCTATCCACAAAGAGACCCCTGTGACCATCTTGCTTTTGCAATCGCAAAGGTGAATATATTCCTATTGCCTTCGATTTAACTATGCCAAAGCTTGAAGAAATTGTAGAAGGATCTGCTACCATGGTCTCCATCTCCTTTACAATCGCAAGTTGATCAGAAGAAACACCACCATCCTTGGATTGCGAAGTAATACCTGAGTTATCAAGATTGGAAAATACCCCACTATGAGTCAACAACCTTGAAGTTTCTGTCATGTTAGCAACATAAACCAGACCTGAGTTTGCAAACATTGAGGTTGCTGGGACAACATAATGTTCGAGATCAAGCTCCAAACTCACCGAAAAGCCATTCTTTAGTTTATACTCATCGTTTCCCCAATGGTTGTGTTGCTGCGCATTCCTCTTAACCCCTCTACCACTAGGGTTGGCTATCATATGACCAAGATCATCCTGATCATCGCTATCATCCATCATTGGTCTTCTAGGATTAAGGAGGACATGATTAATGGTTGATCTTTCCAGTTTAACGTAGCGGATTTGATTCATGCCATTAGTCCGGTTTCGGTTATCATTAACTCGTTGTAAAACACCCAATTGGTTATGGATTCGCTCCAATTGTTGCTGCATTGTATGAGTTATTTCCCGGTGTTCTTTGATTGCCTTCCAAACTGTGGGCAGTCCTTGATCACCATCACGAGATTGGTTGCTACTATTACTTTCAAGATTGGCCATCTGATTGGTTGGTTAACCACTCTGATATCACCTGACGTAGCGTGTGTGAAAAAAACACACCAAAATAAACCTTTGAAAGAACAAACTTCAACGACTAAAGCTTGGCTTTCATGAAGACGCAAAAACAAGACTGTTTTGCTAAGAAAACCCAAATAGGTTGTTGAAATTTGTATTAAGAAAAACTGATTACAAACCTAGGTTCTAGGCATATTTATAGTGTTTGACTAATCCAAATCCATCTATTATTTGTAAATAAAATTCAACTAAAATCCTAATAGAAATAAAACCCTAACAAACATGAAATAGAATTAACATCCGAAAACATATGAAGTAGAATAGAAAAAAAAATCCTAAAAGATCTAAAATCCTAAAAACTTATGGAGTTCTACTGTAGCGTTACTATTTTGGCTTGTTACTGTTTCGATTTGGGCCGGCTCAGCCTTGGACCGAGTCTTGAATATTAGTGACCGCATCAAATTTGAACTCCTTACTTTTGTAAGACTGCCTGCAAGACTTATTTATGAAATTTCTAATAAGCTTTTTCTAAATGTAAATCCTTTAGTTTATCTTTATATCTTTCCGTTAGGTGCCTTGGAAAATATATAACTTCCTCTGTTGACCCACCAGACATGAAACCATTTTTTTTATTTGTTTGCCTAGCAAAGAACAATCAATATGGTTTTTAGACTCGGTTTCTCTTCTTAATCTTTGCTCTATCAAACTCTCCCAAATTTTCATTAAGTGGCCCGTTAGTTTGACTTCTTGATAATTGTCGCAACTTTGAACATCTCATTTATTCTTGTAAATAGGCATTAAAGCGATCTTCCTCCACTCATTTAGTATCCTTTTTGATTTAAGGATCACATTGAATAATTTTGTTAACTAAAAAATGTCCTCCTCTCCCATGCTTCTATTGGGATTTATCTGGGCCAATTGTTTTACTATTCTTCATCCTTTTCATTGTTTGAAACTTGGTTTGGATTTGTTTCTAGTTTTCTTTTAGACCATTTTCTTTTCAAGTGATTGGCATCTTCGATTTAATGTTTTACAAGAATAAAAAGCTCTAATTTTGCAATTTACATGTGGTGGAATCTTGAAAATTTTCCTCTGAAGTTATTATCACTCCATTCATATCTAGCTAACCATTTACAGCATTTACCGAAGTCCTATAACAAAGTGTTACTCTAACTAGTTGTTAGTAGAGATAACAGTATAATTGCACTATTAGAATGTAAATAAATCGTTGTGCTTAGCTGGGAAAAATGTCTCAGCATGCATGATCGCGTGAAGCATAACCAACGCGCTCGGAAGCCACTTGTTCGTGCACATGGGCAACGCCCAACGGCTTTTGGCACCCAATTGAGCTTGATCAGTATATAAACTGATCAAGGGTACCTTTTTGAGTATGTTGAATGAAATCAAGAAATCAATTTCTTTCTCAATCCATTTCCCTCCTAACTTTCTTCCTTATTTTCCCTCCAATTTCTCTTAAGTCTTCTCTCTCTTTCCCTCTCGCTATTCTCGAATTAGCTGGTCAGATCCAGAATCTGATAAATTGGTATCAGAGCAAGTTCCGGGCCAGATTGTTTGAAGGCGATCGGAACAATGGCGAATGGTACTAGGATGCGTCAGATGGAGATGCAACTCCAACAGGTAACAGCGACAGTATCAGAAATGCAAGGAAGAGTTGAAACAGTGGAAGAAAGGATAGGATCAGCGGTGGATAGGAAGTTGGAGGCTTTGGCCAAACGACTTAGGGGGGATATGCGCTTGCAAATTCGAGAGGAATTGCAAGAAGTTCGAGATCAAGGAAATTTGTTGCGAGATCAGCTGCAACAATTTATGTTGATGTTCGCAAATCAACCACAGGTAAGGATCTCCCCTGATTTTCCACCTAGGGAACAGACGGAACCAATTCTACAAGGAATTGGTATGCCACATTGACATGCGGGAAGGTGAGTTGGAAGAAGAGCCAACAGAAGGTGGTGAACCGGTAGTTGACTGGAGGCAAGGATTTCCAATTCCTAAACTGGAACTCCCAACCTTCGAAGGTACTAAACCGCGATAGGTGGTTGAGAAGGTGTGAGAAGTTGTTCGAGATTCACCAAGTACCAGAAAATCAGAGGGTGGCCTTGGCAGTACCATATCTTCACGATGAAGGAGATGTGTGGTTCCAGGGATGGTCCATGGTAAGTGCGAACTATACTTGGGAGGACTTTACCAAAGGCTTCAACGAAAGATTCGGAGAACGAGGACGGTTGGATATAGTACAGGAATTTAATCGCTTGAGATAGGAAGGCTCAGTGATGGACTATTAAGCGAAGTTTGAAGAACTTAAGTTCTTGATGCTCAATCGGAACCCCAGCCTCACTGAAGATTATTTTGTATCCAACTTCATAGGAGGACTTAATGAGGAGCTTCGATCAGCAGTACAAGTTCTTAGGCCCAGGATGGTTCCAGAGGCAGCGGAGGGGACTTACCTACAGGAAATGATGTTTGATGCGTTGCTGAGAAAACAAAAGGGACATATCAGAGGAGCCCAAGGAGGAATGGTATATCAGGGTGGTAGACCACCAGGAAGAGAGGTAATGAGGACGGGTCCTAATACCAGGTATCCCGCATTACCTGCACCCCCTCTAAATACGTTGAGCAGAGACAAGCTCTTGGAGCAAAGGAGGATAACATGACTGTGTTTTAGGTGTGGAGAAAAGTACACACCAGGACATCAGTGTAGGAAACAATTGTTGTTGTTGGACAGGTGAAGAGGAAATGGACGAAACATAAGAGTTGGCAGCAATGGAAGAAGAAGAGGGCGAGGGCAGTGGCGCCATATCATTACACGCTATTAAAGGAGTGGCTAACAGCAAAGTTATTAAGGTAGAAGGGAAGGTGCACGATAGTTCTCTCATGGTGTTAATCGACAGTGGGAGTACCCACAGTTTCATTGAAGACATGACGACTAAAAGGATGGGGTGGCCAATAGCGAGGACACAACCATTATTAGTCACGGTAGTTAATGGAGATAAAGTTCTCAGCAAATCAGCTTGCATGGGGTTTTGCTGGGAGATGCAAGGGGAGGAATTCCAGGCTGATCTTAGACTACTCAAATTGGGGGGGCTGCCATATTGTGTTGGGGGTAGATTGGATGCGGGAAGTAAATCCCATTAGTTTTGATTTTAATAACATGGAAGTAACGTTGGATAAAAAGGGGAAGAGAGTGGTTGTGCAAGGCCACATGGAGGTAGGAGCATGCAAGCTAATAAGGGGCAAAAAGTTACAACGAATGTTCAAAAAGAAGTGGGCATAGGTGGCTCATCTATTTTCCATTGAGGCTAGCGACCAACGAGGGGAGCAATTTCGGACAGTAAGCTCAAAATCTTCGCAACAGGTAATTGAACTGACCCTTCTAGATTCATTGTTGAATGAATATCAAGTTCTCTTTGTAGAACCTAAGACTTTACCTCCTAAACGTTCCTTGGACCATACTATACCTCTCATACCCCAAGCCGAACCTGTCAACATCTGATCTTATCGGTATCCACCTAAACTCAAATCCGAAATTGAGAAAATGGTCAGGGAAATGTTAGATCAATCCCTTGTCCCCCCAAGCCACAACCCTTTCGCTTCCTCGGTTTTATTAGTAAAAAAAGAAAGATGGAACTTGGCGTTTTTGTGTTGATTATAGACAGCTTAATGCCATAACTATTAAGGACAAGTTTCCCATTCCCATCATTGACGATCTACTTGATGAACTCAAACATGCAACTATATTTACCAAGCTAGACTTAAGGGCTGGATACCACCAAATTAGAGTCCGTCTTGATGACACTTTCAAGCCAACCTTCCGAACACATCATGGGCATTTTGAGTTTACCGTAATGCCATTTGGCCTCACAAATGCCCCAGCTACATTCAAAGCTCTTATGAACCAGATTTTTGAACCCTACCTCAGAAAATTTGTGCTGGTTTTCTTTGATGACATACTAATCTACAACCCCTCTTTTGACTAACACCTTAACCACCTTAGGGTTACATTTGAGATCTTGCGATTCAATCAGCTATGTATCAAGCGGTCGAAATATGCCTTTGCATAGTCCCAAGTCAAGTATCTTGGACACATTATATCAAGAGCAAGTGTGGGAACTGATCCGAAGAAGATTGAAGTCGTTATGGCTTGGCCCAAACCTACAAACATACGAGCCTTAAGGGGATTTTTGGGGCTTACGGGCTACTATCGGAAATTTGTGAGGAACTATGGCTCCATAAGTAAACCTTTGACAGAAATGTTAAAGAAAAATGGATTCCAATGAAACACTAAGGCAGAAGAGGCCTTTGAGCAGTTAAAAGCAGCGTGCCTACACTAGGGCTGCCTGATTTTGATATGCCCTTTACATTAGAAACAGATGCAAGCAACACTGGCATAGGAGCGGTATTGACTCAAGATGGAAGACCCTTGGCTTTTCTCAGCCAAGCCTTGGCCCCAAGACATTAGGGCCTTAGTATCTACGAGAAAGAGCTGATGGCAGTGCTAATGGCAGTAGAGAGGTGGTGCCATCACTTGGAATGAGGAAAGTTTATAATCAAAACAAATCATGAGAGTTTGAAATACATTTTACAACAAAGGTTGCACAACCAATTACAGAAAAAAGGTATGTTTAAACTCATGGGCTTAGATTATGTGATCCAATATAGGAAGGGAAAAGAAAATGTTGTAGCAGATGCATTATCCCGCTGTCATGAAGAAGGGATGGCTGCAACTATATTTACAGTGGTACCTGATTGGTTCAAGAAATTACTAATAGCTACCACGAGGACGGATGGACCAAGGATCTTCTGGAACAACTAACCGTGAGCACTACCAGCAAACCAAGGTACTCACTTACCAATGGAGTGATAAGATACAAAGGCAGGATAGTGATCGGTGATTGTAAGGAATTGAAGGACAGGATAATTCATGCGTTGCATGGTTCCCCCATCGAAGGACACTCGGGTATCCAAAACACATACCACAAAGTCAGACAATTATTTTTTTGGCCGCAACTAAGGAAGTATGTGTGGGAATATGTCTTGAGATGTGAGGTTTGTAGACGATGCAAGCATGAAACAGTGGCCCACCCCGGCTTTCTTCAACCTCTAGAAGTTCCAAATCGCGCTTGGACTAATGTTACTATGGATTTTATTGAAGGCCTACCAAAATCGGAAGGGAATGATTGTATCTTAGTAGTTGTAGACAGATTCACGAAATTTAGCCACTTCATCGGCCTAACCCATCCGTTCTCAGCTCAGGAAGTGGCTCGAATCTACTTGGATAATGTGGTAAAGCTACATGGCGTCCCTAGATCAATTGTCTCTGACCGAGACAAAATATTTATCAGCCTGTTTTGGAAAGAGCTTATGAAAGGCCTCAGAACCAAATTCCTAATGTCTACAGCATACCATCTTGAAATGGATGGCCAAACCGAACGCGTTAACCAATGTCTAGAAGGTTACCTACGGTGTTTCAGTTTTGTGCAGCCTAAAGGATGGCATAAATGGTTGGCAATGACACAGTGGTGGTACAACACTAGCTTCCACAGCTCACTAAAGATGACCCCATTAGAGGCCCTTTATGGTTACAAACTGGATCTACTTCCTACCCTAGGAAGTCACACAACAGTAGCCATCGTGGAAACCTACCTCCAACAGAGACAAGAAGTGTTAAGAATGGTGAAAGATGAATTGGCCAAGGCACGTATCCGAATGAAACAACAAGCTGATTGAAAGAGGAGCGAACGAGAATTTGCAGTAGGGGATGAAGTCTACTTAAAACTCAATCCGCAACATTTCAAAGTTGAATCCTAAGTTTTATGGCCCTTTCAAAATTGTAGAGAAAATTGGCGCTGTGGCCTACAAATTGGAACTACTTGTTGAAACAAGAATACATCCAATCTTTCATGTATCCTTGCTAAAGAAATCAGTGGGCAACCAAAGCTCTACCCCGAGCTTACCTCCTATAAGTGAGCGAAGTACCTCCGGAGGTAGTTCCCATGGCCATCGTAGACAGACGGGTGACACACCACAATGGCGTTCCTATGATTCAGGTGTTAGTTCAATGGTCTTCCTTGCATTCCGACAACAATACTTGGGAATACTTACCAGAACTTCTCCAGCAATTTCCCAACGTGGCAAGCCTACTACATATTTCTTGCGGACAAGAAACATTTTAAGGGGTCGGGATTGTTACGTTAACTAGTTGTTAGTAGAGATAACAGTATAATTGCACTATTAGAATGTAAATAAATCATTGTGCTTAGCTAGGGAAAATGTCCCAGCATGCATGATCGCGTGAAGCGTAACCAACGCTCGCGGAAGCCACTTGTAAGTGCACATGGGCGAGGCCCAACGGCTTTTGGTGCCCAATTGAGCTTGATCAGTATATAAACTGATCAGGGGCGCCTTTTTGAGTATGTTGAATGAAATCAGGAAATCAGTTTCCTTCTCAATCCATTTCCCTCCTAACTTTCTTCCTTATTTTCCCTCCAATTTCTCTTAAGTCTTCTCTCTCTTTCCCTCTCGCTATTCTCGAATTAGCTGGTCAGATCTAGAATCTGACACAAAGTTGATTATGAGGCCAAGAACAGTATGCTTTTCATTTTGAGAATTTTTTTTTCTGTTTTCTTTTGGAATTAGCCTTAAAGACTTTCTCTTTTCTTTTCTTTTTTTCCATCTGTGCTTTCTGTTAAGCCCAATTTTTTGGAAGGGAAGTAAGGTTGTATTCAGCTAAGCTTTGTGCTTAATTTTTGAAATATCTAGGCAATTGTAGTATCTTAATTCCAAGGATCATGCTTCTTAAAAAGAAAGCACCATCATGAAGTAATAAAAATAATGGGGAAAGAGAAGGGTAAGGACAGTCAAGAGATGCAAGTTTGGCAAAATTAACATCTTTGTAAAATTTAAGATGACAACTATATATGATATTAATTAGCCAGTTACACATCTCACCAATTGGTACACTTTAATGTTTTTCCCTCGGGAGGGGTACACTACACATAGCACCTTTAATTATGGTGACACTGTTCACTATCTAGTGTTACTTTTTGTTTATTATATGGTGTGATAGATATGTTTAACATCTTGTTGGTTTGATTCTGAATAGATATTTTCAGCGAAACGGGGTCAATGGAGAGCTGCAACTCAATCCCAGGAATTCTTTAGAACACTTCAACGGCACTACAGCAATGCTTACATGGATGCAGAGAAACAAAATGCTATTAATGTGTAAGTCAGTTCTGCATGCAGTATTACTAAGATGCCCAAATCTTTAGCTGCTGTTTGTTATAAATGATTTTGTATACTTATTTTTTTGGGTATTGGAGATATGGGAACGGAATGAATGTAATTGATAGCATATTATGGGGTTGGCTGATTTTCTCAGCCGTACAAGTTGGTAATAAGGACTATTGTCCGTAGTGTTGAATTGTTAACCCCATTCTCAGTTAAAAGCTTAAGCAGGTAGGTAGAGGTTTAACTTTATCTTTTTATACTATTATTTTTTATTCTCAACAAATGTTTTCTTGCTCAGGACCTACCCCCTTGTTTGTCTATTATGTTACTTTGGGTATTATATACATTAATGTTGCAAGTAACTATTGGTTTAACTTTTTTGAGCAGATTCTTGGGGGATTTACAGCCACAAGAGGGTAAAAATGAACTTGGGGAGCTAGATTCGAGCGAGCACTATAATGGAGGGAGGAATGGGGAAACAATATTGGGAGAAAATGGAAGGTAGTCTGCTCTTAACCAGTCACTAACAGCGATAAGTTTCTCTTTCTGAAATAAAAAGTTGGGAATTCACTGCAATATCCCTCTTCTGTTTCGGATTCTTTATTTTAATTTATTTTTGTGAAGTAATTTTGATGCTTTATGATATAATTTAAAAGAAGTTAATCAGGAAAAATGTTTGGCAGCTTGCTATTATTTGCTATCTGTAAGAATACGGAATTGAACATGTTCTGTTATTTCTGGCTAGTTTGCTTTTAATAATATTTGCAAGCAATTGAGTAACATTAGATTTATTTTATTGATGCTTTCTTTAATCATACTGCTTGCTCACCATTTTGCTCTGCACATCCAGGTCATTTTTCAAAAGATCCTTATCTGATGGAAATATTCTTCGTGAAAGCAGCTCACCCATATCCAATGCTAACATCAGGCAGGAACTTTGTAACTCCACTTTGTCAGACGATCAGTCACAAAGAGGAAGAGAAATTTTGTCAGAATCAAGTCCAGAAATATCTACTTGTGATAGTGAGACAACATTTTCAAGGTCTGTTTGCTCGCTTTTATCATTTCTAATCTTTTGGTGTACATGCTCAAGTCTTATATCTGTGATACCTTCTCATTGAATCCCGAAATGTTCCTAGAGATCGGTGAAATCTACATGGTTACTTTTTTATGTATGAGTAAGATTATGTAAAAAGAAACTCCCTTAGGGGCGAACTCTATAAAAGAACCTGAGAGACTACTAAAAGAAATCCACTAATTGTTAATTTTATTGTGCATATCGTGCAACCTATACTAAAAGTTTTGGTAAGAGTTGGTTATGACTCTGCCTTTGATATTGGTGCTTCGGGCTGTTAAGCATATTTTCAGTGGTCCTGTCTATCAAATCTCATTATGCATCAGGGTAAATATCTGAGGGAATTTATCATAAGAGTCAGTTTATTGAATGACCCAATCAATCAGTTCTTTCTGGTCCAGCTTTTTGTGCAGCTCTTATCTGTACATGGCATGTGCTATTATTGTGTGGATATGCTCTTGAGCATTAATAGACCACATGGACATGTGTCTCAAGGATTAGTATTCCATCCTATTGAGTAACTATCGTCCAGAATTTTAGCTTGGGTAATAGTTTCTATTTTATCTAATCCCAAATCTCAACATATTTTTTATAAGTTAGTTAAATCTCTTATGCACAGCATTGGCAAATTTTTAATTTTCAAATTACAATGCAAAATATTTTATGGGTTTTAAAAAAAATAGGAACTGCTTCTGCTTGTTGCCGACACCACCAAGTAGGATTAAGGCTTGTGATGTTGTAGGAGCTATTTTTGTTACCGATAAAAATTATAACAATGTACTAATAAATAGAACTTTCTCAAATTTAAAAATCTAAGAGCATGCATATAGTAATGATTACCATCCATTTGTTTTGACTTTAATTACATTAGTTGATTTTTAATATTTTCACATCTAATTTTCTGAAATCTTGCAGTCATAAATTTTAGATTAGATCACACTGAAAATCAATAACAATAATTACTTCTGTAAATATTGAAGGTATTGCTCTCCTCATTTGATCCTCAAATTTCAAATCACCTTCTTTGCTGCTTTATGTCTCTTAATTATTTGTTTTATATAGAGGTAAAAACTTAAAGCAAACGCATGGAGAACCATATGTAGAAAATAAATTATTTTGGAGAGAAGAGAGATTACAAATATAAAGATGTTAAAATTTATTAAAATAAAATAAAAAATTAGTAGTATCCCAAAGTTTTGTCAACTGAATATGCAATTAAACAAATAACATCAAATCTTGTAGAATAGAAAAAAATATTAATTTTTATTTCAAAAGTTAAGCTGTTGAAGAAAATGTAAAGTGACTAAGTTGAATAAAAGCAGGTTTGACTAAGAATTAGAGAGATAATATTACTTTTTGATAACTTTCAATTATTAATCCAGCTAAAAGACAAAATGTTTATCATACCTTTTCTCCTTTTGGCTTTTAGTTACATGAAAAATGCAAAAAACTGTGTCAACTTAAAAAGAGCTATGAAGTGGATCTTGTCCTTTTCGTTGCAGTTATATTATAAAACGTAAGAGTTGCGTTTCCTCCCAATAGAATTGTTCAGTGCAATTGGACAAACCTTGGTAGCAAGGTAAGGTTGCTCTTTCATGGCTGGAAGGTGATGGGTTTGAGTTGTGGAAGCAAGCGCTTTGCAAGAAAAGCAAAGGAAAGTTTGTGTGTAAATACAATTCTCTCATGACCCTCCAAAACGGCTAGCCTAGTGTATTTCAGCTCCCTAGTTTTAATTGGAAAGTGATACTCTAAAATGACCAAAATACCCACTACAGTGCAAAAGTTTGGAGTTAATGATTTTTTTTTTTGGGATTCCCTGTAGTGAGAAAGTAAAAAGAACTGCATCACAAGATGTCAAGTCACTTGCATTGACTGCTTGAATGCATGATTTATATCTTACTTCTCATTGAGCATTTTTATCCAGTCTGTTTTATCGTCAATCTGTTTATTTTCAATGGTGCTTTCTTTGTTATCAGTTAGCTTAACTGAGGCTACTTCTGATTTCATCCATGCATTGATGTGTAACTTGAGGATTGATATGCATCTGGACGTGTTCTCTTACAGAAATATGATGTTTAACATGATTCAGGAAAGTGTAATAACTGACAAAGCTTGTTGGCCATCAATTTATTTTCACGTAGGTATACAGCCGTAATGCCTAGTCGGCAGCTTTTTCCAGACATGCAAAGGGACAGGACCCTTGACAATGATCAAGAAGATACATGTTCAAACTTTGTTGATCTAGACTGGCTATCTTCCTCTGGAAATTCTTGTGATGAAGAATTATATGAGAGGTACTTCTTTGGTCTTTGCAGATGATGAGTTGGAAATGTTAAGAACACTCTTTCATTTATATTCTCATCCTCTTTTGTAGACTCCAAACATGAATAGTTTCAGTAGAAAAATTGTACTTTTATTTTTTCATACTCATGTAGAAACCAAACATGAATAGTTAATTAGAAAAATTCTTCTTTTATTTTCTCCTCCTCTTTTGTAGAATCCTAACATGAATGGTTCAGTATCAAAAATCTCTAGATACGAGAGAAGGGTTGGTCTCCTGTTCCATTATAGGTTGTTAATTATGTTGTCATGATTGGAATTTATTACCATTCTCTTTCTTATGATTGCAGGTCAATGCTTCTTAACTCTCCAGTTGAATCATCAGGGAATGTTATTATTGGAATGATTGGAGAAACAATGCCATGTACCAGTGGCAATGGATCCAGCATGAAGGTCAGTGTCTTCTAGTCATACTAGTAATATTTTGAACAGTACACAATTATTGAGTGAAGCAATCTGACATAGAGTGGGAAGCAGAGTCAACAAAACAAGTGCAGTATTTGGGCTAAAAACAGTGTTTGATCAAAAGTTGGATTAGGAAAACCTCGAAAGAGGAGTTAAGAGTAAAATGCTGCCTACAAAGTTTCTTGAAAGATTATCTGTACTAGGGTTACTGCAGGAATCCTAGCCGTTGATCACAAAGGAATCTTTCTAATTTTGACCATCCATCGCTATTGAAAACTTAAATGCTAGTCACATGTCTAGCTAATAATAATATAAACTAAACTGGAAGCTAAACAAACAAGAAAATAAAGACAGTAATAAATCAGAGAATATGCTCCTGCATAACGATCCTTTAATAATAGTTCTGTGTATGCTCCAGCCACTTGTAACTCTACAGAATGAAAAGGATCGCCTTCTCAGTCAATAATGCAAATTGCTCTCAATGTTGACTCAGATGATAATACATCACTTTTTTTTTTATTATTCACAAAATAATTACTCCAGAATTATTTGTTGCGTGATCTATGCATCCTTGGTGCATAATAGCAGGTGAAATTTTATGAATTGCTTCTTTATATTTTTTCCCTTTCATTGTAACCATTAACCAAAGATTACGTTTATTTTTATACTCTTTTCTTGGGAAAGCTTTTAATGATTTGGGTAATGTATGTCCAAGGCTTTTACCTTACCTTACGTGTTTAACCCGGAGAGTATCTGTAATTGGAATGAGATGATACTTCTTTATAAATAAGTTAAATACATATATCAATGAAATGACCATCTGAACCCCTTAACTTGTGTAATTTGTGACATCTTGCAAGGTTAAATGAAAAATAGAATTATGACATCTGTTCCAATTGATTATTCTATGAGTAGGGTGACAGTTTCAATCGGAGGACTTGTTCTTGTTGTTGGCATGTATAGGAACCTTAAGTTCTCTGTTGTTGGCAGGGAGTGGTACGTGCAGCTACTGATCCATCCTACAACGATGCCCAGAGCGCTGAGGAATTTTCAGATAGTTTTCTACGCTGGGTGACCTATGGGGAAACACTCTGCCACTAAATCCTGGTTTGATTTTCACCTGCATTTGGTACTCATTTCTTCCCGCCCAACCCCCTTATTTCCAGAGGATGCTGACATGTTCTGAAGTGAGAATGAGAAGAAGGAAATAAAGCCAGCCGTTCCAGTCACTCTTTTCCAGAAAGGGTTGCTAGAAAGAAAGCAGTCTTCTTCTACCTCTTGAGTATGACTTGCCAGCAGCAGCTGCTAACTGCATTGCTTCAACAGATCAAACCTAGGCCGACAAGTAGAGTAAATAGCCAACAGCCTTTTTTAAGATTCTTTTAGAACCGTTTCCTATCGTTTCTTTTATGTTTGTCAAATTCCTAGTTTCCGATGTTGTAAATATAAATATATATATAGATACCCTACTGGTGGAGCTCGAATGATGAGTCTTTTTTAGGACATTCTTTAATTTCCTCCTCAATCCATCTAACCGCTTTTGCCGCTAGATTTGGCGTCGCCGTAAATCCGTGCCCAATTCCAATGCCGCCAGCCTTACAATTCTATTCCACTTAACACGTAAGGAGTCATTTAACAGTGTCTAATTTTCTAGTTCCGGTTTCCATTTTGTGGTGTGAGTTTTCATCAACAAAACTCAAGACTACATGTTGAACAATTTAATTTGTATGTATTCTGTTTTGTCTTTAATCTTTTTCCCAAGAACATTTCCCTTTGGCGAGATGCCGGTGCCGATGGACGTCGGAGTACTCCAGAGGCTAGAGCCTTTTGGGAATAGAACTGACAGCTGGCTGCTGCCAGAGATTCACCATAAAAAAAACAAAACAAAAATGAAAGCCCTGCAACCGGGCCACCAGCGAATGGAGATCTTCTGTACGCCTGTTAATGGTTCCAGGTTAGTACCAAGTTCATAAACTAAACTGCAAACAAATTGGAACATACCAGTCGATTGCTCAGCAATGAAAACAATTCAAATGTAACAAATCCTGACTTTAATACTAGCAAGGAAAGATGAGGTAACATTCAAGATTTGGCAGGTGCAATAACTATTGCTTTAAAAAAATATCGTAGACGACTAAGCCATTTGGCAGCATAAGCTGCTCAACTAAGATTGCATACATAAAAGTGACCAAAATCCAATATAATTTTAGTAGTGCCTCGGCAAATTGAAGGGGGAAGAGCCCAAAACTCTACTAAAAGACAAACCTCAGTAAGAATAGCAATAATATTTGGTTAAACACACACGCCAAGGACCATGACAACTTCAACATGCATAGCTCAACCAAGAATGGGAAAGATTCGAGTGACGTGCTCCAATGGAATGCCATCAGCGGTGCCCTTTTTTAACTCTGGATGGTTGAACTCATTCCGGGGAAGTATAATGAGTTGGCCCCTTCCGTGATCCTTCTCAATAACCCAACCAAAGTTTGTGACTTGATGCTCAAGGAATTTGTCCAGGGACAGACCTTCAATATTGATAGCCTGCGCATAACAATGCTTATCAGAAAGATCAGCGAAAAATAGTACAATGGAAGCATACTACCAACCTCAAAAGCAGCTAAACAAAAAGATTTATCATTCATTACTAAAACCAAATGACGATAGAGCTACCTCAAGTTGTATGACATATAGTTCAATGGCAAAATAATGCAAACCATGGTGATTGAATTTATACTGAACTGCATGACCCATGAGGACTAACTGCCACACCATTCACATCACCAATAATCAGCAGGAACTTTGTTCTATTCTTAATATTACCATCAACACTTCAAAATCACACATCCCAAACCAATTGCAGGATAGGAGATCAATTCTAGCGTTCTTCATGAAACAAGGAGTTCTAGCACTCTGCTACCAACTCATCAAACCAGACACCAAAGTTAAACTTAAGTGGCACAAGATCTGAGCATACCTCAGCAAGAATAGACCTTGGAACCTTTTGGTAAGTCAGAGAAAGGACATGAATTGCATAGGCCTGGATTGCTTGCTCAAAACCTACAGATTTTTCAACAATTGTCAGCCATGGCACACGTGCACACAAAAGAGGAAACAAGTACAACACATGGGAAAACTAAAAGAAAAATATGCAATAATGAGGGGACCCACTAAAATGGTGGCAACCATGATGAAAAATTTCTAAAATCAAATGAAAGCTATGACACAACAGCCCCAAGGGTACTGGGCAGATAACCATGTGATGCTGATACATTGCACTTGATGAATGGTTCACAGTAATTACACTTAGGAAATGTCTTGCTTACAATCAGAAATCGGGGTTTTTTAAACACCAACACGCTCTTAAAAATCATATTTGAAAGTTTAGTTGGCAAGGAAAAGAGCAATTAAAGATCATCCAACTTAATTTGGACACGAACATCTTTCCAGCAACCAAAAAAAAAAAAAAAAGTATATGCTACAACAAGTTGCATTGTCACATGATCCAAATTGATTATTATACCTAAGGCTTCAAAAACTGGAAAACTAATAGTTAGGTTTTAACTTCATTTTTTTTATAAGTAACCACACTTAATATTAGCAGCAGCATATTTTTTTGCAAGAGACCAAAAGGCTTAGAAAACATAAGATATCCTAGTTGTATTTAACTTTTACATCTTTCATGAGTAAAACATGATTTTTCCTAAATAGTAAATACTTGTTCTTGAAGAGCATCAATAACCACGAGTTTACACATTTAATTTTGTACATATGCATCATTAACAGAGAAGGGGCACAGGGACTCACCCCTCACCTTCAAATTGTGGCACTCAGCCACTAGAGGTGAGGGCCGTGTATAATAAGATAGTGGATTCAAACAAATTGGAACATAAAAGACTTGACATTATGAACATAATGTTTCATATAGCTGAGAAACATGCACAAGAAGTCCACTATGTTGTAATTCAATACTACCTGGCACAGCTTCTAAAATGTGACGACTTTTAGCTGCTTCATCCCAGAACTGACGGAATCTTGCAGTCTGCATGAGAAAGTACACGTGCAAGCGTAAATCCATTTCATCCAACTGCATGCAATTCAAATGAGACAAAAACATACCTCCAGGTAGTGTGAAAGAACAATTAATGTTTTGAACTGTTCCTCCATTTGCTGATGATTGGAAGTTTTGGGGGGTGGGGGGGGGGGGGGATTAGTTAGTATGGAGGGAAATAAAATAAAATAAAAAATTCTAGAAACAGAAGTAAATTGAGGAACTGAAATGCACTTGCAACCCAAAACATATTCAGGAGATGTCTGACTACTACAAAAGGCACAGATGATTGAAGTAAGACTGTGCAAGTAAGGGGATTTTTAACAGTTAGAAAGACTTACTTCATCCACCATGAAACATGTGACAAACAATTTTATGATGCATGTGAGCATTGGTACTTGAAAGCATTTAAAATGCCACTATATTTGAGATTAACAACCTCACAACTGATATCAACAAAGAAAAAAATTCCTAGCACAGGCCAAGGTTATTCTGAGATTCAGAAAGAGAGGAGGCAGGGGGAGAGGGATCCACTTCAGTAGATAAAGTAGAAAGAAGCAGTAGTAATTTTGCTGCCCCTAGATCCTTTTCCAATGACAGTGCTACCATCACGAGTCCAAACTTCAGACAGAAAGAAGCGGTAGGTTTGTGAGTGGGGAAAATGAGAACGCAGATGATAGGAGACAAGTGAATGAGCCATCCTGTGTCTTCCAAATTTAGTACCTACTTTGAAGTTGAAGTTGAGCCATGATAAAATTTATCATCGGGTACTAACAATCATGTAGAGACAGTGCATTCTGTCCATCCCACTAATAAGAGCTACTGTACATTCTCTGCTGCCAATCCCATGCACTAAGAATATCTCTAACAGAAGCCTACTTGAAAATGAGATAACCAACAAAAGCAATGCCATTTAAGGTTGATTCCACACAAGAATTAGCATGGGTTGTCCAATCGTTGTTTCTACTTTGCTCTCCATGCCAGCAGGTAGGCATGTTCAACTGCCCTATTATTTGATTTGGTTGTTCCTAACATAATTGTCTTTTGATTTATAATTTTTAGTTTTCTTTTTTTGTCATCACAACAGTGAATGCTTATGACATTACTTGCCCTGCATGATCAAATCTGGAATTTGATGATGGTTGATGCATTCTACTTAACATGCATATATATGGGGAGAGAGAATTTATAGGAGATAAAGTTAGTACCACTCGTTCTGGAATTAAAAAGAGACAAAGGCTGAAATCTGGGGCAGGCATTGCCATAAGAGCCTGCTCATAACAAAAGGGAAACAGAGTGTGACAAACAAATGACACAAAAATGAACTGGAAATATATTTCATGAGTTTCAAAGAAGGATTTGATAGACCTTGACCAAAATGCGAGCAACAATTTGGGTACTCATTCGCTCTGGCTCAAACTGCAAATTAATAACTAGTGTTAATAAAGCAGTTTAAGCTAACTAAAAATTTGCTCATCATCACATAGAGAGAACGCTATTGTTGGGGATTGTGTGTAGTCCTATTCAAATCAGAACAAAAATCACAAACTCACCTGATAGAGTCGAAGGAGGCAAAGGTTTGCATCCAGGCTGTATGTTTGCGATGAAACCTGATCAAGACAGCTATTTTGTCATGGTATTGACAAGCAAGAAGCAAGTGAATGTGCAAGTGTTTAATAAGAAAATGTAGAATCTTAAAAGATATGCAGAACAGCAAATAAACAACAGTATATCATTTCATTTTAATAGGTAATTGACCTTCCTGAAAAGAACAAGACCTTGTTTCCACTATGTCAATGGTATTAACTCCAAAAGATTCTGAGCAATTTTCGGGAATTCATTAGGTGAACTAGTATGACAGGAAGGAGTGTCATCCTGCAATTCATTACCTTAATTCATTAAGTCTGGAAAGGAATTTCCTATTTTGTTCACGTGCTACTCAGACTTTAGGACACTGCAGAATTGAATTTGCATATGAAAAGAATAAAATTTTCAATTGATTAAAATGCTATAATAAAGAATGGGGGCGCATCTCAGTACAGATAGTGTGGAGAAATCAAATGCTTAGCAAGACCTCCAGAGTAAGCCTATAGAATGTAGAATTAATTCCCCCACAAAATCAACAAAAGAGGGGGAAATTGAGGAAAAAGGAATTTTTCTTTCAAATCAAGAATTGCAAAGCTGTCGCCTTGAAAGCATCTTCAATTTCTCTCTCTACACAAAATTGAAATTCCTCCTCTCATGAGATATCTATATATCATCGTTTCCTCCAACCAACTGATACATAAAAAAATAAAAAAGAAAAAAGAAGTTCGTTCCATTACAAGATTACACAAACTGTTTGCAATCACCAAGTGTCCAATAAGCTTGTTCAAAGAAACGATATTTATTAGGGTTTATGCAACCCGAATTTTATTAAACTTGCCTGTCTGCTCGTTAACCTATAATAACCAACCTGGCCGATAGAGTACACGAATTACAGTATAAAGTCGTCAAGGGTGTAACATCCAAGTACATATCGAAACTTGAAAAAACTACGTGTATATATTTATATATATGTGTGTGTAGACCTGCTCGTTGACATAGTTTTCCAGATCGGGAAGGATGTCCGGGTTGTAAGGATTGACGGCTACCAGCTGCTCAACCGTGTACGCCACCGCCGACGACGCCTCCACCTCTCTTCCCATTCTCTCTCTCTCTCTCTCTCTCTCTATATATATATATATATATATGTAGATATGAATGTGTGCGTCAGTATGTTTCTGAAGAAAGTTGTATAAACTTCAACCGAATTGCGATGGAGAGAGAGAGAGAGAGAGAGAAAGAGTTCCTCCGTCTTCTTGTACAGTTTTGTCAGAATTAGGGTTTGGGTGGGCGGAATGAGGAAAAAGACCCTCCTGCCCCTCCTCTTCATTTTCTTCCTTCTAATCTCATTGTTTTTTCCATTCCCCGGAATCGGACTTACATTTAACATTTTCATCTTCTCCGTCCCTAATTAATGAAATATTTTAGAACCAAATCAATAATTAGAGTTTATATATATATGAAAATGCATACTAATAGTTATAATAATCTAACATGATTTTATGATGATATACATAATAATAATAATAATTCAAAGTTGATCCAAATTTAAATTATTCTTCTCTAATCTCAAAACAATAATATTTCAATAGTGAAGGTAATATTTATCACTTTCTTTTATTACCTATCCTTTCATTTCATGATAAAATTAAAACTTTATTTATTATTATTGTTTAAAATTACATCAATAAACTAATATAGAGAGATGTTAATATATTTACAGATAATTTTTTTTTAAAAAAAATTCCAATTTTTCTTAATACAGTTTGAAGGGAACGAGGGACATAACATGCCTTCCTTCGCGGTACTTGGGCCGTGTGGAAAATTGGGCCGCCTCGGCCCGTACCCTGCCGGTCCACTAGACTCCTCTGTACTAACAATATTACAAGCCCACGAAAAAAGCAACAGAAAGGTAAATATGAAACTAAAATAATTTGAAATAATATATTTATATATATAAAAAAAAAAAGCAATTTGAAAAGACCTTCTAATCCTGCCTTGATGGTGAGTTTTGCTCTCAATGTAAGGTTACTTTTTTCATGGTTGGAAAGTAACTTAGTTGGAGTTAATCAAAATAACTAATGTAAAAATGTTTAGGAAAAAATTATAACATATTTTAATAAATAAATAAATAAAATTATTCCTCTAGACAACCCAATTTCCTAAATAACCAAAATTTAGTGATGTTTCTGTAAAATAATCATATATTTTACTTAATTAGATTAAAATTATTTTTGCTTTTATGTGCATGTGTATGTATCATACAGATGGATCCAAATAGAATTTAATAAAAATGAAGCAATTCAGTTTAAAAATTTAGAATAAATGATCAGAAAATAACAAGTGATGGGTATGTGTAGAGAAGTGAATTGGAAGTGTAATAGGGGCCGCTCAACTTTTGAATCACTTTCAATACATCACACCGAAAAGAGACGAATATTAAAGCCATGAAAGAATTATAATTAGTGCTTTTGGCACCATTTAGTTCAAGTCCTCAAAAGCTGGAGCATCATACTCCAACTATATTTATTTATATATATTTATTAAAGTCAATTACTAATTATTATATTTTACATGCACCGCTAGCTTGATGAGTATGTATTATAATTACATAATTTATATATAATATAAATATATTTGTATATAAATTCGTCTTTAAAAATTTTAATCATTGAAGAGATAATTATAATCTCTTATTATTAAGGGTGCGTTTGATTGAAGGGTTGAAAGTGAGATAGAATTTCAATTTCATAGAATTTCAATTCTCATCCATCCCTAAGAATTCTAATTTCTTGATTTCAAGAAAAATCTTTACTTTTTGAACTAAAATGAAATTCGAATTCTATAAAAAAAAAATTATTTGATAGAATTTCTAAAAATTTGGATGAAAAATGAATTTCACCCTCATTTTTCACTCTATCAAATACACCCTAAATGTAAAACTCACTAACATTTGTCAGCATATGAAACAAACATTTAAATTAGAGAAAAAAGAAGAAAGCCAAATCACACTGAGTTAGGAGTACTTTGTTTTTCTTAGTATTATTTATAGATGGGGGCAAGGAAGGACACGCTACCATAATTTCACAGCCGTTCTTTTAACCATAATTTCACAGCCGTTCTTTACCAAAGTGGGGGGCTCCCAACCCAATCATCATAGAGTTAATCTTATTGAGTGACTAAGAAAACGATAGAAGTAAAGATATTGTCCTCTTATCCAAACAAGCCTACTACTTCCATGCTCTTCAATGATACATGGAATTGAATGAGGAATCGGCGTGCCCCACTGCGATTAACCATCAAATTAATTCAATGGCCTCATGTTTGGTTGAGGGGTTGCCATTCTCTCGCAATTAAAAGCTACACCCACTTGTTCATGCCACGCCAGCTAACTCTTAAACCTTGGATCCAACAAACCCACAAGCCCACAGTACTTGTAACTACGGTTTACTTTATACAAACAAGCATAAAAGTACATTTTGAGAGTCACAAAAGAAACAAGCTCACCATTATTACTAAACAAAATCTAAACTTTGTTTTCAAATATCATATATCCATCATAATGATTCATATTTATAGAAATGTCTTTTTTTTTTTTTTGTCACTCAAAACACGATTGTTACCATTAATCAATGTTCGATTGTATATTAGCTAATTTAATCGATTACACATGTTCACTTATAAATCAAGCACATCAAATAAGACTATAAAAATCTATACTCTTTAAGAATATTTGTTATACGCTATTCCTACATCACCCCCTTTATGGGCTAGGCTCAGTCTAATGGGCTGGCCCAATCACCTAGAGCTCGGAAGATCCTGACGACCTCGTCAAATGAAATCCATACACCACTAAACCCTGAAGCCCGTAAAGCAAGCACCTTGCGAACTCCTGATAAAACCCCTGGCGAGCTCTCGACGATCAATTAACAGGCTCGCTATAAAACCCTCAGTTCGCTGTATCATCCAGGTCGTTGGCCTAAAGCCATCAGCTCGCATAAGTGGCGAAGCTGCTGAGAAAGTCAGAGGTAGGGCCCGTTTACTTTATCTACAACAGCCCATGCACCTCGTAATGAGGATCCTACTCCCGATTTTATACAAACGATAAGGGCTGTTTGTCCCCCATTATACAATCATTGTATTTTTATATGTTATCTAAATTGTAAAAGCCCCTCAGTATAAATAAGAATCATAGATATCATGAGGGACGAGGAGAATAATCAGATATCACCATTTTGAATGAATAATCAGAGTGCGGTCGTGGAGTAGGCATCGTTCTGGCCGAACCATGTAAAAAATTTCGGTGTTGACTCACGTTTGGAATTTTGGTTTTCCTTTCTTCTTCTCAGTATTTTTGGATTTACTCACGGCGGCCCAAAACGAATCACGGTCGACTGAAATTGAACGTCGACATTTTGGCGCTAGAGGAAGCGGCCGCTCTGATCAATAGCCATAGCCAGAGGAATGAATACTCGAAGTTCCCAGGCAGCGATCGACCCACCTGAAAATCACGGTGATCGATCGCGAGACTTTCCACCAAATGGAGGACCCGTTGCCTCGACAACAGATATCCCTTTACCACCGCCAGCCGGAGACGCCACCGGCATACCACCGCGATTCCCTATCCAACCTACTGTTCAAATCGCTGGAACAAGGACGATCTGGGACTAGCAGCAGCACTAGGAAGCATTGGAGAATATGGTAATGTAGCTCGCTGACGCGGTCAGAATTCTGGTTCAAGCTCAAGCACAGGCTGTCCACGATCCACCGGCGTCGCCTCGTAGGGTCCACCAACCACGGGAGGAGAGACTCCCACCTGCGGAAGAGGATATCAGGGACAACTATCCATCCCCAAATCACCACTCCCCAGTCCGAGAAAGAAGTAGGCGATCGTAGGTCCAACAATCAGTAGGCCCGGACTCAACCGTGGAAGAGCTATATCAAAGGGTGGCACGATACTACAACAGGAAGGTCCGAATCTGACGTTACAACGTCGGAGACCCGGTGCTGCGTTTGGTACTCCTAGGGGCTCGGGCGACAAGCGATGGCACCCGAAGCCCTAACTGGGAAGGTCCATTTATCATCAAGGAAAATCTGAGTAACGGAGCGTATCATCTGGCAAACATGGACGGTTTTCCTCTCCCACAGGGTTGGAACACAGAACACCTTCGTCCTTACTTCAAATAAATGTAATTGCTCTTACCTATGCTTCGTCTTTTTATTATGAATAACTTTCATGATTCTGGTTAGAATTTATGAACTTTCATCGCACCTTATCCTTATTGGTATTCAATTGAGTACCCCTGAAATGAGGGGTCGAGAAGCCATGGTTTGCGAGTTGGGGCCTAAGTAACCTAGCCACTGTGTTACGGTTCACGGCTCAACTGAGCATTCACCTTAGTCCCTCCCTCAGGTCGTGGTTTGCGAGCTGAGAACCATTCATCTTGACTTAATGTCATGGTTTGGAACCTACTGAGCAACTACTTCCACAAGTAACTTCGAGCTTGGGTTCACTAACCGAGGTTTTTTTATCTTGGCTTAAAGCCATTGTCTACGACCTACCTGGGTGTTCCCTCTCGGTTCAATTAAAACTTGTAGAAGCCATCGGGTGTTAGCTGAGGTCGTAACGCGACCTACCTGGACACATATCTCAGCCATGCAAGTCAACGAAATAACAAACCATGATGTGTTAGCTGGGGTCACTCTATGACCCTGCCTAAACATATAACTTGGCGGTACAAGTTGAGTTTTCACTAGCTGGGGTCCTTTTATCTTGGCTTAAAGCCATGGTCTGCGATCTACCTGGGTGTTCACTCCCAATTTGTTAAAATTTATCAAAAACCTTAATATGCCAGTCGAGGTCATGACACAATCTCATATCCTAGCAAATTTTGCGTATTCAACCGTGCCAGTCGAGGTTCGTCTTAATTTGCCTAAGTAAGACTATTCGCGACCTACCGGGCACGCGTCCTATAACGAGCTTCTCAGCCACTAAATGTTAGCCGAGATCGCAAAGCAATCTGCCTTTACATACACCTTGTTAAGGTTCTCGTTATATTGTCAAAACATGCTGGATTGGGGTTTCCTGGAAATTGCCTAAGAATAAGTGTTCGCGTTGATTATTACAACTATCATCAACGAGCTAGTTCAAGAATGTTAGTTTACGAGCTGATAAAACTCCGGATCTATCTAGACCTATGTTCGGACGATTCGTTCTCAAGTTATATTCTTGAAAGTTCCTTCTCAGTCAATTTTTCAAATATACCGGATTTTGCTGAAGTTATTTTCGAGTTATATCATGAAGAAGTTACTTTCAAGTCATATCATGGAAATTGGTTCAAGAATCGTTATGCCGGAACCTCGTTGGAATTAGCTTGAGTTCACAAAGGAATTTAAGGCGAGATATACAAGTACAGTAGAAATACCTCTTTCATTGAATGAATAATCATATTACAAAAAAAAAAAAAAGAAGGGGAGGGGAATACACATGTGAGAGTCCTAACTAGAAGGGGCGGTTGGTTCTGCAGGATCGACCTCGACAGGCCCTGCTGGACAAACCTCGGCAACCTCCACAGGAGGCTCCTTGGCAGTCTCACCGGGCTAAACCTCGGCAGCCCCAGATGGCTCGGCCTCGACCTGGGGAGCTTGCGTCGCAACCACAGACGAATCAAGGGGAGTGGCATCGTCGGCGTCCTCTGCAGCCTCGACAGCATACCGCTCCACCTTCTCGACAGCCTGCGCACCAAAGAAGGAGAAATCCATCTCATGATGGTTCACCCAAAGGGTGTACAGGAACGCCGAGTAGGTCTCGGATCTGGTCTCCCGGCGCGCAGTATCCATCCGCGCTCCGACCTCCGCCCTTATATCATCAATGGTCCTCTTGGTGAGCTCCTCACATCGAGCAGCACGATCATCCGCCCGAGTCCGCTCCACTTTCGCTGCCTTCAGATCCGCCTCGATCGATTTGAGTTGCCCCTGAGCCCTCCGCAACTCCTCATTTGCTTTATTTAGCTCGCCGGTGAGCCCGGAGTTGGAAAGCTCCCACATGTTCTTCGACCTGCGAAGCTCCTCTTCGAGGTCTTTATTTTTTTGAGCTTCCATCCTCAGACGCGTCAGGGAGCCCTCCACCTCCTTTTGGGTAGCAAGGGACTCGACCTGGAGATCTTTCTTCTTGTCCGAGAGCTTCGTTATTTCAGCCTTCAGGGCATTCTTCTCGTCCTCAAGCTTCACTATTTCAGCCTGAAGGGACGTGCTCACCGTTTGAAACTGCTCCTCAAAATCCTTGTACTGAGCCCGGAGCTTCATAGCGGCAAGAGAAGTCTGTGAAAGAAGAAATGTTAGCTCATTAAAAAGTAGGCTAAGGAACCAAGGTACGAAGAATTCCCACTTACCACCAGGCTGTGACGGGCCATGAAATCACAGAGAGGGATCCCCTTTAACTTCGGGTCATCAAGGGGCTTCAAGTTCGCACCCAAGAGGTCGGGCATGGAATCCAGGAAGGGGCCAACGAAGACCCCTCCTAGCAGGGCCTCTAGGGCTAGCTCCTTCTCAAGGACCCTAGCCCGTTTGGCCCTGATGTCCTCCATCTGTTGTGGCTGGTTAGACCTCCACTTCGAACCGGCGGTAGGGGCGTCTCGAACCTCCACTACGACCTCCTTCCCACGGGCCCCACTCGAACCGTGGTCTCGGGAGGCGGGGGCCCGATGCCCTGGCTGCTGATGAGCTTGCTTTGGCTATTGGGGTTGATGGGGCAGAGTTCTTTGCCGCTACTCCTGCTGCCCCCCCCGGCAGCTGCTGAGTCTACTGTTGCTGGGGGCACAATTGCGGCTGCAGCTGCTCTGACCTACCACCCTGTGACCTAGAGCTTAGGGTAGTGGACGAGGTAGTGCTCGACCTCGCCCTAGAACACTTCAGCTGTTGGAGGTTGAGATCAACCATACTTTCGTCTTAGTCGGCTTCCCCTCTTGAACTGCTTGGTTCTACGACCCGTAAGACGGAAGGGAGGATCTCCATGCCCAAGTCCCTGAAATGATCTCCCTCGATAGTCTCGACGCCAAGAGGAGGGGCGAGCTCGTGTTCGCAAAGAAGCTCGTCCGAAAGCTCAAGAATCTCTGAACTCGACCCCTGCAGCCACAAGTTTGCCAAGGACGTCGGTCTCCTCAGCCGATAAAGTCGGTTTCTTGCCCCCAAAATCTGCATCAAAGGATGAGCAAGTTAAAACAAGTACTCAAGAAATAAAGGAAAGATTCATGCGAGCTGATATTCTCTTACCAGGGGTCAGTGCGAAGCTATAATTCCTAAGTAGGGAAAGCGAAGGGCAAGACACGAAGAACCAACTAGACTTGTAATCGCCCACGTTAGACTTCCCCTTCGTTTTACCCTAAGGAAGGGCGGCCTTATACGGGCAAGGACGAGCCGCCAGGTAGTACAGCCCGTCCTTGACATTTTTGAAGGAAAATAAATTTTTTATCAGTTTCGATGAAGGAGATGAAGTTTATTTGTAAGAATAAGACGATCAAAGAAGTGAGTTGGGCATACGAGTTCGGTGTTAATTGAAAGGGGGCGAGCTTGACGTCGTTTAAAAGGGCAATAAGGTACGGAGCTACTGGGAACCTAAAGCCAGACTCAAGGTGCTGAGGGCTAACGGCTACGAAATTGGCTGGCGGGTAGGCTGCGTGGCAGCTCGAAGTAGGGATGTATATTTGGCAGCTCTTGGGGAGATGAAACTCCCGAGCACAAGCCATTACCTCGTGAGGTTTGGCCTTGGATGGGAATCTCTTGAAGACCTGCGCGTCTAGTACTTCCTTTAGCGACCTGATCTCGGACCTCCAGCTCGGTTTCTAAAAAGGTTAGGACGACGACCTTCCTGGACCGCGAGCTCACACCCTCAAAGTCTTGACCCTCCATGATAAGACAATCTTTAGAGTTTGAAGTGTCGTTTTCTCCTACGAAATAGTTGTAGTGCTTTTGACCTGAATTTTAGCGATATTGGTCGGACATTTACAAAAAAAAAAAGAGGGGGGGCAGTCAGGTCGCAAATTGCGAACCAAACCTCAAGAATCTAGAAAAACCCTAAAAACATCTCCTAAATCTTTTAGGCCGAGCGCTTTGCAACGGGGTGCCGCCTAAGGCGGAGGGGCTGCAGCTGCAAGCCCGGTATTCCATGGAAAGCTAATCCTAAGGTCATTGTGCCCAAAGGCCCAGCAAACGCCGAACCAAATCGTGCCATTTCTCCAAAAATGAAGACGACATCAATCGGCGAAGCCAGAGAAACCACCGACGGCTAACCGACAGTGGACGGCCTCACAAGAAGAAAAAGAAAGTCACGACAAACTTACCAAACACTAAGCCTGACGTCTGAATGGAGACTCGTACCAAGCACCGGACGAGAACGGTCGGCGTTTGAAAGCACGACGGTAATGGAGGCCTCGAGAGAAGAAGGCGAAAGCAAGAAGGCAAAGGATTAAGAGAATTTCAAAATAGCGTAAAGGAAGAAATGGGGGACACCCCCCACTATTTATACTGTGGCCCTATCCATCCCAACCGTCGGATCAAAAGACGACTTATCACATGCTCAACATCCAGCTGCCGCACGATAGCTTGTGGGTCCCACAGGCGTAATCATGATCAGAAATGGGGGGAAATGCGCATTAAATGCACTGCCGACAAGACGTGCTGCGTGGGACGACGAGATTTAAAGCAATTAGGCAGGAGCCGGAGGGTTAACAGCTGGCACGCGTCAGCCCCCAGTACGAAGATCACACCGCGAGTTGGGGGGCTTATGTTATACGCTATTCCCGCATCACCCCCTTTATGGGCCAGGCTCAGCCCAATGGGCTAACCTAATCACCCAGAGCTTGGAAGATCCTGACGACCTCGTCAAATGAAATCCATACACCACCAAAGCCCGAAGCCCGTAAAGCAAGCACCTTGCGAGCTCCTGATAAAACCCCTGGCGAGCTCTCGACGATCGATTAACGGGCTCGTTATAAAATCCTCAGTTCGCTGTATCATCCAGGTCGTTGGCCTAAAGCCATTAGCTCGCATAAGTGGCGAAGCTGCTGAGAAAGTCAGAGGTAGGGCCCGTTCATTTTATCTACAACAGCCCATGCCCCTCGTAATGAGGATCCCACTCCCAATTTTGTATAGATGATAAGGGCTATTTGTCCCCCATTATATAATCATTGTATTTTTATATGTTATCTAAATTGTAAAAGCCCCTCAGTATAAATAAGAATCATAGATATCATGAGGGACGAGGAGAATAATCAGATACCGCCATTCTGAAGGAATAATCAGAGTGCGGTCGTGGAGTAGATATCGTTCTGGTCGAACCACGTAAAAAATTCCGATGTTGACTCATGTTTGGAATTTTGGTTTTCCTTTATTCTTTTCGGTATTTTTGGATTTACTCACGACGGCCCAAAATAAATCACGGTCGATTGAAATTGAACGCCGACAATATTTAACTCTAGTTGGAAAAGATATCACTATAATCTTGTACTAATAGACTACGTGAAAATGTTTAAAAAAAAAGAAAAAGAAATTCCACATAGGACAAGTAGCCACATCTCTATAATCTTAACAACAGATAAATCTAAGCCAACAAGGAGAATCGCAAGATGACATCTATGAACTTGTGTAAGATATTCCACACTCTTCCATTATTCACAATTCAAATCACTTACAGACTTGTGAAACTATAAGAAATCAACTATTCATAATACGAGTACAATTAGTTAATTTTTATTGTGATTCTTATTATAAAGCTCAAATTAAAAAGTATAAAAAAAACCTTCGAGAGGTGAGTCGAAGGTGCAATATTTTCCACTACTTTCACCTGTCTATAAGGTAGGTCTAATATTATGTATTAATTTAAATATCAAAATGATATCATCACACAGTCGTATCTCCAGACAATCATTCTTCTTTAACATATATAAAAAAAAAATACAAAGTTAAATTTATTTAAGACAAATCAAACCTTATAAATTAAATTAGTGACTAATTTCGATGCCATGACTAAGCTTGAAGTTAGGAAAACTGTCATATTATCATGTCACTGTTCTTACGGATTTAGTGAACAGAATTCTGTATTAAACGTAAATATGTTATTAAAGACTTACTTTATAAATTTTAATTCATCAATTAATCTTGCGGATGCGCGTATACTCATGGCGGGCACCCAATAAGAGCAAGAGGAGATCATTGGGAGGGGAGGTTGGAGACGCTTGAAGATTAAGAAAAGTGGAGATCACCAGCAAACAAGAAGAATTTTAAAGCTGGTAGGCCATCATGGGGAGGGACAAATTAAGTGGCCCTCTCAAACCATCAAAACCAATCCACTGTTTTTCCCATTACTGTTTAATTAATTTATTAATTTATATGATTTAGAGGACATTGCAAGTCAACAACCCGCACTCGCCAGTTTTTTCTACGTGATCTAATGCATTGGTCTATGTGAAATATTTTAAAAGATATAAATGCAATATTTAATTGTCATATTCTTGCTTGAAGAACACGCAGCAAACTGTAGTTTGTTGACCTGACCTTAGCTTGATTTCTTTTTAGAAACATTAGGACCCTTAAATTTGTGTCGCCCAAAACATGAGCCAATAGTGGATTTCTTATTTTTTAATACATCGATATAAACGAATGATATAACGATCTTATATATTCAAGACTATAGCATGCAAGTTCTAGAAGGGAGAAAGAAATGAAAATGGGGAGGGGAGTACAAAAATTTCTCTTCAAAGTTATGAACCTTTCTTTAGCCAACTCAGATTTGGGGGTTTAAAGTTATCCATATTGACCGAAAAGTTAGGCAGGGCATGGAGACTGCTAATGCTGTTAAAACAATTGAATTGACTCGGTATTCAATCAATAAAATATATAATAAAATAGCTTAGGTTTGTGAAAGTTATTAATGTGGCTTGATTTTAGTAATGTTTTCCTTGTCATAAAAATTATATATGAATATCTTGAGAGCTCAAAATAAAGGGTACCATAAATAGCACACCAACTGGTGTGGGGTCCCAATATCACCGAAGATGGAAACCGCAAATCCAAACACCAATCTCCACCATTGCTTTTGCTTAGACTTAATCAAATGGGTTCCTTTCAAGTTTTAACATGCCAAATGCGGATAAAACTAGATTTGGATATCACTCTACTCACTTAAATAATAATAATAATAATAGGACATTAATGCATGGCGCGTGGACCATGATTATATAAATCTTATTCATGAACGATCATACAGTTGGAAAAATACCCATAAAACTAACTGATAATGACAAAAATATCACAATTAAACACAAAAAACTTCAGTAAAAATATGATTTTGGGTTGGAAAGTTGAACAGCAGGAACATAGTCTGAGTCGCCTGAGCAAACACAGGCTGGCCAGTGTGTGGAAAGTGGCCAAGGAGCCCACAGCCACCCCCATCACTTTCTCTCGTTTATTTCATGGCCGATTCATCTCGAAAGAGATGAAGCTTTTTGAATAAAGAAAAGGAAGAAATTAAAAAAAAAAAAAATGACATGTATATATATATATATATAGTCATGGATGAGGCAGAGCAGAGTATATCCAAACTCGGATGAATGGATAATTCCATTCCATTGCCCTTGCATTGTACCGGCCTAGGCCTAGCTGTCAGAGTGGGGGCCATTATTAAATATAAAGTCATCAAGCAAACATCTAACTACAGAGCCTGCACGAAGCTCACATGGCCTCTGTACTCATTCAACCACGGGAGTGGTAATTTACAACTATTTGGTTCTTCAATATTAATCTGACCGTTTATCAAGCGCATTTTAGTAATAATCGTATGATTTGCGAGCTGGTGGGATTAAATAATCCTACCCTTATACAATTATTTTATCTTAAGATTAGCTAAACCTAATCCTCGATTGAATCAAATATGGGTTTAAGTCTATAGTAAAGTATTATCGATCGACTTGCTATACTTTAAAGTCAAATGTATTTTTAGTATTAAGACAATCATTTCATTAAATTTTATGCGTATGTTTTAGATTTCACTAATTCTTTACGATTTTAGTATTTGGATAAAAAGATTAATGATAAAATATAGTTAAAATGTGAGATAATATTAATAAAATGATATGATATCATAGTTAAATGAAATATTTAATCAACGGTGAAGAGATTCTCTTTTTTTTTTTTTATTTTGTTTGAGTCACCTAAAATGTTTGAGTTTTGCATGATTAATCCTTAGGTATAGGTAATCTTCCTTACTGATGTATTTCTAAGTAAATTTAGATGTAGACACAGTCTATAAACACTTAAAATTAAATAATCTTTGCAGAACTTACCTAAAGTCTTATTATTATTTTTTAATTAAATATTATTTTTTAATAATAATTTTATCTTTTAAATCACCGTATATTTAAATCTTGATATTCTATTTAGTAAAACTTCAAATTCTTTACGTACCATGCCTAGTTCAAATTCTTTACGTACCATGCCAATGGAAGCAGGGAGAGAAGACAAGGAACTATTCTTTGGCCTTTTACTAAAGAGATTCTCTTCTTGCCTTTCTCAAAGGTGGGCTTAGTTAAAATTTGATCTGTCCAGGAGGATAAGGTTGGTTTGGTAATAGAAAGTTGGGGGCGGCATTTTGTAGCATCTCTTTGAAATATCCCTTTCTGGAACGGCAACTTTGTTGATGATTTGTAGCCTCTATAGAACAAGAATCTGATAAAATTGATGTTTTTGATTCCCAAATATACATCCAAATCAATTCATTCCAACTCCAAGAGTTCAATTCAGTTAAATTCACAAAAGTTAAAAAGAATAAAAATATAATAAAATCAAATCATTTTGTCATTTTATTAATTTTTGAGTCTGTCTATCTGTCCAAACTAATTAAAGGGTGAGCATTTGACGTATTAGAGAGTGACTTGGGAAGAAAAACCAAATTAACTAAATTTATACATAATAATAAAATCAAATCAATTCGAATGATTGGATTTAATTTGAAAACTCAATTTGATCCGAATCAGGATCACTTCTAAATGGAGAGCCATTAGCAGCATTAATGATAAAAGAAGAGATTAGAGGAGGAGGAGGAGGGGAGGTGTTGTTTGGTTGGGTTGGGCACGAATCTATTGTCATTTTCAGTGGGTGGTACAGATACACGGGTTTGGGAAATTTAGATGGAGAGGGCATTGCATGAATGATATGACAATGCTGCGCAAAGTTACCAAAGATCAAATAAAATAAAAAAGTTTTTGAGCGGCACATGCGTATGCATCTGGAGCTTCTCTCTCAAGCGTCAAATTCTATTTCTTCTACCAAACCAAACTCAACTCCTCTTTGCTTTTTCTCTTTTTCTGGTGGGGTTAGCGTGGGATGCGCATCATGGATTTCCACCCAATCAGGCTCCAAGTCTCGGGACAGCTTCCAACCGCAGATGCAGATGTTCGGGTTGGGGAGCCCATTTTTATTTCTATTCCTATTTTCATTTTCTCGGGAAAATAATGGGTAAGAAAGCACGGTTCTGCCTATTTGATTTTCTTGTGCGAATGAAACAAGATACCTAATAATAAATAAATAAAAAAACGCGTTCTATTGTCTGTAAGTTAAAGACTAATCTAAATTAAATATGTAAAGTGTTGAACACATTTTCTAGCCTAACACATAACGCCTAATCATAATAATATATAGAACAACTTTTATTATTTTTAATTTAGGCCGACACGATGAAATATCCGCAGGAAAATGAAAATTATGGTTGTAGCAAATGTCGTTTTGGGTTTTATAATAATAATAATAATTGATTCTTTTGGCTCCCAAATGACACATAACCGAAGGTTTTACCTCTAATTAAGTTGATTAATGAGATGAGGATGATGAGCTCATTTTGGCTCTATGATTCTCTGGAAGAATTATATTAATACTTTAATTAGGGCATTACCCGTGTTGGTAATAATCAAAGGCAACTTGGTTGGGTGCATCAACCAGCCTTTATTTAGTGAAAAAAAGATTAAAAAATAAAAATAAAAAATCAGCCTTTTTGTCATTTAAGGCGAGAAGGAAAAGTCCGATAGCTACATTGCTTACGAAGATGCGATATAAGGGCTGGGCAAATACGTTAAGAGGCAATACACATTATTATTATTATAAATAAATAATATTTATTAGTATCCGTAAGTTTTTGTTTGTCTTATTGACTTTTCTAAAAAGAAAAACTAGTAAACAAAGAGAGGCAGCATATTATAATGATTTGATCGGTGAATTGGAATGCTTCTTTTCTTTTCATTTTTTTATTTTTTGTTGACTAAATTGTGGATGGCCCACCAGCAAAATCATTTTGTAGGCCTATGGGTGTAATTTTAGGCCAAATTACATTAACTATTCCTCAATTCTTATAAAAAAAAAATACAAATTTTTTTGAGCATCATAAATGACAAATATCCCATTGTCAAATAAAAAAGAGTGAAAAAGACAATATTATCCTTTTATTTTTTTTTCTATTTGATTTTTTCATAAATATCATGATTTTTTATGACAAAAATTCAAATTCTTCCCTTGAAAATGTGTAATTTACTATAATTAAAAGAGTTTTATATTTTTTTATCAAGCTTTAAAAGTGTTATGTGTAATTTAATCTAATGATATTTTTATAAATATAATTATATAATATTAAAACATTTTATTTTAATATATGAAATTATTATTTTATAAATCAACTATTCATCCTTTTTAAATTGCATTTCCGTTCAATTGATGCGGGCATGGGGCCACGTGGCGTAGAATGAAATCAGACTGAATTGTCCCCCACAAACAAGGACAACCTGCCAACAGGAGTTTTTCAATATTTGGGGGGCAAAATTGTCATTCCATGTAAAAAATAAAATAAATTTCTTGCACCTTGACACGAAATAAGTCTTTATTTTCTTTTTCTTTCTTTCCATCTTTTCCAACAACTCTCTTTTGTTACGTTCCTCTTCTCACTTTTCGTGTATCGACCATTATTGCATCTTTATCCATTATCACAAAAAAAGAAAATACAACGATAATAAATGAAAATACAATGATAAGACAAGACAAGGTAGTAATAGCAAAACGATGATAAAAAAAATTCATGACGAGAGAAAAGAGGAGAAGAACTAGGGTGGATTTTAGGAAAAAAGAACTCCATTCCCGTCTTCCCGCAATGACAAAGCAAGACAATAATGATGAAGTCGTGACAAAAGAATCCACGACGAAAGACAGGAAAAAAAGAAATAGGGTGAATTTTTGAGAAGAGGAATCCCATTCCTATCTTTTTCTTTTTTCAAAATAACTTTTTTATCCTCAAACCAATGAGAGGTTAGTTGAAGGTGCACAAAATTGCACTCAACATAAGCGACCAGTATGAAATTTTTGGGTCAAATATTATTTACGTCATTTGCTGCTTGGTACCCGCATTTAATTTTATTTTTCATTTCAACCCTCCCAGCGTGAAACGTGCCATCAAGATTGTACGAGAAAACAAATATACAGGGAAGGGTCCATCTAGGTACATAAATCTTATGGAAATGGATAAGGTAGAATATTTATTTTAATTTTTATTTAAATGCTTAAATTTTTATTATTTTAAAAATATCTTTGAATTTATAATTTTAAATTAATTATTTTTTTAAATTTATTATTATCAATAAATATATCGAGGCCTGTAATTGATTCGAAATTATATAATTTAAGAGTATAATTGAAATAATAAAATATTTAAGAGTATATTTGATTTAAAATTAAATAATTTAATGATGTCTTTAAAATAATAAAAAAATTAATTATTTAAATATAAATATTAAAATATGTATTTAATCATTGAATAGTAACAAAATTGCATCAAGCATGAGATCATACGTCACTCTGACCTGATATTCTGGTTATAAAATTGTAATTTTATCAAACTCTATTTAATAAAAAAGTCTATAAAGTAAAGAATGAGATAAGAGGTGTAAGTTATATAATAATTAGTATTAACGTATCATCTATACATATATATGTATGTATGGGTCCACAAAAAAATAATTGCAAAATTTAATGGAGCTAAATTAATCTAAATTAATTAAAAATTAAAAATATTTTTTAAAAAATATTAATATATTATTTATATTAATATGAAGTTATATTTTTTTCCGTGCGTTTTGATGAGTTCACGTCAATTTGAAGTCAACTAAAGATCCCTAATCTTGCCCACGAGCGTAGCACAGATGACAGTCAGGTAACAGATTACAGACAATGATGCAGGTTCGAGTCATAACAGTCGTAGTGTAGGAGTTTCATCCTCATGTGGGGTGACTCCTTGTGAGCACTATATACTATACCTCTTACCTGATGCATCGCCATGTACCGTAATTAATCTCTCCCACGTGTACAGAACATTACGTGGGACCCTTAAGGTGAAAGACTTCACCTTTTGTCCCTAACCTTAAAAAAAGTTTTTTTTTTTTTAATTTTTAATTTTTAAGTTTTAAGTTTAAAAGTAGGTTTCAGTTCATCATCATCCGACGCAGCATGGATGAAATGGCGGGACCCACGTTCTTGACGTGTGAATAGAGAGTAAAGTTCATAATCGACTGTGCACCCAATGGCAACAAGGCCTCCGCATCCTGCAATCAGCGGAAGCCACGTCATCGCACGAAATCTTTCAGGCTGCCCGACCAAATCGCTCCACCGTACCGTGACTGGCGGTAGTTGTCAATGTGTGTATATATATATATATAGGTATTTTTAATGGGAGAAAGTGTAATTTTCTGAAATTTTAAAATGAAAGCAGATAAGATAATAATATTTATATATAGAAAGCATGTAAAATTACGTATGGGTGTGGAATATAAAATCATTAGATAGTGTCAGATGAAAATAATACATGTTTTTAAAATATAAATGTAGGAGACTTTATAAGGGAGATGTTACGTAATTTTATTTTTTATTTTATAATAATGCCAATTATTTCAATGATATAAGCACACAATTTTAATAATTCTGTGAGGTGAAATTACCAAAAGCACCCCTGTCACATGATTCACAGTTCCGTCCCCGCCAAAATACAAGAAAATAATAAGAGAAAATGAGCTGCCAGTTCCCAAGAAAAGAGAAGAGAGAAGAGAGGAGAAGAGCGAATAATAGCGAAGAAACAATGCATTCCCATTAGTGAGTCAATTCAAAGACAACAAAAACAAAACAGTGGATTCTTAAGAAACAAAATGGGTTTTGCTGGGCGTGGAATTTGACGAACGTTGAACCAATCTCAAGGCGGAATACAAGATTAGATTAATTAAGATTATTGTTATAATAACAAATTCAGAAATTCCAGAAGGAGGAGCCGAGGAGAAGAAAGAAGAGAAGAAGAAAAGGGGCGGTGGGCGTAATTAAATTAAGAGCAAAAACAGTGTGATGATGAACATGGAAAAAGTGGGTTTTATTGAAAACAACTCTAAAACCAGAGGAGAGAGAAAGCTAATTGCTGTTTCACGAAAATCGAAGGACCAACCATTGCTTGCTTCGACCCAGCGTTAAAGCTAAAACCCCAGTATTATTGCTCTGTTTTCGTGTATAAAAGGAGAGCCTGGCCTCTCCTCTCCACCATCAAAACGAAGCAAAGCCCGTTCATTGCTTTGTCTCGTTTATTTTGTTTCGTTGTTCCGTTCGTTTCATTTTCTTTGTGCTCGCTCTTCCAGTCCCTGTTCTGGGGGAAGGTTGTTTTTCTTTCTCTCTTTCCCTTTGCTTCTCCTTTCCCTGTTTCTGTTTTCCTGTTTTCAGTGTCGGTGGCTAGGATTCGTGGGTTTGGGGTTAGGATCTTAATGGAGATTTGCGTTGATCTTGCATGCTAATGGGGAAAGATTTCCTCTGCGGCAACTTTCTCGGAAATTTTTTGTTTCAGTAGCTTTGATGCTTAGTGATTTGGTGGGAGATTGCTGTCATCTCTGCTGCTCACTCTTCCTTTCCAAAAATTTCAAAAATCTTGAAATGATTCTTTTGCTTTGCTAGCTGCCTCTGATGCATATCATACAAAAAAGGAAGGCAATAAGGTTTCTCAAATTTTCACCGGAAACTATCCATTTTGAAAGCTGACATTTTCTCGGGCTTTCTCTGCCTACAAAACCTACGGCTTGGTTGCCTTCGCTACCACTTCTATGCTTTCTACTTCCCTCTGTTCAATCTGTCAGTGCCTTTTCTTTTTCTGTTCTTCTCTAATCTCTAATTTCTTCGCTAAACTCCTTAGATTTCATAATATATAATATATAAACCTTTATTTTTCTTATTTTCCACTTGTTTTGCTGCTTGTGCCCTGTTTTTCAAGCAAGAAAGCATTTTCTCTGCATGCTCTGTTTCATTTTCATAGATCTGACTCAGAACAATTTGATCTCGTGTTTCCTCATCAACCCACCTCCCTCCCTCCCTCTTTTTTGTCTAAAAAAACAGATATTTGGTCAGAATGGGCGTTGAACTTTGAACTTTCTGGTAAACCAAACGGTTCTTGGTTTGAACATGCCATGGAAAATCAACTACTTTGAAGGACAGAGCATATAATAAAATTATTTTTATTGAAATGTTTGTTGAAGGATTTTTGTGAGTTGAACAATAATTGTGGCCTTGGTTTGGTTGTTAAGCATAGAGATCTAATATTAAACGGCAGTAGGTGAGTTGGTAGGTTTGGAAAATATAAGCATCCCGGATCATCGTTAATTAGGTGGATGTTTGACTTTCCGGCAAATATAACGTTATTTATGTTTCGATTTTGGATAATCCAATATGAATATCCATGGTTCTATAGTTTGAAGATTCTCTTGTCTTGCAGGTGAATTTTCTCCGAGAAAATCTCTGTTTCTCACATGGCGGACAGGGTCCTCACTCGCGTCCACAGCCTGCGCGAGCGCCTCGACGAAACTCTCTCTGCTCACCGCAATGAAATTCTCTTGCTTCTCTCAAAGTAAGCAACAAAAGTTGTGATCTTGTCCAGCTTTGGTCTTACTTTGTAGTTATGAGTAAATTATTCTGTTGTGGTGGGATCGTGGACGTTGGCATTGAGATGCCCGGATCATGTTGAAGATTTTTGCGTCTTGTTTTCTCTTGATTCTTGTTTCTGGTTCTGAGCGATCTGGTCATAAGAAGTGGTATGTAGTCATATTTGTGTGTGTTTTTTTGGCTTATATGGGTTTTGTTGGGTTTAGGATTGAAGCCCATGGCAAAGGAATTCTGAAGCCCCACCAGATTGAGGCTGAGTTCGAATCACTCTCCAAAGATGTCCAAAAGAAGCTCCATGATGGAGCTTTCGGCGAGGTTCTGAAATCAACCCAGGTAATTAAGACTGATGAACAAATGGAATTTCTCTTGAAACATTGCTAAAACTCAAACCTTGCCTTCAATATGCTGAAAATGTTCTGATCTGATTCGTGCGGTGTGACTACCAGGAAGCCATAGTTTTGGCTCCATGGATTGCTCTGGCTGTTCGGGTAAGGCCCGGTGTCTGGGAATACATAAGGGTGAACACTAATGCTCTTGTTGTTGATCAGTTGAGCGTGCCAGAGTATCTTCACTTCAAGGAAGAACTCGTCGACGGACCGTAAGAGCATGCGTTCTCTCATTTTCTCTTGATTTTTGTGTGTGATGTGCATGATCGGATCCTAACACCTTTATTGCGGTGCAGTCAAAACGGAAACTTTGTTCTCGAGTTGGATTTTGAACCCTTCACCGCATCTTTCCCTCGGCCGACTCTTTCCAAGTCAATTGGGAATGGAGTTGAGTTCCTCAATAGGCACCTCTCTGCAAAATTGTTCCATGACAGAGATAGCATGCACCCACTTCTTGATTTTCTCAAGGTTCACCAGTACAAGGGCCAGGTAGATAAGCTTCTCTTAATGATCTAGTTCTTTTTGGTTCTGAGTTGTTTCCTTTGTTATTTACTTTGAATGATTTATATGGTTGCTGTACAGAGCACAGGATAATATTTTTACCAATCTCTTTCTCTTCATGACTAATTGCTTCCCTATTCTATTTGGTAACTTTGCCGAGTGTTGTTATTGGAATATTGTTGGTGCAGAGTATGATGCTCAATGACAGGATTCAAAACCTTAATGCCCTCCAATTTGTTCTGAGGAAGGCAGAGGAATTTCTCCTCACACTCCCACTTGAAACGCCATATTCCGAGTTTGAGTACAAGTTCCAGGAGATTGGTTTGGAGAGAGGATGGGGTGACACTGCCGAGCGGGTGCTTGGAATGATCCACCTGCTGCTGGATCTGCTTGAGGCGCCGGACCCGTGCACGCTCGAGACGTTCCTTGGCAGAATCCCTATGGTTTTCAATGTTGTTATCCTTTCTCCCCATGGCTACTTCGCTCAAGAAAATGTCTTGGGCTATCCTGACACTGGTGGTCAGGTGTGATTCTGAGAAAACTAAGCACATCTCCATTGTTTCATTTTCCCATCTTTGAATTGCATGTGGATCTAAACTTTCTTCTGTTCTTTGTGTTTGCTGGACAGGTTGTTTACATTTTGGATCAAGTTCCTGCCATGGAACGTGAAATGTTGAAGCGTATTAAGGAGCAAGGGCTCGATATCATCCCCCGAATTCTCATTGTCAGTGTTTGGCATAACCTTGGTTTGATTTGAATGAGTTGTGTATGGTTCCTGTTCCGGCTATAATGCTTGATCTTGTTGCTATACCCAGGTGACTCGTCTTCTCCCGGATGCAGTGGGCACGACCTGTGGCCAACACCTTGAGAAAGTTTATGGTGCAGAGCACTCTCACATTCTTCGAGTTCCCTTTAGAAATGAGAAGGGCATTGTCCGGAAGTGGATCTCTCGTTTCGAAGTGTGGCCATACATTGAGACCTTCACAGAGGTGATACATTTAGTTACTCTTTCTTACTGACGTTGAAAGATTATGTACACCATTCTAAACTCTTTGCTTGCCATTTGAATAGGATGTTGCTCACGAAATTTCCAAGGAGTTGCAGGCAAAGCCTGATTTGATCATAGGAAACTACAGTGAGGGTAACCTTGTTGCCTCATTGTTGGCTCACAAGTTAGGAGTAACACAGGTACCGTGTTTGTGCTCGTATTCGCTCATTCTATTAATTGCATTTCTCTTTATAACCCGTTGGACTGATGCAACATGTTTGATGCTTTCGCCATTTTATAGTGTACTATTGCTCACGCATTGGAGAAAACAAAATACCCCGATTCAGACATTTACTGGAAAAAATTTGAGGATAAGTACCACTTTTCGTGCCAGTTTACAGCTGATCTTATCGCCATGAACCACACCGACTTTATTATCACCAGTACTTTCCAGGAAATTGCTGGAAGGTAGGCTCAGGCCCCCGTTGTTGCTTGATATTGGTTTTCTTGTTTAGTTTGTTCTGTTCTTTGTTATGCTAATGCTGCTGCTGCTACCGCTTTGATTCTCCAGTAAGAATACCGTAGGACAGTATGAGAGTCACACCGCCTTCACCATGCCTGGTCTGTACCGGGTTGTCCATGGCATTGATGTGTTTGACCCGAAATTCAACATTGTCTCGCCTGGGGCTGATATGTCCATCTACTTCCCTCACACAGAGAAGGAGAAGAGGCTTACTAAGTTCCACCCTGAGATTGAAGAGCTTCTCTTCAGTGATGTGGAAAATGAGGAGCATCTGTAAGTTCCAATGATTTCGTTGGTTCTTTTGTCTCATTGTCTTGCGCTTGTGTGGATGCTCTCTCAAACTTTTGAATTGTAATCTAAACAGAGGTGTGCTGCATGACAAGAAGAAGCCCATCATCTTCTCTATGGCAAGGCTAGACCGGGTGAAGAACCTGACAGGACTTGTCGAGCTGTATGGTAAGTGTGAGCGGCTCAGAGAGCTGGCTAATCTAGTCGTGGTGGGTGGAGATCGCAGGAAGGAGTCCAAGGATTTGGAAGAGCAGGCCGAGATGAAGAAGATGTATGATCTCATCGAGAAACACAAGCTCAACGGGCAGTTTAGATGGATATCTTCCCAGATGAACCGGATCAGGAATGGTGAGCTATACCGGTTCATTGCCGACACCAAGGGTGTTTTCGTGCAGCCTGCGTTCTACGAGGCTTTCGGGTTGACGGTTGTTGAGTCCATGACCTGTGGCCTGCCGACATTCGCAACCTGCCACGGTGGCCCGGCAGAGATCATCATTCATGGAAAGTCTGGCTTCCACATTGATCCCTATCATGGTGATCAGGTAGCTGAGCTTCTTGTCAACTTCTACGAGAAGTTCAACAAAGATCCTTCTTATTGGGAGGCCATTTCACAAGGAGGCCTTAAGAGGATCCAAGAGAAGTAAGAATTCTTGTTCTATTGTCTTCAACAGATTTTCTGATTCACCAAACCATGCCGGTCCCTAATCTTCTCTGTTACATTGGCTTCTTGTAGATACACTTGGCAGATCTACTCCGAGCGGCTAATGACGCTCGCTGGGGTTTACGGGTTCTGGAAGTACGTGTCAAAGCTCGACCGCCTCGAGATCCGTCGCTACCTAGAGATGTTCTATGCCCTCAAGTATCGCAAGTTGGTGAGTACCCTCCCTCATCTGTGGATGCATGCTTTAACCGCAATTGATCTTGTTTTGAAAATGTTCACACCTCATCTAACTCTTTGCTGTGAACTGTTTTCAGGCTGAGTCTGTGCCATTGGCTGCTGAGTAGAAAGAAGATTGGTGGATGAATTGGGGGCTTGCGAAGTGGAAGTTTCCTGAATTGCTGAATAATTCTCAAGCGTTTTGAGACTGTAAAAGAAAGAGGCTTCTGCTTTTCTTTTCTTCTTTTTTGTTTTTTGTTCTCTGTTTTTTGCTTTTGTTTTCTTTCCATTCCATTATGTTCTTTCCATTGTTGTCGTTGCTTGCAATTGGATTTGAGCCCTGTTTTTCGCAAGGAACAGTCGGTTTTTGCTTGAACCCTATCCCCCCATGCATTAGAGTTTCCATTTGTTATTTCTAGATTTGAAATTTCAGCCGCAAAAAAAAACAAGCTTCAAGCCTCTGCATGTCTTGTTTGCTTGGTTTTGAGATGGAAATCAACCAACCAATGCCCTTGCAGCAGCTTCCTCTCCTAACCATTATTTTCTCGCTGACATGATGAAAAATAATAAGTTAAAAGAGGGAGAGGAGATCAATGTAACATGATTCCCCCTTGATGTAAGGCAAGGAAGGGCAAGCAGCGGCAAAATTATGGCCACCAAAATCATTTTTCATGGAACAAATCAACTCAATCAATGAATATAATACTATTTTTGCATTTTCACAATCCTCGCAATTTTGTATTTGGTTAACTCAAGTCCATTTACAGACAACAGCCCTTTTGGGTTCTCCTTTGTTCCCTAAATTTGGTTTCTTTGAAACCAATTCCTTTCTCATTCATAGTCAAGCTCAGTGCAGTAACAGTCTAGCTTGAATTGTGAGATGGCCAACAATTAAGATAAAACTCTGCAGCTAGTCGCTAAGAATTCGGGCGTCATCTAATTTCCATAAACTTGTAATCACATTTCAAATATCAATGATCAGAAAATAGAACTGAATTTATATACTATAATCATGATGGTACAAAAACAAATGAACTAAATAGAAATCACTCTGTACACTGCTTTTTGCAGGGAAAACTTGAAATGTCCCAATGGACAGCTTGTGTAATTCAATGGAAGCCAAAATTGCCTAACTATGCATCACTAAAATGCCAACACTTGAACTACGGCATGCCCGCACGGTTCATATGAAAGTTTTAAGGTCCTTAATGATACCTTTTGCTTTCGTTTCTTTGCAACTCTACATGTTCCAAACAGAACGACGCCGTAGTGTGCGCTGTATGTTTTACCACACGCGGCACCAAGACACTGCTGCGAACTTATTAATACTGTGCCCTTGATTACTGAATGTCGCTTGTGTTTTCATGCTTGAGTTCTCCTTGTATTTTTTCTTCAGATGGAATGGCTAACCTTGGATGGAGAACTATTGCCATTAATAAAGAGAAAACAAGACCAGCAGCCCCACTGAAGGGTTCGAAAGCATGAGTACCGGATACCCACAGGGGGGAGTTCTGCTGATAAATCAAGAAACCACCCCTTTGTAAAACAAAACTTGAAGTCAATATGCCTGCCCGCAACCCAATTGGAACAGAGAGGCTTCCTTGGCTTCTTTGCCGAGCCCCAGCCAGGCTCAATGACAGAAGCCATAGGCCTGGAATTGCAAGTGGAGACCTGAAACCCATAAAAGAAAATGATTATGACATTTCTCACTTTCATATGGTCATAAGATGAAATGAGTTAGAACCAAGAAAAAGGAATCATCACGAAATCCTGTCTTTCAAAAACTACTTCGAAGGGAGGAAGCTTTTGCCAATCTCGTCCAAATCCAGAAGATTGTTTTACGTCTTCCAAGAATAAAGAACTAGAATTACTACAGTTTGTGTGTTCTATTTTTTTGTTCTTTGTTCGATTCATGAGAATATTTTTGGGCTTCTCTGGGTCTTCTGAGAGGGTGGGGTTTAACCCTGTTCTTTTAAGAGTGATCTACAAACCCAAGTTCCTGGTAGGCTTGCTTGTGAGGATAGTATGCTTTTGGGCTGTTTTTTTCCCCTCAAAGTTTGGGTGTTAAGAACAGTGTGTGTGTTAATCTTTTTGGCACTAAAACAATAAAATAAAAAGAGAATTTCTAATATCCCTAATTGACGTGATTTCCAAATGATTCATTAACTATGGTTGGACAAAACATTTACCATCAAAAGTTTGGATGCTTTCTCCAAAGCCAAACGTGTTTGTCTTTATATACTTTCTATCTCCCAAATTCTCAACCAGTACACCACCATTTTTATCCCATCATTGAAGATGTCTCCCTTCCCCAGACCAATGGTCATTACCCCCATCATTGAAGATGTCTACCAACAATAGACATGAATTATGAAACTTAAAGGGATATTTTTCTCGAACATGTCACTCCATTGTAGCATACATCAACAATATCAAAGAATGAGCAGCCAAAATTTCTTTGCATATGTATTCCATTTAACATTTTTTTTTTCTTTTTCTTTTTGTGAAAGGCCAAAAGCTTAAGAAAGACTTAGATGAGAGGAGAAAATATGTGAATGACAGTGGCACAGTGTCATCCAAATTGGAAATGACAAACATACCTCTGACATAAAGAGAAGGCAAGTCCTGAAATGATAATTGCATGATAATATCCAAGATCGGTTGCAATTTCATCTGGCAGCCATGACCTGAATAAAAGTTCTTCCACAGCTGCAATGCCTGTTGCTGTCACAATTCCTTGTCCAACAAGTAAAAGCATCTTGCCACACATTTTGAGCCATTCCACAATCTCAGAAGAATGTGAAGTAAAATTGGAAGGCCATGTCAAACTAACACAACCAAGGAATACATTTGAATATTGTATTAACAAAACAAGCATAACCCCTCCAATTAATCCCTTCAAAAAGTTTTGGACCTGCAAATGTGCCTGAAATTAGTTTTTGACTCTAATCTAAGGAATGTACATAATTATCAAAGCATGTGAAAGATCTTGAAAACAGGAGGGGGAGAGGAGAGGGAGGAATCATTACAAATACATGCGCGTAGCAACAGTCGGAAATGATATTTCAAACAACAGAGAATGTACACATGCAGCCAACTAGAAACAGGGTAAAATTCTATCAAGTTCATAGTACACAATTGCTACTTCAAGGACATTGCACTTGAGCAGTAATTATGTCCATACCTTTGATGGCGAAGACAAATCCAGCCCATATTCCTCAAATGGATTTTCAAACCCACGAATTCTTTTTCCCCATAACATAACAAGTGTTACAACAGAAGCATACAGGCCAACAATGCAAATCAGCTCGGGGATTCTGGAGGAATTATGCATTGCCCAACCCTGCACAAGTGTAGGGAGCAGTGGAACAACAACAGGCGACCATAACACAAGCACCATGAAGACAAAAGCAAGTACCCTAGGGAAGAAAGCATGATTATTACAAAGAATTCAGTATACGTAACACCAGGGCAGACAATAATTAAAGAGAGACAAGCATGAATAGTCTGAAAATATTCTTTAACAAAGAATTTTGTATCGATGTAACCATAAACATGTTCACTGTTGTATTTTCTCACAACATATCATTAAGCCCATTTTGTGGCGTAGCACAGTAATGCTAAGCTGTTTGGTCAGTCCCGTTGAGCTTTCAACAAAGAAAAACAGAAGCAACATAGGTTTCCAACCAACGGTTTTTATACATATGACCAAAGGAATGCCGGAAAGGCAAGTGGCTAGAATGACATATAATTCCACTGCCAGCACAAAATAGTTAGGGAAATAAGACGTAAATATGTTGAACCGTGAATCATTATGCAGTGTCAAAGCATATTTTGGGCACTTTATCACAAACTTCAAGCATTTGTAGAAGAAAGTGCAATGAATGCTCTAGATACATTTACAATGGACTATTCAGTACAAAATTATATTGTATTGGTTACTTTCTATTTTATTGTCAAGTAAACGAATGAAAAAAACAGTATCAATGGGAGACCAGGGTTACCATTAAAGGCCTGCATAAGATTACTTTGAAAGTGCACTAAGAAGTAGATGCAAGAACAAATAATATATCAGGAGTCACTCACAGATATTAAATTATGATACAAACACCTGTGAAATCACAACCTAAGGTTGCTCAATTTCCAAAAGGTTGCTCACGTTGGTTCTTTACAAATCTAATGTATCCCTGAACTAGTGTATTCACCATGGAGCATTACACCACCAACACTCGAATTGTAGGATTGACAACATAAAAGGACTAGAAAGGTAGAGGCAAAAGGGTAATTTGAACCAGCCATATCAGATCAATTTAGCAATTCAGTAAGACAAAGTTGTAAAAAAATGCTTGCTGAACACAATCAAACGCCAAGCATAGGCTTCCTATTATAATCTTTTCAATTTGCACCTTCTCATCAGTAAAAGTATAAGAACATAAAATGGTGCGAAACTGATGAATATTTCTGCCAATGGCACAATATAAATTCAAGTGATGCTATCACCCCAAGTGCTTATGCTCTTCACTTATCATATATCCTTCCTTGTAATATCTTCTTCATGTGAGAAATATAAAAATTCTCTTAGTTTCAGCAATTTAGTCATAATTTACCTCTGAAACAAGGGACGTTCAGCAACACGCAGAAATGAGATAAGTCTGTCAGTCAAACTCATAGCACCACGTATACCACCCCAGAGCAAAGCAATTCTACTAAAAAGCTTCAAAATGCCTCCCTTCTGTCCCAATTCTGATAGCATTGCCACAAGCCTGATTAGACAAGAAGAATGGTGAGTAATTTTGCAAAAGATATGTGTTAACTTAAATAAAATAATCAGACCTGTCTTGATCTACTTCACCGTCCCCTTTCACAGGTACCACAGGACTAGCAATAGACATGGCTTTCTCTGCAAGGTTTGTGACAATATTCTGATTTTTTTCAGATGTTTCCTCATCAAGCTTGCCCTCCTGATCATCTCCTTTCTCTTTAAAGGCCTTGGACAATGTTCCAGAAACTGCACCACCTTTACCTGAATCCTTCATACCCATGGATCACCAACAAACATGAGAAATGCACAATCTAACATGATTTTATTCATGATCTCTAGTAAAATGTTTTTAAACTGATTCTACTCACAGAGGTGGTCTACAAAATCTTGAGGCAAATAAATTCTGAATTTTCAGAGCAATATTAGAAAATGATGTTTTCAGAGCTTATCAAAATAACAATAGTTTAAATCAAGCACAGGGACACGACCAAACTTTGTTGGAAAAAGTACCATGTGATCTAATATTGTTAGCTGATTTGTGTTGAAGAAGGAAAATATGTATTAAAGAAACATACATGCACTGATGAATGAAAAAAATAAGAATGTTCAACCATAGAAAGATCTCTTCTGAAACACAACAATCCACACACTCTTCCTAAAATTAGAAGGGAAGATGTGAAGAATGCAAAGCCAAACAAGTTCTAGATAATTTTGCATGTGTCATCAGTACATCAGCATACAATAACAAAGCATTAAGTATCTCATATGAAGAAAATAACCAACATGGGCTGGAGATATGCCATCTATTGCTACATTTTCTAGGTAGATGACACCACTTTGACACTTGTTTTCCCATGCACTTTCACAATTCAAGGATCAATTTTTTGTTCCAAATATACTATTTTGGTTAGCTCTGAAAAGGAAATATTTTAGAAATGTGATAAAAACAATAAGAAACTGAAAAGGTTTGAAACATTGGAAAAAGAAATTTGAAGTCTATTTAAATGTTTACACAAGGCTAGAATCAAAATAATTGGATCTTTTTGGCTCATGCATCTTTTTACAAATTTAAGTTAGATGTAAACAAATTGAAATAAATTCAAAACCCATTATTAGTGTCTAATAAATTAATTATAGGAACACTAAGTATCTACATATCAAAATATGCATGAGATTTTGCCAAATGAAAATTTGCAGAGATAAGGTTACAATATAAATTATAACCCATGCCACAACGTTCCTGATATGAGATAGAAGTCCTTGGTGAAACATGATTTAAGTTTTTATTCCTGTAACAATACTGAGGATAAATTTTAACAAAGGAAAAAGAATACTAAAACTCCAGTTAGAAGTTCTACTTGAGTTGCTAAGAATGTGGTTTTATAAAAAGCTAGTTTGTTATAACTATGAGATATAAAAAAATTCTAATCATAATATTTGTATAAAAAGTACATATATGTCATAAAGAAGTCAGAAAATAAACGAAACCCAATTTTCATTCTACTTTAGAACTCTCTGCTCTATGTTAAATTTTCTCAAAACTTTGTAATAGATATATACACAAGACTTTTAGTTCTCAAATATATTTTTTTATAAGATAGATTAAAAAGAAAATTCTAGTTAGAATTTTCCTTACATTGTCAAAATAAGTCATTGTATTAGAATGTTTAGACATTTTGGTGACTTTCAGCGTCTCAAAACGTTTCAGCAAAAGCATAGGAGATTTGGTTTCTGGTAATGTTTGCAGTTGTTTTCTTAGGAAATGAAAAAGTTTCAGCGATTTTGATGGAAACCAATCGATTGGTTATGTAGACCACCCTCCTAAGGCATACTTGGACAGCTTAGTCATACCGCATAATAGTTCAAAATTCTTCATCGTTGGTTTGAAAAGAGGAATCAAATGAATAGAGGTCGTGTAAATATCTAGTTGTTACCTGTTGATGCACCAGCAGAGCAGAAGCTCCCACAGCAGCTGTGACAGCACCAACCATGGCAGTCCCTTTGCTTAATGTTTTTGATTCAGGCTTTTCCCCTTTTGTGCTCTCAGGCACACTGTACATCCGATCACATTTATTTTGAACTTGATCAGCCTCTGTTTCTACTATCTGAGCAACCTTTCTTTCCATAGAAAATTTCTTTTGATCAAGGGCCAAGGATTCTCTTTGGTCAATATCATTTATTGAAGCAACATGGAAGAATTTTCTCAAAGCAGCTAAGCTGGAGCCTACAACAACACCAACTGGAACTACTTTTCTCAAATAGTTGGTTTCCTGAATAGAACTCGAAATAGCCCTCAATATATCCTCTCCATTAAGTGTACATAACTTTCCTGAATTACAATCCTCACCATCCAAACAAATCATATTATTCTTGCTGGGTACTGCAGCCAGAGACACAACAGTTGCAACTCGTTCCATATCTTTAGCAAAATTGGACTCTGTCTCTTTCATGTTTGCTTCACTTATCTTTCGACCCACTTCAATCTTCAACGAATCCAATATAATGTTCTTAACAAAGCTCATCAACTCTTCTGATGTTTTATGACCTATTGCATCTTTTTGATTAGTTTTGTCCATTTTGTCAAATTCACAAATGGGTTCCTGTTGTTGCTCAGCATCGACTATAACATATGATGGTTCAATGACTTTGACTGTATCTGTATCTGCTTTTGAAGCTGAAAAATTGTCAGTCAATTTGTCAACATGATTATCAACATTACTGGCAGAATTTTCATCATTTTCTGGTTGTTCCAAGAGCTTCCACTGGCCTTCTTCAGGAAAATAGTCAAGAAATAAAGTGGTAGTTTGATCCAGTCCTGCAGATTTAGGATTTGGCGTCGTTGCATGAAGATATCCATGTAAGTATTCCTTGTAAAGAGGATCACCATATGAATTTGTACTTATGTACAGTGGAATGTTATGTAAATATTTAATTTTACTTGAATGCTCAGCCAAACTTTGGGTGCTTATTAAATGTTCCCTTGATCCAATGCCTAACTTATTTATATGGCTAGCAATACCAATTTCCTCATAACTGCCAATCTTATTCCCCTTAAGTGGATCAGGGCTTCCTACATGTTTCTTCTTCTCTGCCAATCCGTTTCTTGTATCATTCTGTAAATCATTACCTTCAAAAGAAGAAAGGCAGTTTGTCATGTCAGACTGTGAGCTCAGTTCACTTTCTTTCTCTTCTTTCGTCATTGAGTCATCAATGTCTTCATGGTGCTCAGATATAGAACCATTTCCCCTGTCCTCAACCTCTTTCTTATCATCAACTTCATCTTGGTCATCTTTCTCCTCTTCCAAATGAGTAATCATATCTTCTATTACTCCAAATACACTGTTAACAGCCACTTGTGTGGAATCATCTATTCCAGTCAAGGCATCTAATGCCTGAGACATACTGAATGTTGAGGAATCCGAGATATCTTGATTTGAAATAGAATTCATAACTTTTTCTTCCTTTTTCAGATTATCACTGATTTCCCTTTCCATTGGTTCAGATTCAGCAGATAAGACTGGATTTAACAATCCTTCCTCTGTCTTGGTGGATTGGGTCATCTTATTTTGATCAATTGAAGAATTTAGAACTTTCTGTTTATTCTGCTGGATATTATCCTCCTTCTGCTCGGACTCGGGAGACAAGAGGGGATGTCCTTCCTCTGTCTTGGAGGATTGCATCATCTTAATTTGATCACTAGTAGAATTTGCAACTTTTTGTTTATTCTGCTGGATGTTTTCCTCCTTTTTCATGTCTAATTTAGGTAGTTCACCATCCTGGTCCACTTTATGCTGGCAAACGTTTGCATCCCCGGTGTCACTTTGCCCTTCAGAATGGCTGCTAAAATCATGCTTCTCACTGGCATTCAACTCATTTTCATTATAATCAGAATCTTGAGTGGTTCTTTCTCTGGACATATCCACATTTTCATCATTTTTTTCCAGTTTACTAGTGTCCTTTTCAAATAACCTGTTATCATTGGAGTTATCTACAATGACATCAACACTTGTTCCCTGATCTGAAGAATGAGGATCTTCATACTCACCTGCACTCGGCAGTCCTACTTTTTCTTGAATATTTGACTTTAATCCTAGTGCCCCATTAGGTATTTGATTAATATTCAGGAGTCTATCAAGTTTCAAATTTGTTCCCTGATTATGCAAAATTTCAGAAACAGCATTTCTAACCTTCTCACGGACATTGTCAGGCACAGCATCTTGCAAAGCTTTTGCAAATGTCTCTCCTTGGTCCAATGCAGTCAGGACCTATAGAGAAGTGAAAAAAGAATAGTGATTAAACTAAATCACGTCCTTTTTAAAAAAAGTAATTGACAGAAGAATTCCATATCCAAATCCTAGTGAGCAAAAAACAGAAATCCATGAAAGGAACTTTGTTGAGACAATAGATATTTATCTGTTCAATAGGTAATTAACATAAAACATATATTAAATAGCTGATACCAGTACACACAAGAAAATTCTAGTTCTACAAGATTTATACTTCACAGTGACACTATTCCGACTCCATGTACCTTGGAAAACAAACGGAAAACTTTCTATAGAGTAAATCACAACGGTATACTAGTACAGCATTTCACAGCACAGTAATAGCAATATCACATGTCCAATTAATTTTTCTCCAAAGAGCAGCACTCACTGTCACCTATTTACACAATTCCACATAAGCCACTTGACTCTTAGCATCATAGAAATGAAAGAACTCCATCTTGGAGAAAAAAATACTAGTCATTAAGAAGTTTAAAAGTAGAAGCAACCTAAACATGCTCACCGGTGACCACACTCCAGCAAACATTAAGACCACTGGGCCTAACCAGGTGCATAGTTATCTTATTTAAGACAAATGCATGAGATATAATTAAGATGGTTTGGTATGTTGTTGTTGATGTTGGTCCTGTGAGAAGAAGTCCAATAGAAACTCTTGTCAGGCGAATGGATGGAATGGAACAAGTCTTTAGCAAAAGAGGTAAAGGAAGACTAAGAAAACCTTGCTCGGAGACTTTTAGGCAGTGTTAATAAAGGCCCAAGGTGCACTAAGGCACAAAAGGGTATTGGAGCTTGAGGCATAAGGTGCAAGGCAAGGAGCACACCTGGTAGAACTAGGCGCATGCTAACTAAAAATAAAAAGAAAAATATATGTCCTAGTTAAAGAATAAGGTATAAAATAAGTCCTAACTCCTAATAATATATTCACACGTATGTTATCAAGAAAATTAAATAATTCAACATATACTAACTAAGAAAAATATTAAAACAAGTTATATACCTGTAACTTTTAATAAAACACATCCTATCATATTTTAGTAACCGGCCTATAAGATCACAAAAATCAAAAACAATTGTAAGAAAAGTCTTTAATTCAACTTAAATTAAATCATAAATAAGATTAACTAATTATGAATTTTAAACCATCCAAAAATCATCCTCATCATCAAGATCAAACATTTCCATATTTTCATCATTATAAGCATCAGTCTCTTTGGTTTGAGAGTCTCTTTTGATTTATTGTTTATTTAGTATTTAGTTATAATTGGAATTAGAATATGAAAAGTTTCCTTTTCCTATTAGGATTGGATTCCATTAAAAATCATAGCAATAAGCAAAATACCAATTCCAATAAGTAAATATCAATTCCAATTAGTATTTAGTTATAATTAAAATTTGAAAAGTTTTCTTTTCCTATTAGGATTTGATTCTATTAAAAATCACAACAATAAATAAAATACCAATTCCAATTAGTATTTAGTTATAATAGGAATTGGAATTGAGAAGTTTTCTTTTCCCATTAGGATTGGATTTTATTAAAAATCACAGCAACAAATAAAATATCAATTCCAATTAATATTTAGTTATAATTGGAATTAAAATCTGAAAAGTTTCCTTTTCCTATTAGGATTCTATTAAAAATTACAGCAATAAACACTTAAAAGTTAAAATAGTAAAAATACTTTTAAAAAAACAGTCAAGCACCCCTTAGCCCAAGGTTGTGCCTGCTTGGGACCATTCCAGGCGCAAAAGGTGCGCCTAGCTGCACCTTGCGCCTAGGCACACCTTTAATAACACTGCTTTTAGGTATAATATAAGCTATAAGAGCCTTATTTCTAAGATAAGGCCGTAAATAAAAATGATTGACAAGCTAGAATTCATGTAGTGGACTCCATTATAATGGGATTAGGACTTCATATGTTCTTTGTTATTGTTGTTGTTTTTTTAGGAGGGTCGGGGGATGGAAGTTAATTAACTTGAAATGGCAGCATTATTGATAAAGCATGTTTAAAGCATATCCCACAAAGTTTCATGTGGGCTGTAGTTCACTAATCGTGGTTACTATTATTCATAGTGGAACACTTACTATCATCATTATTTTCCTCAGTTACTGTGAACAAAATGGGTATTCCATTAATTGTAATGTTATAAGCTTGAATCAAAAAATTTAAGCAGTTGAATCCAACAAATGGAAATAAAATAAACTCAATGGCTTTTTCTTTTTTTTTTTTGGGTTAGGGTGTTGAGAAGCTAAAGATGGAGATGTGACTAAGCAATACCTTCTTCTTCTGCTCTTCTGTCAGATTACCAGGCATAGTTACATCAAGCATATTCATCACTACTTGTGCAGCCTGTAGCACTTGGCCGCTTTCATTATCAATACTTCCAACTTCCACTTTAGCTGATTCTGCATCAACAGAGCTAGCCTGCATCAATGCACCATTGCTCTCTGGTTGAAATCCTTTATCTTTAATTTCAGCACTCCTACAATTCCTAGCTGAGATATCACTTTCTTCTAGCGTCTCTTTGTAAGGATATGCAGATTGTTCATTTAAAACAATGGACTGGGAAAGATTCAGGAACTTGTTTACTCTGCCACTTCTATGAGATTGTCTGTTTTCCTGCAGTGCCAACCCTTTTGAAGGATTAATCGTGACATCAACATCCTTCAAAAGAGGATGACGGCCCTTTAAAAATCCAAGTTCCACAGCTGCAAGCCACTGCACATAGCACATGGACTTCATTAGCATAGCACTTGTGAAATGTGTATTTATATTTGCCAAATCCTGACATAAATAATGTTTTAAGCAACGGTAGCAGATGGCCCCAGTTGGAGCAGTTTCAGGTGTGTAATGGTGACAGAAAACGGAAGTCTAAATTCCCTAGTCTTTTGCACAACACCTATAAAGTTTACCCTTAAAAAATTTTTGTTTTGGCTACAGGTTGGAATATAAAAATGGTTTTCAGTGAGTTTTATTTCCTATATAAACTTCATTTATTAGACACTAACTCAAGACACATTTTTTTCTTTTCGCTACAAACTTACACTATTCTAACTGTTTACAATTTTGCATTTTTTATATTTTCTCCAAACAATAAACCATTATGTATTTATTAGTCAACAACATAAACATTGTGGTGTAGGAAAATAAACATTCCATGATCAATATGCTAATGACATACATAAACACCTAAAAGGAAAAGAAAAAAAAAAAAACCCTAAGCATAAATTGCTTGACTACGAGGGACAGTTATTATTAAAGAGAGAACAGGTGTGTTAAAAATTCAACCTTTCATCAACAAACTAGCCCAGACTAAATAGATCTAAAGTAGTATTGACAGATCTTCCTCCACCCAACTGAAGTAATAATGAAAAGTTTCAAAAACTGAGAAATTTACTGTGTTCAGAAGATTTGGATTAGAGATCAAGAGATCCAACGCAGTTAGATTTCGTTTGGTATGCAAAGTTTGGGGAATTTAGTTTTATTTAAATGAAAGAAAGTAAGGAAGGCAAGCATAAGTCATAACAATTCAATTCAGTCTATAACAGCCCTGGGCATTTCAAAACGGTTAAGATCTTTAGAGCAATAAGCATTTATGTCTGCAACAGATTTGTATGGGCAGAAATCTTTACACTAGAGCAATATAAAGTCCTTGCATCATTAAACCAAAAATATTATTATACATTGCAGATGCACGCCACTAAAATGAACCAAATAAGTGGGCATACAAAAAAGTTCTTTACCACAAAGAGAGTGGTTGTCCCTTCTGGCTTCAACTCCAATAGGTCACTCAGGTCAGTGCAAAATCATAGATCAAGAATATTTAACAAACCTGATGTGCCTAATAAAAGAAGGCAACATAGCATCCAAGGAGGACGGATTCATAAAGTAATGATGGGGATAAATCATTCTTCCACACCAATGGATTTTAAGATCTCTGGAGAAGAAAGAGCCTAACTGGTAAATTACATACATGCCCTCTGGAGCCCCCCAAAAATAAGCAAGAGCCTACCTGGTAAGTTACATACATGCCCTCTGAACTAAATACTGTCAATGTGTTGTGAAGATAAAAAAGAGCGTTACATGAGAGGAAGAATGAGGAAACCCTTCAAACATTAATCAAGCACAAGCATAACCTTACTGGAAAGAGAAAATCCTAGAAAAAGCCAATAAATTAAGAACATAAGCCACTCTTTGAAAAAAATAAATGATCTCCATAGAACTAAGAATTGCCAATACTAATTCAGAAATTGGCTTATTTGAAACTAATCAACAATCATACAGACCAGTAATCTATTTACAAGATTGTAAAATTATTGGCCAAATCACAAAGAATTAAAATGAAGATAATGCCATAAATTGATTTGTGTTATCTTATTGATTTAATGATTTCCATGGTTCAAAAGTTATCCCTAAGTACTGACTTCATACTTCAAGATTTTTTCAATCTATGCTCACAATTCTTGTTCTATCTTTTAACACCCTGTGTCGTGTACCTAGGAGGACCTAATGTAATAAGTACAAAGTAGGGGGGGGGGGGGGGGGGCAGTGTAATTACTAGAATTCATTACATTTGAATGCGGTAACGGCAACCTTGCTGTTTGGCGCCAATCTGCTGGGAACCGAGTATATAAGCTCAGCCCACTGCCAAATGTAGGCATCGAACATTTTGAATTGATTCTATTCAATTTCTCCCTCTAATTCTCTAATCCTCTTCTCCCTCAATTCTTCTCTCCATTCTCTAAATTCCCACCTAAACTCTCCTATTAAGGGAGAACTCCCTGTCGGATCCAAGGGATACGGCAATTGGTATCAAAGCACTCGCTCCTGGCTCCCAAAGAATTGAGGAAATTAGCAATGGCGGATGGTACTCGCATGAAGCAGATGGAACTACAGCTCTAGCAAGTGTCAGCTACGATGATGGAAGTACAAACTTGAGTCGGATCAATGGAGGACTTGTTGGGATCGGTGATTGATTAGAGATTGGAGGAGGTAACAGATCGGTTGCGCGGAGATATGCACAACCAAATCAAAGAGGAGATGAGAGAGCAAAGCAATATGCTGTGTGATCAGATGCAACAGTTTATGCTTATGTTCTCGAGTCAAGCTCAAGTGAGGCTATCACCGGATTTTCCCCCGAGATCCGATCTTGCCAGGAATAGGTACGAGCCAGAGAGTGGTCGGCTCGTCGGAGGTGGAAGGTGATCCAGTAACATTGGGAGACAATGGAATGGAGAGGAGACTGGAGGCTCGGGTGAATTCAATCCCTTCCAATTTTCCCCTTCCGAAATTAGAATTACCGGTGTTTGATGAGACGAAGCCTCGCTAGTGGTTACGTCGGTGTGAGAAATTATTTGGGATACATCGAGTGGCTAAGGACTAAAAGATCAATCTGGCGGTGGCATATTTGAACGATGTTGGAGATGTGTGGTACCAAGGTTGGTTATGGGTGAGGGAAGATTATAATTGGGAGGAGTTTGTCAAAGGGATATGTGACAGATTCGGAGAAAAGAGAACCATGGATATCGTGGAAGAATTCAACAAAATGAAACAGAATGGATCAGTGCAAGAGTACCAACTCCGATTCGAGGAATTGGACGTCTCTAATGCTGAACTGAAATCTATATTTGACTGAAGATTACTTTGTGTCGAGTTTTCTGAGCAGTTTGAATGAGGAGCTAAGGTCAGCAGTGAAGATGACCAAGCCACGAACGGTGCAGGAAGCAGTAGAGAGTGCTCTGCTTTAGGAGATGAATATGAAAGCAATAATGAAGGTGCAGAGGAGCCAGACGAGGGGACATGGATCCTTTCCAACCCCAACAGTGGGGAGAGGGCCAATAACAGAGACGTACAGAATGGGGCCAATACCAAAGTTACCAACATTGCCACTGCCAGCTAACGCGATGCAGCAAGGAGGAAGGATGATGGAGCCGAAGAGACCTTCGGAATTATGTTACAAATGCGGGGATAAGTACTACCCCGAGCATTGTTGTGGCAGACAATTACTACTGTTAGAAGGAGGAGAAGTGGAGGAAGATACAGGGGAAGAGACTCTCATGGCCGGAGAGGAAAGTGAAGAGGAAGAAAATGGCATCATTTCTCTCCATGCTATAAAAGGGGTGGCTAGCAGCAAGATAATTAAGGTGGAAGGGAAGGTACCGAAGGGGTCCCTCATGGTGTTGATTGACAGTGGAAGCACACATAATTTCATCGACGAAAGAACCACAAGGAAGATGAAGTGTGAGTTATCCAACACTCAACCATTGGCGGTGACAGTGGCTAATGGGAGTAGAGTGTTGAGTAAGTCGACATGTCTAGGGTTTTGTTGGATAATGCAAGGGGAACCATTCGAAGCTGATCTTAGATTACTTAAATTGGGAGGCTACCAAATAGTTTTGGGAGTAGACTGGATGAGGGAGGTCAGTCCCATCAGCTTTGACTTTAATAAAATGGAGGTCACGCTGGCAAGGGGAGACAGGAGAATTACGTTACAAGGGAGTATGGAGACAGGGGTGTGCAAGCTAATAAGAGGAAAAAGGTTGCAGAAGTTACTGAAGTGCAAGATATCCCAGGTGGCACAACTCTTTACAATTGAGGCCTACGATGATCAGTAAGAACAAGGAGGACAATGTCTGATGACTGACAATTTCCCAGCCACCACACAATGGAAGGTACATGAATTGTCTTCTCTTGAGGCACTACTTATTGAGTTTAGAGACTTGTTTGCAGAACCTAACAGCCTACCCCCTAAAAGACCCTTTGATCACACAATTCCCCTACAGCCAAATACAGAACCAGTCAACATCAGATCATATAGATACCCTCCGAAACTGAAAAGTGAGATTGAAACTAACGCAGCATGTAGCGTGTGTGTGAAGAAAATACACCAAAATAAACCCTTGAAATAACAAACTTTAATGGCCGAATCTTGGCTTTTAAGAAGACGCAAAAACAAGACTGTTTTGCTAAAAAAAACCCAAATAGGTTGCTGAAATTTATATTGAAAAAACTTGATTGCAAACTCTATATTCTAGGCATATTTATAGTGTTTGACTAATTCAAATCCATCTAATATTTGTAACTAAAATCCAACTAGAATAAAATCATCTAACTAGAATCCTAAAAATAAAATCTAAATAAAAGTCAACTAAAATCCTAATAGAAATAAATTCTAAATAAAATTCAATTAGAATCCTAATAAAAATAAAACTCTAATCAAACATGAAGTAGAATTCTAAATCAAGTAGAAACATAAAGTAGAATCCTAAAACATATGAAGTATTAAAATACTATTCTGGCGTTATGATAGGATACCAGATAGCAAATCCAAACAACAATCAAATATCAATAGTTTTCAATACTTTTCAGCAGAAAACACGAACAAACCAGGGCATTCGAGAGGCCCTTACTCTCCCAATTCTTCTATCAAAAACTAGCTCCCCTCTCCCTCTTCTTCTCAGCTCTTTATACCGCTCCTCTGCCCCTCTCTAACTGAATTCCCTTGCACATGCAAATTATTCCCTCAGTCTATGGATAACAAAACTACCCCCCATGCACACATGGTGGTTGTAACAACCTGCATGTACTAATTCCCTATTCTCCCCTTCATGCTTGCTAGTCTTTGGTAAGTCCAATACACCGGTGGCCTATCATTACTCCCCTCCTGCACTTTCACCTTGTCCTCAAGGTGAAAAGTAGGAAATTGTTGCTAAATCATAGGGCTCCCAGGTGGTCCAGGACCCACTTGGGCTTGGAGTATGTGAATCTTGTCTTCGATTTGCTGGGCGGTCTCCATGATTTGCAAATAAACCCGATGGCCTTAACACCCTAACTTCTATCCTGATTTTTGGCTTCAACCGGTTAACAAATGTGCCCTCCAACATGACCACTGAAACTTCTCCCACCCAGGCCGCCACTTCTCGATCAACCTTAAGGAACCGCTTGGCAAGCTTATTCAGATCCGAATACTCTTGAGTATCACGTCGGCTCATCACAAGAAATGGGTGATCATAGCACTGGCGAAGACACAATAGTAGTTCCAGAATAGAAGCATAATTATGGAGAACTCATCCTCGCTCAACAAATTGGTCAAATTTCACCTTGGATCTTTTAAATAAGGCCTCGTATAAATCTTTTTCAGCCTCTGTGAGTTCACCATAAATCACCTTAATGTCTGCTGGCGGAAGAACTCTAATTGGCCTTAAAATTGACTGCACCAACTTAAGTCCTCTCTCATCACCCTCCTCGAAAGGCCTTTGGACAAGTTTATTCCACCATGCCCACTTCCCCTATGGTTCCACTCTCAAAAAACGAAGGAGACTGTAAATGTCCTCCAGATTGTTCTCATCAAAAGTGGTAGGAGATGGCTGGACCCTTGATGGCGCCCCAATCATCGATACGATGCCCTCCTTGGACGTTACTAGATACGCCTTCCTCGACATCAGATTCCTGATCTTCTTCCTCGGCTGCATCAATGCCTTGGCCGCTTCCAGTCTCGTCTTGAACTGGACGAAGCTGTACCCCTTGGTCTTGCCCATGACCCGGTCGAAGATGACGTTGCAATTCTCGGTCTCAACGCACGACTCGAAGGCAAAGGCTAAGGTTTCTCACGTCATGTCCCACGCAAGGCCGTAGACGACGAACTTGCGACTAGATATGTCGCGATCCGCGGCATCGCGGAGGCGAGTGAAGAGGAAAGCGTCGGGCACGTCGGTGCCGACAAGGAAGTTAATCCACTGGTACTTGGTGTAGGGCTCAAGAAGTTTCTGGATCTTCTCGGGCTTGGTCTCACCAGAGGAGGAATCATCGTCGGCGTCCGAATCGAACTGAATTGGCATCGCGATGTCTTTGGTTGGGACTGGAGCTTGGTATTTCTGAAGCTTCTTCTTCTTCCTGCATTTCTTCTTGACGCTTTTGCTGTCACCTTGTGGTTGTCTAGTCACCTGCCTTTTTCTTCTTCGCCTTCCCCTTCTTCGCCATTGCTTGAGCAGAGATGCGATGGCGGTGCCCTATGGCTTCGTCTTTCAGGTTTGCTTTCTTACCCACACGAATCTCTCTTCGTCTCCATCGTTCCCATTGGGCCCATGGAGGTGTAGCACCCTCCAAACACTGTGTTGCTGTGTCCGTCTTCTCGTCAGCCAACACCGCAACTCCCAACCCCTCACCCATCGCCTTAGCGAAGGCCGAAGGCCAATGTGATGAGGCGGGGCTGGGCATCCCCCATTTTTGTGCCATCATCGAAGGAGGCAATATCACTGCCCGCTGGTGATTCGAAATTGGGGACGACGGGGCCTAACCTTTGTTTGGGCCGGGTCCAACAATCCTTCCACGAATCACTAGATTCATCTCCTCAATTGGTTGGGCTAGGTCCATCATCTACTCCAGCCCAATCGGCCTTGACACCCTCATCTCGGCTCGGATGACCGGCTCTATTCCGTTGATAAAGTGGCCCTCCAGCGACGCCTTTGGCATGCCTGTGACCGGTGAGGTCAAAGTCTTGAAGCCAAGGCGGTAGTCCTTGACGGAGCCCCACTGTCGACGCGCAAGGAACCTCTCCTCCACCGTGCCTTCCTGTGCGATCCTGAACCTATCCCTCAACATCGCCTTGAGCTCCGTCCAGCTCCTCACCCGTCGTCGTCTTTGCTCCCACTAGAACCACGACAGAGCTGCTCCTTCAAAGCATGAGGCCGCCGACTCCAACTTCTCCGCATCGGACAGCTGGTTCACCAAGAAGTAGCGCTCAGCCCTAAAGACCCAGCCATCTGGATCATCTCCCTCGAAGTTGGGTATTTCCAGGTACTGCTGCCTTCCGACACCATCGACCCAGCCGCCCCCTTCGCCACTTCTCCCTCCAGCTACCGGCGTTCCCTCCCTTGACACGAGAGAATCCGCAGGTTGGTCTTCCTCATCACGCTCCCCCTTTCTCTCTCTCTCTTGCTCCTCCTGTCTCTCCTCGTTCTTCCTCTTGCTCGCCCGCTCCTGTTCTTCCCATCTCGCTCGCATCCTCACAAACAGCTCTAGCAGGTTCGCTAGGTGTCTCTCCATCTTTTGAAACGCACTCCTCATGGCATCATCTCCCAGCGAATGCCTTCCACCCTCATCTCCGAATCACCGACTGGATCAGTCAAGTTCACCATTAGGATCGAAACGCTCTGATACCAAATTGATAGGATACCAGATAGCAAATCCAAACAACAATCAAATATCAATAGTTTCCAATACTTTTCAGCGGAAAACACGAACAAACCAGGGCATCCAAGAGGCCCTTACTCTCCCAATTCTTCTATCAAAAACTAGCTCCCCTCTCCCTCTTCTTCTCAGCTCTTTATACCGCTCCTCTGCCCCTCTCTAACTGAATTCCCTTGCACATGCAGATTATTCCCTCAGTCTATGGATTACAAAACTACCCCCCCCCCCCCCCCCATGCGCACATGCTGGTTGTAACAACCTGCATGTGCTAATTCCCTATTCTCCCCTTCATGCTTGCTAGTCTTTGGTAAGTCCAATACACCAGTGGCCTATCAGCGTTACTATTCCGACATGGTCGGCTAGGCCTTGGGCCGGGTCTTGATCAATGACCACATCAGAAACCTTAGTCAAAGAAATGTTGAACCAATCCTTAATCTGCCCCACCAGAAGCCCTTTTGCATCTCAGGTGCTTGGAGGCCTATCTCAGGTGCTTCTGTTTTGTACAATCTAAGGGATAGAACAAATGGTTATCCCTGGCACAATGGTGGTATAATTCCAGTCACCATCGCTCCATTCTGATGACACCATTTGAGGCTTTATATGGGTACAAGTCCAATTTAGTATGGATGATCGGGGAGCCAACTTATGTGACAGATGTGGATACATATCTACGAAATCGGCAGAACATCTTACAAACTCTGAAAACTGAGTTGGCTAAGGCACAGAATCGGACAAAACAGATGGCAGATAGAAAGAGAGTGAGAGGTGGGAGAAGAAGTTTACCTCAAACTCAGCTAGCCCCAACTCAAGTCCATGTCGAAGCAACCAGTGACTAAGCTGAGTCCAAAATTCTATGAGCCCTATTCCATTACAGTAAAGGTTGGACCAGTAACTTACAGATTACAGCTACCAGAAGGAACCCAAGTCCACCCTGTGTTCCATGTGTCCCTTCTCAAAAAAGCTAACGAAAATCAAATAGTTAGCCAGCCCCTACCACTGCCACTCCAAGAGCAAGAGCCAACAACCAACCCATTGGCTATCTTAAACAAGAGGGTGATCTTCCAACAAGGGGCCCCTATCACTCAAGTGCTTGTACAATGGTCTACAATACACCCGGACAACAGTACTTGGAATACCTTCTAGAGTTTCTCAACCAATTCCCTAACACGACCAGCCTGCTTACCATTCTTGGGGATAAGAATTAGCTCAAGGAAAGGGGAGTTGTCGTGTACCTAGAGGTCCTAATGTAATAACTACAAAGTAGGAGAGGCCAGTGTAATTACTAGAATTTGTTACATTTGAATGCGGTAACGGCAACTTTGTTGCTTGGCGCTAATCTGCTGAGAACCAAGTATATAAGCTTGGCCCAATGCCAATTGTAGGCATCGAACATTTTGAATTTGATTCTATTCAATTTCTCCCTCTAATTCTCTAATCCTCTTCTCCCTCAATTCTTCTCTCTCTCCATTCTCTAAATTCCTGCCTAAACTCTCCTATTAAGAGAGAACTCCCTATCAGATCCAAGGGATACGACACCCTACACCTATAATACATTGCAAACCTTTCACAAAACTTGACACTGGATATGGCAAAGAACTCAAAATTTATTGTCAACCTCACACCATTCACTTGGATTTCATATAAGGCCAGCTAGGAGTCACAGTATATTATACATCATGCTATACTCTCAAGTTGGTAATAAGTTTTACCTATGAAAAAAACCTTAAAGCATTTCTTTTAGCAATCCATATGCCCAATACCAGACTAAGAAATCAGTTTGAATTTTAGACAAATCAAACTAAGAATATTCTAAATTTTTAAAATTGTTTTCAAACTTTACTTCTGTAGATTCGGATAAGAACCCAGTTAGTTTGGCACACATAACAGGCGAATCCACATAAACAAGGAGTTATAGCTACACCAGAATAAACTTATTCAATTGTAAGATAGTAATGAATTCAAGTTCATACCTCAATGGTAAGATGCTGGTACCAAGATATAATAGATCTCTCATTCACAGTAGTTCTAGCTGGCAAATAAGAGCATAAAAGTAGGCTTGTAAATGGATTTTCTTCTATCACACTGTGTGGAATAGAGAGCAATGGCGCCATTCTATCATCATTCTGATAAAGCAATATGACCATAATTTGTCAGTATTTCTTCTAAGGAACAAAAGGTCATAATGAGGTTTAGTTTTACACATAACAAGTAAGAGGCGAAGCTACAGTAATATGGTTCCCTTGTCAACCAGTACATATATAAGAGATATCTGTTGCAATAATTTTTCAACTAAAAACGGAAAGATTATTATGTTAGCAATACCACAATTAAAATGGCCATATCACAAAGGCATAACATAACCAAAATATTGAAAAATCTTTGCATGTATACTTGATAAACTTGAAACACCCAATGATTAAATCAAAATTCAAATAACACAAGTGATCTTGTTATACATCTAAATGCCCAAACATCAAGAATAATATATATACACCTGTATGAAGAGAACAGGAATCTTCACATTTCTGACCATACTTCTACTGCTAGATTTTTCATAAAAGTCCTCTATGGCATCAAAACCATATGATTTCATAGAAATTGCTTTTTCAAAATCACGGACAGATTTTGCTTCCAAAGCTTTTTCCACATCAAACCCTTTTGCTCTACCTCGAAACAGTTCCTGAAAGAATTGAAAAGGCAGTATATAAGTTAATACACTATAGAGATAAATGCAAGGCAGTAAAGATTCAGCCAATTGAACGTTAACCAGATTGTGCATACTGTTAATTTTGTGTCAAGATATAGCCAGTGTAATAAGACAGGAGTTTGAGTGGTCATATTTAAGATCTAGAATCCTCACAACAATTACCAACCTTGCTAGATTGCAAAATATCCACAAGGCCTTCTAATAGCTTCTGACTAAAAACATCATGACGAGATGATGGCCCTGTGGCCTCCTCTAAGTCAAAAGGATTGTCAATGCACGTGGCAGCTGTAAGTGGTGTTCTCTCTCCAACTTCGGCAAGGTACTTTGTCAGCATGTTTGCGCCATAACCCCAGCCAACACCCATCAATGTTGTCCATGGCCTTGCCCTGTTGATGTACTGTATAGCTGTGGAGATATCATCACTGTCAGCTGCTGTAAATAACCTACATAGATGAATTTTATTAGGGATCCTACTGCCAGCTTGATCTCAGAAAAATTTGAACAGGGACCAGGACTAAGAGACGTCCAGAACTCATGCATTAATGTGATAGCATTCTAATACTCAAAACACTTATGTCTGCATGTTATGTTCTCATAAACAGTGTCAAATCCTATTAATCAAGATAGGGTTCTTGTTTATACGTTCACAGAATTACAGAATTGAGGTGCTAAAATATGCATGGCACTTGTAGTGTTAAAATATACACTGAGCAATTAACCATGTATAAAACTTTTCTGGAGACATTTGTACAGTAAATTAACCGTATTACATAGCTTCGTGAACTCAAATTCAAAATTGAAAATGAAAGGCCACTCTATTTTGCAAATAGCATTGAAATGGCTTATTTTCGGTTACATCCTGCCCTCCAGTCTCATCTTTTTTCTCTCACACCTATACTGCCAGGAATCCAATGCATACAAACTGCACTTCAGCTCTTAATCTAGTTGAACCATAGCTTAGGTGGGAGATTTCGAGTCCTGGAGGCTTTGAAAGATGTCAAGACACTTGAAATGATGGTTTAACAAGTGCACAAGTAGGACAGAATCATGTGGAAGCTAAGGTAGCTAAGGTAAGTCTGAATGAACTTGACCTTCACTGCCATTTAATCAAATATATTTGCCTCATGAAAAACACTTTATTTCTGGAAACTATTACTGCGCATATTTTATATCCATTTTGTCTTGACTAGCCTTATCCAGCTGACCATCCTAACCATTAATTTCTGCAAGTGTTCTTGATTAGCCAAAGGTGTTAGTAGTATTGAGAGTCATGATACAAGAGATTGAGCCATCACAACGTAAAAAATTAACAGGAAGGAAAAGATCATTAAACTCGTTGACTCACTCACCGGGCCGTGGTGAGCGGCGAACCGGCACATCCTCTAGGGTTCATCACGATGGGAAAACAACCGCGCTTCAGCGATTCACACACGAAAAGCCGAACGTTGGCCGCCATACTCCCTTCAGCAGTCCCGGGAACGAGCAAAAGCGTGGTGTCCAACGTCAAACCATACGACTCCGTCAAATCCAAATTCACCGGCCAATCCAGCGTAATCACTCCGCCATCCTCACAACTCAGGCACACTCTCTGATACACCAATTTCTCCGCCTCATCCTCGTCATCACGGGCCGGCTTCGCTCGAATAATTCTCCCACAGTTACCCCTCCCGTCCACCTCCGACATCGACGGACAGCGCAGAGTCACGAAACGATTAAACGGCGTCGGACTAGCGAGAAAAGTCCACTCTCCGATGTCGGACGGCGGGGAATCAAACCGGCGGTCGGAGAGGTAAAGAGCGACGCCAGCGGCGAGGCCGAGCGCGGGAGAGATCAGGTCGAAGGAGTTGACGGAAGGGAAGTGAGAGAGCAACCTCTGGAACACCGCTTCGAAGGGGGAGGAGGGGCCTAAGTGACAGCACAGCACCGCCGTTCGAGCAGCTTTGAGTCGGCGACGGTGCCATGATCGGTACTGTCGGAGATGGAATCCGGATCGAAGTGGAAGAGGTTGGAGAGAGCGCAGCGAAGCGGGGTTTTGGCGAGTGGCGCCGAAATTGGAGGCGATGCTCATTTTCATTTTGGAGGAGGGATTGAGAATTGAACGGTTTGAATTTGTTTCACCTTCGTGGTTGGAAGAGTGAAGTGAAGCAGCGAGCAGAGGAGAATTCGAGAGTCGCAACCAACTTGAGCTTGTGGTGCGGGCGAGGTTTAGTACGGATCTGGAGGCCCCACCCAACGGTCCACTCGCACGTCGTTATTTGCTGTGAGTGAATAGACTTGGTATCGATTGGGATTGATTTACGTGTATTTGGCATTAAATAAATATAGGAATAATTACAAAAAATATTTTTTTAGATTTGTCGTTAAATTAAGTTTTAAAATAATTTTATTAATTAATAAAATATTACACTAATAGGACTGTTTTTAAATTACAAATAAAATATAATAAATAATCAACACATGTTCTAAAGATTAATAAAAATGTTGATAAATATGTAAAAAATCATTTAAGAGGGTTTTAGGCATTAAAAACTCATCTATCTATAAGATACAATTTTAGATACTTAAATAATTTATTTTAAATTGCAACTTCAGGAATACTTCTTTCCATCTTTAGAAAGTCTAGTAGCTATTTTTGCCAAGTTTTTCTCTATAAAGTTGCTGCGCTTTAAGTACATTTATATTAAGTTAAAAATAATTCATGTATGAAACTAAATTTGATAAAAATTGCACATGATAACAAATCTCATGTATTGTTGTTTTCTAATTTTCCCTTATATATGCCCTACATTATTTGATTTCAAATTCAATTATAAATGTAATAAATAATTCTCTGTATATGAATTTATTAATTATGATCCTTAACATTTGTAAGCTTACCCATTTAAAATTAAATATATAATATAGCGTTATTTACATAAAACTCGCATAAAATAAAGCTAAATTCCAGAGACTTCCTCTATATTTAAAAAAAAAAAATCAATAATCTTATCATTACAAAAAGTTAAATTGACCTTCCGTCTCTTTCTTTTTCTCTTCTTTCCTAATTATAAAAAAAATAAAAATATGATGGCGGCAAATTGCACCAATTAAACTCGAATAATATTGGGGATCTTATCTATTGGCTACTAATTTTTTGTTTATGTTGGGAGAGAGAGGGGGAGAGATATGACATCTTTTGGGAATTTTTCAAATTTAAAGGTGAGAAAAAATTGTTTGGATATTTTTAATTGTATGAGAGATTTCTGAAATTTTTAAAAATAGATGGGAGGTTAAAGCATTTTATCCTAAAATCTATTCTATTATATCAAACTCTTTATTTTTATATTATGAAGCTCTCTCTAATAAAATTAGATCTTTAAAATACCATTTATATAACTTCTTTAAGAAATAAAAATTATACTAATAAAATTTAAACTCATAATTATCTATTTTAATTTTAATTTAAAACTAATTTTACTATTACACTTGTTGTTGCCAAAATGCAACAATGAATTTGTAAGGTAGGGAATGTGATTTTGATGTTCCTATGCGAGGATGATTAGGAGACTTTGAAGCAATTGATCAAGTGGCCTACAAAAATAATGGCTTGCTAATGAATAGGAGATCTCTGGTGGTCGAGAGGTCTACTAAGATGAACAAACAGTTAAGGGGACGAAATGATGTATTCATACAAATTCTCTGATGCTTAAGTTAGTTTTCGAGTGCTTAAATGCAAAAAATGAAGTTAAAGTGGCAGATTGAACATACTTGAGAAAAGAGACGGACCTCATATTTATAGAGGAATGAGAATGGGACACGTGGCAGCCATCTGGAGTTTCCCAAGTTGTATATTCTGGGTATATTCCCAGCATATTTTCGATATATTCTTGACATATTATGTGAAATTTTGGAATATTCTTAGCTATTCAGTTAAAGGAACGCCCCGAGAGAATCCGTTAATTATAAAAGAGACTCTCGAGGGTAGAGGTTACTTGTGACCAAGTGGTCACATATGACTGAGTGGTGGTTTTTCTTACATATGGTTGATGGTATCTTCTTTTGTTGCTTTCCCTTGCTTGATTTGCTTTGTTTTTGGCTCACCAATAGACCATTTTCATAGCTTTTGATGGTCATGACCTAGTGGGGCTTTTGATCTTCATGACCAAGTAGGCACTCGGTCATGGCATTGCTCGACTCCTGTTTGTTTGGTTCATTCTTTGTTAGTTTTGTTTTGAGTTGTGTGATAATGCTTCGTTTTGGCTAGTTGCTTTTCAATAGTGGACTAATAGCAAGCCCTCATGGTCATGAGCCTTCCATGACCGAGTGGCCACTTAGCCATGGTTTGAACTTTGTGTTTTATCCCTTCTTTGCTCATCTTCCCTTGTATTATTGATTTTAGCCCATTTATGTGTGTTTGCCACAAATGTCTTTTTATAGATTTGATCTAAATATGTCACCTAGATCTACTTCATATCCAGTACTACTTGTTGTTTGTAAGGCATATCAATTACTCACTACTTTTTTGATCATGAGTTCAAAGTAGAAGAGTATCTCGCCTTGCAAAACTCATGTTTTCCTTCCTTTCACTTGCTTTTCTTGAAGCTATTTTCCATGCAGGCAACTTTCAAGTTTTAGGGTCATTTTAAGCTTCTAGGATCACTCATGCACTTTTCACATTTTGAACTCCCATAAACACCAACGGCTTTAGGGTGATAAGGTAGGTGTTTCAGAAAATGCACACGATGCTGAAGCTTTTACTCCTACAGTAGAAATCCTGATGTTTAGTCTTCTATCTTCTGAGAGCACGGACATAACCCATTCATGTGCTCCTCGTTCTTGAGGGGGTAGGACCCTTCTTTTCCTTTGACTCTAGCGATGTTTGCAAATGACTCAATGCTTCACAAAAAAAATCTTCAAATTCGCTCAAGAGTGTTAGACACAGACTTTGTGACTTCGCCTGGTGTTGGCACATATATGCGTCTATATTTCGCCAAGAAGAGCACTGGCATATTGCGAACTTTTCTCAAATCATGGATATTCTTGATGATTGACGTTTTATTTCCTTGTTGTCACTTGTGGGACAACGAATATGGTGTCTCTTCGTTGTCGAACTTCTTATGGGACAACGAATGCTATGTCATTTGGTCACCAAACGAAGCAATGTAAGTCACTCGTGTTGTGTGTGAGTGTAAGTGTGTGTGTGATGTGTCCCACATCGGTGGGATAATTAAGGAAGGGTTCAAGGATATAAAGACCATCCCTTGCACTTGGGGGTGGGTCCCAAGAGGCACATAGATTTTGCGAGCGAGTGAGCTCCTTTGCCCCCGCATGCGTCGCCGCTGCCATCCGTCCAGTCGGTTTGTCAGTTCGGTTCGGCAAAAAGATATGTATATATTTTTTGTACTTGGTACATTAAATTCTTTTTAATTTTTTTTATTTTACTTTTTTGCAAAATTTGATTAGTCTTATGATTAATTTTGCACGCTTCAGTTTCTTAATTTCTTCTCTCCAACCGTTTGATGATTTATAGATGGATTTACTGTTAGTTTTAATGGTGCGGCCTTCCGGTGTCCTAGGCTCAGCTATAAAAAGTTGATTATACTTTATTGTTAATTATCCATTTTTTCATAGTCTCTAGTCTTCCTTTGCATATTAGAGTCCTTCAGGAAGAACAAGTATACACTTCAGAGTTCTACCAGCTTCAACTGTTCAGGGCTGTCGTTCGCCGAAGATGATCGTTTCATCCTACTAAGACAGTCATTGAAGTCTGCTTGCCACTGGTACAAGGCGATTACTGTCTTTAGGACAACGCCACGACATGACTCGATCGTTCCTCTATTTTTTTTCCATTCCAATTGCAATAGTCATTATGGAGTCTATCTGGTCGTTTGCAGTTTGCATCTCGGTGATCCCTGGTTTGTTGTTCTGATCACTTCAAATTTATGTCGATTTATTACTACTATCGATCTACGTGTGTTCGTTGGGATTGTTTAAGATTACTATTGCTGGTATTGGTTTCATTAAGTTCTTGTTGTAACATTCATACACAATTTGTAATCTATATACACATACTACAAGTTTCCCTACATACTGAAGACATTAGTCGATATGGCTGCCCCTAACCCCAATGTTGCTACTACCGCTGCTTCAGCCTCTGTTACTACCATTGCTCCGACCACTGCCACTACTACTGTCACTGTCGTTGCTATCAGGCCCACGGTCAAGGCAACTCCTCATGTGAAAAAACCATAACAGTTCAACAGCAAGGACTTCAAGAGATGGTAACATAAAATAGTTTTCTATCTCACCACATTGAACCTGGCTCATATTCTCAAGGAAGAGTGTTTGGTCACTCCCAAGGAAGATGTTACTACAAAGACTGTAGTTGCAAAAGAGGCGTGGCTGCATTTGGATATCCTTTGTTGAAACTACATACTGAATTGACTGGCGAACTTGTTGTACAACGTGAACTGCACTGCCTATCAAATGTCCAAGTAGCTTTGGGAGGCACTAGACAAAAAGTACAAGTTGAATGATGTTGGTAGTAAGAAGTTTCTCGTGGGGGAAATTTTTAGATTACAAGATGCTTGATAGCAAATTGGTAGTCAACCAAATGGAAGAATTGCAAATCATCATTAGTGATTTACACAGTAAAGGAATGTTATTAATGAACCATTCCAAGTCAATGTTGTGATTGAGAAATTGCCACCCTCATGGAAAGATTTAAAGAACTATCTTAAGCATAAGCGAAATGAGTTGTACATAAAGGATCTAGCTCTATGACTCTACATTGAAGATGACAGCAGGAAAGGTGATAAAGTCTCACACAAGTTTGAAGTTAGGATTAACATAGTTGAAGCTTCAAGGCCTCAACCAAAAAAGCAACAAACTAAGAAGAAGAACGGACACCTGGGTCCTATGAATATTGCTATTAACAAACGCATCCAAGGCAGTTGTTGGTTGTGTGGAAAGACAGGTCATAGAGTTGCTGACTGTAGACACAAGAAGAGACAAAGCTCTAGTAACTACCAACGTAAGACCAAGTGTAGTCAAGCCACTATGATGGAAGATGACAACCTTGTTGCAGTCATCTCTAATGTCTGCATAGTTTTAGATAACAAGGGTTGGTGGATTAACATTAGGGCCACGAGGCACATTTGTGAGGACAAGTCTTTGTTCACCACATGTGAGAAGTTGGGTAGCGCTAAGAAGCTATATATGAGAAATGCTTCAGCTTCTACTGTGGAAAGAAAATGCAAGATCTTGCAGAAATGAACCTTTGGCAAAATGCTTACTCTTACTGATGTCTAGCATGTGCCTGAGATTCGAAAAAAACCTAGTTTCTGGAACCCTACTGAACAAAAATGGGTTCAATCTTGTATTTGAGTAAGATAAATTTACTCTGACTAAATGGGGTATGTATGTGGAAAGGGGTTATCTGCATGATGGGATGTTCAAAGTTAATGTACTAGCTCAAGTTTCCAAGAATAATAAGAACAACTCTTTTACTTATATTGTTGAGTTGTGTGATGTGTGGCATTCTAGATTATGACATGTCAATTATCGCTCGCTACAAAGAATGATAAATTTAGGACTATTGCCTAACTTTAGTATTGTTACGAAACACAAATGAAAAAATTGTGTTGAATCAAAGTTTGCTAGAAAGCCTTCTCCACCTGTGGAAATGAATAGAAAATTACTTGAGTTAATTCATAGTATTGTTTGTGATATGAAAAGTCAAGACATATAAGGCGCAAGCATAAGTCAAGACATATAATGGCTTGGGTTCTCTGAAGCTCTCATGAATTCATGATGTTATTTAGGACTAAAATGGACACAATTGTATAGAACTCAATGGTATAAGACGAGTTGTGTGTGATGTTTGTTGTCTTGATTTACCATAAGATGGATAGTTCAAGAGTTGACTTTACTATTTTTTCGGTAAGTTCAATGGTTACTCACTAAGGAAGGTTCAAGTTCAAAATACACCTTATCTAATACATAACTTGTTTGTTTACTCTTCATGGTGTCGTGTCATTTTGTTCTGTTTCAACACACTTACACTCATGTGGGGGATTATTTTGTGTGTTGTGTCCCACATTGGTAGGATAAGGGAGATTTCAAGAGTATAAAGACCCTTCCATTGCACTTGGGGGTAGGCCCTAAAGGGGACCCAATTTTCGCAAGTAGGTGAGCCCCTTCGCCCTCGCACGCGCTGCTGCCCTCGCATGTCTAGTTAGTAGGTTGGTTCGATACAAAGATATATATATATATCTTTTTGGTACCCGATGCGTTAAAGTTTTTTTTTAATTTTTTTATCTTACTTTTTGCAGAATTAGATCAATCTTATGATTAATTTTTCACACTTCAATTTCTTAATTTCTTCTCTCCAACCATCTGATGATTTATAGTTGGATTTACTGATAGATTTAATAGTGCAGCCTTCCAGTGTTCGAGGCTTAGCTATAAAAAATTGATCGTGCTTCATTGTTAATTATCCATTTTTTCATAGTCTCTAGTTTGTCTTTGCATATAAGAGTCCTTTAGAGAGATCAAGTATACACTTCAGAGTTCTGCTAGCTTCGGTCGTTTGTGGTTGTCATTCGCCAGAGAGGATCGTTTCATCCTACCAAGATAGTCGCCAAAGTATACTTGATCCTAGTGCATGGCGATTACTGTCTTCAGGACAGTGCCACGACGTGACTTGATTGCTCCCATGTTTTCTTGTCATTCTAGTTGCAGTAGTCATCGTGGAGTCTCTCTGGTCGTTTGCAGTTTACATCTCGATGATCCCTGGTTTGTTGTTCTGATCACTTCAAATTTCTATTGGTTTATTGTTTCTATCAATATACATATGTTTGTTAAGGCTATTTAAGATTACTATTGCTGGTACTGGGTTTGTCAAGTTCTTATTGTAACGTTCATACACAATCTGTAATCTATATACACATACTGCAAGTTACCCTATAGCTCATGGGGCAACAGATATTATACTATTACACCTCCTTATTGTCGAGATACTCGCGGGAAGCAGTCTTATACCTTTCCATTGTTGGGCTACTTATTAGACAATGGGTATTGTTTTCACTCGTTGTCGGGCTACTTGCAAGATAATGATTTTATTTGTCCTCCATTGTCAGGCTACATGTAGGATAATGGGTTTGTTTTTTCTTCATTGTCGAGCTGTTAGTGAGACAACAAGCTTGTGTTTTCCTTGTTGCCAGGTTGATAGTGAGGCAACAACCCTTCGTTTTTTCCTCGTGCTAGACTATGTACTGGGTAACGTGCTTGTTTTCTCCTCGTTGCTAGGCTATGCACAGGGCAATGTGCTTGTTTTATCCTCGTTGTCAGGCTATGTGTGGGGCAATTGACTTGTGTTTTTCTCGTTGTCTGATCGTTAGTGGGACAACGGGCCTTCGATTTTCCACCTCGTTGCTGGGCTATAAGCAGGGTAATGACCTTTTGTTTTTACCTCGTTGTCAGGCTATTAGCGGGACAATGGGCCTTGGTTTTTCACGTCATTATTGGGCTATAAGCAAGGCAACAGACCTTTTGTGTTTACCTCGTTGTTGGGTTGTTAAAGGGACGACATTTATGTTTTCTCCTCGTTGTTGGGTTGTTAACAGGACAACAGATCTTTTGTTTGAAAAGAACTTTTTATAAATCTTTCCTTTCATCATGAGAAATGAAACAGACACATAATAATGCATTGCAAGGGAGAGTACAAGCATTTTTTTTTACGTGGTTCAGTCAAATGTGCCTATGTCCACAGTCTCGTCTTGAGCTCACATTATTAACAATTACCATGCATGCAATTCATATGAGAGAAACTATACGACTTGGGATTTATAAGCAGTTAGTCTTACACAGTTTGTTTGGTAATGGATAAAGTCTCTTCAATTTTCTTTCCTTTTGTGGATGACACATAACAAGTGTGTGCTTTCCGCTAATCCCCTCGAACTTGTCGTACACCCCCTAGGCATAGGAAATTTTATCAACAAATAGAAAAAAGAAACTACAACCCTCATATCGTTGAGCAAGGGGCGACCCAAAATCACATTGTACGAAGCTGAGGTAGCTTTAACCACCATGAAGTTGGCTTGTTGTGCTATGCTCTGAGGATTGAATCCCAGTGTGATAGGTAATTCAATTGAACCAGTTATTAGGATAGTCTCCCCGGTGAAACTATATAAAGGGGATGAGACATTTTTTCAATCGGTCATGGGCAATTCACATCTAGTTCGAAGCTGTTCCAATAAATAAGGTTGATTGAATTGCCATTATCCACTAAAATTGTCTCGATGGGATGCTTTGTAATAATTGATGAAATTACTATTGGACCGAGAGGTGTTATGGCACACACCAAGAGAGGGGATGAATTGGTTATTTTAAAAACTTAGTTTGAAACTTGAAATCCTTTTTATGGAAATGCTAGCAATGATAAACAAACTAAATAACACAAGCACAAGAAAAGAACACAAATGATTTATAGTGGTTCGGTTTAACCTAAGTCTAATCCACTACCTTAGCTCCTCAATAAGGATTTTTCAAACCATCCACTAAAACCCCCTATTTAAACCAAGTAAGTCTTTTAGTCTGAGACTAGGAATTACAACATCCCACTCAAATGGGCCCTCTAGCTACACAATCTAGGAAAATAAAAGTGATACAAATGAAAGAGAGAAGCTAAGAGTTAACACTCTTAGTTAAAAGTTCTCTCACAATAAAAACTAGGCTTAAGAATAGATTTACAATGATAGAACGAAGCCTTGCATAGAAAAATATAACAATGAAAGCACAAACTCTTGTAAAGCTCGAATAAACTAATTTGTAATCTCTATATCAACTCGTTTTCGTCCATTAGCCTTCTCTTGATCATCCTTGAGTTGTATAAATAGGCATCCCAAAAGCATTGCCCGAAACTAGCCGTTTGTGACCATCGGGATTTGAAAAACTAGCCGTTGGAAGGTTTCTGTAAAGAGATAGTCAACAGAAGACAATGGATAGTCGACTATATTTTCAAATAAAATTAAGACATAGTCGACAGACAAGAAAGCATAGTTGATTATTGTCCAACAAAAACTACTGATAGTCGACATATACAAAAATACAAAGAAATTTTACAACATCATGCACATACATAGTCGACAGAACAAAAGTCATAGTCGATTATCCTTACATAATAGTCGACAGAATAGAATATAATCGACATAAGCCACACATAGTCGACTATCCATAGACATAGTCGACTATCCATAGACATAGTCAACAGAACACAAACACATAGTCGACTATTCTTTTTATAAAAACTAAATCGTTAAATGATAACATGAAAAAAGAATATTTGAATCATAAAATTCTTTAACATTGAACTCTCTTAACTTTATTTCATCATCAAAATACAATTGTTTTTCATCATCAAAATTATATTAAAGGCAAAACATCAATTACCATTAGATCATCATGCGAGATGATTACGTCTCCCCTATCAGCTGGTGTGAACATAATAGGTTATTCATTCTCTTTAGTTTCCATTACCAAGTTGACTTGATAGGCTAGACGAGCATAGGCCTTTTAGGAAGAAAAAGTGTTACTGGCCCAGGTTTCGTCGCCTGAAATGACATGTATAACCTGGTGTGTTGGTTCATTATTCAAAGGAGGATTCTTTCTGTAGTCCCTCCCTCTCTCTTGTTGTCTCTAATTATGTCTTTCCTGTCCTTTAGGCCTTTCTTCCCTTCTTTATGGCTCCCTATCATTTCCCTATTCTTCTCATACATATCTTCATAAGTGTTCTTCTTGAATAAGCATTTCAATCTTATTTTTCAATTCCCAACATTGATTGTTGGAATGGCCACAAGTTCTATGATATCTGCAATACTCATCCCGATTCTTTCATATAGGCTGATTAACCATTTTTTGAAGTCAGATGAGTCCCGACCCCTCTATGGCTGATCGTGGTTGGGTGAGTCGGGTATAGTGATTAAATTGAGGCCTAACAACATCTAATCTTCGGGCTCTCTCATATCGTCAATTAAGGTCTTCATCAACATCTCGCTCCTTTCTTTTATCTCCTTATCTTCATCTATTACCACATTCCTCATTACCTCCGTATGGTGTATGTATTTATTTACACTGTCAAACAAATCTACCAAGAACTTTGGCGAGTCCGAAGATAGCGATTATTATAGAAAAGTTAACCACATCCCTTGCAACATGACAAATATTAGCATTTCAATTCGTAAGTCACGAATCTCAAAGGTGGCATTACAGAACCTGTCCACGTATTGGCGAATGGTCTCTTTTCCTCCTTGTTGAATACTAAGGAGATACATTGATTTTTTTCTTTTTCTGACCATTAATGACAAATGCTTTGGTGAATTCTTCCCTTAGTTGCCCGAATGAGGAGATAGATGCTTCAAGTAAGTTCTTAAACCAAATTCAAGCGTGTCCTGTCAAAGTTAGCGAGAATACTCGACACATAATTTCATCATCCCAACCATGAATTGTCACGAGGGACTCGTAATTCTGAATGTGATCATCAGGATCATCTTTGTCGACATTGGGAGTAATTTGCAACATCTTGAATTTTCTTACTAGAGGTTTCCCCAATATGTTCTTGGTGAACGGAGACTTCCTTCTTCGTTGTTCTTTCGCGATTGGAACCAATATATTCTATTTGAGTACTTCTTCAACCACGTTTTTTATATCATCTCGTATACTTATTATGGTGTGGTTATCTGTCCCTCTAAGCCTTAGCGTCGAACCCCAAGTGGGCTTTGCCTTCTTCTTGTAGGCGTACTTGCCATAGTTTCCTAATGTCTTCCCCTTTGTGGGCTCTACCTATCTTCTCAATAATTTTGCTCTCGCTCCCAATTTTACCGTGGGGAGACGTTAATGCCCTGCAAGAGGGGTTTTGAGCGATTTCCTTAACGAGGTAAAGACCGAGAGTAGGAGTCAGGCGTAGCTTCTCGATAAGAACTAATTTCTTCTTTTTCTTGCTAGACTTTCCTTGGTGTGGCAACCTCTAGTACGAATCTCTCAATGTCGTGGGTAATGCCACATTGGGGATCATCTTGTAATGTTTGTATTCCCTCAATATGTTGTTTTCACAATGCTTCATATTTTGCCTAAGAGAACGTGGGAGAAGCTTATTGTGATGTGCTGGGTTGATCATGACATCCGTACTAATGTTAGAGACCTAATAGAGGTGGTTGAGTCTTCATCTCTTGTTAGGGCTCTAGGGGAATTGGTTGGGTACTTCCTTGTTACTGAGAGTCTACTGGGGGCAAGTGCGCTCCCATTGGGTGCTGAGGGTTTTGTGGAGATGGTGAGCCTCTATGCCTTAGGAGAGAGATTGTTGATTGCTTTTGGTGTTTTCCATCAATAGTAGTTCTTGCTTGACTTTTTGTCCTCTTTCCACAAATGGCGCCAATTGTTGTTATCAAAATACAACAATGAATTTGTAAAGTGGGAAATATGATCTTGATGTTCTCGTGCAAGGATGATCATAAGACCTTGAGACAAATGATCAAGAGACCAAATAATCAAAAAGCCAAATAATCGGGAGGCCAAATGATCAGGTGGCCTGGAGAAATGATGGCTTGCTGATGAATGGGATACCTCTGATGACCGAGAGGTCTTGGATGACCTAGAGGCCTTGAAATGACTGAAAGGCCTGCCAAGATAAACAAATAATTAAGGGTGTAGGAGGATATTCTCGCACAAATCATTTGATACTTAAGTTGATTTTCGAGTGCTTTAGCACAAGAAATGAAGTTGGAGTGACAAAGTGAACGTACCTGAGAGAGGAAGCAGGCCTCTTATTTATAAAGAAGAGAGAAGGGGACTTGTGGTAGCCATCTCGAGTTTCCTGGGTGGCATATTCTGGGTATATTACCAGTATATTTTTGGTATATTCTGTAAAATCTTGAAATATTCTCAGTATATTCGGTTCAAGAAACACCCCAAGAGGGTCCGTTGGCCACTCGACCATGGTTTGATCATTGTGTTTTATCCTTTCTTTGTTCATCTTCCCATGTATTATTAATGATATGTCCTGCAAACTTGGAGAGTCACAAGACCTAAAAGAGTCGCAAGATATGGACATGAAGCCCAAAGGCCCAACAGGTTGTAGGAGATCAAGGAAACAAACCGAAGGAGCAAGAGGTCAAGCCGAGACCAAGTGAGAAGGACCCACTCGGTTATGTCGAGTGGGTACAACATTTCTTTGATTTTTTGGGCATAACTTTCTCATACAAACTCCGATTAAGGTGATTCAAAATCCTATGGGAATCCAAGAGAATTATATACGACTTTTATGTTTTGAGTTTTGAGAGATCCTGGTTGCATCAAGGCTGAAATTGGGCTCTTATTTGATGCACCTACACTATTAAGGCTCAGAATCAAGTATTTGAGTGAAGATGGATCTGAACCAAGATAAAGGGAAAAAGAGGCCCTCAAATCCAAGGGAATGAAGACCCACTCGATCATGATCGAGTAGGCCCCCACTCGGTTATAACCGAGTGGGTGGGAGACTAATCTCCCCTCACTTTTCATGACCCATTCGATTATGTCAAATAGGTACGACACTGCGTTGGTTTTTCAAGCATAAATTTCTCATACAGGCTCTGATTGAAGTGATTCAAAGCCCTATGCAAAGATAAGAGAATTATACACAACGTTAGTGTTTTGAGTTTTAAGAGATTTGAGCTGAATCAAGGTGTAAATAGGGCATGAAGTCGAGGTATGGGAACTACTCAAGACTGAACCAAGGAAAATGGCAGAAGAAGGCATGACCGAGTGGGCTTGGGCCAATCTCTCCTATTTTCCCTCTCGGATGGGCTGCGAAATCATTGAAACTAGTGGCGAGATTCTCGCCCCGATTGTTGCATGTCTCCCCTCTTTCTTCCACTATAAATAGGAGGCCACACCTCCAACATAAGGTACGTACTCTTGGGCCCCTCAACACAATTTCTCACTTTTTCTCTCCATAACTAACTTAGGCATCAGAGGGTTTGTGCGAGGACCCCCACCCGCACCCTAACGGTGCTCTCGTTTTGAAAATCATTCGGTTATCCTTGGTCACTCAGTTATCTAAGGTCACTCGGTTATCCAATGTCACTCGGTTGTCAAGGGTCACTCGGTTATCAAGGGTCACTCAATTATCCAAGGTCACTCGGTTATCAAGGGTCACTCGATTATCCAAGATCACTCGGTTATCAAGAGTCACTCGGTTATCTAAGGTCTCTCTTTTATTCAATGTCACTCGGTTATCTTTGGCCACCTGATCATCTGCCCCACCAGATCATCAGCCTCACCAAGGGCCACGTGATTAGCAAAACTCACGTGATCATCAAGATCCACGTGATCGCCAAGACCCACCTGATTGCCAAGACCCACGTGGTCATCAAGACCCACATGATCGCCAAGACCCACGTGATCATCAAACCCTTAGCACACCTTGGTGACGAGACCCTCATCGCACCTTGGCGACAAGACTCTCGAGACACTTGACTCTCAAAACCCTCAAGACTCACCAGTCTCTAGAAACTCTCATTATCAACCACGCACCTTACATTCTCCCACGTAAAAAAAAAATAAATAAATTATTGTATTTTAGCAACAACAATTAATTTTGGCCCATTTATGTATGTGTTTGCCACAAATGTCCTTTTATAGATTTGATCCTAATATATCACCTAAATCTGCTTCATATCCAGTACTACTTGCTGTTTGCAAGACATATTGGCACTTAAAACTCTTCATAATATAAGTTTTGCTTAAAAATATAAAGAAACGAACATAGTGTCAAGTATATAAAATAATCTAAGCTGGTAATGATAGTTTGATCTAAAGGCTAATAAAAGGCCTATGTTAAAGGTTTCTTCTTTATCATATACTTTCTTGTGTAAAATGTTTTATTTTTAATTTATATGCTTTATATATCTGAATTTATCTAATTTCCACAATTCCACTGATCCAAAAAAAAAAAAAAAAAATCGCAATTCCTATTTAGATTTAGGATGACTCGATAATTAAGAAGTCAAAGTAAGTAGCAGATTGCAAGAAACTTTATGCAAAATTTTAGAATGATGTTGATTTGGGCTGCCACTCCAAACCCGAAAGACATTTGGGCCAGCCTAGTTAACAACGAACCATACGTAGCCCAATCGACCATCATATCTTCCCCTTAATATTCTCAATGCATAATTTCTACCGTTGCTTTTTATTCAAAAATTGTGCTTGATTAAGAACAATTTTGCTTTTTCATAAAAGGAGGAACAATTTTCCTTTTATGTTCTTCTTACAAGCAAGGTTAAGCTACTTCAAATCAAAATTAAAACACCCTTTTAAATTAAGGGTAACGGTTAAGCATCAATAAATATTTATTTATTTATAATTTTATAATATTTTTAATAGAAAGAACATTTTAATATAAAATATTGATTTAAAATACATGTCAATAGACTACTTTTGCATATCCGCGACCACAACACAAAGGTAAAATTCTGATTAAATACCTATTATTTTAACATTAATTATCATTGAGTTACTTTAGTAAAAACACAATTTTTATGAAGCGCAACATAGCAAGTCCAAGCAGCCCTTTGGTCGTCACTTCTTCTCCATTGGATTATATTTTTTTATTAACTAAATAACACAAAAATTAAAAAAAAAAAAAAAACTACTATAAGAGAGAGATACTATTAAGACTATTATATGGTTTTGAGACAAATCTAAAATTTGTTGATTTGGCGCCAGCCGCAAATCCTGCATTGATTTGATTGTGTTTCCAAACCATAAAACAGAGAATCACATGGCATACGCAAGACTCCAAAACTACCATGTGTCCACCGTGTGGTGTGTTCATTCATTGATTTTCACAAAAAAATAAAAATAAAAAGACCTATTTAGCCTCCGATCCTCGTTCGCTCCTCATTACCTTTACATACTGTTACATATAAATAAATACTAAATTAAATATTTATCACAATAGTTTAGTATCAGCTCGTTTTACGAACATAGTTTGGGCTGAGAATTTTGGATCCCGTCTTTTGTAATTGTTTTAATTTTATTATATATATATAAGTCTCCGAAACAAGGCCTCGATGGGAATCTTTTAAGCGCTTCTTAATAAGACAAAACATGAATGACTTTTTGATCTTTATTATTATTATTATTATTATTATTATTATATAGGTAAACTAAAATAACATCTTTTATAAAGAACATAGCGCAGACAGTGAACTAAAATTTTGGCTATTTGAAGTCCAATTGAGCTTAGCTTTTTCGTAAACACCATTAATCAGTGAGTTGGAGAATCAAAATGTTGACGAGATTACATACATAATTCATTGATTGGCCCCCTGGCTGGCTTGTATGCTTGCTTTTGTGCTCCTGCCCAGACAGACACAATTATTAATCGTTTGTGTCGTATTAACTAGACATTTATAGTTAATTAGTGCACTATATTAATTTTGATTGATGATTTACAAGAAAATTGAGTTGATGTGGACAAAAATCTAACATTTACAATGAATTGTCACACAAATAAGAGAGGAAGTGATGACATTCTGCTATATATATATATATATATAAACGCTCTTTTATTATTATTCCAATTATTATTTGTTATATTTAATGATTTAACTTTTTCTTTTTTTTTTTTTTTGTTCCCAAACTGCCGACTGCCGAGCATGCATGGCTTACAATTTTTAAGATACAACCATCAAATTTGAATAACTGCTTCCTTCCTGTTCTGATTAAGTTGGTGCATGCAATTTCTAATTAATTAAAATATCAAAGAACTTATCTGAGCACATGTTGAATATTTTTCTTAAAAAAATTTATATGGCTTATCGATCGTCGGTTGGACTTGGAATGGAGGCGGAGGGAGGGAATTGAATTAGAAAAGGGATTTGGGTTTGGCTGCTTATGTATGTGTATGCGATGAGAGAAGAAGAAGAAGATGGATCCACATGGGGGTCCAGTACATGCTCGTGCTCATCCATGTATTGCCCACATGCCGCCGCTCCATGGACGCCACGTGGCCGTCTCTTTCAACAATTAGACCACCCATTGCCTAGCCTAGCCCTCCATCCATTGCATTTCATCCTTCCCTGTTGCTTGCTTTTCTGATTCTTTGCTTTCTCTGTCTGTCTTATTAAATGGAAACAACATTTCTTAAATATATTTTTATATCATTTCAGTAACAGTATTTTTAATAAATTTCAAATAAAATATTTGTTTTCTTCCTTCATTGTTATCGGCCAAAAGCAGAACTTGCCAATAATGCCAGAAGGCGAGAGAGAACGCTCACCCAGCTAAAACTGGGAATGCGAGCGAATATTTGCCATAGTTTTTATTTTATTTTTAATTTTCTTACTCTTTTGTCGTGATTACAAATAATAATAATAATAATAATAATAATAGCTAAGTCACCTGCTTTCCTTACATGTTTGAGCTTTTAAATGAGACAAGAATAATAATTAATTCAATAAATAAGGTTTTTGAATTAAAAAATTTTAGACAACCTATTTAGACTAATGTACAAGTTTTGAACTTTTATATATATGGGAATGGGATACTAATTAATGATTCAGTACAAAATAATGAAAACCAGCACTTAAAAGTCTTCCAAATGTGCTTTAACCAAAACGATGCCATATTAATAAGGAATTATATTATTTTATACGAAAGAACTTTGTATAAAAAATTTAATTTATATAACATTATCCATGAAGATAGAGATGACAGAACTCATCTTCAACTTTCCAAATGTGCTTGGCTTAAAGTTTTAGATAATTAAATATTAATATATATTTTTGTTTGTTAATACTTAAATTAATAAATTATATATGCTCTGATCATCAATTAATATATTCGTGGCCATAAACAAATCAAGAGAGAGAGTTCATTTAAATGTGTGGCGGCAAAAGGTCAAACTAGACTTTTTATTTTTAATTTTCTTAAAAAAAAAAAAAAAAAAAGACGATGGCCTTCTATATTCCTGAGGAAAAAACAGAAAAGCATGCTGCCTTAATTATCATTGTAGTATCCTAAAAATTTAGAGACAAGTAAAAATAATTAATTTGGATGTTTGAGGATATTTTAAAATATTTGAAGATTTTTGAGAAAATATTTATTTATGATATTTTGAAAAATAAGAAATTAAGATGATTAATTAAATTAATTGAATGTATTTATGAAAATAATAAAACAAGTTATAATAAAAAATAATAACAATAATAATCTAAACCATAATAATAATAAAATAATAATAAAAGAGTTAATCAAATTAAATTAAATTAATTAATTAATATATATATATATATGTGTGTGTTTGTGTGTGCTGTGCGTGGCGCATCCATAGCCATATCAATTTGTGGCTTAAAAGTCACTCAAGTGGATATATATAAGACAAAGCTTGGGCAGCAAGCATTGGAGGCAATTTAAGGGCATTCTAGTGACTATTTCGGCCACTTTTGTTGCCAAGAAACAGAGAGTAAATGAGAGAGAGGAAGAGAGAAATTAAGGGAGAAGATGAAGGGCTCGCGAACAGAGAGTAAATGAGAGAGAGGAAGAGAGAAATTAAGGGAGAAGATGAAGGCCTCGCGAGCAGCACTTGGGAAGGAAGAAAAAGTGGCAAAAATTAAGAGATTTTGGTGATTAATTGGTGTTTAAAATATTCAGGTAAGTGGGTAAAATTTATATAAGTGTTATATGTTTAAATCATGGATTTTATACGGTTAGATTATACATTTTATGTGTTAGAATTAACCAATTTAAGTCACGGTTGTATTATTTGATAGGAGACGTTTTACTTTGCATCGGGAGCACAAGAGAGGCCAGAAATCTGGAAAATAAGGCAAGCTCATAATCCTCTCCTCGCGTTATTTATTTCCTGTGAAAGTCTTTGAGGTTTCTTGTACTCTAAACCCTCCCTCACCTTGATTCGGTGCCACGCATTAATAATAATATTCCACGTGGCAACCACCCTATGACTTATGTTTTATTAAATGGGATTATTATTAATGGAATGAGTTAAGAAAATGATGATTTGGTATCATTCTTTCTGTCCATTACGAAGCTTCGTATCGCTCTATTTTCCTTGGGAATGATGCCGAACCCATTGGGGTTAGGTTCTTAAAGAAATTGGTTATGGTTAGAATTAGGAGAATATGTTAAAGAGTCTATTATGTATGTTGAGATGGTTTTATGTGAATGAAAAGTAATGAGAATGGTATTACGATGTTATGTGGTTATGTACATGAAGAGTTAAGAGTTATGGAGAAATGTTATGCAAGGTTAAGCTGGGAAGATATAAAGTTAATAGTGTCAGTAAGTGTGTCTAAGGGTATGGGTACAAAGTCACTGACTGTTGACCGTGGGTCGTGACAGTTGATGGCTGGATGTATGGGCGCCAGTCATCGGTTGTTACGATAAGCGCTAGACGGCCAGAAGAGCTGGTACTCCAGATTCCCGCCTTGGTTTGTGCATTTCATGATGTGTGTGCTTCAAAGGGCTGGGTTGCATTCACGTGGGGTCATGCTTTGTGTGTGATGGGTTGTATGAGCATTTGCACGACCCCGTTGGTCTAAGAGCCAATTTGGGTACCCTAGATAAGCATATGCATTTAGAGCATGTCGCATGTGTGAATTCTTATGTGTGGGCATAGCAGGGCCTGATGCTTGGTTTATGGGGGCCTTGTCATCACGTTTATGCTACAGAAGCCCTTGCATTTCTTATGTGTTGCATTGCATAGTTCTAATGTTACTGTTATTCTGGACGGGAGTACCGTGCCAGGTGTCGGGAGTACCGACTCATGTGAGCTTCGGCTCGGCTTAGATATTAGCTCGGGGTTGGCCCGAAGAAAGACCAAGATCGCGGAAGTATATGATTATGTAATGTATGACATGATGAACACATGAGAATATGATGGGAATCAGGAAAAGTATGTAACAAGTATCAAGAAAAGACAAATGTTGAATGTCAGGAAAAGCCAACCATGTCAGGAAAAGGCTGGTCTAAGAGAATGATGATATGGTAGCCTATGTTAGGCTACAATAGGTTTGTATGTGGGACCCGGGTGCCAATGTTTGACTTATGTGGGCCCCTAGTTCCTTATGTGCAATTAATTTTATGTTATGCATGTAGAAGTAAGGTACGTATAGCTCATGACATGGCGTGATTACATTAGCATGAATTGCATGAGGTGTTATGGGAAGAGTCATATCCTAAACTCTCAGCCTTTCTTTCTAGAGCTTGCTGAGTCTCGCGACTCATGTTTGTTTTACATCATTCCAGGTCAGCATATCCTGAGATCACAGGTGCGTTCATCGGGGTTTGGGTCCAGACCGTCGAGTCGTGATAACAAGTGCAGAGCTCTCCTAAAACTAGATCCTGGGTGTCATCGTGTCTTAATAAGGTTAATGTTTATGTTTTCAGAGTTTGTCACATGTTATGTAAGCCCAAGTGAGCCCAAGTGATGAATGGTTTGTAAAGATTATGATGAGATGTTACAATAAAGAAAAATTATGATTTCAAAAAGGGTTATGTGTGTGTTGTAGGTGCGTCATTGTTCGATATCATTTTTATAATGACCCTCTCACGGATCCACTTTGTGCACGAGGAGGTTCCGGGAGGCGGGCCGTTATAATCATTATCATCATCGTCATTAAAATTATATTTTCAATTAATCACCCATCAAATCAAATACTATTAATTGAAATGTAGAAATATTAAAATAAGATAAATTAAGTTAGATAGTCAACTCTCTCTCTTTTCTTTTCTTTTTTTTTTGAAAATAGAGACAAATTTTATTAATGATAAAGTTAAAAAATACACCATGGCAAATTAGTGAAAACCTATTACAAGTAACAAAAACAGATATCTCGACCAAACTGAAAACGGAACACTCCAAAACGATAAATAATATTAATAGGTTTAGAATTAAATTAAATGAGACCATTAGATATAATTGTGCAAAATTTCGCAACATTCCATTCAGGGTAAAACTTCGAAAGTTTAAGCCAAGTGATGAAGGGAGGGAGGGCAGTCTAAACTGCCAAACTTTAGGTAACTCTCATTATGCTTTTAAAGTTTGGATAATTACCTGCGAGGCTTAGGGCTTGTTCGATGGTAAGGATTAGGGCCGGGCTTCATTTAGTTGTTTTGGTCGATTATATATCAAAGGAAATATATTTCATCAAGTAGTATATATTTCGGGTTGTTTGGTTAAAAACTAAAACACTAATATTGAAATCAAATTGAAAATTGAACTCAAATTATTTTGTATAACAAATTAATCAATTCAATTTTAATTGAATAATAAAACACATTAATAATCTCTCATACAACTAATAATTGACTTACTAGGGGTTAATTAATTTCTCGTATAAATTCTATGTATTTATCTAATACAAGCATAAAATATAAATTAAATACATTTAATTCATGTTTTAAGGATGATGACTAAAACTCGATTATCGTATAAATACATGAAGGGCCATAAACAAACTAAATAATTTGTTTATTCGGTTGGTTTGGAGGGCAACGAACGACAACTTGATAGGTGGTAGATGAATGTGAACAAGGGTGTTGGCATTGTATAATTACTTTGTTACACCAAGAGTGCCATCAAAGCTGGCCATGGGCCCCAATCACCGAAATTTAAGTAAACTTTAAACAAAAAATAGGTTTTAATTTCTAAATTCTTATTAGGTGGGGATGCCACTCTCACCCATTTAAGTGTCAATGTCAACCCTAACCCAATCCTCACTTTGTCCGTCAATTTAATCTAAAATAATGTCATCGCCGGGGCCGTCCATTCTGGGTTCAACTGTTTTTGTTTTTCTACTTCTTCTTTTTAAGTAAATATTTTATAGCCCTGCTTGTGAATTTTTACTTGTAGTTGTTCAAAACTTAATTAAAAGAAAATTAAATGTTGGATTAAAAACATTGTTTGAACGTATTATTTAAATAAATTGTTACGAAGAAGGTGATTTTGTGTCAAGATTGATTGAGATGTGTCTACATTATGATGTGATTTAAGTGATTTTTTTATATTTTGTTAAAATTTGAGGAGGAGTTTAAGGAATAAGAAATTAATTGTAATTATTTGCTAGTGAAGCTGTAAAATTTTGGGTCCTGTTTTTTAGAACGTAGAATGGCATGGACGAGGAGTGGCTTATGGACAAAGCCATATTATTTGTGCGAGAGTAACTTGTGAACAAAGCTAAACTGTACTTGACTCTACTTGTTAACATAAATCGATTGAAGAGTGAGAGAGAGAGAGAGACAGTTTAACAAAGCCAACTCGATCTCTTTTATTTATGGGGTTCTTCTTCAATAAAGTGAATTGATGATGTGAAGACCAATTAGCAATTATGCTCATAAAAAGTACATACAGAAAGATTTGTTCACAAAGCAAATTGGACTTGCATCTTTTTTAAAACACAAACTCTTATGTTGCGTGGGCAAAATTCATATTAATGGTATTTGTTTTTAGATTTAATAATAATAATAATAATAATAATATTAACCCATTTACTCATAAATTTAAGATAATCTCATGATGTATATAAAAATAAAAGGAATTTAATTTGAAACTTTTTTTCCCAACACATAAATTATGATGCCACACTTGGGGGTTATTACATTTTATTATTATTATTATTATTATTATTATTATGATTACCATGCTAAAATTTCTTGCTATCTCTCTGTTATGGTAGCACTTTCTGTATAAAATTTTTAACAAAATATTATTTCTTCCCAAAATTTTTGCAACGGTGGTTTAATTATTTTATATGTTTTTCGGTTTTTAAAGAAGATGCCGTTTCTGTTGTAACCATAGTCTTTCAGAGAACAAGCTGGGCCCACACGTGCAAGGCTGTTCTAGTTTTTACTGCCGTAACAAATTTACCATTTTACCCTTCTATCCCACCCCTGCTTATATATATGAACCTTCCTTCTCCGTTCTCAGTCCCAAACTCTCTCTCTCTCTCTCTCTAAAGCTCTCTCTATTTCTCAAGCTCCGTGGCACACTTAAATATATAAACATGGCGAAGGGAGGCAAGCTGACAAAGCTGAAGTCGGTAGTGCTAAAGAAGTGGAACTCGTTCAGCAAGCTAGGCCGCGCCACCGCCGGGGGCTCGGTCGCCGCCGCGAGCCACTCGTCTTCGTCGGACTACGATGATTCCTCCTCCTCCTCCTCCTCCTCCTCCGGATCCTACTCCTACAACAACAACAGCAGCAGCAAGATGATCTCCTCCGGAGCCGGCCTTCACACCGTGTACGTCGGCAAGTCGCGCCGCCGCTACCTCCTCAGCTCCGAGGTCGTCGACAATCCGGTCTTCCGAGAGCTGGTGGAGAGGTCCGGCGACAATGGCGACTCCTCCGTCACCGTCGTCGGCTGCGAGGTGGTGCTCTTCGAGCACCTGCTCTGGATGCTCGAGAATGCCGATCCTCAGCCGGAGTCTCTCGATGATTTGGTCCAGTACTACACGCTGTAAATTTGATTTAATATCTTTTTGCATATAGAAACATTGTATAATTGTGAATTTTTTCGAGCGCAATAATGGACATTAGAGGTTTAGAAGGAGAGAGGGAGAGAAGATTGAGGAGTTCTAATTCTTTCTATTGATTGGCGACGATTATGCTGGTCGGGAAGTTACCCCTACTGTCATTACAAATTCTCCTGTTAATTTTTTCATGTACGAATCCTTATTCCCATTGTTTAATGTTTGGATACTAAATCAAATTTGTGAATCGTTGTTCTCAGTTTCGCTTTATTTTTTCCCTAATCCTTTTCCGCTGTTTTCTTTTTGTTCCCTGGCTAGCTTCCTCAACTTTTGTGACATATGTTTGCAAATCATGTTTCTTCTGCAGACTAATTTAAGATGATTCTGTCTGATGTAAATTGCAGGACACTACCAAATCAAATTTCATATCAACTCCATATGGTATGTATATATATATATATATATATCTTTTTAAGAATGCTTGTGCATTTTTAATGTTGGTATTGTATTGTACATCTTTATTATTATTATTATTTTCAGTAACTACCACTTGATAAAATAAAAGTTGGGCATTTACATCACATTCGCAAGTCATGAAGATGTAAACATAACATAGTGTTTAAATAAATCTATTAATTATATTACCTTCTTGGAGTACTATTATATGTATAAAAAATGATAAGTTAATTATTATTACAAAAAATGCAATTTTAACTACAACACCATTACTATCACATAATTCAGAATTGGAATCGGAAGAGCAGTGCTGAAATTAGTAATTGATATTGAGAAGGCTGTATATCCTATTTCTTCACTAAAACATGTTGAAAAATCTTCCAGCTATGAATGTGTTGGAAAGGGAATTTTGCCAGTTAACAGCAGGATACAGCTCTCAGTCTCTTGTGTTTGGTATAGGTGGTGGAGAAACACTTGCCTTTACACTTGATGTATCTAACTACAACATATACATAATTAGATTGAATTAAAACTATACCAGGAAGGTAGAAGTGCATAATAGATAATGGACTCTAGTCCACTTTCTTCTGTCAACCTTTTTTGCTTATGTCAGTGCTCTACCCCATTGCCAGCCCAATTTCCATTTGACCCTTCAACAACTTTCTGTTTCTGACTCTAATTCTTTCCTATAAAATTATTTCTCCTCTAGAATAATATAATATTACTGTGCTGTTTGTGTCAAAATTCATTTTTATATTGGTATTTTATTGGATAGGTCGGGATTTTAAGTATATTATTAGTTGGTTTTATAAATTTTAATTACCATTTGGAGGTGCTATGATTGGCATAAAAACTAACAGAAGACTACCGTCAAGTAAGTGCAATATCTATCAACTAATATTGGTTAGTAAATTGTGAGTGTACTCAAGACCCGAAACCTTATACTCAGGTTTATTTATATGCAAAAACCAAAATTGATAGTTTGTAGCAATGGCTAGGCTAACTAATCTCTCCAAATGTTTATTCTTATTACAGCTAGCCCCAAGAAAAATGTTACATTAGATATTTCATAGTTTGTGTGAAGAGTTACAATTCAAATAAGAAAACTCTTTTAATGAGATTAAGGCTTGTTAGGATGAGACTTCATAAAAAAAAAATAGTTTAATTTTAAATTCATATATGAAAAAGTAATAGTGAGAATTCTTTTTTGTTAAAATAACATAAAAATACCATATTATGTATCCAAAGATACCCAGCTTGTTTTTTTGTTATTTAAATTGTAGACTAAGAAATTAATGTGATTAGTTTACTGTTCTAATGATTGGGTAGTTAGAGATGCTGTTGGTGAGCCAGCACCTCGATCACCAAGGCTTTGTTTGGCAGGTGAATCTTTTAATTGCAGCTTGGAATAACTCTAAACCCACTGGCCTAATTTCTTCCCCAAAACAGGACCCTAGTTGGCCCCACGCTTTCCCAAGCGGGGATCCTCTCGGCCCTTTTGTAATAATTAAAGTTGCAGACTTGTGAGATGGATTTATATTTGCATACGATTCATCTATAATTTGTGTGTATGTGTTTTTTTTTTTTTTTTTTTTTTTTGTGGGGGGTGGAGGATGGAATTGGAGTGTACAATGAAGACAAACATGGCCGATAAAAAGACGACCGCCCTTTACGGCTTTTACAAGCCAGGTGGCCCCCAATGAGGATGTTGGTTTTATATGACGTGCAATATTGCAATGTATGCACATAATTGGAACATGGGCATGCATGCACCCCCCATTAATTTCATATCTTTTCTATAGCCCAAGAAAAAAAAAATCACATTTTTTAAAATATATCCTTTTACTGTCACTACAACTATGTTCACAAGAATACTCTCTAATTTCTTCACTCAAATGTCAAAAGTACTTTTAATTTTGTCTGTATCATGTTCTAAGATTTTATCGGAGAAATCTTATAAAATTCATTATGCTATTTTAGTTGAGACCTAAATTGCGTCGAATATACCCAAAACAAAGTTGATCCCATTTCATTCGAACTGTTGTATTCTATTTTTGAGGTTGATTTTTAATTTTGTATAATTAGATATTATTTAATTTAGTTTAAAGATGTGTATAGACATAACTATGTGATATTTTTTTATTAAAAATAATCAAACTACTTATAAGACATTACTAATTATTAACTTAATAACGTAGGGTCGTCCCTCTCTCTAATATGGGCTTCCCCAGTTATAAATGAATTGTACATACAAAAAAATTATTATGAATTTCTCACAAATAACACCAAATTATATGGTCAAAATATAATTATAGTTGTCGCAAAATATTATCTGTATTAGTTTAGAGACAGGCATGAAGATGATATTGTGATGTTATCCTAAAAAAGAGCCTTGTAATGGTGGAGGAGTACCTTATTAAGGTAGGGGTTCAGGCAGAGTGAATTTTATTTAAATGGGGAGAGAGTCTGAATACAGTGCACACTGCACAGTAAGTAATAATGGATGGGCGGACCAGTGAAGTGAGTCAAGGGCTTGGGAGCCAGCCCACGTGGGATGTGGGCCTACAAATCCCAGCCCATAAGATGGGCCCCCACCCCACGTTTTGGTGTTGCTTTCTTGTACGTCTGTTTTTTCTCGTCTCCAAACTCATCATTATCACCACGAATTCACGATTAAGAATTTTATTTTCTTTTTATGACATTTAATTGTTTATTTTAGTTTTTTTTTTAAAAAAAATAAAAATAAGGCTACATTTCTTTCAATGTAAAATGTTTGCTATATTTTCTCTTATTTTTGGATGTTTGACTTTGACTTGCATTTTAAAAAATTTCAAAATGAAAATGAAATATGCCTTGAAATGCAGATGCATACACTAATACTAGTTTTACATTTGTATATAAAATGTGGTATATTTTTGGCTAAAAAATTATTTTATGTAAAATAATAGATTTAAAAATTATTTTATAAGCTGCAAAAAAAAAAAAAACAAAAAAACATTAAAAGATCGACAATAATTTGTATTTATGCGTAATGCCGTAAGAAACAAGTTTTGGTATCAAGACTAAAAATGATTTTTTGAGAAGTTGCTAATTAGTGGGGTAGAAGAATATTAACAAAATATTATCTTTACTTAAATAAGTTTTAAGCATCTAAAGATATATGGAAGGAGGAGGGGGAAGGAGTCTTCCAAGCGTGAGTATTAAGACAATTGGGCCCAGGCAATCCATCTGGCAGACTGCGGTGGGCCTGGCGACTGTGACCCAACAGGACAATATAACAACAAAAATGTCTTAAAATGAAATAAAATAAAAATAATAAAGAGGAAACAGCAGTTTCAGGGCTTCAGGTGAGGGATAAAGAGAAATATTTATCATTAATTTCATAAATAAAATAAAATTGGAGGGAGTGAGAGAAGAGAGGAGCAAAGTTTAAAGGGGACATGACATGTGATGGATTCCTCCACCACTCCCACTTTACACATGTAAATGGCCTCTCATCTCAACACCCAGTGCCAGTCAAACTTCCTACCAGCAGTTTTGCATGTGCCTGCACGTGCACATGCATGCACAGCAATCTCTCTTTCTGAAGCCATGCTTGATGCTTTTAAGATTTAAATTTTTTTTAAATAATATTCTCACTTTTGTATCATCTATATCATTATTAGTAGGGTTTGAAAGATGAAAGAATTTATGGTATTATTATATATCACTATTGAAATCTAATAAAACTTCCTCACTCTCTTAGACAAGTCTTGTATTGTTGAGTTGATTTATCTTGCATTCATAATAATTTAGTTAAGTAATTAGTACCATTTAGAGTTAAGGTTTAGGGTTTAAGTAATAAGATTTACCTCCACATAATTTGGTTTCTCAGAAGGGCTTCTAAATTCTAATTGGGTTGGGTGGGGGAGAGTAAGGATAAAAAGACAGGGAACATTCTGAGATTGGTCTGAGTCACATCATGCCCAATCAATGTCGACTATCCAAACCCAAAACTCAATTTGCAGTTGGATCCAATGCAATGCTATTGCTGATTCACTTTGCCTGGTTTTATATTGGTTGAATTGCTGATTCAGAAATGTGTATATATAAATTTTGGTGATGTTATTGTTTAGGCTATATAGATATAGATATAGAGATATTAGTGGCAGTGTTATTAGCATATATAGATGAGTTATTGATCAAATGTTCAAACTCCATAATATAAATTAATTAAAAATTTCAATGATATGTTCAAATCTCATCATCATTCATCAGAGTGCATGCATGTATGCAGATACACTTTTTTTTTTTTTTTTTGGGGGGGGGGGGGGGGTGGTATTTTGATTAAAGATAAAATTGACATTCTTAATAGAATTAAAACGTCATTAGATGGTCTAAAAAATATTTATTATAATAGTTAATGTGACTCAAATTTAAAAGTACAATGACTTATTTAAAGTATATTGATCAAATTGACTTGAAATCTAAAAATAAAATATTTTATTTGATCTTTTCAAAATATAAAATTAGATTAAATTAATTAATCTCAAAACTAAAATACAATAACTTATCTAACACTTTGCTCAACTCAATTTAATTCACGGTTGAACAACACTTCCTCTTTTGAAATTACGCATAGAATTAGAAGAACCAAAAAAAAAAATTAAACATTCAAGCTATTTGTATTTTATAGTTAAAGTTGGATGTATCTTCTTAATTACTTGACAATAATATATAGAAATTAGTTGGAACACATGCGAGTCTTCTCTCTTCATGACATCTGCCAACTTAAAAAATAGAAACGAAAAAAAAAAAAAGAAGCAAAAATTGATGAGATTCCCCAAGCAAGATTATGACAAAAACATGCCACAGGACAAGATTAATTAAGATCACTGCCTGCCACTAATCTTAAGTCCTAATTAAGACAGTGATGTTATAATCTAACATATTGGCCTGTTCTTTTAACAGCACCCCATCATGTTGGTCATCTTGGAAACATGTGCATGTTCACAAAGATTTGCAAAATCAACATTCCATCTTCCCCTTACTCAAATTTGAAAGGATAATGCTATATGTACATAAATAACTTTACAATTGAGATTTATCGTGAGAATATCGCGACTTCTCTCCTCTTATCTCTCTCTCTCTCTCTCATTTCCCCTTTAGCCGTTGTTGTTGCCTTTGTCTCATCGCCCAGCATTGCCTTACCTAGCTAATAGTCAACGCCTCACCTCTCACCTCTCGCCTAGTAGACGGTCGACGCCTCACGCCTTGCCTGCCCTACCGTCCCCTCGCCTGGCTGAGATGCGAGGTGGCGGTCGACCAGGCAAGAGACGAGGCGCAAGAGGTGAGCGGCGACTATCGATAATTGGCCAAGCGAGGCAGTGATGGGCGTCGATGGGCAGTGCTGAAAGGGGAGGAGAAGGGAGAGAGAGAGAGGAGATGAGGGAGAGAAAAGATATAAAGGGGTAAAATGGACATTGAAATAAAAGAAAGGGGGACAAAATAGGCTTTTCACCTTAACCAGGCGACGATTGGCCAGGCAAGTGACGACCGTCACTAGTCGGCCAAACGAGGTAGCGGTGGGCGTCGACGGGTGGTGCTAAAGGGGGAGGAGAAGAGAGAGGAGAGGAGGAAGAAGAGAGATGATAGAAAGGGATAAAATGGTCATTGAAATAAGAGAGAATATGATAAAATAGGCTTTTCACCTTACCCGTAAACCCACATGTAAGTGAACTTATGTACAAATAGCATGATCCAATTTAAAATTAAACTAATATGGCTACATCAATCTTCACCCGAAATGGCTTTATGAAGCATATGAATCATGCAAGCGTGCGGATCTCATTTTTCTTTTTCTTCTTTCTGTTTTAAAGGTTAAGTAAGAGGATAATACCTAGGAATATGGTTAATGTATATATCTAAGCCCTCTTAAACAATACAAGTAAATGGATTGTGATTACAAGTTGAGAAGAAGCTAACGCAAATACTTCACACCAATTATCATCCGACGCATTCATAGAAGATGCCAAGTTAGTAAGCATTGCCAATCCAACCCTCAAATACTCAATTTTCCACTAAATCACAATATTGGACGCCCAAACTTGATCGCACAACGTGGCCTGTCTGGCTTGTTTAGAGTTTCAAGTGTAAAGCATACGTTGTTCTAAAGGCAAGCTACTAACTCAAAGCATGTTCTCGATGATCTAAATTCAACACTGCAAGCAACAAACAAGAATCATCTTTCAACACTGCTAAATGGAGGTTGACATATTTCTCAACCTTAAAACATGATGAAGCGTTTATAATACACTAGATCGTCCTTGCTGAATCTTTGGACAATACCACGAAGAAGAAGAAGAAGTATGAAATATTGTTGGACAATTTGCTCAACAATAAGTTGTGGTTCGAGCTTTAAGCAAATATCAATCAAGCTTCAGATGCCTTACAAGCAAGAGACATGATCGAACACCAGCCTTCAATGAGTTCTGCTCCAAATTCACCAACTTGAACGACAAAAAAAATTCTAGCTAAACCCTATCATTTTTCACTTAACAATAATGAAAGTTAAAAAAGAAGAAATGAAACTGAATCTGCATACAGAGAACCCCTGCTTTACACCAGATAAATCAGCCAAATCCTGAAATAATTGCCTACTCTTCAATGGTTGATGAGGTCCCAGCTGCAAAAAATACCAAGAACTCTTCGATTCATACATATATGGATGCATTTTCTAGAGAATTAAACCATAAATGAGTTCAAAACTACTAAAGAACGGAGCAAAGGAAACGCAGATCACTAACCCGTGCTGTCTGCTGCGGTAGGCTGATCATTCTGACGAGTTTCCATGCACTTGAGCAGGTACTTGAAGGTCTCAATCTCGCAAGGGAGGGTGAGGCCACCACAATGGTCGAATCCAAACTCCTCCTCAGCCTTTTCAAGCAAAACCTTAAACAGTTGGTGGCTGAGATAGCTGGTGGGAATGATGAATCTCCGATGCTCTGGACCAACATAAACTGCCAAATACCCCTTGGGAACATCGTGGGGTGGGTCGGGGCTCTGGCAGCCATCGTCATCTGAATCACAATACGAAGTCGTGCTCCTAATCCGCCTGCTAACTGCTGGTGAAATGCCGCTTTGTGTTTGTTCGCAGGAGATGTTGCTCCACCTGGGAGCAAGCGTCACAGATTGCCATCTCTGGAGGAGCTCCTTCAGCCTAACAATCTGCCTGATCCCGGTCACCTTACTGGTTCCACTGTCTTCCATTGCTATATGATATGATCCACCACAACAGCGCAACCACAAGAAATCAATGATTGAGTATCAGAGAATTTCACGCCACACAATTACGTCTCACCACTTCTCTTTCCACTACATTTTGGACATCAAAACTTCATCAGATTTTACACCAGTCTATGGCTGGCGTGCACAACTTAAGAGGTCCAGCTAATCAGAGAATGGGATAGTGTTCTTAACCATTTACACGATCTAACCAACGAGAGTTATGTCCTCAATTAAACCTGGGCAAACATCAAACGATTCAATGCTCACTACAGTCAAAATGCATAAGAACTTACGAATTTACAAGAGTCTATGACCTGCACGAATTAAGAGATCCAGCTAATTTCGAAATGGAATAGTGTTCTAACCATTAAGGCGATTTAACCCACAAGAGTTCTTTTCTCGATTAAACCTGGGCAAACATCAAAAAATCCACTGCTTACTACAATCTAAATGTATAAGAACCTAAGATTTTACACAAATCTATGGCGTGCACAGATTAAGAGGCCTGGCTAATTTGGAAATGAGATCGTGTTATTCAGCCAACTAAACCAACAAGAGTTCTGTCCTGAACCAAACCTGGGCAAACATCAAACACTTCAATGCATACCACTGTACTGTCAAAATGCATAAGAGCTTAAGATTTTACACGAGGCTATGGGTTGCACAAATTAAGAGGTCCGGCTAATTTGGGAATGGGATAGTGTTCTAACCATTTAGGCAACTAAACCAACAAGAGTCCTTGATTAAACCTGGGCAAACACCAAACAATTCAATGCTCGCAACAGTCAAAACGCATATATAAGAACAGTATTTTTCTCTTTCCCCTGAGAACTGCCAAATTAACAAGGGGCAACCATTGATTTACAATCGAAAGATGATGCAAGAACTTTTGTAATGTCCTGTCTTCCCAGGTACGTTCTTAGGTTATAACTGATTTATAATTGAAATATGATGCTACTTCAACATGCAAAGAGACTGTTGCTATAACTCTACAAGAACAAATATAGATTTTGACAATCAATTTACTGTCAGGAACAGCAAAAATTAAAGCTAAAATCAAAAGCCCCAAATATAAAAAATTAAGTATGATTTTGAACCCGATAAAGTTTAGAAACTGTGTGTAATCACAAAATCGCCAATCCTCGAGGAAGTAGCATCAAAATTTTCCCCAAAATTGAAACATTCTTCCAACTTTCCATTGTTAAACAAACACACGTTGTTCTAATCACGGATCAAGAACATAAATAATATAAACAACACAGAAATATTGTTCAGGAACCAAATGTGGCAAAAATATATACCCACAAGAAAAGATCAACCAAATAAGAAGAGAACATAAAATCTGGGGGGAATATCCCACCATGCAGGGATGGTTCAAAATTGTAGGTTTCTCCATTGCAAAAACTACAGTTAATGGACAATCCCATTATCGAGGGATTGGGAACGTTGGCATTAACGAGAAATTATGTTAAATTTTTTGTGTCTTGTTGTCTTTTTATGTGATTGTCCACGATCCGATCCTAACAATCGACGTCAAACTAATTCCCTAACAAAAATCACCAAATAGACGAAACCCATAAAATCTAACATCTACACATGCTTGTGCAAAATGTGCATGCATAGATAAAATTCACGCGCGCCCACACACACACACACATATATATAGAGAGAGCGAGAGAGAAAGAGAGAGAGCGACCTGAAAAGGGGTATGTTCTATGGCTGGGAATCTAATGGAGGAGGGCCATGGCATAGGGGAGGAGGAACTGAGCCGAGGAGCCAAATCCTGTGGTTGGCAGAGAACTCTCTGTTTGGGTCCTCAAGACGAGAGATTCAGAATAATAATATAAAATTGCAGCAAACTAAAATAATACAGACGATGGAAGAGGAAGAGGAGGAAGAAGAAGAAGAAGAAGAAAAGAAAGAAGCAAAACATGAACAATCCAATTATCGTTCATAGAAACACAAAGAGGGAGAGAGAGAAAGAGAGAAAGGGGAAAGGTGGAACAGATTGGCTTTCCAAATTGCCATAAATACCTCGCACTGCTTTGCCTTCTCCTCTCCCCTCGCCCTGCCACCTTTCTCGGGGCACGCCACCTTTTTCTTCTTCCTAGTTTTCCTCATTTGCACCCATGGCCCCCCTAGCCTTCTCTAATTCCAGTTCTTTTCCCTTTTATCAGTTATTCCTTGAGAGTATTTGTTAATCAAGATAAAAAAAAAAAAAAAGTTAGATATAAGAAACATTCTAGATGTTTGGTATTTTCAACGTGTTTGTTAATCTTATTTGATCATTTTCAAAAAAGGTCCTCACGTCACATCTTATCTACCCCTTTCAAGATAAATTTATCCGACCTCTCTCTTCGAATAAATTTATATTGCTCTTTCAAGATAAGGCTGAATTACTTATCTATCTCTTGTAAAATAATTAATGTCATTTAGTGCATTTTAAAGATTTAAATTTATTAAAAAATCTTATTTATTTAACTCTTATAATTAATATTTTTTAATATATTTTTAAATTATTATATGTTTTAACAATTTTTAAAATTTAAATGACATTATTCATTTCATTGATTTTTAAAATTTAAATTTCTCTCTCTATATATATTTTATTTAACTCTTTTCAACTCCTTTTAAATTTATTTTTGGACATAAATTTGAAAAATAAAATATTATTTTTAATTTTAATCTTAATTTTTTTGACAATTCATATTAATCATAAAATACTATTTTAATCATAAATTTGATAATATGGATATTTTGGTAAAAAAAAACCCTTATCTTGGTGCTTATCATATGTATTAACAAACACATGGAAATAAAAAATACAATTATCAGTGGATTCTAAAAAATTTAACAAACAGTCTGATAGAAATCTTGGAATGCTTTCCGGCCTTATCTTGATCATTTCATATCTTGACTCGGAAAGCATTCCAATTTTATTTTGATACCACCTTATCTTGCTCATTTTAACAAACGCCCCCTGAGTGTAAAAGGTGAAATCCCTCACCTTAAAGGCCCCTCACACATTGCTCCATGCACGTGAAAATGGTTAATTACGGTACACGGCGACTCCCAAGGTAAGAGGCACAGTGCATAGTGCCCATAAGGAGCCACCTTCACAAGAGGATGAAACTCCCACACTACGGCTACTATGACTCGAACCTGCATCTTTGGGTGTAATTTTTTACCTTGTGAACCATCCGTGCTACACCTGTAAGGGCCAAAAAGCTATTTCTACTTTGATTACAACGGGCCAAACCGTGCCTTGATATGGCTTCAAAATTTTCTTCCTTATCTACTTTTCCTATTTTTATTCAAAGTATTAGCAAAAATTATCAATGATGTAGCCATTGATATACCAACGTTTTAGTGGCAACTCTACTATTTTAGAATCGAAATAATTGGGTTTATTCATCTTCTAAAATTCCTAATAAATAAATATAATTATAACTCATGGCATTTATAAGGTTCTGAATTTAAATATTTTCACACCTTTTAACAATAAAACATACACACATATATATAATCATCATACAATAGAATACACAAAGTTTTATCAAATAGTATTATCAATCTTTATTATTAAAATTCAGAAAAATGAAAATAGGCACAAAAAATGAAAGAAACCTGGAGAATTTTAATCAGTAATTAATTATGTCAAGAAGGGGCATTAGTGGGGATGTAGCCCAAACGGTAGAGCGCTCGCTTTGCATACGACGAGAGGTACGGGGTTCGATACCCCTTATCTCCATCTTCAATTTTCCCTCCAATTTTTACCTGAAATTACAGAACTACCCCCTCAAAAAACAAACATATACTCTCTCTCTCTCTCTCTCTCCTCGCAGGCATCAGCTCCGACTTGACCGGATGACGGATAGATAGATAGAAGGGATCAACTTGACGGTGTCGGTTGACTTACTGGATCTCTATCGCCATTGTCCATCTCCTTTGCCGACGGACACTCTTTTGCTATTAAAAATCATCATTATTATATGATATGATTAGTCTAATAATCAATATCTTCTGCTTAATTACCCTAAGTCTGATTTTTAATGCTCAATAAAAAATAAAATTAATGAAGGGTTCGTATGTATATGTAGTCTCAGTCTCTTATCATCTGCAATTACTCTTAACATAATCCTACACGTACGTACGCATTTTGACAGTGAATTTGAGAGGTTTTGCTTAAAACAAATTAACCCTTTTAATTGCCTTGACATATATAGTAATACTGTTATTTGGATTGAATTTGTGTTTACGAAAAACATCATCGTGATTTACTTGATTTTACGTACTTTTGCTTGAATATTATTGGTTGTATTTTTTTGTCTGAAGTTAATTTATAACATGTTAAATGTTCCCTTCTTCATTGCTTTCCATATTTCTTTATGCTATATATAAACTTCTAATTTGGTGTTTTTAAATAGATTTCATTTGCTAATATGACAAATTTGTTACATGCATGAGCTTTGGATCTCTAATCATTTTTACTAGTTATATATATTAGCTGAAAATTGATATATAAATGGACTAAACAAAATTAATACGTACTATACTTATCAAAGAAAATAAAAAAAATATTATTTAATAAAAATAAGAGAGAAAATTAAGAAACAATATGTATAGTAGTAGTTGGGGGCCGGGAGGGGGAATGTAATAATAATATGCATGATTTCAATTCATTTCTTTTAAATAATTAAACAGCATATAACTCTAAATTAAGAACGTGCATGGATATGATAAATTATTCTTTTTTTATATATTTGAATCTATGAATGAATGATATTTTGTATCTCATATACTTTAAATTGAACTCGATCTCTCTTAACAGCTTCAATCTTATCCTTAATTTCGTGTACAAATACATAACACATGTAATACCCTTAGCACACACCTACCCATATGTGTGTGCATGTATATATAATTAGATAAATTTCGGTAGAAAGGATGATTTTAAAATAAGAGCACTAGCTAACTCATCATCACTCATATTATGCCATCACTAGGACCCAGTAATATGTATTCTGCAGAGGCTGAACGAAGTTCTTTATTAAAGAAGTTGAGTTCTAAACGATCTAATTTTCTTGGAAGAAAAAGAAGAAAAGAAGCATGATAAAGATAAAAAAATAAAAAATAAAAGAGCTAGTATGATCATCTTATATCAATTGTCTATCTCCATATTGAAGCCAATTAAGTGAGAAAGAAAAAAAGGAAAAGAAGAGTCCCCCCCCCACCACTACCCTTAGAATGTTGATCTAACCAATTGAACTACAATCCAGGAATATAAAGGATATAACAAAAATATATATATATGATTATTTTTATTTTTTAATTTGAAATTTCTAAACTAATTTACAAAGCACTATATGCAAATGCTTTTATTGAAACACACGCACATATAATTAATTTCATATTGTACTCCATATATATATATATTTATTTCTATAAATAAAACTAAAACTCATTGTCTTATTACATATATATATATATATATATATCCGACCGACAGAAGGAATTGAAGATCGGTGATAGGGGTTCTCTCTACTCCAGTTGCAGTCTTCAATTAATTATTGTATATATCTTGCTCTTCGTAATCTTGGCTGCTGTAGGGGCTGAAGGCTTCAGCAAGCCAGCTCTTCTTCCTCCATGAATTCCATCCCATCTCTTGGCAGATTTCGTCGCTGTGGTTTATGCTGAACGTGGAAATGCAGCTCCTCTTGTAGAACCTCGTTGTCTTCTTCATTATCATCATCTCTTCCGCCGTTTGCTCTATCATCTTCTCCACGCTCGGCAGCTTGAACTGATCGTCCACCAGCCGGCCCAGCCACTGGCACCGTAGCTCCGCCGTGTGCAGGTTCGACACGCTCTCTATGTACCCCACGAACGCCATGTTGGGAATGAATGGATTGATGGTGCCCCTGAAATAATTAATTAATATATAATTAAGCACTACATACATACATACATACATAATATAAATATCTACATATCTCTCTCTCAGCATATACACGAGTACTGTTGCCTTGTTGGATGTTGAAACTTGTAAAACTAATTAAAACGGAGGCATTTTGGACAACATCATATATATATATATATATATATACCTGTATAAGGGCATCATGCCGGACGGGAACTCAACCAAACTGCGAAAGGGCTCTGGAACAATGTCCTTGAGCTTCTTCTTGCCGTCAAACCCAGTGGCAAGAACCACAACATCGGCCTCGAGCCTGGTGTTGTCATCGAATTCAACTCCTCCCTCCCAGAACCACCACTTGGAGGCTCTCTTGAACCTGATCTTTCCCTTGTCCGCCTCCCTGAAGAAATTTTCTGGCAGAATAGCCATCTGGCAGGATGCGTAGTCTTCTTCAAAGGGGTGCTCCGGCTTCAGTCCATACTTGTTCAGTGGAAGCTTCCAGGTCAAGTACGACTCTATGATCTTCGACACGCCTCGCCTCTGCCAACCAAATTAACTTTAAATTAACCTCCCTGGCTACCACTAGACTACAGTACAGGACTACAACTCATGCATATGGTAATTCAGATTCAGGTTTTGTACTAATGGATATATACATACTGCTGGAGATAACAGATGGCAGAGGAGGCTTCTGAGAAAACCCAGGTTGGGCCTTTGATGGAGGAACTGAGCTGCCCTGGTTGAGTAGAACATGTAAAAAGGCAGACCCCAAACGCTGTAATGAGGAACAGTCCAGTGCAGGGTCCTTATCACCATGGTGCATGACTGCCCTTCCGCTCCTGAAATCACATATATATAATAATTAAACACCCACCCAGTAGTCTACACTTCCTCCCAATATTAATATTACACAATTCTCTCAAAAATTCCAACCTAGCTACTAAATTCATCCCAACCCCAGAACCCCTTTTCGCTTTTCATTTTCATTCAAAAATATTATTAGAAAACAATTTCGAATTATTATTTCACTTTCTCCAAAATCAAACACAACTAGCTAGCTAGTAATATTAGCATATATATATATATATATATGCTTTGTTTGTCTTGAAAATTCACAATATAACTGAAACATGTTGTCTTTTATCGAGAGAGAGAGAGAGAGAGACAGAGAGTTTATTATATTGAAAGTGTACTAGTTTTGTCGTTGCAGGGCAACCCAAAGGAAAAGGAGGCATTGAAGAATGGGGAACAGTGCTTCTCGTTAGGTTCATGTGATTCTGATTTTTGATTTTCGTCAACACCTTACACCTCCGTTTTACACATGGCCACTGCCCCCTCCACCTGGCCCCTTTTTCACACTCCTTCCTTCCATGAATGGAATAATTAAAAACGTATATATATATATATAAATAAATATTAATTAAATTATAGTATAAAACTTAAGAAACAAAATTTATCGCTTAATGTTTAATAATGTAATAGATATTATTGTCTTATAATTAAAAATTTTAAGCAACGATATCAACATAAATATATGATGAAATAGAATAAACTCAAGATTAAATATTTAAATTACAAAAAAAAAAATTTAAACCCGTGTACATAATTAGTTATTTGAAAAGCGAGTACCACAACTTTTTTTTTTTTAAGTATATCAAATTATTATATTTTTTAAATATTTATAAAATGGAAAAGCAAAAAGAATATAAACAAAAACATGTCAGCTAATTTAATTGTTGCCAGCTAGTTTTTGACCTTGAACTAACTGTATTGGCTGCCAACTTAGTAGGGTTCTTAAATCATTGGTTTTATTGTTGAGACACATATGATCTTGTCACTGAAATATCGTGCATATTGACAAGTATCTTATTACTTAGGCGCAACGATAGATCATTGAGTTTATTTGGATAAAAAAAATTATTAAAAGCAATAACAGTGGAAGTCAAAAATATATATATATATATATACAAAAGGCGTTAAAGAAGCATATATGGAGTGGCAGTTCATAGAAAGGATGATGATGTGACTCACTCTCGTTTCATTAATTAAAGGAGACCAAACGTGCAAGTTTTACACTCGTACCTTAGAAAATGTTATTCAATCATGGTACAACAATTTAAGACCATCCCCCCCCCCCCAACAGCCGGTGCGCTCTATTTTATTTTATTCCTTTTCTTCTTATCAATCACATCAACCGAAGAAGAAGCAGTAATATTACTTGACGACGACATTGATATGTAGCATACATTTATATATATACATATATATATATATAGGGAATGTTTAGAAAGAACGAAAAGAAGGTGAGATTCGTTCCCTTCCAACTTGTCAAAAGGGAAATACTGACAAAGTGATGAGGACTTTCTGCCGAGACCGCACCATTATATATATATATATATATTATATAATATAATATATAGTCTTAATCACAAACCAAAAACCCGTGATCACTGTGGACTTCTTCTTACCAACCCAACCATCTAGGGGAGATGAAGATGAAGAAGAAGATCAAAGTCATGAGTTCTGAATAGTAATTATCAATTTAGTCAAACCCAAATCAGTTCCCTCGCTTAGTTCGGTAGATGAGGTCAAATACTTAATGTAAAAATATTCGTCTGATGAATGAATTTTCAAAGTTGACCAAAAAACTTGGTGTGCCAACGTTAAGTACGATATTATCAGGGATAAATATGACTGGAAAATTAAAACTTTTTGTAGTCTATATATTAGATATATTACCTTGGTTAGCTTCGGCGCATTCAACAGCTAAATCAATGGCGGATTTCTTGTAGCCGACGACGACAACCTTCTTGCCTTGAAGAAGCTGTGTGGAAGCATTGTGGTCGAGCTTGCTGTAATCAAGAGTATGCAATACCTTTCCCTGGAAAATTTCTGGGCCTTTGTTGTGCGGAAAATCTGGTCTTCTTGGAACGTCTCCGTACTTTCCAATGCAAATCACAAGAAACTCAAAGGAGAACCACTGCAATTATAACACACAAAATACAATAATTATATATATATATATATGTGAGTAATGGTTTACAGATTATGGAACGACATCTTTTCATTATTATCCCATAAATAAGTCGGTCTATATATATATATATCGATCGATTCAACTCATTGCCAGTTTTAAGTCATAATAATATTAGAGAAGGGTTGTGTTAGATTGTTGATAAACATGCATGGTAAAACTTATCTAATCAAACAAACATCTTTTTGATAAAATTTATGTAATATTAGGAGAGAGAAATATAATTAATGGTTAGCAAATAATTAATTAAGAAAGAAAGTCGTGTCAAAATATTTTTTCCTTTTTCATGTTGAATGAAAATTCACACCTATTATTTTTTTTAGTGCACACTGCAAAAACGCACTAACAGATATGCAATAACCCACATTATATAATAATTTTATTTTAATAATATTTCATAGTTATTTGTGTGTATGTGTGTGTATATATATATTAATTAGTTTCCAGAGAAAAGGATGCGAAAAAGACGTAGGACCCTTTTTTTCTTTTTCTTTTTTTTTGGGTCTCCGGGGAAACGATGGAGAAACCACCTCAACAGTATCCGACTGGTTGATCTGGACGGCAACCTCCCAAACCGGATGCCCCGTCAACAAGCCGCAGGCTTCTGCCGGTTTACCGCCAAGATTGGCTGTTTCCCGGTCACCCACAAACCGGATTTCCACCACCTTGGAGTTGAACCTCACCAACTTCAACAAATCAAAGTGGCGAGCATAGGAAAACAAGTATTCCACAATCTCTTCGTGAGACGGGAAACTCTTGTCATCCCGGTCGGGCCACGGATAGTCGGAAAACTCGTAGTCGCATCTCGGGGTCTGAAGCTTGGTCGAGCGGAAGGAGCAGTGCTTCCAGACGCCGCCGAGAGAGGCTGTGGCCTCGAAGACCACCGGGTGGTGGGCGGCGAGCTGCTTGGCGGCGGCTAGGCCGCTAATGCCGCCTCCAATAATGCCAATCTTGGAGAAAACAGCCATGGAGTGAGTGTTTGTAGGTATATGTGGAGAGAATTGATGGGTTTTGCTTGATTGATCGATATGGCAGAAGGCTCAATTACGTCGAGTATTTATAGGCGACGTGCATGAGTTTGTCAAGTTCGGAGCACGTGAGCTTGACTTTCAGGCCCGCGCGCGAGCGAGAGAGAGAGAGAGAGAGAGAGAGAGAGAAACGATTGATAAAGTTCATTTAACTCTGTGTGTGTGTGTGTGTGTGAGAGAGAGAGAGAGAGAGAGAGAGAGAGAGAGATTAATTTGTATGTATGACCATTTCCTTTGGAAACATCACTTATTCTTACATGGAAAATTAATAGACCGCCATTTATGTGCGGACGCAATCCGCCAATTGGGTCTATCAACAGCACCATTATATATACTCTTGCCTTAATTTATCTAGAAAAAAATTATTGCAGGAATTACATTACTACCTAATTGTTTTCTTGTCAAATATATAAATACGTATTTAATTAATTCGCTTCAATAATTCTGCTTTAGAAATAGAAAAACTGGAGAAGTAAATTTGATGTACGTACGTAGTGAGATTAAGATTATTGTCAGTGTAGTTATAAAAATTTATGATATAAAATAATGCACCACAGATTTTCTTTTCTTGATGGGTTCTTAATTCATAGGTACGTATTTGTTTATATTATGTGAAATTTGGTGGGCATGAGGTGGAAATTTCGTCCAACGTTACTGCGGTCTCTATATATGTCTCTCATGGCTCGTAATTAAGAGGTGGTTGCTGATTTTCTACGTACGTTCAACTCTTTTGTTGATCAATGCTTTCATTAAAAAATAAAAGCGCCATGTTGATGATCATGATCATGATCATGAACATGCGGGGGGCTTCATATATACTTGTTCTTGGTTCATTATATTAATCAAGTCAACTGTCAACTGTGCCCGTAACAATCCCTCACTAATTGCTTGGTCAAATGTTGTAGTCTCTCTCTCTCTATATATATATCGATCTATCTCCCAATATCCCTTAATTATTACGCTCTTTCTGTTAGTCCATTATTATCTTATTAACACAACTGGTTTCATTTTTAAAAGACCTGTGATTTTAATTTGTGACAAATATTGTCCGGATTACGCCAGTGTTGTGTTGGATTGGATTGGATTGGATTTCCTAATCACAGTTATTTGAAATTCGATACGACACTAAATCTGGTACATTTTCTTCAATCCACAGCTATTTACTTTTTGCCTAAATTTTCAACATTAAGATTATTATTCTTCTAAAAATTTGATTCTAATCTTATAATTTCATTTTTAAGATAAGACCATAAATAAAAGTAGTAGCTCCATTCCATATATAGCTCAAGAGCAGGTATCATATTAATTATGACTCAAGACCATAATATCAAATGTGATATTACTTATAAAAGTCTTTTTTAAGATTTATATCTCTATTTTAATATATATAGAGATTTTACTAACTATAATGTACGTATTGGTTAAAATATATTTTTTGCACTTTATTTTCAAAATCAAACGCTCATATTGATTGGTAACAAAATTATATCTTATTTTAAAATATTTTTTACTAACTAATAAAAGAGTTTGAATCTTAAAAATAAACTGTATTAAAAAAATATAATGAAGTAAAACCCTACAAAAGAAAGACTCAATTTGATATCTTGTCGTGTTTTTTTTTTTTCGTTTTTTTTTCCTTAAAAAAATAAAAAGGAAACACTCAATTTGTAGAAACATGGAGAATGCGATGGGAGTAGTGGAGATGCATGCATGTATCTATCATTGATCATTCGCATGCTACGGGACAATTGGTTTTTAGAATCAGATCAGCAGCCACCACCATGGAACGGAAGGAAGCATCCCAGAAAACAGCAAGAAGCATGGACGAAACCAGAAGCTACGTACCCCCCTTCCAAGTCCAATTCAATTTAAATAACCATTTTATATATAAATCAAATTAACCCTCTACGTACAAATTACTTACACCACGTACCTTTAATTAATTCTTCAAATCAAAGTCTCTCGTCTTGATCTACACCCACAAATATATGAATGTATATATGCAAATTCCATCTTTGATTCAAGATTCTCTTTTTCCTGGTAAAGAGTCAGCTGGTCGCAGTGACTGCCTCAAGGTTAATTAATTAGTCTCTCTCATTTTCCCGGAAATGTTGTAGCATGATCCTTGATCCTAGCTAGCTAGCTAGCTACATTCAAATCAAATTAAAGATATTGGTTTAATTTAATAATTTGACGCTATATATATTATATAAATAATTATTCAAGTTTAAGTTTGACGGAGATGTGACCCACCGAATCTAATCAATTAGAATATATATAATTAAGGATTACAGAACTAATCTAAAATTTATATATGTGATGATATTTATATATACAGGTAGTTGAGGTATAGCCCTTCCACCACGGCATGCAGCTGGCGGCTGCGCGCTGATCAATCTGCAGTGACTTTGTGGGTGTGGCCAATTAAGCGCCATCTTATTATGCAATATCTCTCTATGTTTATTCCACAACTCAAAACAAAACCCTCATGCAATTTTGCAACAAAGATTGATGTGATCCATCCATATATATATACCCCTTCTTTTTAATTTAGGGTCTGGACAAACTTATTTTTACAAGACTTCTATGCTACCTAATTTTTTTTAATTATTATATATGTAAATTGACATATATATTGACACTATTCTTGGAATTACCGTAACCAAATTATATATATATATATATACACATACATACACACCTAAATTTTGTTTGGAATATATATATATATATATGTGTGTGTGTGTGTGTGTGTGTAGGACTGTTATAACATGATAGCAGTCCTAAAGTAATTAACTCTAATACCTATTGTAACATCGTGTGTGTGTGTGTGTGTGTGTGTGTTATTCTCTCTCCAAATTTATGCAAGAATGTGACTAATATTGGGTTTACAAGACTAAATATATTTAAAATCTCCTCAATATATATATAAACTATAGATATGGATTTGATTGATAACATATTTTACATAAAATCATTATTTTTTTGTATCTTTAACAGATTATTATCATCATATATATTTTTTTGTATCTTTAAAAATTATTATCATCATATATATAATTTTTTTGCACACCTTGTTGTTTGCCTTTCATATTAAATCTGTTATCATCATTTGCCCTCTCACATTATTTATATCAAATTCAAGATTTTTTATTTTACCTGTAAGTACATTAAAAATACCTTGACCAAAGATATTATCCACTTTTAAAAAATATATAAAATACTCTTCTATTTTTATTGAATTTGTTAAAATATCTACACATATTAATATAAAAGACATTATTTGTTATCCATATATGACTTGCATCTAAGTTACAATTAAGTATCATTGAAAAATGTTTTGATTTTTTTAATTAATGATATTTCTTATTTCTAATACTAAAATTTTTATCAACTTATTTTGTATATTATGACCATGATAATGGCTATGAATTTTTATCAGCTTTTGTATACCATGAAATGTCAAATTATTTTTTATTTTATTTTTTTACAATAGTAATAATATGTGTTGAGAGAGAGAGAGAGAGAGAGAGAGAAGCTAAGCCTTGGCTTAAATAATGATAGACAAATAAGATAATAAAAGTCAAAATGCATTGACCTAGTCTACCTTTTGAAAAAAGCTGTTGGTTTAAGTGTAATGAATAATTAGTGGAAATCCACAACGATTGCATATCTCGTGTAGGTGCCTCTGTTTATCTAACAGTTTTTCACTTATTCGTGAGTTTTAAATTAATCCCCGCCCCCTCTCTCTCTCTCTCTCTCTCTCTCATTTTCTTTCACCCAGTGAAGCTCCGATCCTGACCGCTGCAATGTTTTGCGGGGGAGGGGGGCCTAGGCAAAGGCCTGAGTACGTGGCCTATGCCAAACTTATTGATCGGATTCACGGCAGAGATTGAGAATTCTACGAATGGTTTTAGCGGTTTAGAGATCTCGATTTCTTGTTGTGGGCGGGATGTAATTTGGTGTTACTTTTGACCCCGATCGAGGAGACAAGGAATTAAGAACAGAGATGAGTAATTAAGACCTGGTCATATCAGCCCCGCCCGTTAATATTGCGGCTGCCCTGCTCCTGATCATATAAATATATTTAACAATGGTATTGTCTACAATAATTTGAAAGAGCAGGCTCTGCAGAGATCAGCAGATGGGGTGGTTTGCTAAACCTGCTCTAACAGGAGAAAATCATTGGCGAGGAAGCTGTCATAAATGCTAATATTTAAACCACTTTTGGAAATCTAAGTTCCACAGGTCAAGATTCTTGGTTTCAGTTCATACTACAACAACTGCTGCGATACTTCAGTGTATCCACATTAATTTGAACTTTTGAATTTCATCATGGTCACAGTGGCATTATTATATTATTAGACAATTCAATTCAATGCAATTGAACTACGTACTCTTTTGATCGCAATATTAATTAATTCTTTATTATGTATTCTTGCATTATATATGGTTCAGTACGTTACGTACGTAGTACTCGCGCGTTCCAGTCCAATATCTTTCATTTTACATTGATTTGACACCTTCATCAAAAATCAAGCCTTTCTGTCCAAGGAGCTGACTCTTTCCTTGAGGTGCATGCTAGAATTAACATTTTTAGCGTTCAATTTATTCGTCGAGAGTCCTAAACTACAAACTTCAATCACCATATCGCTTAAGGCTCATGAAATTTGAATACCAGAACCACACCCTGATTAATTCACTCACACATCACATTGATTAGACTGCCGCCTTGTATATATATATATATATATATGATTTGGTATTTTTTTAATTTCCCAATTAAAATTATTAGAAGAGACAGTTGCAACCAGTCATTTGCATTACAAAAGAGATATTTATGAGGTTGAAAATCATAATATTCGATTACCCTATAAACATAACGATCGATATATATATATATTTTGTTACTACAAAACCCTTAAAAGAAATATTATTTAACTTATATATATTTTGTTACCACGAAACCCTTAAATATTTCAGAGGTGGGCAAAATTATTGTTCTAATAACAACAAATAATTTAAATTTTTTTCATTTACTAGTGTCTTAATTCGTGGTCATGAGCCAACCATTTAAATAACAAGTATTAGAATTCATGAAAAGGAATTATTTCAAATAATTTAATTAGTTTGACCTAATTTGAATAATCATTCTTAATTATAAGAGGTATATTTTTTTTATGAGTATAAATGCATGCCAAATCTCAACTACCTCATGAATAATCACATTACTAATTTGAATACAATCATTAAATTACAACATATACAAATTTATTCAAATTAATAATAAATCAAATAAAAAATTCTTAAAAATATGCGGAATTAAATTAAACTGTTTTTGTTTTCTGTGCATTTGATTTGATGGAAGGATATGTGAGTGATGGATGCATTAAATTAATTATAGGCATCCACGGTGGCTTGGCTACTTACCTACCTACCTAGCTGTATAGCAGCTAATTAAGCTAGATTCGATCCCATTTAATTAATTAGGTCAATTGACCTCTGCATGCATATACGGTAAGGTACAGGCAGCATGCACGTTGTTCACGGCTTTTTATGTCTATGAATGATCAGTGTGTGAGCGTGGAGATGGGGGGCTCAAAACCACCACAAATAAAATGGTGGTCGAAGCAAATAAATTCAAACCCAGGGAACACACGACCCAAATGAAGACTTTTGGGCAATGGGGAGTCAACAAACAATGGGAAATGAAACATTAATTTCACGTGTAAATCATTCAACCCTTTCAGTTTAAGCAAATTCAACATGTTTCTGTACTAATAATAATATTCCTAGAGAAACCAAAAATTATTAATGAGAATGTACTTAATTTTTGTCATTATATGTGTTCCATATATTTATATTTGGTGCGCTTTAAAGATATAAGGGGGAAAAAAAAAGTTTGTCAAATGCTAGCTAGAATCAAATCAAAATTTAAATTAAGTTTATCACTCTATAGAATTTTGGTCATAATTTTTTTTTATTATATATAAATAAGTCATTTAAAACAATATCTCACAAAATTAATTTATTGTTAGAGTGATATCGGGTTCCGTCGATTGGAGGAGAACCTTCAAATTAATGTGAAGCATGAAGCAAGGATCGATCGAGATACAATTCATTCATCCCTAGTGGAGATCTTCTTGGATATATTTGGTAGATGTACGGGTAGTCTAATATTATATATCAGCTAGCTGATGAAGACAATGCAAGCAAGATCAAAGCATGATTAGTATGAGCGTTATTCTCTATATGTCGCTCACGGGAAGCCAGCCATGCATGCATGCAAGTAGGGTTGGGAATAGTTTGATTTGGATTTGGTTTTGATTTTTGCCAAAATCATAATCAAGCTAAACTTAAATTATTAAAAACAAAATTAAATCATTACTTATTAGTTTTAAAAATTAAAAACTATAAACAAACCATTCAGTTTCGATTTTAACCATGATTTTTTTAATTTGATCCATATCAACAAACAAAGACAAACTCTTGTAAATATCATTCATAAAAATTTTTGATATGTATGCATACAAATAAGGTTGGCAATTGTTCGATTTGGTTTCGATTTTTACCAAAACCATAATCAAACCAAACTTAAACTAATAAAACCAAAACCAAACCATTATCTATTGGTTTTAAAAATTAAAAATTATAACCAAACGATTCAGTTTTGATTTTAATCATGATTTTTTTAGTTTGATCCATACCAACAAACAAAGACAAACTCTTATAAATAGCATTTATAAATTTTTTTGATAACTCCACAACAAACAAAAGCAAACTCTAAAAGCAACTCCAAGAAATACACAATTTTCAGCGCCAAGTTCAATTTGGTGCTAAAGAGCTCTCCAACGAATACACCATTTTTGGTGTTGGGCACAATTTTCAATCACCAAATTTGGTATTGAGTGAATAATATAAGAGCAACTCCAATATTGGACACCAAATCCAGCACCAATTTAGTGTCCAAAAGTGATTTACACGAAAATTTTTAACACCAAATTTGTATTGTCTCCAATGTGTAATATCAAATTAGTGTAAAAGAGAATCTTTAAATAATATTCTATAAATAAATATTTAATAAATATTAATTACTTTATTTTTCCATTAAGTAATTATTAAAATAAAAAAATTCATATACATAAATAAAAATAGTTCATTTTATATTAAAATGGTATTTATAAAATATATTAAATATTTTAAAATATATTCAATATTATACTCATTTTATAGATCTTAATAGAATATTTCCATTGGTACATATTTTTTATAATAATTTAATTTATATTTATAATTATTAATCAAAATATACAAATATAATAAAAGTGATAAATGATTTAAAACAAATAAATTGTTTTGAAGTTATACAAAGAGGGGTAAAATTGAAAATAAAATGAAAAAGAAAATTTGGTGTTGGTGAATAGTATAACACCAAATTTAGTGTTATACTATTCACTCAACACCAAATTTGGTGATTGAAAATTGTGCCAAATACCATTTTATTGTATTCGTTGGAGAGGTTTCTGTGTCAAATTGCAATTGGCGCTGCAATTGCCGCATTCGTCGGAGATGCTTTAACACCGGGTGTTATACTATTCACTCAACACCAAATTTATTTATTATTTATTATTTATTTTATTTTCAATTTTACCCCTCTTTGTATAATCTCGAAACAATTTATTCCTTTTATATCGTTTATCACTTTTATTATATTTGTATATTTTTATTAATAATTAAAAATATAAATTAAATTATTATAACAAATATATACCGATGTAAATATTTTATTAAGATCTATAAAATGAGTATAATATTTTAAAATATTTAATATATTTTATAAATATCATGTTAATATAAAATGAGCTATTTTTGTTCATGTATATGAAAGTTTTTTATTTTAATAATTACTTAATAGAAAAAAAATATTCTTAATGCACAAACTCAATAATATAATAAAAAATAATAACATTTCCATTAACTTAAATTAAAAATACATGATCAAAATAGAAAAAAAAGTTTAAAATAAAAACAATAACAATAACAACATGGCTTAAAAATAAAATACTTTTTATTCTTATATTATGCTAAGTTAAATAAATTAATTAATATTTATTTATAAAATATTTTTTAAAAATTCTCTTTTACACCAATTTGGTGTTAAAAATTTTGGTGTAAAACAATGTTGAATACCAAATTAACGCTAGATTTTGTGTCCAACGTTGGAGTTGCTCTAATAAAATTACATTCTTCTTGCATAAAGTTACAAATTAACTTCAAACTTCTTGAATATAATTATTTGATTGATAAAAATAAAATAATTTAAGATTAAGTTTTATTTTTACTTGTTAATTACTTTATAAATGTTAAATATTTTATATATTTATAATGTATTAGTTAAAATACTTGTAAAAAAATACATTAGTTAATATATATAATATATTAAATAAATAAATATCTATTATATATATATATTTGGTTCGATTTCTTTCGGTTACTCACACATTTTGTTTAATTTCGCTTCGAATTTTAATTTAAATTTAATAAAAACTATAACCAAATCATATTTATTGAAACAATATTCGATTTTTTCTTAAACCAAACTATTATCCAATCAAACAATTTTTAACCACATTGATTGATTTAATTTCGATTCAATTTCCTCAATTTCAATTGCAATTGCCATCCTACGTACAACATGCCCTTAAAAGATTCATGTTTTCCAGTTTTCACACACAACTAATTAAGAACCTTGGTGACGGAGACCTGACTAATAGCATTAACCATGCCATTGAAAAAAAATTCACTTTAATTTCTTGAATAGACTAAATATGTTAATTATGCGCGTATTTAATTAGTTGGGGTATATATGTATATGTTTGTTGAAGTGACCATCAGAGACTTTGACCACAAAGCTGGCACTGGCAGTGGTCTTCTAATTACTCCCCAGTCTCTTGAACCCAGCATCCTTTGACTATATATTATATTTATCACTAACATTAATTATTGTTTTTTATTCTTCTTTTCCCATCTTCCAACCCCTTTGACTGCAATATATTACTATTAATTGCTATTCTTATAGGTAACGTTCAATTTGATTGTTCACGCGCGTCATAAAATTTATAAGTTTAGATAAACGCAAAGACTAACGACATTACTAATAAATTTGAATCATGTATATATATATATATGAGGTTGAGTGCTTGAAGGCAAAATTCTGTGAATCTTAATACTTTTGTGTTCTATATATGATAAAGTTATGGTTTCATTTAAGGCAAAAAAACTACAGAATTAAGTGGAACCGAAGATGGGATGAATTGGCATGGAGACAACTGAATAGGGAATGCATTATTATAAAGAAATAATATAATCAAAATCGATTAGAGAAGGGTTAATATTCACACCATCTTTTTAGCTCATCGATTATAAACAAAATTAAATTATAATATATGCTAACTTGACATATAAAAATCCTTATAAATAGATCCAAGTCCTTTAATTTTTAGAAAAATTCTCTCTGCGTTAATTTCTTAATCATATTGCATAATAATCTTTCTTTTAAAAGCTTAAACTTTCAAGTGAGCTTGATGAATTTTCTTTTTCATTGAAATGAAGATATGGCCACGATAATTGGGTAGAGAGGCCTGGCCTGCACTATATTTCGGATCCTGATTCGAAACAAACCTCCTTCCTATTCACCCGACCCGTTAATTACCTTCCAAAAAATAGTGAAATTTGAAATAAAAAAAAATAATGGTTTTCAACTTATAATTAGTTTCTTGTTTTGGCACCATATATAATTGTATTTTTCAGAATAAAATTTTGCTAATATATATTATTTCTCAACTTATTCCCAAGCAGGAAATGAAGCATTTAAAGACATGTTTTAATTAGAAGGCCAGGTGTCAAAAATTTTCTGTTTTTTTAATTTTTATCCTTCTTTTTAAAATAAAAAAGAAAATTTATTTTTTTCTGCTGAAAATGAAAAAAAAAAATTACTTTTCTCAACTAGAGATGGACTTAAGCTTTAAGCCTTTAATAGTCATCATGAAACTAGCTAGTTGATTATAAAGATGTAATTAATTAATTGTAATTTGACTGTATATATGAAATAGAAAGGCCTGCATGATCCTTGGCAAGAAATTAAAGGAATAATCAATTGAAATTAAGGACATAAATGAGAGTTTCCAAAAGATTGTCCAAAGACAAGTGAAGCTGCTTTTACAATTAGGTTCTAAACGATAATTGGGTCGTTTAGGTGAAGAGTTAGGGAAATTCTATTTGCAACCACATATTTTACTCTCTATAATCTACTTTTAATATTTTTAAAATATCCTTAAATAAAAACTCATATTTGCCCTCATTTAAATCGTTGAAAATCAATCATCCACTATTACTCCTCAAGCGCGTGCACCCACTTTCTCACCCACCATCGCCACAATCACTTTTTCAAATAGCAGCAACTATAGTAAATTAATATAAAACAGTAGAAAATTATTAATATTTTTTAAAATTAAAATAATTTCTTAATATTATCAAATAACATGCATTTATATAATTTATATTTAAAAATAACATAATTTATAACATCATAAACATCGATCACTAGTTAAATCACATAATTTATATATATTACGAATAAATTAAATCACATAATTTATATAGATGAGTGATGAATTAAAAAAATAAAATTAATTAAAAAATAAAAAATACTCTTCCCTGAAGCCTCGAACCCCGGGGTTCGGGGCCTGAGAGATACCCCAAAACTTAGGATTCGGGCAATTTAGATTTCCCCGAACTTCGGGATTCGGGGCATCTCCTAGCCCCCAAATCTCAAAATTCGAGAGATTGAAGGAATTTCAAATCTATAGATTCCGAGAAAATCAATTCTCCCGAATCTTGAGATTCGAGAGAATTGATTTCTCCTGAACCTTAAGGTTCAGGAAACATATATATTTTATATATTATAATATATAATTATAATTATAATTATATATATAGTTATACATAATTATATTACATAAATTATTATAAATATAACTATTAGGTTCGGGAGAATTGATTTATCCTGAACCTCAAGGTTCAGGAGATATATATATATTTTATATATTATAATATATAGTTATAATTATATATAATTATATACATAACTATTATATACATACATATTTATATACATAAATATTATACTATACATAAAATTAATTATAACTATAACTATTATAAAATATAAAATATGTATAATACATATAAAATATAATTATTATAAAATTTAAAATATGTATAATACATACTATAACTATAACTATTATAAAATATAAAATATGTATAAAATATAAAATTGCAAGTTGCCCCCGAACAACATGGTTCGAGGGAGCCCCAGCCCCCCAAAACTTGCTGTTCAGGGGGCGGGACTTCCCCCGAACAACGTGGTTCATGGGAGCCCCAGCCCCCCAAAACTCGTTGTTCAGGAGGCGAGGCTTCCCCCGAACAGCTGGGTTCGGGGGGTGCCAGTTCTCCTGAACGCCCAGGTTCCGGCACTAACCAAGCGTTGGCTGGGAACTCCGACGAGTCCCAACACTATTACATCTACCATGAAATTAATTAAACTATAAGGTAAAAATTTTACCTAGTTATGCGATTTGGGGGATTCCAACAGGCTGGATGAGGCAAGCAAAGTCGGCGACGTTGTCACAAAAGAAAAATGAGAAGAAGAATATGGTTTGATGTACGTGAGTGTAGTTTTTTAGGGTTAAGTGTGTGGAGGGTATATTTAGTATGTAAATGGTTATAAAAAGTAATAAGTGTGGTTATAAATAGTAAAATTTAATATTTTAGTTAGAATGGTTACAGAGAGCAAATTCTATGGTTGTAAATAGAATTTCTCGAAGAGTTATTCAATTTCGTTAAAGGGTACGTTAAATTTATAATATGTTAGTTAAGTGTTTATATTAATTTTGAGAAAATTTATTCAAGTGATATGTTTTTTTTTGTTAAAAAACATGATAGATCATGATTATGATCATGGTAACACGTGTCAAAAAATTGTCATATGAATAAATGATGTACCTAAATTAAATAAATAAAGATAAAAAATTACGACTTAAATGATTTATATAACTTATCTACTTATATAATCCATTAATTTTATCAATAAATTGTATCACAATGAATGGTGGTACGCAACCTGTTAAACTTAAGATATCGTTAATTGTGAATTAAGTTCGAGTTAACCCCTTGTTTAACACTAACTTGTTTAAATCTAACTGGAACTGCTAGGCTAGCTAAATAAATTCATATAATTAATAAGGACCTAGCTAGTTGAATATAATCTATCTAGATAGAATTGTCTTTTTTTGTCATTTCAATTATTGACGTTACGATAATTATGTCGTTTAACATTTTATTTACCAACAATACCCTCCTCATTCACAATTCAAAATTTCATTCTCTCTCTTCCTTGTTAAATTTAAATTTTAGTCTATGATTTAATAAATTTTTAGAATTTCAAGAGTCATAATGACTTTAAATACAAAATATTCTACTTTGTTTGAATTGATTGACGCACGAAATCATTAAAAATATCAAATAACAAAAATATCAATAATGAAACCCGCTCAATAATTCAGGCAATCCCCTAATTTCTGGCAGGACTGCATCTAAATGCAGTCCACCAGATACAGTGCTGGCAGACTACATCTTAGATGCAGCCCGCCAAGCACTGCATCTAAGATACGGGCTGCATGATACGCAGCAGACTGCATCTAACATGCAATCCGCTGCGCATCTTAGATACAGTCCGCCCAGTATGGGCGGACTTCCAACATAGATGAAGTCCTGTCCGTTTAATTCAAGACAAGAGGGTAATTTCAAGATAAAGATATTTTTATCATTTGATGTTTTTAGTCATCTCATGCGTCAACCAGTTCAGACAAAGTAAAATAATCCATTAATGAAATAAAATAGAAGGAGAATGTAAAGAGAATACATTAATTACAGTCAATAGTGTGCTGTCACCTAAGTGTCATGATTGTCATTATTCATTTTCATAACTAATTTTTTTTGCTTGTAACTTTAATATGTTAGGTAGTAGTTTTAGGCAGGAGTTTTAGATGAGTGAAGAGTTAAAATTTTTATAAGGTTAAAATTATTTTTTTTTATTTAATATAATTAAATTATTATAAAATAATATAAAATAAGTATTAAATGTCTTTCTATTATGATAGATTATATCCGCATAGATTTATCGAATTAATAATTAAGCCCAACCACAGGAAGCTGAATTAATTAATTAGGTAATTAATGCTACAATTCCCACGGGCAGCCCCGCTCAGCCCAATCATTGCATGCCTTTCTTCCACCCACCACTTAAAAGTCCTCCCTTATCATTGCATGAGAATGTTAATTTAATTCATAGAAATAGCTATTCTCCTAAAAAACAAAACATTATTCACTAAAATTAATGGCAGGAGCAACTCTTATTTTAATTCTATAATAATAATACGTAACTCTTATTATTCTAACTGAAAAAATACAAATTAATACAACTGTTACTTAAGTCTTGAACACAAATACCCCTCCCCACCTCTACGTGCTCATATCTATATAATAAGGAAGGATGGTTTTTAAAATTGAAAGACAAATGTGAAGAAGACATTTTTTGAATGGTTGAGATTAATTTTCAAGAACTTCAATGGCTGAGATCAACACATTTCTCCCCCAAAACCATCCCATCCTCCACACTCAACACACTCTTTCCTCTCTGGCCAACACACACTCACACGACCAAGTCTTTTACAGTGGCCTTCAAAATTTAAATCTTGGGCATTGGGATTGTGGCCGAGGGAAGAAGAGAGAGCAAATGAAGAGAGAGAGAGAGGGGAAAGAGCAGGTGGCCGAGAGCAATCGCGAGAAAGATAAGGCCGATTGGTGGCAGCGGCGAGTCGTGGAGGAGGCGTCGGTGACCGGCGATGGCGGCTAAGGTAGTAGTCGCGACAGCCGATTGCAGCGGTGGAGGCGACCGAAGGCGGTGGCGGTGCAGCGAGTAGGGCGGCAGCAGTGATCGACCAATGGCCGGCGGAGCAGTAGCGGTTGGTGGAGGCCGCCAGTGGTGGTCGCGGGGAGCAGGCGATGGCGTCGAAAGGCCGGTTGAGGGTCCGCCATGGCAGCAGCGGCTGCGCGCAGGCAATCGCGTTAGGTGCAGCCGTGTATGTATATGTGTGCGTGTGTATTTTGTGTACATTCTGTGTGCGCTGTAGTAAATTTCTGTACATTCTGCTATGTGTGCGTGTGTATTTTGTGTGTGGGTGTGTAATGCGTATAAAATGTTGTAACTATTGTGTAGTGTATGTATACACGCTGTGCTGTTCGGCGCACCTGGAAGAACGAAAGAAGAGAAGAAGAAGAAGGCGCACAGGAATAGGGGGCTGCATCTCACGCCCAGCGCATGCACACATAATAATTATGCCTGAAGCACTGTGTGTGTAATATAAATTTACGGGTTATCCCTGTGAGGTAATTGTTTATGGGTTTTTGTCTCACTGTGTGTATGTATATATCACTGTGTGTGTGTATATATTGATTGCTCACTGTGTGTGTATGTATATATCATTGTGTGTGTGTACATATTGATTGCTCACTGTGTGTGTATGTATATATCACTATGTGTGTGTAATCACTAGCGTATGTGTATGTAAGTTATTATTTTAATATTAATAAATCAATGTTTGTTTATATTTTTGTAGTCCCTAAAATTTGAGAAATTATATTAATTAAATGTAGCACGTAAGTTGTTAATCAAATTTGAGATATCATATTTTTAAATACACTATAGTTCAAATTTTATGATAGAATATGTAAATGGAATGAGTATGACACTAATATACAATGAGCTATGATTTACTGATATACAATGTGTTAATTAGTTTTAATTAATCTTTAAATAAAATTTATTATGTGCTAATTAGTTTTAATTTACAATTTTAATGTTAAATTTTGCTTTTCACCTTTATTCCATGTAATATAACTTTAGTTTAATTAGTTAATGAAATTTATATGCTAATACTCTTAATTCTAAATAACTAAAAGCAGTCTTTTTATCAAATAAAAATAAAATTAAATATAAAAATAAATAAAACAGTCTCTTTATGAGGACGATTCAGAAGAGGATCTAGCGATATTGCTGGCCAAATACACTGTCTATCTATCAGATAAGTTTGCTAAAGAGAGAGGTGCTTTCACCGTTGTGTTGTTTGGACTTTGGAGGTTTTCTGATCAAGTTGCTCAGGTGATGAATCTAATTTTTTGTCTCTTTTTGGTCAAACTTTTTGTTTTTTTTTTCCCTTGTTTGATTCCTAAGAAAAAAAATAGTAATTTAGTATATATATGTATAAATTGAGGGTCTGAAACGTGACTTCATGCTACTATCTAATACTTGCCGTGTTGAGATTATTATTAGAGAAATTGAGGGTAAATTGAGATGTGGACCGGAGGCAATCCCAAAGAGGGTGTAACCACTAAAGCATGTTTCATTCTATTTATGTATAATAGAAGGTATAACCGCTAAAGCATGTTTTATTCTATTCATGTATAATATTTGTAAACATGTTGTGTGATGTGTTCCAATAGGTGTGTTTATGTTTATATATACATTTGATGTGCTTAAAGGCCAAGTGTAAGGATCAAGAGAATGGTATGTGGATTGTAAATTTATGTTATAATTAATCTTTAAATGAAGTTTATTATGAATGATTGGACTTACATTTGTGTCTGTTCACTCGTTAAGATTAGGGGTGATCATAAATCAAGGTTAGTTTGAGAGCCAAACAAAACCAATGTGATTGGATTAGTTTGGTTCAAGTTTTTTTTCTAATTTGGATTAATTTTATTTTGCTCTTTTTTATTTTTTTCATTTGGACTCAATTGACATTGAGTCGAGTCCAATTAGACCATTGAGTAGTATAAAGCCTCGTTTGCCTAAAATTACCTTTCTTTTTTTATTGGATCCATTGTTCAATAGTTGATTTTTTTACTACATCATTTTAAGGATCAAGGGTTGACTACCTGATGTTTGTCGTGATGCTTCCCTCTTAGAATTGTAATGTTGACATGTACAAATTAGTACTAATTATCCAGAACATGGAGCATTATGGGAAGTGCATGTATGCTTTTGTATTTTCTTCTTTGTGCAAGTTAATGTATTTCTTTTCTTTTGTTAATTTCTATCTTATGCAACCAATGATTAACTTTATTGTCTGTTTTACAAGCTTAACAATTACAATAATCTTTCTAAGTCTCTTCAACATTATAGAATACATTATAGTTCCATTTATATGTTTTGAGGACTATTTTAAAAAAAAAAACTTTCAAAATAAAGCAATTGTAGAAAATCATAAAAAAGTATTTTATGGGTTCAGTTGTTGAAATGATTCTCACATGAATATGAAAATTATATGAAATCAATGGTATTTTCAGACGATAAGAAAAAGAAGAAGGAAGAAGGGTTAGAAAAAAAAGGCGATGGGTTTTTTCCTATGATTAGAGTTGTAGGTGAGACTGGGAAGAGACATATAATGGGGAAAGCAACAGGGAAAGAAGAGGAGGGCAACACGTATAGGTCCTTTCCCAAAGAAGGTATCAGTTTTCACTTTCTTTATTTACTTATGCATATGTATACATATGTGTATGCTTAGAGATGCATATTTATGTTAGGGCCATATGCTACTCCGTACAATTTTGCATATGATTCTTTTTGCAAATTTTTGACTAAGTATCAACATTGATTCTTTTTATTTCACTAAAGTCATGATATTAAAAATGATCAAATGATTTTCAGCTTAATGTATGTTTATATTCATTGTTTGATTATTTCGTGTTTAAGAACTATATACATTGTCTTCAAACACGTGATATAGGGCGAGTTTAGACTTTCAATTTAATACGTATTTGAGTTCAGTACCGGATTATTTCGCGTTCAAATTTGATGTTCAATTTTTTTTAGTTGCATCGTGCCTTTAGGCACGGCTTATCCCTAGTATATATATATATAACAATTATTTGTAATAGAAGCACTTTCAAATTAAAATAATATATTTTTACTTACAACAAAATGCTATTTTTCAAAGAAAAATTTGGATATTTTGCTACTAAAAATCTTAATTAGAAACAAAATATAATTGTTTTCAGATATATAGTTACTCCAAATAATACTAACACAATACTTCTCAACATATATGATATAGATAAACATTTTTATTGTATTATTTAGTTATTTATATTTTTAATTATTTTATTTTATATTTTTAATTATTTTATGTTGCCAAATACTGATACATATGACAATATCAAAAGCATTTATTGCAAATTACATTCCTTGTATTAGACTATATTCAATGCCATAACATTATTATTATGCATCATGTGTTGCGTTTTGCTTGTAATATGTTTCATTATTCTTTCTAATTATGAGTCTAATTATTTTAACCACGACAAGTTTTGATAAATATATTATATATTAGTGGAAGAAAATATATTTTTTATTTTGATAAATTTAACACTTGAATTTGGCATGGGGTTTGTAAATTTGGCTTTTTTATTTCCTAATTTAATTGATTTTATTTATTTTACTGGTCTCGCTAGGGATAGTGCTCGCACGTGTATTAACGTCACCTCGTGGTTACGTTGGTTAAATTTTTTATATTATTTTTTTCCATAATCTCACGGACAAGTTGGCACGGAACGAAGGCGACAGCCAATAAGGACATTCCACGTGTAATAACAGAGATCGCCAGCCAGTTATGATGCGTAGGATATAATTCGGATCTAGCTTAGCATCTCCCACTCGATTCTCGGCATCTTGTAAGGTAGATGCTCTCACACACACTCTTCGGGTCCGGCGGCCCACGTTTCTCCTCCTTTCTCCATAAATACTCTCCACTTAACTTAAGCCACCAAATTACAGAGTCCGTGGAATCTGGCGAAGATGAGCGCCTTGGATTCTCCGCTCGAAGCCTTGACGCCGTTCAGTTCCCTTAATTTCGATGTCTTTACACTGCTATTCAATAAAATGTGGGCGTGGACGTGGGCAGCAGTTATAACGGCTGCCGTCAGCTTCCGGAGGATCAGAACAGCCGCTGCCGATGGTGCCACCAAAGCGCCTCCGCCGCCGCCAGAGGAGGAGTCTGTGAACGATGATCAGTCACCCCCGCCTTCGGCCACGGCCACTTCTTGGGTTGGTCCCTTGGAGACTACGGTGGCAACCACGACCGGGAAGTTCATGGTGTACTACGAGGATTGGGGCCTGGAAGACGCGGCGGAGGACGATGGCGTTAAGGGCTTTGAGGAGGTGGATATTGGTGGCGGAGATGAGTGGTGCGACGCTGGAGATTGGAAATGGACGGTGAGGATGAGGATGGAGGAGATGGGGTGGTACGGTTACCAGGACTTGGCGGTGCTCGACGGCAACGTGGTCAGGTTGTGGGACGGTTGTCGTCGGAAAACTAAGGCCGTCTCGGATTTTCCCGGCGTAGTTGGGTGGTAGATGATGGTATTGGTAGCTTGGTTTGGTAGCACAAAGTGTGATAATAAATTGAGAGTTGGAGGGGAGGGGAGGGGACAATATGAAACCTTTTGAATTGTATATACGTAATACATGTTTGGCTTTGTAGTTTGTAGTGTTTGTACAACCAGCGGTCGTTAGCTAAAGCAAACTTGCAATTTTACCATCGCTCTCTCTCTCTCTCTCCATGGTGATGCTGTTTATATATTTTTGGGGAAATCTTATTGAGATTAAATTTTTGATCATGAGTTGTAGGTTCAAATGATATTTGTTTTCTTTCCCTCTAACTTTCGCACAACTATATACGTTCTTCCATTAGATCAGCAACAAAAATGGGTTGTTTTTAATATATAGGATTAAAATTATGAAAAATGAAAAAGGCAAATTTTAAAGGATTTAAATATCAAATGTAAAACTAAACATGGCCACGGTTCATGAACCGCCGGTTCCGGTTCAAGAAATCTTTGAACCTGAACCGAACTGCCCAAGGACGGTTTGGGACGGTTCGGTTCCGGTTCCGGTTCGTGCCGGTTCGGTCAACGGTTTGGACCGGTTCGGTCAACGGTTTGAGCCGGTTCGGTCAACGGTTCCGGTTCCGGTTCAAACCGAATTTTTTTAATTTTTTTTAAATATTGTTGTATTCAATCCAACCTTAAGCGGGTGCTTTGTTTGCAAATGTCGGGCGAAAGTACCATATCCACCTCCTTGCTTGAATTTGTATACCTGATTACAATAATTACAAGATACATCAAATTTACCATCTCCTTTTGGTGTTTTCTTGAAATGAATATTAAAAATATCAGAAGTAGAAATTTTTCCACTTCCCTTTTGTTGAGTTTCACTCTCTTGTGTTTGAAAATTTTGAGTTTCAAACTCAACATTTTCAACATTTTCAAAATTTCTACCTTCACTTGCCATTTTTTTGAAAAAAGTATGATAATAAAAAAATATAATAATGATAAAATAATATAGTAACAAGTAATAAATAATTAACAATATAATTGAATAAATTGATAAATAACAAAATGAGAAGATTGAAGAAATTGAAATTGAAATATTAAATGAGAGACAAAATTGAGAGAATAATAGCTTGAGACTTGAGAGAGAAAGCGAGAGAGAGAGAGAGAGAAAGTGTGAAAAATGAGTGGGGGAGGGAGGGGTATATATAGATAGGAATTATAAAATTAAAAAAAAAAATTAATAAGATTGGAATTGGACCGTTGGCTGCCAACGGTCCAATTTTGGACCGTTGGGGGGGGGGAGGGGTGCTGCACGGGGGAAGGGGGGGTTGTTCCGGTTCCGGTTCCGTGGAACCGACGGTTCCGGTTCCCCGGAACCTTGAACCGGAACCGGACCGAATTTCGCCGGTTCAGTCCGGTTCCGGTTCGGCCGGTTCCGGGTCCGGTTCCGGCCGGTCCGGTTCCGGTTCGAACCGCCGGTCCGGTTCAATTTTGGCCATGACTGAGTAAAACTGTAGAGATTGAATGAATGTTTTTTTCGACTTATTAAGGAGTTGTTTATAAGGATTTGAAATACTAAAAGTATATAAACGGTAGAATTTGTGTACATGCATAGAATATACGGTATATTTTTCTTATGCGTCATCCCTCTTCTTATTAATTTCTTGCTAATATTAACATTTTATAACGATGGTTATGACCCAGAATTGATTAATTTGGAGAAACCTTAAACTATGAACCAAGGTAAGTGATGATGCAGAGCCGATCACCTTCTTCAGTCTCGAACCAAGTACCTGCAAAAAAAAGGGGGGGGGGACTCGCTCCCCATGATCCCTCCGACGCTTAAGTCAGTTCACGAATTTTTGAGGAGTATAATAGTAATGGAAGGTAATAAAAGAGTCCCTTAGGAATCAGATCCCCATACCTGTAAAGGCTGTCCTCTATTTATAGATGTCCATTAGCCTTTCCTTTAGGAGATAAGATATATTTCAAAAAGAGAGGTTGATCCCCTTTCCATGGGGAGAAAAGATAATCTTCTCTAATAGAGATAATTCTTGAGATATTTAAAGATATCATTGGTTGACTTAATCTTCCTCTTTATCTCTTTCCAGTTCAAAATCATAATAAAGATTATAAGGATAAGTGGAGCTCCTAAGATTTGACACGTGGCGATTGCATATTGGCCTTTACTGGCACACATGGCTCCAAGTTAATGATAACCTCCTAGGGGTAGTACAGTAAAATCGCCCCCTATAAATATTCCCTCATCACTTGCCCCCCACTCCTTAAGCTGATCAAGTGAGGAAGTTGGGCAGCTGAAGGAGTAGTTGTCACTGTTTTTCTGAGCCTCTGTAAAAAAGTTTTCCTAAAAATTTGGGTTAACAGTCTTGGATGCTGAATTCGCTTCTTAAGTCTCCCGGTGCCTTTTTAGTCTTCCCATGCAAAGGGTGATTAGGTCGCTCGAGGTGATAGTGACGTTCGAGAATTTTCCTATAGTAGAAAAGGGGCCAGCTCTTAAATATATATATTTTTATTGTTATTTTTAGCCTAGGGCCGAGGCTATGCTAGTCGAGGCCGCATTCCTCATCTTCGGGGGCTGCTGGCCGAGGTTGTGGTGGCCGAGGCCGCTTGCCTTATCTTCGAGGCCGCTGGCCGAGGCTGTGTGCCTTGTCTTCAGGGGCCACTGGCCGAGGCTGTGGTGGCCGAGGCCGCGTGCCTGATCTTTGGGGGCCGCTGGCCGAGGCTGCGTGCTTGATCTTCGGGGTTGCTGGCCGAGGTTGCGTGCCTCGTCTTCGGGGGCCGCTGGCTGAGGCTGTGGGGGCCGAGGCCGCTTGCCTTATCTACGAGGCCGCTGGCCGAGGCTGTGTGCCTTGTCTTCGGGGGCCATTGGCCGAGGCTATGGTGGCCGAGGCTGCGTGCCTTGCCTTCGAAGCCGTTGGCCGAAATTGTGTTGGTTGAGGCTGCGCGCCTTGCCTTCGGGGCCGTTGGCTGAGGCTATGGTCCCCTTTGGTCTTCATTTGGCGAAGGTTCGTAGCCTCCGAACTGATGCCTTTTGGTCTTCATTTGGCGGAGGTTCGTTGCCTCCGAACTGGTGCCTTAATTAGTAGGGGTGGTCCCCTTTGGTCTTCATTTGGCGGAGGTTCGTAGCCTCCGAACTGGTACCTTAATTAGTAGGGGTGGTCCCCTTTGGTCTTCATTTGGCGAAGGTTCGTAGCCTTCGAACTGGTGCCTTAATTAGTAGGGGTGGTCCCCTTTGAACCTTCGGTTTTGAGTTGTCAAGAGTTCGAGGATCATAAGTGATCATTTGTTTTTGAGTGTTTGGGGGTTCGGGGCCCCCCAAGGATCATATCTGATCCTTTGTTTTTGAGTGTTCGGGGGTTCGAGGCCCCCCGAGGATCATATCTGGTCCTTTGTTTTTGAGTGTTCGGGGGTTCGAGGCCCCCGATGATCATATCTGATCCTTTGTTTTTGCGTTGTCGAGGCATTTCAGACCCTCGGTCTTCGTGTGCACATGCTGGCTTGGATTGTAGTTGATGACGGGATTTTAAAGAATATCCATATTTTATTTTCGGCGAAATGCCTACTTCCACAATCCGAAATAAGATCCATATTTTGTCTTCACGGTTCGGCTTGATGCCTACGTCCGCAATCAGAGATAATGTTCATATTTTGTCTTCGCGGTTCGGTCTTGATGCCTACGTCTGTATTCCGAAATAATGCTCGTATTTTGTCTTCGCGGTTCGGCGAAATGCCTACGTCCGCAATCCGAAATAATATTCATATTTTATTTTCGCGGTTCGGTCTTGATGCCTACGTCCGCAATAGCCATCTCTACCGTCTTGTCATGCCAAGATGCATCCTACTAACCATTGGCCATCTCTTTGAGGGTTCGGAGCTAACCCAATTTGGCCCTAGCAGTCATGGAATAAAACCCCCATGGGTAGAGAAAGATGCTATGCTTATTGGAAAAAGCCCTTTATTGACGTTGTAGCCCAAAAGATAGGCCAGAAAAATATAATGTATACAGCATGGACAAAATCAAGCTTTATCATCTTGAGGTTTTTGACCTCAACAAGTGCAATCAATAAGCAACGATGATAAACAAACACATAGACTCAATGGATTAGAAAAAATTAGCGGTACCTTGCTGCAGTGAAACTTCATCCATTGATTCTGCTTGTCTTTTTTTCCCAGTCTCTAAAAGATTTTATTTTAACATAAAGCCGCATAAGATGGCAAAATCAAGCCTCATAGGATCTATAAAATAAGATGAACATCTTCTTTCTCCTGGATTACCGCTCCCAATTTCTTCTCCCATTTTTTCGGAAGCCGTTAATGAGGTCACATAAGAGCCAAGCTTATGGGAAAACATCGAAAATTGACACATACAAAAATTGATCTTTACACACATAAATTAATAGTCGATACGCATAGTGCCTCCAGCTATTTTTTTCCTTTTATGTAACAGTGATCGATGTATAAATATTAAACCAGGGAGCATACCGTTAATGAGGCCACATACGTGAAACCTTTTCTTTCCCACTCAATCTGATTGTGCTTCGAGTGGCTTTAGATTATACTTGGCAGACAAAAAGAAAAACGAGGGCCCCACGGTGGGCGCCAATTGATGATGCAGAGCCAATCACCTTCTTATGTCTCGGACCAAGTACCTGTAAAAAAAAGAGGGGGGGACTCGCTCCCCGTGATCCCTCTAACGCTTAAGTCAGTTCACGAATTTTTGAGGAGTATAATAGTAATGGAAGATAATAAAAGAGTCCCTTAGGAATCAGATCCCCATACCTGTAGAGGCTGTCCTCTATTTATAGATGTCCGTTAGCCTTTCCCTTAGGAGATAAGATATATTTCAAAAAGAGAGGTTGATCCCCTTTTCATGGGGAAAAAAGATAATCTTCCCTAATAGAGATAATTCTTGAGATATTTAAAGATATCATTGGTTGACTTAATCTTATTCTTTATCTCTTTCAGTTCAAAATCATAATAAAAATTATAAGGATAAGTAGAGCTCCTAAGATTTGACACGTGGCGATTGCATATTGGCCTTTACTGGCACACATGACTCCAAGTTAATGATAACCTCCTAGGAGTAGTACAGTAAAATCGCCCCCTATAAATATTCCCTTATTAGTAAGGTAGGAGAGAGAGAGGGGTGGTTGGGCCCCCAGGGCGTAGCACTTGTGGTTGTGGGGCGACAGCATGGTGCCAAGAGCCTGGGTTCGAGACTAACCAGTCGCAATGTAGGATTTCTGCCTTCTGTTGGGTGGGGTCCTTGTGGGCAGCCAACGTTGAGCCTCTGCCTGCATGTTCCTAATTAACTTTCCCCTTAGCGTGGGGAAGTTGGGGGCCCTAAGGTGAGGGTGCAAGAGAGGGGGTGGTTGGGTTGGGTGAGAAATCCTAGCAGTGGTTGGGTTGGGCGAGAAATCCTAGCAAATCAAATGATGCGTTGCGTGCTACTACAAGAAAACAATTAAAATTCGACGGCTGTGTTTGCTAGAAGAAGACAACTAACACGTGTGTTTTATATTTTAATTCTATTCTATCTTTTGCTTTGATATTATAAAATTCTATTAATAAACTATATTTTTAAAATATTTTTTATATTTTTATTAAAAATAAAATTTAAAACTCAAAATTTTAAATTTAATTAATTTTACCGCTACACCCAAATTTTTATTTTCTTTATATCATTTAATTTTTTCTTTTTTACTTTCACTAATGTATTTTTTATTCACAGTAAAATAAGATATTACTATTGAGTTTATCATAAATCCTAATTTGGCATATATATGTTTGTTTTTGCATATATGTAACATCCCCAAATTGGGGAATTAAATAAATGATTATTAAATTGATTGGGAACAATTGATAATTGTTAAATATTTTTGGGTTTAAGAGAAATATTAATTATTAATTATTATGTTTGTAGAGATTATTGAATATTTGTGGGTTTAAAGGAAATACCGATTTAATTTTTATTTCGGTGATTATTGTTTAAGGAAACTAATTATTTATTGGGTTAATTTAAAGTAAAATGTTTATTTATGTAATTTTGAGGAAATAGGAAATTTAGGTTTAATTAATTTAATTGAGGGTATTTATGATATAGGAAAATAAATTCAATTGGTGAATTTTTGAAAATGTCAGGGTATAAGTGAAATAAGAAAAAAATGGAAGCTCTTGTGCATGTGATAATTTTCGAAAGTTTAGGAGTGCTGGTGCAAAAGTTGGAAAGTGACTAGAAGTCACTTTAAATATAACTGAAGGCATATTAAGGCGCGAGGGTGACCAGCGGCTGGATGCGGGTTCGATTTCGCCGCTCGCAAATGAGGAAAATGCTGATTTTTAATCAACAAGAATGCCCAAAACGGCGTCGTTTCGTCTGAGGCGTTGGTGTCTCCAGCGGCTGCCTTCGCTGCTGCCACGTGGCTCTCTCCTAGCCACTCATTTTTTAGCTTTTTAAAGCCGAAATTGGGCGTCTCCGAACAACAAGAACAACAATAAAAAATGGAGAAAGAATGAGGCGCGTGCAGTGGAGAAAATGGAAGAATTTGAGCAAAAAATCAAGATTAAACTTGGTTTAATCGCAGTTTAATTAACCAGGTAAGTAAAGAATTATGTATTAAACATTCTATAAGGTTAGAATTTTATTTTGGATCCAATTTTATTAATTTTGGGAGTTTAATATATTTTACAGCGTATATTAATTTGGTGGTGATTAAGCGTGGAAACGCTGTAAATAGCTAAATTCAGGCAAGCTCTCCTCTACCCTTGCGATCTCTTTCCATTTTGTGAATTTTACATCTTTCCTTAATTCGTTTTGGTTTCGTGTATTAATTATACGAATCGATAATTTTATTAACGTGATTTAATTTAAATTAAATATGAGACTCATTGGGATTTTATTTTTGGTGTGCCTATGTGAGATTTTAGGAGGTTAAATTATTTATATTACACTGTTAGATTTAATTAAGGTGAGCCACGATTTTATTAATCGCTATTAAACGTTTTACTTCGCAGCGGGAGTGCAAGAAAAGCAAGAAACGGCCGTATAAAGGCAAGCTCTTAACCCTCTTCTCTTGTTCTTTAATTCCCGTTAGAAACTCCGTGGTTTCTCATATTTTATTCCCTCCCTTAGATTAATTCGGCTCCTAGCATTATTTATTAAATTAATATTTATTTATTTTAATTTAAATTAAATCCAGAACTTTTATGATTTTATTCGTTGTGTGCCTATAGAGGTTTGTACAGCCCCCACTCTTTTGGGAATGATGCTGAACCCAGCTTGGGGACTAGGTTTCTAAACGTGCGAGTTAATTTACGATTTTCTCTAGTTTGTTTATGGTTCGGTTAAAGCTATCGAGCAGTGGGGGAAGGGTCAGCTATTTGGTGACGTTGGGATAGAGTATTGTACGGCCCTAAAGTGGACTGTCGGGTGGACACTCATAGTCATTGGTCGTTGACCGGTACCAGGCACTGCTGACTAGCTTTGCCAGTATGTGATTTACTGTACGATTAGATTTATTATATTACTGTTCATGATTTGATATGCACATGGGTACGGGTTGCATGTTGGAATATTCATTCATTGAGTATGCTTGTACACGGACATTCTAGCTTGGTTAAGTTGCATCCAGCACGGGCATATGCATCGCGTGTGGTTTCCTATGTGGGATGAGCATGGCCTGATGCCTGGATGTATGGGCGTCGGTGTATCACGTTGATGCTCACTACGCCATTGTATTTTTATGTGCATTGCATGGTTACTGGTAGTTATTAGTTCTCGGACGGGAGGACCGTTCCGAGGGAGTCTATGGCTCGGGTGTCGGGAGTATTGACACGGACACATGAGTGATGGGAGTACCGACCCGGGACAGTGCGCGCAGGTTTGTTGGAGATTCATGTTGCCTTTTAGGGCATCGGCATGTTGGTATAGGACTTGGGTGCCGTGTGTCTTGTATGGGCCCCAATGACCGGTGTGTGTTTTTATTATGTTATACTATTGTGTTGTAGTGTCACATGATTTGTGTATACTTGGGGGTTGGTGTTCTGGGGAGAGCTTGCTGGATATGTTCAACCTTCGGCCCTTATTTTCTTATACTTGCTGAGTCTCTCAACTCACTTTGCTTTCCATCATTCCAAGTAGTGGCAGCGTGAGTTATGGCAAGGGAATCAACTTTTAGCGACAGAGTCGGTATGGTGTACATGCAGTCCCGTCAATCCCTGTCAACTCTAATATTTGAGTAGGATTTACTCTATTATTTTTACTATACCAGGTTTTTTCTCGAGTCTCGTGTATGTCGGCATAGGAGTTTGTGTTCATTTATTTATCATATGATCATTGTGTTAACGGGGTACCCGTAGTGCATGCATGTGTTTAGCTTCGCTTTCGCTGTTCTTATTTTTGTGTATGCATGCTAGGGTATTCTTTGTTTTGTGGTTCATTATTTTTCTCCTCTCGTAGGCGCTCCTGTTCGGGTAGTCTAAGTGTTTTGAGAATATCTAGACAAGGGTGCTTACAATATATATAATAAAAAATTTCACTCCACCGATTGTCACACACATTAATGGGCATCCATGTTTAAACATTATAAAAATATGTCATGCATACAATCACTCCTAAATAATTAAAAAATATAATATTTAATTTTTAAAATATAAAACATCAATATTAAATATTTTAATTATTAAAAATTATTATTTTTAATTTTTATTATGACTAAGAGTAAATAGTCATTACTTACACTATGGAAGATGCAAAGTCATATAAAAAAAATCATAACAAAACATATCAAATTAGGTTTAATATATAAATATGACATTTGATTTCTTAATTTTTAAAAAAATTAATATTTAATCCTGATGTAAAAAAAGATTAAATTTGAGAAAAAATCAAAATTTTATAAAAGACCTAAATTTTTTAAAAAAATACTTAAAAATAATCCAAAACAGTCATAAATTTCCAAAAAAACCTAAAATTTTTATTAAAAAGGACATACAAATATTCAAAAGAAAACCTACATTTTATAAAAAGATATAAAATTTAATAAAAAGACATAAAAATAATAAATGGCCTAAATTTCATAAAAATACCTAAAATTTCATAAAAAGAACTAAAAATTTCATAAAAATACCTAAAAATATTCAAAAAAATATATAAATTTCATAAATTTTTAAAATGTTTTTAGGTATTTTTATGAATTTTTAATATATTTTTAATGAAATTTATGTCTTTTTTAAATATTTTTGTCTTTTTATGAAATTTTTAGGGTTTTTTTATGAAATTTAGGTTTTTTTTTATCAAATTCGATTTTTTTAAATTGAGGTTTAAATGTTATTTTTTTAATTATTAAAAGATTAAATGCCATATTTATATAAATGAAAGCTAATTGATGTGTCTTTGTAACATAATTTTTTTATACATGACATCCTATGTAGTATATGCAATAATTTTGTAAATCATGATAAGAACTTAAAGTAATAATTATTAATAGTTGAGATACAAAATTTTGATATTTTGTACTTTAAAAATCAATCATTTGTACATGAAGCTTAAAAATATTATTCATATAACATGTATAATGGATGATTAAACATTGTAAAAATATTACCTATATAACATAAATATATATATATATATATGGTGGGAAAATTTAATGGGCCTCTACAAACACTATAAAAATACAAAATAGCAATAATTAATTAATATTAAAGAAGACTGCTAAACTGTGAAATATAAACCTAAAAAATGTAAGGGGTGAAGAATTAAAAAAACGAATGGGCTGCCAATCAATGGGGGAGATCAATTTGTGAAGAAGAAATAATCAGAGGAGAGGGAATGGTATGGGTAGTAGTAAATTACTTAAATCAGTTGGTCCAATTCGGTTTTTTAAGGGAGGAGTCACCAGTCAGTCCCTCATCACAGTTGCAAAGATAACCCTCAAATTAACTGCCATTTTCAACTCCCCTGACCTAATTAGCTGGGGCAGTTGAAAAATAGTACATCCAATTGGCCTTTAAACTAAAAACTAAACCCAAAATAAATCAATAAGTAAATAATTAATTCATTCATTCGTTCATTCATATCATCCCTATCATTCTTGCCCCTCTTTCTGCCTAAAACCCTAGTAGTAGTAAGTAACTACTGACTTCGTCGTCTAGGGTTTCTGCGAACTTGGAAACCTCCATGGAGGGCGTCGAAATTGAAGAACCACTCCAATTCCTCCATTCCGATGACTTCTGCGACTCCATCCTTTCTCGTTTCAGTAACTCCGATCAGGAGCGCCACCAACACATCTGCGCCGTTTTCGGCGCAATGTCTCAGGAGCTCAAGGACCAGAACCTCCCTAGAACCGCCGTCGCCTACTTCGGCGCTACCTGCTCCTCCCTCGACCGCCTCTCCGCCGAGCCCCAGCCCCCGGGCCACGCCGTCGACGCCCTCCTCGCCATCCTCGCCATGATTGTTCCTCGAATCTCCATTCCCATTCTCAAGAAGAAAACCGAATACGTGTCTGACCTGGTGGTTCGCGTCCTGCGCTCGAAATCGATCACTCCTACCGGGGCCGCCTCAGGGCTGAAGTGCCTTTCGGATTTGCTGATAATTGGGGAGAAGTTCACCTGGTCTGATGTATCTTCGCTTTATGGATTTCTTTTAGCCTATGTAACTGACGACCGTCCCAAGGTCACCGTTTTCCTTCTCCAATTTCCACAATTCTGTTGCTTTATAATCGGGAACCCCTATATTTTTCTCGATTTCTGTTTTGATGCATCTTAGGTTGGGATCTAATGCAGTCCCATGTCTGGAAATTGAAAATTTCCTTCTCCATATCCCTTGCCACTGTGGCGTTATAAGTTAATTCATTAATTATTTGTAAGTGCATGTTGCTGATATAGTGTCACAACAATTTGTCGATATTATATGTTGTCATAAGTTTATTGCTACCTTTGTCATATAAAGCTCCTGTTTCTTTTTGGGTGTCTGCCTTTAACATGCGAGATCAACCCCATGGTATCTTTGGATAAATCAGTCATTTTTTCATAAATCATAGCCATGTCATTACTTCTTCTATATTGAGGATTAGGGCATTCCTAGTGAGATCACATGAATACTGCTCAGGGCAAAGGCTGATTTTTGCATATTGAATTTCAAAGATTTTAGTTTGGAGAAAGCTTCAGTATGCATTTTGCGTAAGCTCTTGACAAAATTGTTCTCAAAATAAACCTTCTAATGCTTTTAGCAATCCACTTCCTTGGTCAACAGGTTAGAAAACAGTCACATATGTGCCTACATGATGTCCTTGTTAGTTTTCAAGGAACACCGGTGCTGGGACCTGCAAGTGAAGCCATGGCAAACATCTTTGAAAGGTTTCTGCTGCTTGCTGGTGGATCAAATGCAAGTGCTTCTGAAAAGCCTAAAGGAGCTCAAGAGGTCCTCTATGTGCTGGATGCTCTTAAAGATTGTCTTCCTCTTTTGTCCTTGAAGTTCTCTACTACCATCATGAAGTACTTTAAATCTTTGTTGGAAATACGACAACCCCTTGTTACCAGGCGTATAACAAACAGTTTGAGCGCACTTTGTCTACACCAAACATTAGAGATTTCTTCTGAACTGCTGCTAGATCTGTTATGCTCGTTGGGTCTTTCTATCTCTGCAAATAAGATGTCTGTGGATGACACAACATTCGTTGCCAGGCTACTTGGTGTTGGAATGAAAAAGATATATCATTTGGACAGACAAGTTTGCGTACTGAAACTCCCTCTTGTATTCAATGCACTTAGAGGTCTGATCTGTCTCTTTTGGTTATTTCCCCATATAAAATATCAATTTCATGTGGTGCCTTGTGAACTGGATAACATGTGTCAATTTTTTGCTTGGTCAAATTTTAATGCTAGCATGTTATTGTTGAGTAGCTTATTATGTTTCTTGAATGGTTTTCCACCAGATGTCTTGGCATTTGAACACGAGGAGGTCTTATTTGCAGCAATGGAATCCTTCAAGTCTCTAATAGACTCATGTATTGACGAAAATTTGATCAAACAGGGAATTGATCAAATTATGGCAAGTAGAAATGAGGAAACAAGGAAATCTGGACCAACCATCATTGAAAAAATTTGTTCAACTGTTGAAAATTTACTTGATTATCACTATGCTGCAGTTTGGGACGTGTCATTTCAGGTTGCTTCGGCTATGTTTAGCAAATTAGGTACTCCTATTCTTTGTTTGAGCTGCTTTTCTGAGTAAAAGGGTATCTGTAGCCGACCTGCCCTTTCAGCCTATCTATTTTATGCTACTTTGCTAAAATGAGTCTTAATGGATTAAGATGTTTTGTGTGCACATCCATTCCTTGAACTGGAATGATCTCTGGATTCAGTGCTTGTTTTGGGGGTTTCTTCTTGCTTTTCATCTTTAGTTCTTGTTTCATTATTGATAGATTTTTGTACCCATGTAATGCCGTATCAAATCTTCCTTTCAGTTTTTTTTTTTTTTTTTTTATTTGATAAGTCTATTATACCAAATATTTCAATATGTTGGATTATCAATCTCTCAGTAAAACTTGAAGTTATTGATCTTTCAGGTATGTATTCTTCTTACTTATTGAGGGGAACACTAAAGAACTTGGCAGATATGGAGAAATTGCCAGATGAAGACTTCCCATTTAGAAAGCAGGTAGTATGCTGTTTCCAAGAACCCTCCTCTTTATTATAATTGGGTTTATGGTGTTGTTTACTTTGTTAACATTTTCCCATTCTGTTTTGGATTAGTATTCTGGTAGAATTGCTTATTAATAATCTTTCTTCGTCAGTTCTCTACTCCTTCCCCCCCCCAATCTATTAGTTGCTATATGGTTTACTTACTGACATGATGAGGTTAGTTAAGTGGCCTTGATCTAACCTAGCCTTGAAGTCAAACTAAAGTGTATAATTTAAAATTTTCAAGTATTCAGGCTGACAACAATGCCAAGCTTAAGAGATTGATGAACCTGAAGATTAGCTATTGCAAAATATGGTTTTCCTTTCTCATTTTAATATCTTTTGGTGCTTTTCTTGCAGTTTTCCTCTAGGAGATTTCCGAGTACATGCATGTTTTAGACTCTTGGTAGATCTAGACCCGTGTGGCCAATTATACAGCTATAGAGAATTCATAGTCTTAGATGAGTGAAATTGGTTCCTGAACTTGTTTATATATGTATGTATTTGTATATATACACACTTTTTAAGCTTTTATTGCAACGTCAGTTTTGGGTTTGTTTCAGTGCATATTGTGTGAGAACTGGAGTTTAATAATTTCAACGATTTTATGATATTTCTCAACTTAAAAGGTGCCATGTATACAAAATTCTTGATAAATAAGACTTGGGACATTAAAATTCTGATTTCTAAATTCACAATATTGAAAACACATGAGACTTGTCTTGAAGGAGTTCCTTTTTTTGTCACCTTAACTTGTGGAAAAAACTTTGGGCACACAAACAATTTTCCCAAGCTGATGATATTGTGATCTCCTTGGTGCGCAAAGGTAGCCTTTATTACATCAGCCTGACATTTTTGGTTTAAGTTCTGAATTTATTACAAATGATATTTTACCTTGCTTCATTTGCAACATATCAGTGTTCCCTTGGCCTATAACATGCTACTGTACTTGTTAAGCAGCTGCATGAATGCATTGGATCAGCCCTTGGTGCCATGGGTCCTGAAACATTCTTGGGCATCCTTCCCCTTAAGTTGGAGGCTGCAGATCTCTCTGAGGCTAATGTTTGGCTTTTCCCAATTTTGAAACAATACATTATTGGTGCCCGTTTAAGCTTCTTTACAGAGTCAATTTTGGGTATGATTGGAACTGTGAGGCAGAGATCTCAAATGGTATGGGTGTTTTTTTTCTATATGGATTATGTTTTTGTTTGTTGTAAGTGTTACCCATTCATGGTGATTCTTGGCAGCTTGAGCAAGAAGGAAAGATCTATTCATCCAGGAGTGTAAATGGACTTGTTTACTCGCTGTGGTCATTGCTGCCTTCTTTTTGCAACTACCCTCTGGATGCTGCTGAAAGTTTGAAGGAGTTGGAGAAAATATTGTGCCATGCTCTTCGTGAGGAATTGGACATACACGGAATAATATGCTCGAGTTTGCAGATCCTTATTCAGCAAAATAAGAGAATTGTAGAAAGAAAGGATGACCAAAGTGGCTCTGAATTAAACATTCTCAAACAGCAAGCTGTGGCTCGTTATACCCCAGCGGTTGCTGCTAATAATTTAAATGTCCTAAAGTCTTCTGCTCGTGAGTTTTTATCTGTCCTATTGGGTATCTTCATGAAATTGCCCAAGGATGCAGGTGGATGTTTACAGGTACATTTATATCCTTTCCAATTGAAATATTTGTCAACAAAAAGGCAAAAAAAAAAGAAATTGCCTTCTGTTTGCAGGATAGATATAGCCCTTGCAAGTAATGATCATTTCCCATATGACCTTCTGTACAACTTGTATCAACTTAATATGAACTCAAATAAATTTTTTTAATATGATATAATTTTGTACATCTTCATGTTTGTATTCTTTTATTATGTGAGTGCATTGCCTTGAAAGCTGTTTGCATTACACCATTTTCATGGAGCCATTGAAAAATGCATGTAGTCATACAATCTGAATGCTTTCACCTAAAGGGCTTTTAGTTTTTGTGCTATTTTTTTTTGGCCAATATGTAATTCTGATTGCCTCGAATGAATTATATCTAACTGCACATTCTCACCATGCTTTTCTCCATTTTGGCCCCATCAATTGAAGTACACATGTCCCTTCTAATGTGGTGGATCAACTACAGTATGTATCATTTGAGTGGCCTTATCTGGAGCTGCTATTTTGTAAACTAAATTGGCATATTCATCTCTGAAATATCATAGAAATAGCTGCAACCCAACTCATTAGGTCTCTGAATTTCAATTAGGGAAAAATAAAAACCGAAGGCCTCAGTTTAATTACTTGGGGTTGGCCAGGCAATCCATATTTTCTTTCTGCCTATTGAATTGTTCCAAAGAGTAAGGTTGCATACAAATATGACCATTTCCCAAGCCTTGCAAAGCAGGGAGTCTTAACCCTTAGATTGATTGCTCCAAAGGGATTGAATGCACTGCCAATAGGGATTGAATCCTTTAGAAAAAAAGAAAGGAAGGAAAACTAAGACTAATTACAACGAAATATGATCCAGAAAAATGTAAAAAGAGAACTATAGCAAAGGGAATTTCCTCCCTGATCCACAAAAGAAGGATGTTAAAATTACTCCCTGAAATGCTCTGAATGTGTTTCTTTTGTACAATCAAAGGCCCTACCATTATATTCTTGCCAAATATGCTACTTTACACAAGAAGGAATGGTTGGCCTAGTGCATCTTAATTTCCATCTGGAGCAAGCCTGCCCAAAGCACAAAATATCTGAAACTGTGTCCAACATCCTTCTCTTTACATAACAAATTTTGCCCTTAATGTCCTTCCCCAATTTATTTTGAACTGGAGTTGTGGTATGAGCAATGTTGTTCAGTATTGACTGTAGCACATTCATTGATAAGTACCTGAAAAGTGTTCCATGCTAAAACCAATTTAGTTGAAGTCTTGGTTGTTTTTACTGATTTTTGAGGTCTTAGCGACAAATCTTTGCAATTTGCAGACAACAATCAGTGAATTCGCCTCCATTGCTGATAAAGAAGTTGTCACAAAGTTCTTTAAGACTACAATGCGGAAGCTTCTAAAGGTCACACAGGAAGCTGGCAAAGCAGAAAACCCCCAGAATTCCAACCCAATGCAGATTGACACCGCATCAAAGGAAAGTTCACTGTCAGTAGCAAGGTGACTTCTGTTTTGGCCCTAAACTGCAAGTTGATCTTGTTTTTACCTTCATTAGCTAGTATTATGAAGCACAGACATGGACGCAGAACACAGGAACACAATTTTTCAAAAAAGGAAGACCAAATGTGATTGAGATACGTCAATTAATAAAATATTTTTTTTTATATTTTTGAAGCAGAATAAAGCATCAAAAGATTGAAAACTCTATTCCATACTCACAAATATGCATTTAAAATTGATAAGCCAAAATTCCAAATGAATAACTGTAATGTAATTAGCAATCAACTCATAGTCCAATCATTTTTATCTCTCACAATCCAATCGATATTTAAAGAGCTAGAGAATAGAAGTGTGACGGGTATGAAAATTGAGTAGTCATGCAATCAAAACATGGAAAAACAAAAGAATCATGCAATTACCAAGTTATAAAATTAAAGAGAAAAAAAGAAAACCTTTACTTTTTTTGTCTTTGAAGTGTCCGCATAGGGACATGCATGTCCTATGCCCTCATAGGGGACATGCATATCCTACACATATTACCTCCTGTATCCTTTTTAAAAATTTCAAGGGTCGGAGTGTCAGCGACACCGGTACAACCCCTAGGAAGTTTCTGTGCTTTATCTAGTAAAGCTTGCTCCATTATGACCCAATTATAAGAAAACCTCCTGCATATTAGGTGAGGGGGAGTCTGTATACACCCGAACTTCCTCAAATCTCTAAATTCCTGGGGTTTTATGTACTCAGTTCCAAAAGGCAGCCTTGAGGCAGCAGTCGAAGGCTCTTTTGTTGTGTTTTGGGGTCACAAGTTTAAAAAATAGTCTTCCTGCATTTTGGGATGATGTTGTATACAGCTGATTGTCTCCAGAGGCCACATTGGAGTCGTCCATTACTTGGTGATAGATTACCATTTGTAGTTAACAAATATTAAGGTTCTAATACTTGTTAGGCTTGTGTTGTACATAAAAGGTATTTTATGCGTCAAGTACAGGGCACAGTTGCTTGACTTGGCAGTGGCACTTTTGCCTGGGTTAGATGCTGAAGAGACTGATCTTTTGTTTGCTGCAATAGAGCCTGCCTTAAAGGTTTGCTGTTGTTTTTGGTTGGTTATGGCACTTTAAAGGAGGGATCATCTTGGTCTTTCTACACTCGAAAGGTTGAAGTAATTAATTGTAACATATCCATGTTCTGCAGGATGCTGACGGTCTGATCCAAAAGAAGGCATATAAAGTTCTCTCTGTTATTCTCCGGGTATCTTTATTGTTTTTGATTCTCTGAAGTGTTACATTATCCCATTTGTATCATGTTGTCATGGATTACTAGCAGTTGACTAGTTCATTGCAAGATACAAGAATGCTTTTTATAAAATAAAGTTTAATATAATAGTTATATTATTTAATATTGTAGTAAAAATCAGAATAATTCTTCCATGGAATTCATATCCAGATGTACACGTACTTATAGATACAATACAATCTCCTAAGCCTATACGAACTCCTAAGAATTCTCCTAAGTTTTAGGATTATATTACATTCCTAAGAACTAGGACTAGATTACACTTTACTAGATTACAACGGCTAATTTACAAACTTTTCAAACAGATAAATAAATAAAATAATAACTTAGATATAGTAGTATGCATCTTTATCTTCTTAGTCTCTTAGCTCTCGGCTCCTCCTCCTTCTCTCGTTAGCAAATATTAATCATTATTTTGCACATAAATTAAATGAAATTATAAATTATTATGTAGTGCCAATGATCTATGCCCATGGCCTTTGCATTTGGTCTAATCGTGTTATGTATGTTCAGTGAATTAATTGTTTTATTGGATTATTGATATGGCTAGATTGAGAGGGAAAGAGGGACTTAAAACTTATTCATACAAATAAATAATAGTTAGAAACAATTATTGAACTCCTTATTGTTCATAATTCTTCAAAAGATTGATTTACATGTGTTGTTTTACATGCTAGTGTATTTTTGTATGTTGGTCAATGACATTATAAATGATGAAATATGAATTATTGATGTTAGTGGGATTAAGCTTGATATGATATGTATAAGTTATTGTTGTTAATGATTGGGTTGGATAATGATAGGAACCCCAATAGAAATCCAAACAACAATCAAGTATTAGTAGCTATCAATACTTTTTAGCAAAAAAACAAGAATAAACCAGGGCATTCGAGAGGCCCTTAACTCTCCCAATTCTTCTATCAAAAACCAGCTACCCTCTTCCTCTTCTTCTCATCTATTTATACCTCTCCTCTGCCCCTCTCTAACCGAATTCCCTTGCACATGCAGATTATTCCCTCAGCATATGGATTACAAAACTACCCCCCATGCGCACATGCTGGTTGTAACAACCTGCATATGCTAATTCCCTATTCTAACCTTCATGCATGTTGCTGTTTGTGGTGTCTTTGGTAGGTCCAATACACTGGTGGCCTATCATTACTCCCCTCCTGCACTTTCACCTTGTCCTCAAGGTGAAAAGTAGGAAATTGTTGCTGAATCGTAGGGCTCCCAGGTGGTCCAGGACCTACTTGGGCTTGGAGTATGTGAATCTTGTCTTCAATTCGCTGGGCTGTCTCCATGATTTGCAATAGACCCAATGGTCGTAACACCCTAACTTCTGCCCTGATTTTTGGCTTCAACCTGTTAACAAATGTGCTCTCCAGTAGGGCCACTGAAACTTCTCCCACTCGGGCCGCCAAAGTCTCAAAGAGAAGGCGTTATTCCTGCATGGAGTCACCTTGCCTGAGGGCCAAAAGCCTCTCCTCCATTGATCCCTCTTGTGAAGATCGAAATCGTTTACTTAGGTGGATCTTCAGATCCTCCCAATTTTGAACTCCCTTCTGTCGAGTCTCCCATTGAAACCACGCCAAAGCCCCTGCTTCGAAACATAGAGCAGCCGACTCGATGGTTGACTCGATTTTCTCCTCCTCGGACAGCTGATTGATAGAGAAATATCTTTCGGCTCGGAAAATCCATTCATCTAGATTTTCCTCTTCAAAATTCATCATCTCCCCCGCACTTCTGGCCGCCAATTCCCTCCTATTCCACCCTCAAAACTCCTTGCCATTTCGATTCCAGGTGATCCCTCGGAATTCTTGGTAAATTTCGAAGGTCTATCTCCCTCCTTCGTGTTGCTCTTCTTCTCCCGTTCTGGATCCTCCCACTTCGTCCTCAAGTATGCGAACTGGTCCAACATGATTGCTACCTTCTTTTCCATCGATTGCACCTCCCTTCTTCTGGCGTCGACTCCCTTCTGCATCCCCTCCATTTTATCCTCGATCATCTGCTCTAGCCCGATCGGCCTCGACACCCTCATCTCGGTTCGGATGACTGGCTTTAATCCTTTGATAAAGTGGCCCTTGACGGACCCCCACTGTCGAAGCGCAAGGAACCTCTCTTCCACCTTGCCTTCTTGCGCGGTCTTGAACCTATCCCTCAACATCGCCTTGAGCTCTTTCCAGCTCCTCACCCGTCGTCGTCTTTGCTCCCACTGGAACCACAACATAGCCGCTCCTTCAAAGCATGAGGCCGCTGACTTCAACTTCTCTGCATCGGACAGTTGGTTCACTATGAAGTAGCGCTCAGTCCTAAAGACCCAGCCATCTGGATCATCTCCCTCGAAGATGGGTATTTCCCGGCGTCTCCCACGGTACTGCTGCCTTCCGACACCATCGACCTAGTCGCCCCCTTCGCCACTTCTCCCTCCAGCTACTGGCATTCCCTCCCTTGACAAGGGCGAACCCACAGGTTGGTCTTCCTCATCTCGCTTCTCCTTTCTCTTGCTCGCCCGTTCCTGTTCTTCCCATCTCGCTCGCATCCTCGTGAACTGCTCTAGCAGGTTCGTTAGGTGTCTCTCCATCGTTTGAAGCGCACTCCTCATGGCATCATCTCTCAGTTGAATGCCTTCCACCCTCATCTCCAAATCACCGACTGGATCAGTCAAATTCACCATTAGGATCGAAATGCTCTGATACCAAATTGATAGGAACCCCAATAGAAATCCAAACAACAATCAAGTATTAGTAGCTATCAATACTTTTTAGCAAGAAAACAAGAATAAACCAGGGCATTCGAGAGGCCCATAACTCTCCCAATTCTTCTATCAAAAACCAGTTACCCTCTCCCTTTTCTTCTCAGCTATTTATACCTCTCCTCTGCTCCTCTCTAACCGAATTCCTTTGCACATTCAGATTATTCCTCAGCATATGGATTACAAAACTACCCCCCATGCGCACATGCTGGTTGTAACAACCTGCATATGCTAATTCCCTATTCTAACCTTCATGCATGTTACTGTTTGTGGTGTCTTTGGTAGGTCCAATACACCGGTGGCCTATCAGATAACCTGCGTGAGAATTAGTATAAACCTGTAAAATGTATCTAAAAAAATTAGCCAAAAAAAAGGAACTTTGAGAGAATAGTAAAGATGAGTGGGCCAAATAGCCATCAAACTGCGTTGAACTTGAAGCATCACTTCTGGATATTACATTGGAACATTTGTTTTTGGCTGGGCAATTGAAACATTTTTGATCATACAAGTTTTGCACCATATTTTCTGATTCCTGGGGCAGTGCATTGATTGTGTTTAATAGCTCTTCACTGAGCTCTAAGATCTAAGCTTTTTGCTATCAATTCTCTCAGCATTTTTGTAATTTTTTTATCCCCAAATTGATGGCTATGCCTACTGATTGAATCAACAGAATTCTGATGGATTTCTTTCGAGAAAGCTTGAGGAGTTGCTTAATCTGATGATTGATGCGTTGCCTTCATGTCATTTTTCGGCCAAACGGCATCGGCTGGATTGTTTGTACTTCCTAATTGTTCATGTATCCAAGGTTGTAATTGATATTTCAGTACAATAGTTGAGTGCATATGAAAAAATAATATTCAACAGAGATCCTCAATTTGCCCGCATATGATAGGTAAGTTGCTTGCAACTAACAGGCTATTTATGCTTTTGCCACAGAATGAATCAGAGCGAAGGTGGCAGAACATCGTTAGTTCTTTTTTAACTGAAATTATACTTGCACTTAAAGAGGTATTATTTTTATTTGCTGTAAATTTTGGTTGATAAAGCATGGATGGAAATTAATTTTTTTGTTTTTTTTTTCATTTTTTGTAATTGTCTAGTATGCTCTTTATTTGGTAAATCATAATTATTGCACGGTGTGTTCTCATTTTTTCCTTACATATATCTTAGGCATGCTAATCTTGGTTGAATAAGTATTTCATGCAACACAATCCTCAGTTAAAAAGAGCAGAGGAGTGGTTTTGTATTCTAATTTGGTCATTGCATTTCATGGTTTGAAGTAATGGTTTAATAACTTGGATAAAGGCAGCGGATGAAAGAAGTTTGACTGTCTTTCTCTGTATTTATGCCAATTCTTGCTTTTTATAATAGTACAGTTAGAAACACAAATGAATCTCTTTTGATTATGTCTCTTACAGGCTAATACTTATTGAAAAAGGGAAAAAAATCTCTTGCAGGCTAATAGAAAAACAAGAAACAGAGCTTATGACATACTTGTCCAAATTGGGCATGTCTGTGGTGATGAAGAGAAAGGTGGAAGAAAAGAAAACTTACATCAGTTTTTTAATATGGTATGATATCTGTTCTGCTTTGATAATTGAAATAAATTTATTAATATTTAAGGTGTAGCGTTGCTTACTTTCCATGGTCACAGGTGGCTGGAGGCCTGGCTGGCGAGACTCCTCATATGGTTAGTGCGGCAGTGAAAGGATTGGCCCGCTTGGCTTATGAATTTTCTGATCTAGTTTCTGCTGCTTATAATGTCCTGCCATCTACGTTTCTCCTCCTGCAGAGAAAGAACAAAGAAATAGTCAAAGTTCGTTTTTTTTAATCAATAATCAGTTGATTACAGTTATTTTGCCTTATATATTTATTTTTTGTGTTATGGATGTTAATTTTCTTGGTTTTTACTTTGATGCAGGCCAATCTAGGTCTTTTGAAGGTATTGGTGGCAAAATCACAAGCTGAAGGTTTACAAATGCACTTGAGTAGCATGGTAGATGGTCTGCTGAAGTGGCAAGATAGCACTAAGAATCATTTTAAAGCGAAGGTCTTGTTTTTGTAGCTTGGGCTATTTAATTATTGGAACAATGTTGTTTCCCAGCATTTCTGCATTCTCTATACTCTGGATTTTTATTATAGTCTTGGCATTATTTACAGTTTGCTTTCACAAGTCAAAAGCATCTTGCTTCAGAATTACTTTGTTTCTTCAGAGTAAAGCCCTAAATTGAGAAGTTTATCAAAGATAGGCATAGTTGAAAATTGGTATACCTGGAAGAGGTTGAAGTTGAATTCTGTCCATTGAACTGGTTATGTTTGACACTGTTGAAGAACTGTTTGCTGGCTTAATTTGGATTGTTCTTTTTCCTATATAATTACAATGGTCAGAGTGGATCCAATCATTATACAGAGTTGTCCTAACATGGAGTCGGTGTTTGGAACTCTCCGGTTATTCATGCTACACACTTCTATTCTATTCTTTTTGTCCCAGAACATAACTCCTCATGCTCCAGAATTTCTTGGGTGATTATTTAATTCCAAATAAACAGATTGATGGGATTTTCAAGATAGGGGTATAAATTGAACTGATGGGTTGATTAAATATGGGTGGACTGTGTCATAACTCAAAATGGTCCCATTATGACCTGTGCATTGGGCTTTAATATTGTTCAAGATCTAATGACTGAAATTTGAATGTTTCGATCCCAAACTGCTATATCAATTAAACTTTCGTGGTAACTGTTCTCTGATAAGCTGGATTTGAATTTTTCTACCTTGTAAGTCAATTAGGATTTGATTGATACAAGTAAAATTTTCATGAATGGACTTTGGTCTATTCTATTCTGATCTGATCTGGATTTAATCTTTTATCTGAATGTTTAATTGCAGCATAATACTCATGCAAGACTGAGCTACAATCATAGCCCATCATGGCATGCAACACTTCCGGGTCTTAGTATCTCATATATTATTTAGCATGCATGCAACTTAAGATAGCTCCAGCAGGCATTAATTACTTATACTGCAAATGGAATTTGGTCAAAAGTAGTTTTTTTTTGGGCATTAATTCTTCTTTTTTGGGTCAAAATAGTTCTGACCCTTTAGTTATCAGTTAAACTTGGAATCACAAGGATTATTTGCTTTTTGCAGGTTAAGCTTCTCCTTGAAATGCTAGTCAAGAAATGTGGGTTGGATGCTGTGAAGGCTGTAATGCCTGAAGAACACATGAAACTTCTCACTAATATAAGAAAGGTCCATCTATAGCTTTAAGCGTGTTCCATAATGATTCATAGTTTACCCCATCCAAACTTAAATGCATTTGATGTGTGTCCAAATGCAGATTAAGGAGCGGAAAGAAAAGAGAACTGCTTCCAACTCTGAGGATAATAAGAGTCATCAGTCGAAAGCAACTACATCAAGGTTTGTCTTTTGGAAACTTTTTCACATTGCCTGAAAGATGAATATGGTGCAGCTGCACTTTTTATCAGATCCCCATGCGCGTTATCAACATTATTTATTCTGCTACTTCACATGATTTCTGGTCGTGGAAGCTTTATTGTTTTTATGTTGGCCCCCTCGTTGATTCTGTAATTTCTTTTACAGGCTAAGCAGGTGGAATCATACAAAAATATTTTCTGATTTTGGCAATGAAGAAACGGACAGTGATGCAGAATATATGGATATGGAGACTTCTTCTGGGAGGAGGAGCAAGGGTTCCGCATTGTTGACATCTCAACCATCTTCTCTCAGGTGAGCGAGAGCAGTCAATATTTGGTCAGAGGGAAAACTAAATAAACAACGTAGCTTGAGGCACTGGGGGTTAAAAAGTTCTTAACTAATAACTGATTCCTTCATTTTGGACACCATATATATATTTTCTGTTGTGTTGGAAGGTCCTGCTGAGGATGTCCTGTTCACTAGGCCATTCACTAGGCCATTCATTAGGTTGTAGGGAAGCCTGATATGAGTTTCTTTCTTCTCACCGTGTTCTCTGGGAGCGCGCTTCATGGATTAATTGATTAATTAAACCTGTACCTAATGTCTCTATAGGTCCAAGAGAACTCGTAAAGCAGCCAAGAGCTTGCCAGAAGACTTGTTTGACCAATATGAGGATGAGCCACTTGACTTACTTGACCGGCAAAAGACCAGGTCAGCTCTCCGATCATCTGAGCATCATCTCAAACGGAGGGCGGATTTGGATGACAAGCCAGAGGTAGATGCTGAAGGGAGGCTGATAATTTGCGAGGAAGGGAAGAAACCAAAGGAGACGTCACCAGACCACTCCGACTCTGATGACGAAAGAAGTCAAGCAGGCAGTAGCATGTCCAAGAACTCGCATAGAGGTCAGAAGCGCAGGAAAACATCATTGGACAGCGGTGGGTGGGCTTACACGGGGTCTGAATATGGTAGCAAGAAGGCAAGTGGGGATGTGAAAAGAAAGGGCAAGCTGGAGCCGTATGCATATTGGCCACTCGATCGAAAAATGATGAGCCGGAGACCGGAGCAGCGGGCTGCTGCAAGGAAAGGAATGGCGGGTGTGGTGAAGATGACTAAAAAGCTAGAAGGCAAAAGTGTCTCAAGTGCACTTTCCCTCAAGGGCTTCAATAAGTCTAACAGGGAGGGTAAAAGGAAAGTCTCAACAAGAAGAAAAAGCAAGCATTAATCTGAGCGCGTTCTATGAGGAGAGGGGTATTTCTATTCATTTCGAATTTGGGAGAAGGGGAGCGTAAACTTAATTTAATGTCAATATGCATCACGCTTGTAACGCCACAGCGTTACAAAGCCAATTTTGGTAGAGCATTTGGAATTGGCTGTTGGAAATTCTCAGTTTATGTGAGGTATATAATTAATTTGTCCGATTCTTTTGTTGCACTACTTTGCCTCAATGTACTCGGATTTTCATAGCAGAGCGTTAAAAAGTTGACATTTGATACAACTGATATTAGGTTACCTGAGATTAACCCATCTTCACAAAGGGCAAAACTGACCATTTGCACATTCAGTCAAACAGACAATTCGGATTCTTCACAAAAGTAATAATTTTTGTTTGTAAAAATAAAATTGCTAACAAAAATTATATTATATATAATGATGGAATTACAAAGCAATACAAAATGGCCAAAAAATACAAAACAAAACCGTGCAAGTAGAATGGTTAATTTTAGCTTTCAATATCCAAACCCAAACCAAACCCATTCAGATGATTGGGTAGAGCAAATACTTCAGAATCCAGCAACTATGCAGTCCTTGTATATAGATAGATTAGAGAAAAACAAACGTACAGAAGATGCTCCAAACGTAGCTTCTAAATCTCCTCCCTATAAGAGAATGCAAATACATGGCTTGGGCGTGGCCCATTGCTACCTGCTGATTATGTGATAAGGTAAGGAGGCCAACCAATACAAAATTCAGTAAGGGCACGTATCCTGTGAAATCTTTCCAAAGTACGCACGGAAATTTTTTTCACTACTGTCATACATTTGCTAAGCTGACATACATACATTCATTTTCCTCTTCTGATTCTTTCTTTCAAGAGATCCAAATTCATTATCAACACTAGTTAGCCTTGTATCATGAAGCAAGTAAAAAGAAATAGGGCTGAGCACTAGTTACAGTGACGATGCCCATGCTCAATTTTCATGTGCTCCAACACCCAATGGATAACTTGAACAGTTAAAATGCCTGCGTGCCCACTGCACCGGATGAAGCCAGGTTGAAGAAGCCCACTATGTCTGTCTACTTGTATGGAGCAAACAAGATTGATGAGTTGTGGCCGCCAAATCCAAATGAATTGGACAATGCAACCTTCACGTCCAGTCTTTCTTTCTTTTGACCAACCAGCACTTTTATGTCCTGATTTAATAATATAGTAACCGTTAAATTATCACATAGATATGTAAGCACGGACATAATTGTTTACTTGAATCTACCAGTGATATCAGCCAGGCTGCTCCATTGCAAATGGATTACAAAAGTCAATCAAAGCTATATCTAATTTCAACACCTACCAGTGCTCCTCAAACTAGTTAGCATTGAACTCAACATATTGACTGTTGGGTCTCCCACTTATACCTAACTACAAAGTCACTTGGTAGATTGACACGGATTGAACATGCAGCCTACTCTTCAAACCACCTCCCATCCACCCAATATATTACTGAGACAGTCAGTCAATCAGTCCTGAATGCCCTCTTTTCTTCCAGTTGCTCCTAATCTAGTGTTCCTAACTAAACACTGAAACAAGGCTGTAGCAATGGATTATGCAGTTCAGATGACCATGTCTATCCCTAAATCAACCATTTTAACACAACAAAAAAGCCTCGTAAAGCATCACATCATATATATTAAAGAAGGCACATAGAATGTACCACGCCATCATCAGGAGTCTCGAGATTGATATTTGGATGCACCCACCCTGTCCTTATTGCCTACATGGAGAATACGAGTCTTAATATCAACCCAAAAACAGATAACCTAGTTAAGTTTGTTGTCAAGTGGGCAATAAACAATGAAAACCAGCAAAGACAATAAACATTCAATTTCCAATAAAACAGACAATCAATGTACATATCCAATTGTTAATTAATGAGAGACACCTAAAATAACCAACATGTGCACTTCAATTACCCAGAAAAGTATAGAGCTTCGACAATTCCTTTATAGAAAACATGCCAATATAAGAACTAGAGCAACTTTCCAAACAAAGAGTTAGAATGGTCATGACAAAAGAAAGAATGCATGGTAGTGATTCTAAATGTAGTGCCTACGAATTCCTTCTCCACTAAGACTGTTAATAGTTTATCAGCAGCATTTATTACTCAGTCTACTCATTATAACAGATTTGATTAGTCTTTTCTCAGAAGTTAAGTGGTGGGCACCATGCCCAAACAGTCTATTCAGCATAATATTATGATTAGCATTCTCAGCAACTTAGTGGTGGAAACTGTTTGTTTGGAGCTCATGGTAATTAACATAAATGCAGCAGCTGTACTAGGTGACAATCCAAGAGGGATATTCATTGTCTGGACTGACACACCATTTATTAGTATTAAAATTTGATTGTTAAGCCCCCATGTACTCAGTCCTCAGACTTGATTGCTAATTCTTCTGGTGGTGCAGAATTGAAGATGGAATGGAACCATGTCCAGGAGAGATTATTTAAGATTCTTAGAGCAGAGCTTCTCTTCCCATTACATCTCTTGGTCAAAAAGGCAATCCTTTGCCTTTTCTCCTAGTTGTTCTACTTTCAAGCCTGAATTATTTTTTTGCTGCCTCCGACCATATCAGGCACATTAGCCAATAGTTCAGCTATTATTATTAGTGGAATTGGCATTGTTCATCCTAACTCCATCTAAGTATCTTCAGCATTGTATTACCTTTAGTAATTCTATCATTTTAATATCATATAGATCAGTAAACTCACAAAAACACTTAATTGTGCAGTAATGCTCTTTCGTAATTCTATCATTTTTCAACTTTTGAAGTGAGGAAGAATATTGGAGGAGGGTATGAAGCTGGAGAATGCTGATGGACCATCTAAAGCATGTCCCGTTGTGACAACTCAGATGTTCATTGTCATCTTAGTTGTCATTGTTAGGTAAGGCAAGATTGTTAGTTCCTAGTTTGGGTCATTTAAGTTGTTTAGATTGTGAGGATGTCAATTGGGAAATAACATTGTGTTCCTTTTGGTTCATGAATCAAATAACTAACATCAAGTCCTATAATAGTTCATTCAGATGTTTGGAGACAGCACGTGTGATCGTAAAGTTGGGACTTCAATATTATGTTATCCTCACTAGGATGCAGATATTATAATTTTTGAGCTTGTACCATATTTTTTACTCAGCCTCGTTCCCAAGTAACCTTGAGAATCCTGTTCCCTTGTCAGATCCCCAGCCACATCGACCTTATCTATTTATTCCAATTTGATTGTCTCTAGTATCATGTTTAATGTGTCCACCTGATTGCCAATATCATTCTTATATGCAGGCATATACCAGATATCAAGTAGACAAGCCAGCCCTCAGCTCCTGATGTACACTGGCATCTCAGGTCTTTTCTTCTAATCCATGTACGCACAACTTCTTCCTATTGCCATTGGAAGGAAAACAGTAACATTCTCTATTGCCCTTGTGCACCAACATCTTATGACTTGTCTTCTGATCCATTTACCCATGACTTAGACCTTCCTATCACTGTTTGAAAAGGCAAATATTTAAATAATTCTGCTCCTATTTCTACTTTTATGTTATATCATTTCTTGCTCTAAGGCCTTACTCCTTCATTACTTCTTTTTTTTTTTTTTTCATATTTGTTGCTAGTTCTATTTCTGAATGTTCATCTCATCCTAGATGGAGAACTGCAATGGAAGAAGAGATGTCTTCCATTTGGGCAAAGATAACATCTTATAAGCATTCACTATAAGATCTTATATCCCTTCCACTAGACAAATCTATGGTGGGCTATAGATTGGTCTACACTATAAGTATTCATCCAAAAGGTACAGTGAACGTCTCAAATGCTAATTTGGTAACCAAGGGCTCTAATTCAATTTATGGCTTGGATGTGACAAAAATTACACGTTCTCCATTGGAGATCATGATGAAAAAGTTTATACAGAGCAACCTTCAGGATTCACAGTTGAGGGTATATAGACTGCTACTTCAACTGAAGAACGATGTATGGGTTAAAACAATCTCAGTGATATTATTATGGAGTTTGGTCTCCAAAGATGTGGTCTTGATCATTATGTTAAATATACTTACTGGTGTATTTAGTTGATCTTATGATTACTAGTGACTACGCTAAGGGCATAAATGAGAATTATTCATTTCTACATACTCAATTTCACGCCAAGTATCTAGGACCCTTAAAAGTGTTTCTTCAGTATTGCAATTGCTACATTCCATCTTGGTTTACTATTTCATGGAGGCACATTCTTCATATATTGCCTGAAATAGGGATGTTACCACAAGGCATGTTAATACTGCAACATAAACAAATATCAACTTGTGTCAAATAAGGTAACCTATTAAATGATCCCATCCATTATAGAAACCTGATTGGGCAATTGAATTACGCGGGAGTTACAACAGTAGATCTGTCTTTTGCCACAAGTGTCCCCAGTTAATTCTTAGACTCACTAGTTACGGATCATTGAGATGTAATAATACAAATTCTGAGTGTCTTAAAGTTGCACTTAAGCATGGTCCATTATATCAATATCATGGTCATATATTAAATTAGGAACATACAAATACAAATTATGTTCTCCATCAGATAGAAGATTTACTAATAGGGTATTCATTTATGGAAGGTAAGTTTTGGTATCCTAAATGAGTAAGAGTAAAGGGTTGAGGCTCCATCATGCAAAGATTAAGTAGAGAGCTACTTTACATACCACATGACTTATACAGTTAAGACATATTCTAGAAGCGTTGGAGCACAATATTCACAATCCATGTAAAACATGATATTCAGACAACATTTCAATTTACTTCCAATCTTTCCTACTATAAAAAGAACACCACCATTTGAAGTTGATAGTCACCTTATTTGAGAAATTGTTTTGTAAAATGTAATAAAGACTATTAATCATCAGAATAGCATTTGAAGGCTTGTATGCTACAGGGGAGAGATTTATTTATAACAAGTAACAAACCTATTACCAATATACTCCAACTAGAGGGAGAGTGCTAATAGTCTATACAATCATTACCTAATCTAACAGTAAGGCTGTAAACTACACATATTTTGTTTGTATAAATAGAAATAAAGACGGTCCTAATTGATTGCCTAATCTTTCGCTCATTCCATCCAGTACACACAAAGAAACATTTGAATTACTTGATATAACAAAAATAAACTGTCTTAGCAATAGCCAAAAGACCATGAAAATATCTGAGTTAAATTATGGATTGCATACTCTGCTATAGGCCTCAACCTAAGTTACATTGACAAAGTTCAAGAGAACCTAACCTTTCCCTTTAAGTGCAACACTTGTAGTCAACCTTTCAGCATTTAATATGTCAGGAAGATGTTGACAACAGAGCTAAATTTGTGTTTTGCAGCTTACCAGGAGACTCCATTTTCTTGATAAACAGAGGGGCTGATGGCAAAAGTTATCATTAATTGCCAAGTGAGGTGCACTTAAAGGGGTGTGCAAGCTGGCAAGAGAACTAGGGACTGTACAGAAAGTGAAAACAAATGCTGTCTATGGAACAGCCCCAAGAGGAAGACAGTATCAGAGTCCCTTAAAATACTTTACTGCATTCTTAATAAATAATTGCGATTGGAACAGGAATGGCGAACTCTTATAGCATGAGAAGTTGATGACGGGGGGTGGTTTTGAAGTGTTAAAAACCGCCAATTGTTTTCCATCACAATTTGCATCACTATCATGATTTTGCCAGAAATTTGTCATAAAGTTTCCCAGCAGAAATCCTGAATCTAGAATATTGCATCTCAATGTAGCTTCAACAGTCAATCTCTTAATGCTATGTTTTCACACTTTGCACTGTAACTGAGGCATCAATGCACCTGACAAAGGACCAATAAAACAAGCCTCCATGTTTGTTCCCTTCCTCTGTATCATTCTGAAACCAGTATATATGCACCATGTCAATCTCTCAAAAATCAAGATGTGCTAGACAGTATGGCTGCATTTCTTGACCAGGAGGAGGATTAGTATGATGTTAATGAGGTTGTCATACCAAGACATGTTTGGCCATGCTGTGGTGAAGGAAAAAAGTGCTTTTCTTATGCAAAAAGCACTTGTGTCTATTTTTTGTATTGTTTGGCCAAAATTTTAAAGTTCTTTTAATGACAGCAAATGCAGTTTTTCTACTGTACAGCAGAAGCAGACATTTGGAGCTTTTGCTGTACAGCAAAAGCAGATGCAGAAAATTAAATTATTAATGGACAAAATTAACCCTAATGAACATTTAAATTTACAACTGTTGTCCTTCCTATATATATTGAATTTATATATACAAATATATACTGAAAAATATATTTTATATGTATACATATATACATATAATATTTATATAGATTTAAAAAAAATACAGTGGCAGCAGTTGCCGCTGCAGTTCACTCCCCATGGCTGGGGGGTTCTTTTGCCACAATGGCTGGGGACTGAAGAAACCCCAGCCATGGGGGTCAGCAGCAGCCGGCCTCATCCGCTGGTTGCCACTACTTTACTTTTTTAAAATATATATATATATATATGCATATAACATAAAACATTTTTTAGTGTAAAAAAATGTAATAATTTTTTTAACAATTAAAATAATGTTTAATCATAAAAATTAAAAAAATATTGAAATTATTTTAATATACAAACAGTATTAACTATAAAAGCATTTTTGTCAATATCCTTTCCGGTAATTTGATTATTAAAAGCACTTTTTTCATTTGGTGGCCAAACAGATATAACATTAAAGCATTTTTAAATAATTTGGTCAAACACTTAACTACTTTTTATAAAAAGTGATTCTCACAACAGTAGAAATTCACAGCAATACCAAATGGAGCCCGGATCTTAGGTCCTTCAACAGCTTATTTCATGAAGCAAATACTTTTTGTATAAATATTTGTCTGGCATATAATACACGATTATGCATCATGAGAAAGCTTTAATTATGTTTTGTTTGTGTTTGGTTTTCTTTTTAATTAACTTTTCTACACAAACCATCAGCTGTCCTGAATATAGCAACCCAAAACACTTACATTGTTCTAGACAACATTTCTTGCCTTAGACAACTAGTGCCTTCAAAGAAGAGGTTTGGACAAGGAAAATGCAACAACAATATGACAAGAGCATATGCTCTTAAAGGGCCTCCCCATTGCACGAGGTTCCTCAGTTTGCAAGGATCATGGGTATATTTGTATACAGCCTTCCCCCTGCTTTTGTTTCCCCCTTGTAAAAGGCTGTTTCCAAAACTTGAACCCATGACCTTCCCATCACAAAGGAGAAACCTTACCATTGCTATCAAGGAGCATGTGCTCTTTTTTTTTTTTTACCCAGCAATAACACGAGCAAATCAAGGGGAAATTAAGTGAACCTACAAAATGAATATAACCCTTTATAACAGATATATGTTAGGTACATGTGATCTTTTATCCACCTCACCAAAAATTGAGAATAAATAGCTCATGGTTAAAATGAATAGCATGAAATATACGAATTTGTGCAAGAAACTAAGAGCCTTTTTAAAGCTCTTATTATTATTCTTGTAACAGCAGGAGTTAATCTTTACAAACAGAGAGATGCTATTCATTGTAAGCCACAAAGACATCATTATATTAATGTTGCTTCGCCAAAGAAAGCCATGATATGCAATTTATATTAGATCTTTTTACATGAGCAATTTAATAAGTCAGGAATTTTAATTGGATATTAAATTCACACCACAACAACATGCCAAACCTTTATCTCACACACAAAAATTTAAAACTGCTTACCTGCACAGTTGCAACAGCTTCAACGGCTCCCGACGCACCTAGTAAGTGACCAATCATAGACTTTGTAGAGTTTACTCTAAGCTGGAAAAAAAAAAAAAGTAATAAATCAAGCCGAGCATAATGACATGAAAAATGCCATAGAGAAAATGCGTATGTGCTACCTCAGGGTTCTGGCCAAAACAACGAATTAGGGCTTGGTACTCCTTTAGGTCTCCAGCGGGTGTGGATGTAGCATGTGCATTTATGTAGTTTACATCTTCCCTGGACACACCAGACTGAGCTAAGGCCTTCTCTATGCATAGAACAACACCAGTCCCTGCTTATAGATATCAACAAGGGTTATCCACCATATACAAGAGATATGTCGTCCTTAAAGTCTAAATAATCATCATACACCAATTTGTGGGGAACAAACATGTACATTGATAACTATGTGCAGAGCAATGATAGAGGTATCAGAATTTAGTGCCAGGACATTTTGTTGTACACTGAGAAATTATGATTTGACTATAGAAAAATTTAAGTGAGAAGAATGACCTCATCTAGAATTAATGAGCTTATTATGGGTATTTTTGTATTCGGCACATTATATAATATCTATGATATTTGCTTCCAAGTTCTTCTTGGGCCTGCGCATAGAATACTGTTTAATTTTTCATCATGCAAGACAAATGTAAGTAGCTTCAAAGTGCTCGTTTATGATGCATTTGGAACATATTCCATAGAGAGAAGAAGCAAGAAGAGAAGGTTCAAACTCATAAAACCGGCAAAACTATTTAAACCACATTACAGCAAGTTACCATATACAACATTATAGGTTTTACTATTCCTGGAAGTAGTCTCTTCTACTAGAACCACTACAAGTCAATGGCAACCTACCAGGGCCATTAGAATAGCACTCATCTCAAAATAATAAATAATACCTGTGCGTGTGTACATTCCTAGAATCTGAAAAGGGAAAATCTCTTTACCATAAGCAACAAATATTTTACCATCTCTAGGACTCAGCCTCTTTTCGTTGCATATCCTCAATGGGGATAATGTTACTTCCCTAAAGTTCAGTAATTGGTCCCATTGAACAAGTTCAAACAATCTTCTTCCATATATCTTTACTACTACTGACTATTTGTATCATCTCACTCATTTATCCATTCCTATACAATCCTTTCTTATTTTACCACACATCTACAACAAGACTCACATTTTAGTCATCCTCATGCCATGAAAAGTTGTTTATACATCCACATCCTGTGTCATGGTATATAGCCAGTCTGACAGACTTCTTAAAGAATTCTCCTTAATTTCACAAGTAACAATTTAACGTTGATGGCAAAACATTACACCACCTCTTGATGAAATCCTCTTACATGTTTAAATTAATTTATTACCTCCTTGAAGTTTGAAGCAATACAACTCACTCCCTTCCCCGTGTACTCAAAAACCTGGAGTGGCAATGTTATTGAATTTTTTATATCTGGTCTATATATCTTCTCTTTTTCCTTTCATTTTTCCATCTGCATCAAATTTTATTTAAGTTAACATTCCTTCATTTAATTTTATTCCTGCTTTTACAAATCCGCTTAATTTTAAAGCTTTCTCTACCACCTCTCATAGTCTCATTTTAGAATTTATCTTATTTTACTTTCACTAATATAGTAATATCTCTATTAACAAGCACGCATCATAATTTTAAGGAAGAGAGAACAAAAGGACAGCATAGGTGGATTGGCACCCACAAGCTAACTGGAAAAGAAAAAGGAAAAGCTAGCCCCCAAAATTTGATTACATTTATCTTTGAGCTCTTTTTTTCATAAGGGTATATATGATATAGTACTGCCAAAAAGGGGTGAACCTAGTATAAAAGATCTAATCTACAAAAGCGGAAAAGGAAAGAATACCTAAAAGGGAATCCTCTGTCAACCACAAAAATAGGGAAAATGCAAGTGTTCCCTTAAAGAAGTATAGAATTCTAAACATTCAAAAGCTCTTTTCTTTTTCTATCCAAAGGCACTGCATTATTCATAAAGGAGTAATGTTAGGAAGCAATTTCAACCTTCATCTGGAGAAACTCCTTGGCCAAGCAAGCAAATAAGTCAGAACTTAGGCTTGTTTTCCCAAATATGCTACAGAAGATGCAAGAATTAGTTCGTGCAACTGGCAGTCCATCGGGTAATGTAAAAGGAGATGAGAATTCTCAAAGGAGATGATCGGCCAAGCTGCCTCCATCCTTGCATAAGAAGCACCAGTCAGTTATAAAATGTCTTCTCCTTCCCAATTAATAATCAATAGTAAATATAGCCATGTGGTGTCCCCTAAGAAAATAAATCCTTTCTGGGTGGCATTCCCACTACACTACTGCAGCACCCCACGCAGTCCCAGGGTACCACAGGGAGCAATAGTTCATTCACCTGGGAAGAACACCCGATTGAGAACTAAAGAATAGGGGTAATCGGGTGAAGTTGGTGATTTGGTTCTCCTACACAACAGGCAAAGGAAAGAATGTAGCAGAAATATAAAAATCATCCCTGGGGAGTACTCCCTTCACTTGCATCACTTAGGCAAAGGTGAGTTTTTTCTTGTTCTACACCTGTAAACGTTTCTGAGATTCCACCCTATGCATGCACATCATAAAATTTGAACCTGCTGATTAACCATACCAATTACATTACTGACAAGCACACAAGCTAAAACATACCGTTAGGCCTCAGGCCCTTTGTGAATAATTTACAAACTTAAACTTAAATTACAAACAACTAGCCTCTGGCTAGATCATACGAACTTAAACTTATATACACAATATAGCATTCCCCAAGTGAGTGGATGCTAATGATTGATCTGCTGAACTCAACAATACTTGTGGACTAACCAATCGAGTTAGTTAGCAACCACTTCCTTCTCCTCAAAATAATGGCCAAGAATGTCCCCCCCCCCCCCCCCCCCCCACACACACACACATCAACTTTTTGAGTAATTACACATTTACCCCACTTCAAACTTATTTCATAAAGTTCCCATAAATCTCACATAAACCCCACTTAGTTCTTCATATTTCACTTGGATTCCAGCTCATTTTCCAAAATGCCACAAATGCCCTTGCCACATGGCATTTATTAATTTCCTCATTCAGGCGCCAAACTTTACATCTTCAAGTTCCTCAAACTCTCAGGAATTCTCAAATATTCCCAGATCCACCCTTTGGGGTCTACTCATGCTCATTGGAGCTCCTCAAATTTCACTAATTACCCCTTTCCTTCCTTGAGAGGAGCATGTAATACGGGGAATAACCTTTCTCAAAGCAGATTTTATTCTAGCATCTAATTTTATGCAAAAAAGGACCAAAAAGCCACTGCTCCCAAACCTGATTTATCTTCTATGATAATGTGGTCATTCAGTTATTTCACAAAATCAGTCAATTTGATATGGACCTTCTGGGTCAATCAATGGTCAAGAAAAAACCAGGCAGTTTCTCCAGTTCAATTTGGTGTAGATTTGTTTTGTAAAACTCTCATGCTAAGTTTGGGTTCTAGGTTAAACAAACCTGTCCAACCAGTTATATTAACCCTGACCAGGAAAGAACCAATTTTGCTGGACTAACACTGTATAGGACACAACCAATTTGGTCAGTTCTTTAAGGTTGAAAACCAGTAGCAAATTGACAACTGAAAGAACCAAACCATCATGGTCAGGTTTGTCTTGGTTCTCAGTTTAAATGGTGCATCAAAACCCCATATTGGATAAGGGTGCAGCTTAGCTCAGCCTTTAATAGTTCTTTCGCTTCAATATACCTAGGAAAAGATTTGACATCCTAACAGGCATTTTAAGCTTGTTAAATACCTAATCAAACTAAGACATGGTCGCATTTCCCAGACACCCATAATCCACTTTTACGTCTGTACCATTATGTTTCAAAATAATAAGGTTTCTCCAGTCTCCCTGGGGCTAATTGCAGTTGTCTAGACTTTAAACACCAGTATGATTTAAGAACCTACATCCATGTATTCACTTGCACGTGCCTCAGCGTGTGAACAATAAAATGTTCATACAATAATCAAATCCTCTAGTGTGTTTACAAGTTGTTACAGCGTATCTATATATATCTCTTTCTCCCACAAAAAGGGGAGGGGAAACAAAGATACAAGGCAAAGGAAAAATTGTAATAGCTACAAAGTACAAACAACAAAACAAGCGGAAGTAAATTACAGATGTATTGGCCCAGCAAAAAGAATACAGACATCTTAATATCCGTGAATACCACACTTAAAAGATTCTGAGATCAAATCCAATTGGATGTTTATGGTATCATTACTCTACATAATTTTGGCACATTACCTTCAGGGTGGGGCTCTGTCATGTGGTATGCATCACAAGTGAAGCTTCCACCTAGAAATTCTGCATGGATAGTGGCACCTCTTTTCTGCAAGAGAAAAGAAATCAGCATTGTAAAAAAAGCTATTATTCTATAGCGTTAATAGATGATATCATATAAATTATAACTGTACCTTAGCATGCTCCAGTTCTTCCAAAAGCAGGACTCCAGCTCCTTCTCCCATCACAAATCCATCACGATTCTATTCAATGACAATAGCAACTGCTAAGTTAACCATTACTCATAATGCAATTTAATGAAAGAAAAGACCAGGATCGAACCTTCAAGAATGACTTTCAAAGACAAGTCAAACAAATGAAGAGACAACTTTTGGGTGGATGGAAAAGATTCTTAGATTATAGAAACTCACTTCACAACTCTCTTATTACAAATAAATACAGCATATACCTTGGCAAATAGAATACCAATTTTATACGATTTACAAAATCATTCCATACAACAAGAACAATTAATCATTCTTTCCAAGCTAACTATGATATTTACATGTTAATAGCAAAAAACAATCAGAAAAATATATAACCAAAATAAGAAAAAAATATAGATGAAAAGACTCAGCAACCTCTATGGTTTTAATCACTTTTCAGATTCATATTTCAAATAGGAGATCTTGGAAATTGTTCCTGAAGACTAAGCAGTGATCGAACCAAAGACAGATAAAAGCCAAAGGGTAGATTGGGCATTACAATATCCCATGGGCGTGAAGCTTTTGTTGGATCACTGTTATTCTGAGAAAGTGCTCTGCATGCCACAAAACCCCCCAATCCTGCATCCACAGTTATGATAGACAAAATGGTAACGTCAGGCTAGCAACAGAAAAAGGAAACTAACAGATGAAGGGGAGGAGTACCAATAGGTATTATTGCAGCATCTGAGCCACCACAGAGCATCATGTCCTGTGTGGATTCATTAAAGGCCCAAAATTAGAGCAACACTCAATTTCCTGAACACGGAATTAGAGAATCCTAAGATCCTTCAACTCGATCAAGGAATATAATAAAGTTACCGCTTCTCCTCTGATGATATGGTTTGCCGCATTCAGTATGCAGAAATTGCTTGTGGCACATGCAGTTGAGATTGAATAGTTTGGGCCCATCCAACCCTGCAATTTGGTAACACCAGACCAACCATAAAGGCTTGCTCAAATATAAATAATAAAATTATCAATCATGTGAGTTTAACTTTGCAGTAACGCATTTAAGCATACCAGATCCATAGCAAGCATGGCAGACCCCATATTTGTAGTTGCAAATGGTACACAAAAAGGATTCATCTTCCTGTAAGAGATCCTTAATGCTTCGATAGCATCATTGAAAACCTGCTCAACACAAAAGAAACCCAGAAGAAGCAATCAATGGTATAGCAACAAAACAATGCCACATTATCTGCTTCCCTGGCCCATGTGCCGATAATGTGGCTCTCAATCAGGTGAGTCCGGAGCCTGAAATGCATCCTTTGCAGAAGATTCTCCTAGCTTCAAGGATATAATACATGGGTGGTCTATAAAAGTTAATGGCACAGAGGTACACCATCGTTACCCTTTTTCATGTAAAAATGAAAACAAGGAAAACACTATCCTCCGTTTAAAGTGTAAACGACACATGCAAACCACATGAGCAGCACATGTAACAGAGGATAACAAATTTCCAAGCTAAACTTGTTGTACAACTTCAAAGAACAGTCAGTAATGACTCATTTGAATCACTTTTTCCTCCACTCTCTATTTTCATACCATTATGTCTTTCTCACAGGAAGGAAAGTAAACTTTTACCTTCATTCCCCCCATGGCTGAGCCAATCAAAACCCCACATCTGGCTTTATCTAATTCATTCATTACATCTTCTGTAATTCCACCATCTTCCAATGCTTTCTTGCCAGCTGTTAGCATGTAAAGCATGAATTTGTCCATCCTTTTTGAAAGTTTTGGTGCAACCCATCCATCTGTTGAGAAAGACTTGATCTCCCCAGCAATTCTCTGAACCCAGAAATTTGCTATCAAAATCTATCCAAAGGCCTATTCCAAATAGAACAAAAATCATTGAGAAGACATACCGTTGGATAATGGGCACAGTCAAAAGCTTCTATCTCACCTATGCCACTGACACCTTCAAGCAGATTCTGATAGAAGGCATCTGGATCACGACCAACTGGAGTCTCCACTCCCATCCCTGTCACAACTACTCTCCTTTGCTTAACAGGAGGCTTTTTTTCTGTTCTAACTTCCTTAGAAGGTTGCACAGCTACAGCCATTGTTTCCCCTAAAATGTAAATGCATAAGTTGAATTGTGTTTGTTTTTCAATCAACAATAATATGTGTATGGCTAGCTATGCCATTAGCGTCAGAGTAGCTTAGTAATTCTTAAGACATTTCACATACGTATTCAAATATCACACAATGAAGCATTTCAAACAAGTTGGTGACAAATAATCTCTTAACCTCGCAATGCATGAAAACAGATAATGGACATCAGGATCAACTGCGTGAGAGTCCATGGGGATGCAAGTTCAATACTCAAATGAGAAAACTATCATCAGCCAGAAAATCAATTACTTGAAATTGAAATGAGAAATAAATTAAATATTATTTAAATGTCTTTCCCCCTCTCAAATTATAGTTAGGCCAGTATCATCCCCATTCCACCAGAGCTAAGCTTCCAAAATCATGGATATATCGCCAATGACCAAATACTTGTGCTTGAATTGAAGCAAATTCCATTTTGCAAGAAGAGAAAATGAAACAAACTAGCGCAAACCAGGTGCAAACTCAAACATATAAACAAATAAAGAGCAAAAGAGTAATCCATGCTAAATGCATGGTTAGTAACAGCCAAACATAACAAAAAGAAGACCAAGTAATTGCATACACTCGCCCTTCCAAGTCAAAATTAACAACCATAACAGTGAAAAACGCAAGCCTCCATAGACATATGAGAAGAAGACGATTACCCGAATGGGCGGCGGGATTCATGCGGCGGCGCCTCCGAGTGATCGCCGGGACATTTCTCGATCCGAACAAGCCATTCAGGTCGGAGGAATAAAGAAGACCTTTCGAGTTGTAATACTCATCGCAGGGCTCGAAAGCCGCGAGGTAGGAAGAACTCATGAGGCCCTGAAATTGAGTGCTCACTGATCCACATAAGGACGAGATTAGGCCTTTCGAGTGTTGGGCGCCGCATTTGGACGAAACCCTCCGTTTGCGAGACAATCTGCCGGTGAATCGCCGGGAAGGAGAAGAAGAATGGAGAAGCAGCGAGGAGTCCTTGTCGCAGGCGAGGGACATGCAAGCGGCCCAAAACCAGGTACACACCGCGGAAGAAGCCGCCATGGAAACGGAAAAATCACGAAGAAGCGAAGTGGAACCTAGTAGAAGGAGAAAAGCGATAGGGATTTGGAGGAGAGAGAGGGAAGAAGAATCAAGAATTGAATAGCAACGAGGGAATCAGAGAGGAGGAGGCATTGGTGCGGGGAAATTGCATTTGATTTTGGTTGAAGTAAATCTGATTGTGAAGGAGAGTGAAGGCTAGAGACGATACTGCCGCATCTTTGTCTGTGGATCTCTTCTTCTTCTTCTTCTTCAACTCGAAGAAAATGGTTGGCTCCACACGCCAGGCTTCTTCTTCTACTTCTGGGGTGCGCAAGCGCAAGCGCAAGCAATCTTCTTCTCTTCGGACTCTTAAGACTCTCTCTCTCTCTCTCTCTCTCTCTCTCTCTATTATTATATTGTGTGATGTGTGCAATATAGAGAAGGAATGAATATGACGAGAATCTACGACCAGAAAAATTATACAAATATATATATGTGTGTATGTCTGTCAGTGTTAATAGCGGGTGAGATTTACGCCACCCCACCGGATGGGGCACTCCTCTTATAAAATGACTCTATTGCCCCCTCACCTATATCCTTTTTCTTAACCACATTTGAAAGGAGGACGGACTTATTAAACTCGGAAGGTCCATAATACTTATTACTGATGTGACTGATGGTGGCCGATGTGTAATCCATCAATTTAATGGTAGGTCCTTAGGGTTTATGGCACACCTCCCTCCCTTTGCGATTGGTATTGCTTGCTCGCTTGCTTATCTTTGTGCAAACATTTAAGTACATTATTATTTCTATAAATATAATAGTACATTTTATTTCTATAAATATAAATGTAATTGACATAACGCTACTTACTATCTTATTCTATATATATATATATATATATATCCTGACAAACTACTTCTGAATCTCTTCCTACATGTTTTAGTTCAAACTTAAACAATCAATTTAAAATTATAATCATTAGTTAATAAGAGCGATCCTTCATTTCTTATATAGTGTTGATCTTCAATTTCAGTCGATCGTGATTTATTTTGGATCGCGGTGAGTGAGTTCAAAAATGTCAAGAGAAAAAAAAATAAAGGTTCCAGATATGAGTCAATACAAGCAATTTTCACATGGTTCGGTCAAAACGATACCTACTCCACGATCGCACTCTGATTATTCTCTCAGAATGGCGGTGTCTGATTATTCTCCTTGTACCCCTCATAATATCTCTGACTCCTACTTATATTGAGGGGCCTTTACAATTCGGATAACATATAAAAATATAAAGATCACATAACAGGGGACAAACAACTCTTATCATCTACACAAAATCGAGAGTGAGATTCTCATTACGAGGAGTATTGGTTATTGCAGATAAAGTAAATAGACTCTACCTCTGACTTCTCAGCAGCTTTGCCACTTATACGAGTTGGAAGTTTTAGACCAGTGATCTGGATGATCTAGCGAACTGAGGATTTTATTGGGAGCTCGTTAGTCAATTGCTGAGAGCTCGCTAGGGGCTTTATCGGGAGTTCGCAAGATGCTTGTTTTATGAGTTTCGAATTTTGATGGTGTATGGACTTTCTTTGACGAGACCGTCTGGACCTTCTAGGTTTGGGGTGATTGGGCCGGCCCATTGAATTGAGCCTGACCTAGGAAGAATGATGCGAGAAATACTTATAACAAGTGTGCTGTTATATTGTTAAATAAATGTTTGTTTTCCACTTACAATCTTTATTTTTATTAATATTAATATTAAATATTAATTTTTTATACATCACTGACACTGCGACTTTTATCCTATATATATATGCCCTACTTATTATTACAACATTTTATTATTTAACAATTGTTTTTATACTATTTGATTATGGACTAATTCTAGTGATTATCTACTAACTTCATAGAAGTTTAGAAAGACAAAATCCTCTTAAAGGCAACGACATTTTTGCACCTTAAAATAATTGCTGGCTTTTGTAAAATTAATACTACTCTGATCGATTTTTTTTCACGTTCAAAATACCTTTAAAAGAAAAGCAACTAAAAGCCAAATAAAATTAATTATTATTTAATAAAAGATAGATAATTAATAAAATATTATTATTTATCTAAATTGGAGATAGAGATGGAGCTGAATCTCCAGTGTAGGTGGCACATTTTTATTGAGTGCCACCTATACTGAACTTATACTTTTTTATTATTCAATAAAAAAGAACAATAAAAAAGTATCATTTAAATCGAAGTTCATCTCTAATTTAGATAAATAATATTATTTAATTAATTAATAAATTTAACACACCTTCCCTAATAATTAACGGCGAGTGGTCCATTAACTCTATAGTCCCAAAGTCAAAATGAAAGGACGCATCATTATTTTTCACATGTACCAAGTAGATATTTTCACCCTTTTATTTTTATGATTTTTTTTTATAATTATTTATTTATTTTATTATTTTAATTATATCTCTACACTATATATTTTAAAATCAATTACACATATCAATTAGAACGTTTAACATGCATGCTAAAATGCATAAATTACCTTTCTCGCATATGCAAATGACCACCATCCTAGCCGTAGCCTATTCCTTCAATGGCTGTCGATGAAGTATGAAATGTGGTCGACAACAAAACAAATGATAGAAGAGAAAATATGAAAAAGATGGTAGATAACAAAGAGGCTGGGGAGGGGGGGGGGAATGTGGGAAGACAAGAAACAGTTGGTGACAAGTATAGAGGATAAAGGAAAAGGTGCAAGCCGACAATTATAACAAAACTTGTAGGGGCCATCATCAACTGAGAAAGATAAAAGACAAAAAAGCAAAGGCGTCGACAATGACAAAAATTGAAGAAACAAAGACTTAACTATGGTGAAAGGTCTAGAGGCCATCAATCGGGGAAGATGAACCATCGACGCATTTGCCTCTTCACCTTTTGCCATCATTGACAATAGCTTTTTCGTCTTTCACCATTGTCGATGATAGCCTCTTCACCTTTTACCACCAGATACATTTTCACCTATTCACTTTTTGCAACCACTAACGACGACCTCTACAACTTATGCCACTATCGACTCCTTTACTCTTCACCTTTCGCCATTATCGATGACGGCCTCTGCATTTTTCACCACCTACTGACTTATTCTGTAACATCCCGTATTGAGTGATAGGAAAGATCGGAACAACTAACCTTAATGGGCTTACATGAACTTCCCAAGGGGGTCACCCATCTTTGGATTACCCCAGGTCAAGCACGCTTAATTTGAGAGTTCTTTGCCAACATTCAGCCCTAAAGGTATCCAGCTAGTGTTGTTTCCTTCCTTACCTACCCTCGATATATATTATTTTTCTCTAGGCTCCTGGGGTATTATATTCTCCCCCCTTGAGCACATGACGTCCTCGTCGTACGACCTTACAAATGGTCCCAGATCTTCTCCCCTTGGAGGCTGCCATCCTAGAAGCCTGCCAGAAGCTACTCCTTGTACAAGCCCTCGAGCCTCGGTGCCACTCCCCGCCCTCATCGGACCGTCTTCGCCAATGGTCGTCTCTGATACCACCTGTAACATCCCGTATCGAGCGATAGGAAGGACCGGAACAACTTACCCTAATGGGCTTACATGAACTTCCTAGGAGGGTCACCCATCTTTGGATTACCCCAGGTCAAGCACATTTAACTTGGGAGTTATTTCCCAGCATTCAGCCCAAAAGGTATCCAGCTAGTGTTGTTTCATTCCTTACCTATCCTCGATATATACTATTCTCCTCTGGGCTCCTGGGGTATTATACATCCGCCTCTTCACCTACCATATTTCCCAACCAACGATGACCTCTAAACCTTTTGCCATGGCCATCGACTTGCAACTTCTCCTCCATCCTCTAAACTTGTTGTCGACCACCGCTTTTGCCTCGTCGCCGACTGGTTCTTATTATGCCATATTGTCCACCTAGTCTCATTGCGAACCACCATATCTATCACGTTTTCTTCTCCATCATTTGTATTTGTTGTCGACCACCTCCCTTATCTCATCGCTGGCCACATAAGAAAGAAGTTGTGGCAGAGATAGTGGTCGTTTGCACACACACAAGAGGGTAATTTGGGTATCTCAACGCACGTGTGTTACATGCTTTAACTAAGATGTACAATTGACTCGAAAATGTATAATTTAAAAGTATAATTGAAATAATAAAAAGTTTGAATGATCATACGAAAAAATATAAAAATACATAAATAAAAAAATATATTTAACTTATGATTAATTAATAAACATCATCACGTACACAACTAATTAATTAAATATATGATGTCCACGCAAATTTTTGAACCTACTCGCGAGTGAATGAATTCACAATCAATTTTTAATTAATTTAATAAAAGGGATAATTTTTTTATGAGATAGTTTAATTTTTTTTAATTATTTTGAACCAGAAAATAAAACTAGTTGAAATTTAAAAGTCGCGCTATTGATATTGCAATAGCTCCGGAGTCAGGACTAGAAGTACAAAATCCTACTCATCCATTCATAGTGGACATTCAATTTAATTAATATATATATATATATATGAGGGTCTTCTAGCGGCAAATAAATTAAGGGCACCATTACCCAAAATAGTCTATTGACAGACATTAAATATTAATGAATTATGGTAGTTTTAATTCCAGTTCCATACGTTTAAATGTATTCTTTAGGTATGTATGATCCCACTTAGATCATGAAATATTTATTACATTGCTTTTTAAAAGTTTAATTAATGGGGTTTATTAAACTTTGTGATATTATCAGATTTTTTCTTTAAACAAGTTTGATTCTCATTGAGTTGTCAACTTTATCATCTTTAAATTCGTGAGTAGAATAATTAATTAGATAATGAAATAAAACTCGTAATATCCTTAGATATCTAATCTTACAATTTTAATGATACAAAAATCACGTAAACCAGAGTAACTCAATGCATTTGCTATAATGAGAGCATTTTTCTAATGAAATTAATTGATACATTAAACTAATATAGTAGCTTAATTAAGGGTCCAAGCATCTAATAAACGTCCTTTTGTGAGTGTCAGGGGTGTTAAAAAATATTCTAAAATTGATGAATCGAACCAAACTGTGCCTTTTGGATTGGTTCTATGGTTCAACGGTTAGGTTCTGACTCTAAAAAATTAAGAACTGATATATTTGATTTGGTTACTAATTTTCTTTTCAAATCATGGTTCGAACCAAATCGGAACTGATATTATAATTGTATATATATTACAAATTTTATATATATACGCATAAATATATTATTACTTATAATTTTAATCTACTAGCTTTTATTTATTTCTTTTTTGTTGTTGGTTATTGTTATTTATGAGCTCTTTTATTTCTACACTTTTATGCGCTATTGCTATACTAAATTGTCGATATAATCTCATTTGATGAGGTAGTTTATGAATTATTTTGTTTTACTTTTACTTTAAGATTTGAAGCATTAATAAAGTTATGGGTTTATTTTAATTAACAAATTTATTTGTAATTTCATATTTTGCGAAAATATTTAGAAACTAAATGTTAATTAGATAGAACCGAAACCAGTCCGATGCGACAGATTAGTCATGGTTTGGTTTTATATATATAATGGTTCAGTTATGATTTTTATTTTTTTCGAACCGTTAAAAATGGTTCAGTTATTGAATTTTTATATAATCAAACCAATCCGAACCGTTGACACCCCTAATGGGTGTGAGTTTTAGCCTACTAATACTTGATGGGTTGATCGGTCCCTACCCTCCAAATAGGATTCGAGATTAATAACATTTGAAAAAAGTTTTAATAAATAACATAGATGGAAGAGTAATTAAGTGCATGGGGGAGGTAAAATATAATATTTTAAGATTTTTCTGTTTTTAATATTTTCTAAAAAAATTACTAAGAAGTAAAGCTATACTTTAGTTATAAATAATAATAATAATATTAATAAACTCAAAATCTTAAATATATAAGTTTTAAAAGCCTTACTTAATGATTCTTACTTGGATCCGTTTGAGGAGCAAAAAAGGGTATAATAGTCATTTAAGAGTTGGTGCCCCATTAAATAAACCAGTGGTCACTTTTGGGAGCTGCCATGACCGGACAAGAGGGCAAATATTTTACTAGGGATACGGAGCGTGCCATAAAAACTGTTCTGGGCATCAACATGTCACACTCTCTGCCTTTCAAAATAAAATAATAATAATAATAATAATAATAATAAAGTTTTAATTTTATTAATTAATCCACCCCATCATTTTTAAATTGTATTGTAACATTGTACACTTGTACTGTGATTATATTCAAATTGTTATACACCTGTGTTTCTCTCTTTGCAGTGAAAAGGCTGCCAAAAAAAAAAAAAAAGGCTTTCCTTAAGAGATAAATGCTTCTGTTAATCGACTAAACTTAGAAAAAGAATTTGATTACCCACAATCAAATAATACTATTGTTACGTTGAGATGCAAAATCAAAGGTTAACTTGAAGCTTCTATCACCAATATTGGGAAGCAAAGCAAACACATAAGATGAAATGATTTTGGTTTAGACACTACAATATTCCTTCAAATAGCATTAATTAATTAATTAATGATACACACACACACGTTTGTCAATATCATTTCTTGTCATCTTACTTTCAAGAATATATATTTTTTTATAATAATTGATTAAATACATATAACAATACTAAAATGGTCTCTTAGGTGACCGATTAAACTAAACGCTAAACTATTTCTCTTTAAACAAAAGATAAAATTTGGAATACTTGTATTTCATATTATATTCATTTTGCAGATATTTCAAATCCTATTATTTTATGGGTCTAAGTTGAAGTGCTGCTTTAGACAATGGTACGTACATCCATCAATGACAAGCCAACCTTAAAGTAATTATTTGAAAAGCAATTTTGGTTTTTTAAACAAAAATTTCACAAGAATATAAGTAATGGTCAGTGAGAAGTCAAAATTGGTAAGCCAAACTCTATCTAACAAGGAGGAAGGAAGGGGGGGGGGGGGGTGAGGGCTCCGGGATTTGCTGCTTCGTTCAAAGTTCAAACAAACAACAAACAAAACCAAACTCCCCCCGCCTCTCTCACAAGTCACAAATTTAATTCTCCCCCCCCACAGTTGCCTTACCTAAAGGCTTGGAAACTCAACTACTCTCCTCCATTTTCTACCCCCATTTCTCAACCTCCAAACAGCGTTGGGACTTGATGATTCCTCCACGGAACAACAAGAAAGGGTGGGTGGGTGCGTCTTTCTATTATGGTTTGAGATTTTGTAATAAATGAGACTAATTTTTTATTTATAAATTATTATTATAACTATTATATTATTTTATAGGGATCGACGATAAATTATTATTTTTTCACACACCGATTGAGATTGATGAAAACGTAGCTAGACTGCACCTTCCATTCCCTTAGAAAGTTGCATATGAGTTTAATTAAGGGTAAAATTCACTAAGCCCCATTTATAATTTGAGACGTTTTATTTTTTTATTGAGAACTTGCTTTATTGTTATGTTATGGTTAAAAAATTAGATTTATACGTTCCAAAAAAAAAAAAAGAAAATACTCAAAATGTCCCAATTAATCTTAAAGTAATTGTCGTAATTTTATTATTATTATTATAAATTAATTAAAAATAAAAATACTAAGCTTATCTTTTATTGGAGAAAGGTGATCCTAATTGATAATTTGAGAAAAAAAAAAGTAAAAATATGAAAATGATGTAATTTGTTTTTGTTTATTTTTTCATATAAAATTTCTTAGAGATTGTTTGGTCAACTTTTTGCTTTCAATTTTATTATTTTGAAAAAATAAAATAAAAAATAACATTATTTGATTGTTTGTTTTCGCTTTAAAAAGTTTTGAAAAGATTTAAAAAAATAATGAAAACAATAGACGAGTACTTTTAAATAATATTACAATTATTTAAAACACAATTTATCATTGTGAGGTGGTTAAAATAAAAATTAATTTACTTCTATAGTTTAAAAATAAATTGGATTTCACTCAGGTTATGGGTTAATTGATTTTCGAGAGATAAATTAAAATTTTGTATAAGTTTGGAATCTAATTAGGGTGAGTGGTTATATATATATATATATTTAATTTTTTCCTCTCAAATCACTAGTTAACGTCACTGAATACTTCTACTTAAAAAGGTGATTTTAGTATTTAATAATTAATGATGGAATGAAACTGATAGAATTGTTACTGCACGCATTAAAAGGTGGTTGTTTGTAGTTTGTTGACTTTTATGGGCAATTGATTAATTAAAGCATGTCAAAAGAAGTAGAGTAGAGAGACATAGTGAATGGAGTATTAAATGAATGTTGGAACTGAACCCATGTAGAAGAACTATTTTAGAATAATAATAAAGATGGGGGAGGTAAGGTGTTAGGCCACCATGTCCATGCCATCCCATGCCTCTTTGGTGCAAAGACACACATGACGAGACAATCAAGTCGTTGCAGAATGTAGCCTGTTAATTTGTTACGCGGGCTAATTTTTATTTTATAAATAGGATAATAATGATAAAAAGAGTCGATGTAGACAGTTATTGAGTTTAGGTAAGGTATTTTGAAAACCCTTCTCTACCCAACCGAAACTAACCAGTAATTAAATTCCATTTTAATGCAAACATAATGGCATACACATTTCAGACACAAATCAATCAAAAAAAACCTAAAGAATAACATATCCTAATTGAACAAAACATTATGTCCTAAATCGACAAGAAGAAACAGTGGTAGATTAAAAGACATATTTTGGGAAAATGGTTTATTGTAAGTAGCAACATGCTTGTCTAAATGAAATGCAAGTACCTATCTTCCTATTATATATATATATATATATATAATAAGAAAGAGATTATCATGAGACTTTCATCATTTGATGATTTAAGACGACTCATCTCAACAGCCTTAATTATTTTTTATTCGCTCCTATTTATATATATGTATATATTCTTATTATCAAATTAAAAATAAAACAATTACCGTTAGGTTAGCATTTGAAAAATATCATTTTTTTTTTTAAATTAAAAAGTTGGTTCTTTTAACTTATGCATTTTACCCTTCAGTTATATTGCAATGACAGAGAAAAATAATAATGCATTATGCCCCAATGCCCATAGATAGCGTGGTTGGTTCTTTCTTCCATCACCTTTCTAAAACACAAAATAACATAAATTTAAGAAAAAGACAAGACCGGATATATCAAATAAAAAACAAAGAAAAGAAAAACAAAAGAGACAAGACAAGATTGGTATTTCATTTACAAAACTTTCCACATACCCTCTTACATAAGTTTGCTAAAAAACAAAAAATTATCATATTGAAATACGGCTTGAACAAAATTTCCTGTATCACTGTATTTTATAATATTTAATCTAATTAGCAAATCCTTTAAATTAAGTTTTAAGTCAATCAGAGAAAAACTCACTGCTCTGACCAAACAACACAAGTTCTTTTTCTTCTTTCTTCCTTTCGTTTCTCCCTCGTTCTATTTCATTGGGTCAGTTGGCTGGAAGGAGTAAGAAGAAAAGAAAGAACACCCCCCCCCCCCCCCCCCCCCCCCCCCAAAAAAAAAGAAAAAGAAGTCCCACAAATTTCAATTTTACGAGGCTGTTTTTATCTATCTTCTCGTCTCGCCTGAATGTCTTGTTAAGAGACAGAGAAGTCTAATAAAGAACAACGGTAGAGGCAAAGGAATCCATTTCTCCGTCTTTATCTTGTGCAGTGATGGCGCCCTTTTCACCGAGAATATCTCCCTGCCAACTTATCCAATAATAATAAGCACAGGGGGTAAATATAAACAGAGACCTACAAACACTTAACATTATAAAAAGCATTTCGGAGTTTGCTTGAGCTTACTAACTAAGCATCATTCTCTGTATATTCGAAAATCTAAATGGATGCTTGCCTTCTCTCAGACATGCAGACATAGGATATGCTATTCACATTCCATCAAATTAAGAATATTATTTCCATGCTTTATCGCACTATCAAATAGAACGAGAGGTGAGACGGGGGGGAATATACCATGTTACATAACACAAGAGTATCCGCAACCAAATTTTTTGTCCTCGACGAGTACTTGCATACTTTGAAGGACGGAAAAAGCCTGATCCAACCTCGATGCAATAAACATAGCAGAAACATACTTCGGGTTATGATTTCCTAGACCTAATTGTGTTCTCTACCTAAAAATCTGCTTGCTTCACGCATCTAACGGAATAGCTAATCACAGATCCCATCCAGTTGGTAGGATCAACCAACCACTGAGTCCTGATGTTCTACCGGAAGCCAACAAGACTATTTCGTAGCACTCACATAGTATATCTAACTTCCATGATGAAGAAAGATAAATCAAAAGAAGAGCCATCCATACCAGTATACAAATAAGCAAATAATAATACGAACTATAAGAAAATGTACCCACAGAGCTGGAAATTCAAGTTAAGTATAGACTAGTAATTCCTATGGGAACAGTTATCAACCGGGGGGAGAGAAAAGAACTGTGAAATCGTGATACCTAAGAATTATGAGAAAGAAATTTATAAAAGAAAAGAAAAGACACACATATTACATTTGAATATTAAAATATCATCATTTATAACATATATAACACAACTAAACTAATTGAGTTGACTTCACCAATAAACCTCTATTCTTTTTTGGGTTTCGGGGTGGCAGCAGGGGACTCTTGGCAGCAATCCTGTTATGTATGACTCGAGTAACAACAAAGTCAACTCGAAAACGATGGAGAATCCATGCATGTTCAAAATTCATCATTCTTGCTTGGGTAATGGTGACTCAGACAGAAGTTCCAAATGTTACCGGGTTCCCAGTTCCCAGAGAAAATAGCTTTTTCACTCTCTCCCTCGTGGCACATCCTGCAAAACCAGGCAACCTGTGTCAACGCCCATAACCCTCCCTACTTCGTTTTTCTCTTTAGTTCCTAGTGTTAAAATTATCCAAACACAATAAGAGAGCTTAAAAAATACACAAATCTCCTCAATTTTCTGAAATGCAAACAACTGTTACCCTTCCAGCTATACTACCACACAACTCCAAAGAAAAGAGAGAAACACTTGGTATCTTTCTCAAAGGGTTGCAGCCATTACTAAATAAGACAAGCTTAAAAAGGGTTCAGATATCACCTAGTCTTTCTTTATTGCATAGCTTGTTGAACAACTGATGCTCAAATAGGCTAGTATAGCGTAGCAAACAAGAGTGAACTAGCAAAATTACAAGGTACTAAAGCTGTATATCACTGGCAATTGGTACTCTACTGATCCTGCAAGCATTTCCTAAAGAACCAGAAGTACAACAGCAATCAAACAGACATGAGAAGATGTTGTCACACCCTTAGGGTTGAACTAGGGTGTGAAAGGGGATTTGGAAATTAAGAGAGAAATTTGGGAAAGAAATCAGATGAGAGGGAGAGAAACAGCAGATAAGGGAGAAGATAACCGAGAGAGAGAGAGAGAGAGAGAGAGAGAGAGAGAAATATTAGGAGAGAACAGTAGCAAGAAGAAGAGAAGATCACAGAGAAGAATTAGAGAGAATTCAGAACATTCATCAATTCCATTCCTCCTGCTGTGGCTTAATATATAAGCTCACAACTGTAACTATAAGACAAGACATTGTAACTGCCCAAGCTACAAGACAAAAGAGGAAAATATCCTAACAACCTCTAGCTACAAGAGAAATAACCCTAACAGAAATAGAAATTAAAAAACAAATTATACAAAACCAAAATTACAAATAATACCCTTGGAATGTGACAGATGTGCACAGCACCGCTAATGTGGATTAATTCAGTCAATAACTAATGAGATATGAGATGATTTGGGACCAGAAACATATAAAACCACCACAAGTTCTGCCTGTCACCTGTCCAAGGGATGAGGACAGAGTCGGCCATCTCTAGACAGCTAAGCCAAGCTCAGATGAACAGAACAAAAAGTTTAGTGCTGGTTGTCAACCATCCAGGAGGATGATGGCTTATAGAAGAACCAAACTGTTGATTGCTAAGCATAATGGAACTGCAGGGGCAGAAATTTTATGCAACAAAATTGGCTGAGAATTGAGATCATCTGGACTTAATAGGTAATGCACTGGAACAGCAGAAATCAATGATTGCCAATCCTGACTATCACGCACCCAAGATGCTGATACATTGATAGACTCATGATTGCAAAGCAGGATAACCAGAAAAAAATATTCTACATAATTTGAGGTATCTGAAATTTATGAGAAAGAAATGTTTGTACATGTTAAATGACCAAAAAATGATAATATTTAGCAGAAATAAACCTGTGAACAGTGATCAATCCAAATAAAGAAGACACAATGAACCTGGCACAGAGGCAATTCCTCATGGCTTGTCCTTTTGGAGTCTCCTTACCTTAATCTACATGTTCTGATGTTTGCAGATGTTGCTCCTCAATTAAAGTTTGTACTCTCTGCAACAAACACCAGAGAAGCATCCGATGATGAGAGAGCCATCACAATCTCTATGCATTGCAGTAGGAGAAAAAGTAAAAATATTGCAATAAGGCACTACCTTCACAGAATTGCCAACCTCCTCTAGTTTTTGTAATAGTATCTGTTCCCCTGAATGCAGAAAAGAATCATACCGCAGAGATCTTGATGGAGATACCTGGAGATAACCAAACAGAGACAAACAATAATGGCATGACAGCAATTTTCTAGATAGAGGACTCCAAAGAAAGAAATTTATTATCTTAAGCAACATGGCATCACTTAGAGGCAAAATTGTATTTTAGAAAATAGATAATCTCCTTTCAAGGGGTAGGCTTTAAGAGTACAATTTATACTTATGATGGTATAGGATTGCTAGAACTTCAAAACAAATGAAAATATCCAACACTAATAGCAACATTTGGCATACCCAAGCAGCTGATGAATGGCTGCCTATCCTCAAACTTGGAACATCTTCAATTGTGGAAACTTGCCTAGAGAAAGCTTCATTTCTCATATTTACGAGCTGTGTTAAAACAGCCTGACATAGAGAACATGATTCAATAATGTTTCACATCTTTCAAATGGGAACACCAACATCAAATGCAATTTATTAAAAAAAAAGACTACCTTCCTGAAAGCTTGAGGATTCACAACACCTTGGATTTGAACATCATCACTTGGGGGCCGTCGTACACCAACACTTTCAATCCTGATTGAGTATGCACCAAAATGGGACTGCATATATCCTGAGAAAAGCATGGACTTCGAATATATTGTCAAGACTGTTATGGAGACAAGGCCCAGTATTGATGAAAAGCAAAAGTAAAAAAAAATGACAATTATAATAGATTAAAAAAGTTATGACTGTTGGGGATAGGGAATTGCAAAGGTTACATCATCAGATCAGACTTTCCAGAAAAAAGTTTGTGATGTTTTGAGAGAAAAATGTTGTGTCTATTATTCACAATGAGGTACATATATATATATACCAATAAGGTACAACTAGGTTAAGCACAACGTACAACTTTAACTCTAATATTCTAACACTCCTCCCTCAAACAGGCATATATATATCATATGTGCCAAGCTTGGTATAAATGTAGGCAAGTTGTGGACCCCATAACGCCTTGGTAAGAAGATCAACCAGCTGGTCATTAAAGCCAACAAATGACATACTAATCTCTCCAGAAATCAATTTATGTCTCACAAAGTGATAGTCTATCTCTATGTGTTTGGTCCGTTCATGAAAAATTGGATTAGAGGCAATATGAAGAGCTGCCTGATTATCACAAATAAGATGCATAGGTCCTGAATCTCTAAATTTCAACTCTATAAGAAGTTGCTTGAGCCAAATCAACTCACATGTGGCTAAAGCCATAACCCGATATTCTGCTTCTGCGCTAGATCTAGCCACAACATTTTGCTTCTTACTCTTCCAAGATACCAAA